>NW_023605083.1:57687879-58287879 GCF_014898055.3 Talpa occidentalis
ATGTTCTTTGAAAAAATAAATAAAATAGACAAACCCCTAGCCAGGGCTCACAAAGGAAAAAAGGAGAAAGCACAAATACACAGAATCATAAATGAAAGAGGAGAAATCACAACGGGACACAGCAGAAATCAAAAGAATAATCAGTAACTACTATGAACAGTTATATGGAAACAAGTTCAACAATCTAGAGGAGATGGACAAATTCCTACAAACTCTACAATCACCCAAAGCTAGATAAAGAAGAAATAGAACACCTAAACAGACCAATTACAAGCAGCGAAATTGAAATGGTAATTAAAAACCTCCCCAAAACAAAAGCCCAGGACTGATGGATTTACAAATGAATTCTACCAAACATTCAGAGACGAATTAGTGCCTATCCTTCACAAAACTCTTCCAAAAAATTGAGAGGAAGGGACAATACCAAACACGTCTATGAAGCCAATATTACACTAATACCAAACCGAATAAGGACAACACAAAAAAGGAAAACTATAGGCCAATCTCCCTAATGAACACTGATGCAAAAATCCTCAATAAAATTTTAGCTATCAGAATCCAACATGTATCCATAAGATAATTCACCACGACCAGTTGGATTCATTCCAGGGGCACAAGGATGGTTTAACATCCCGGTGAAAATCAATCAACGTTATCCACACATCAACAAAAAGAAATATAAAAACCATAGATAATATCAATAGATGCTGAGAAAGCTTTTCGACAAAGTTGCAACACCATCATGATAAAAGCCCTTGAAATTCTTGGGATACAAGGAACATACCTCAACATCATAAAGGCCATCTATGACAAGCCAACAGCCAGTATCATTCTCAATGGTGAAAAGCTGAAAGCAATTCCATTAAGATCGGAACAAGACAAGGATGTCCACTCTCACCACTGCTTTTTCAATATAATACTGGAAGTCCTAGCAGAGCAATAAGACAAGAGAAAGACATCCAAGGATCCAAATAGGAAAAGAAGAAGTCAAACTATCACTATTTGCAGATGATATGATAATATACATAGAGAACCCCAAAAATCTCCACAGAAAAACTAATTCAACTCATCAATCAATTCAGTAAGTGGCAGGATTACAAAATCAACACGCAAAAGTCAGTGGCCTTCCTATACACAAACAATAAATCTGAAGAAGAAGAAAATCAAAAAAACCACCCCTTTTTTATCGAAACAAAAAAATTCAAATATTTGGAATAAATCTAACAAAAGAGGTAAAGGACCTATACAAAGAAAACTATAAAACAACTGTTAAAAGAAATAGAAGAAGACACAAAAGAAATGGAAAGAACATCCCCTGCTTTCATGGGATTGGAAGAATAAACATTATAAAATGGCCAATCCTACCAAAAGCAATATACAGATTCAATTGCTATTCCAATCAAAATCTCAATGGCATTCTTCAAAGAAATAGAACAATTATGATGAAATTCATATGGAATCACCAAAAACCCCGAATAGCCAAAGCTCTACTGAAAAAAAAAGAAGGAAATGGAGCATCACACTCCCCAGACTTTCAACTTTACTACAAGCCATAATCATCAAAACTGCTGGTATTGGAACAAGACAACATTACAGACCAATGGAATCGAATAGAAATCCAGAAATAAACCCACAGATTTATGGTCAACTAATCTTTGACAAAGGAGCAAAGACTATGCATTGGAGCAAAGAAAGTTTGTTCAATAAATGGTGCTGGGAAAACTGGGTCGCCTACATGCAAAAGAATGAAGCTTGACCACTACCTCACACCATACACAAAAATCAACTCAAAATGGATTAAAGAACTAGACATAAAGACCTGAAACCATAAAATACATAGAGGAAATATAGGCGAAACACTACGGGATTTGCACATCAAAGACATCTTTACAGACATCACCCAAAGCAGTGATAGTGAAGAGAAAGATAAACAGCTGGGACTACATCAAATTAAAGAGCTTCTGCACAGCAAAAGAGACAATAACAAAAAACAAAGAGAAACCCCACCAACTGGGAGAACATTTTTGCACCCAACACTAATGATAAAGGACTGATCACAAAAATCTGCAAAGAGCTGATGAGACTCAGCAACAACAAAGAAAATAATCCAGTCAAAAAATGGGCAGAAGAGCTAAAAAGAAACTTCTCTGAAGAGGAAATGCAAATGGCCAACAGCATATGAAAAAATGTTCAACATCACTTGTAATCAGGGAAATGCAAATCAAAACTACCATTGAGATACCATCTCATACCAGTGAGAATGGCACATATTAAAAAAACTAGCAACAACAAATGTTGGCGAGGATGTGGAGAAAAAGGAACTCTTGTGCACTGTTGGTTGGGAGTGCAAATGGTCCAACCACTATGGAGAGCTGTGTGGAGATTTTCTGGACCTACTAAACATAGAGCTTCCATATGATCCAGCAATTCCACTCCTAGGTATTTACCCAAAGGACACAGAAAACATCAATTCCAAAGAGCACCTGCACTCCTATGTTTAATAGCAGCACTGTTTACAATAGCTAAGCTTTGGAAACAACCCAAATGCCCAAAAATAGATGACTGGATCACGAAGATGTGGTACATATATACCATGGAATATTACTCAGCATTCAAAAAAGATAAACACATGCAATTTGCAGCAACATGGATGGCACTGGAAGGGATCATGCTCAGCGAAATAAGCCAAAAAGAAAAAGAAAAAATACCGGATGGTCTCACTCATAGCAGGAATCTAGAAAACTTAAATAAGGGACCAGGAAAATGAATATAAGAAAGTGAAAATCAAAATCAACAAAAAACTATTGAACCAGAGACACTTTTTGGGGGTGGGGGGGCGGGAGGGGAAGGATTGGGGTCAGAATGGGGCGTTTGCAATTGTATGGGGGAATATAAAAATAAAATTTAATATTTAAAAAAAAAAAAAAAAAAAAAAGAATTTAAAAAAGTGCAAGACTAAAACAAACCTTAGACTCATTCCTTCCTGAGTAAAGCATCAGGGAAGTGTAAAATTTAAAACCATCATTCATTAGAGAAAAGAATTAAACAATTACATTTGAAAAGTTCTCAGAACTGAATGTATATTCCTTAGAGTTCTGAGGTACTTCAAAAATAGTATCTTCAAGGATAGTGACCATCCTTTATTACTTTGAAATCTTAGGTTCTAGCTAGAAAAAAACTATTAATGACTGAACAAAATTTAGGGATACTTGTTCACTATATGTCTAATCTGTTAAATAGGTATTATGGTGGCGATATGCCAATATGATCAAGGTATTCTCACTTCATTTCTACATTAATGGAACTTCCAGTCTCTGTATTCTATTAAAACTACTTTGTCATGACCACCAATGGCCTCCATCTAGCCAGATTCAATAGTCCGTACTTCACTCTAGGGTTAGCTTGCAACCAAGGGACACCCAGGGACCCCAAACTGTTAAGGGGTGCATGCTCTGAGGGGATTTGGCCATCTACATGCACAAAGGCAAAGGAAGTGGACTCAGTGTGAAATATTTTTAATAGAAGTCATGTGCAGGGGGGCGGGGGGAGGATTTCAAATAATAGTTTCCCAATAAACCTCCCAAAATTACCCATACGGTCATCAGGATGAGCAAATGCTCAAACAGGCTCAGCTTGAGGTGGGGCCACTGAGACCTGAAAACTTGCCACAAGTCTAAAGTAACTTCTGGTACAACCAACCACCTAAAAAGGGGGTAGGCAGATCACCAAAACTCAAAATTCAAAATGTACCATCTTATAATACAACATGTATTCAAGATAATGGCTGCCATTGTCTCTGCCTCAGACAAGGAGCAACCTCCCCATGTATGTCTCACCCACGTGTTTTTCCAAGTATCTCTTACAAGTGTCTCTACATGTCTCTCCTCTAAGTGTCTTTTCCTATGTGTCTCCTCCAAGTCCCTCCCATGCTTCCCTCTCTATTTATATAGCCACCTTGTTCCTTCCCAGCTGCCCCCCCCCTCATTTGGAAGTCTGTTTCATGACATACTGGAGAAGTCCAAGGTAGCTACATGTAAGTGGGGGCAAAGTAAAATGGCACAAATGTCGGCATACCTCCCTTCACAGAGGTTTATCTGCAACACTAAGTTGAGTTTTTGAGAGACTAGAATTATTTTTCTTTCTTGAAAATGTTGTTTTCTTTGTTTCTTTAAATCATGATCCTGGTTTTGCTCTCAGTCTTCTTTGTTGCCTCCTTCTGTTTCAATTAATCTGCAAATGTAGGTGGGCTTAGCTCAAAGGCTTGACCCACTACCCTATTTTTCTCTTCTATTTTTAGTTCCTGTCCCCTAATTATTGCAATTAAACTCTGACTAGTTTCTTTGTCTACTTACTGCCCTAATCTCACCACTATATTCTAACTCCAAATAACCAACTGTCTACTTGACATCTCCAGCTAGATTTTTAAAAGTATTTCAAATTTAAGATGCCCCAAAGAGAACTTTGGTACCTAAACTGCCCTCCAAACAAGACTTCTCTTACTGGATTCTATCATAGAATCCTTGTATCTGCTGCCATCTCTGTATATAACACACTCCTCTTTCATTACTTCCCTTTCTGGATAGATCTCTAACTCCTCTATCTTATAATCAGAGTCAGCTTAGATATTATATTCTCAAAGAGGATCTAAGGTTAGAATGAAAGTCAAAATTCTAATCTCATCTTCCATTTCCGTGGGGAATTTGATCATATTTATTTCCAAGAAAGCTTCATACAAAGCAAAAAAGAAAATACTCTTTGACCATTCATTCATTCATTCCACTGCTTCAACATTTATTCATTGACAGATCCTGTGTGTGCTAGGTTCTTATTATATGATGGTGAACAATTTGGTGATCACAGCTCTCATGATGCTTAAATAAGACACGACTATAGAAAGATAGATTAAAAAATAAATATAGGAAGATATAGAATATATATAGACACTCAATATATAATTATCAATTGCAATTATTATTATGAAGGCAATAATAAGGTCTATGAGAGCAAGAATAAGTCTAGAGTTGGGGATGGAATAATTAAATTGGGATGGTCAGAAAAGTCTCCTATGATAAAATGACATTTTAGTTTTGTGAACATATTGTAACATTTTCTGGGACCTCCTCACCCAGATCCCACTTCCTAGTCTAGTAAGTAAGAGAGCAAAGCCATCTTTATAGACTTAAGTCAGAACAGCTCCACCCTGTAAACTATAAGGGAATCTGCTGCCTGAAGGTAAACCATCTTTAAACCCATGCTAATAACCAAGAAGCTGGATAAAAAAGGGATCATGCTCAGCGAAATAAGTAAGAAAGAAAAAGAAAAATATTGGATGGTCTCACTCATAGCAGGAATTTAGAAAACCTAAATAAGAGACCAGGAAAAAGACTAATCAATACAAAGTAAAAATCAAAATCAACAAGCAACTATAAACCAGAGACACACTATGGGTGGGGAGGGACAGGGAAAGGAAGGACTAGAGTCAAAATAAGGGGAGGTGCAATTGTATGGGGAATATAACCAAAATGAAAACGCATACATTGTGCAAAGATGAAAAAAGATGTAAGATATAAAAGAATATAATAAAAATAAAATTAAATAAAATAAAAATTTATAAAATAATAATAAAAATAAAAATAAAATTATGTGTAAACAAACAAACAAAAAAAGATTTGAAAATGAGTACCCAGCCTTTGCATCTCTGCAGTGCATTCATTAGAAAGGAGGAAATTAAATACTGGATTACTTTCCTCTAGCATCAGTGTATTTTTAGGTCCAGACAACTTAGAATGAGTAGCACCCCTGTCAACAATAATTACATTTTTAATATCAGTGAATTACTTTTCTACCTCAGTAAACTAAATTCAACAGTAGTTTATTGGAACAGTATTCACGGAGTATTATATGTCAGACTGCTCTAGGTTCAAATCCTTACTTACTTTTATTATCTAATAAACTCTTTGTCTAACAATCACTGAGATAAGTAGATTATTTAGTAATTGTGGTTCCTTTTCCCCTAATATTTCTTTAATTTCTTCTAAAAACTGAAGAATAGGGCCTCCCCGGTGACGCAGTGGTTGAGCGCTGGGTTGCGAAGCTGCCCGCAGCCTCTGCAGTGCTGGTTCGATCCCCGGCCGCCGCCGGGTGAGGGTCCCACATGGCGCGCAGACCTCTCCTGCCGCCCGCTGCTCCCCTCAGCAGTGTACTTCGGTCCTTCTGCCTGCTCTGCTCCCCACTCTGGCTCTGATGAATTCTCTCACCCTCCCGTGCTTCTGACTGTACCCAGTGCTTGTATAAATAAATAAATAAAAATATATATTAAAAAAATAAAAAAAATAATAAAAAAAATAAAACTGAAGAATAAAGTACCCTCCTGCATATCTTTTGCACAAAGCAACAAGGATCTCAATCACACACTGTTTTGTGAATTGTATTCTTGCTAGACTAGTAGATCTCTTTGCCAATTCACAATATTTATGCTTCCTCTATTAATCAATAGTTCCATAATAGCATTTTACTTATGATTTTTCTAAATCACTATTGTTTTGTGAAAAAAAATTACATGTTTTTTTTTAATAAATCCTGAATTGTTATACTTTTTTTTTTAAAGATTTATTTTTATTTATTTATTTATACAAGCACTGGGTATAGTCAGAAGCGCGGGAGGGTAACAGAATTCACCAGAGCCAGAGCGGGGAGCAGAGCAGGCAGAAGGACCGGAGTACACTGCTGGGGGGAGCAGCGGGCGGCAGGAGAGGTCTGTGCGCCATGTGGGACCCTCCTCTGGTGGCCGGGAGCAGCCGGGGATGGAACCAGCGCTGCAGAGGCTGCAGGCAGCTTCGCAACCCAGCACTCAACTGCTGCGCCACCGGGGAGGCCCTACATGTTCTTTTTTGGGGGTTGGTTAAGATTTAGATGGGGTGGGGAGACAGGACTCCTTCATTTTCTATCTTTGTTTCTTCTACTTGCCCTAAATCTTTATCAACTCCTTATATACAAGTATCAGTCACTTCATCGTGTCTGATTTGCTGGAGTTTTCTTTTTGCACCTGACACCAATATTCTGATAAATCAGCTATATTTTATATCTCCAGGTGCTAGAGATACTAGCTTTGTGAATTGACCCTGTAGCATTTGCCCTGGGAGAGTCTTTCCAGAAGGTATGAGACCATCTGGAAACACTAGAGCACAGGTTGAAGGATTAACTCTTGCAGAAACCTTTAAGTGACCCCAATGGTATTCATCTGTGAAAATATTCCTTTAGGTTGCTAGAAATCTAGCTCACCACCTGGGGTCACTGATGACGATGTGATGAGAGTTATATGGTTGCACAGTAAGTGCTGTATAATGACCCAGAACCTTCTGGCTGTGCAACATATGGAATTTTTCTTAATGCTGACATGTTCAAACCTTGATAAAACAAATTTCATAAATGTTAAGAAATTTCAAACTCCTAGATTTTCCTGGGACCAGATATTGCCTTGCCCAAATTCAGGAATACTTGCAGACCTGAAGGAAATAGAATGGGGAGGCTGGGGACGATTGGTCTGATTTTTACAGCTCTGAGTTGAGGCTGCTTCTTGTTGATTCTGTGCTGAGAATGTTATATATATATAACAAGTGTTATATATAACACCTGAGAATGTTATATATATTTTTGCCATATCAGTCATTGGTAACAGGATTCCCAGACCCCCAAAATAATCTACCAAATCATATCAAACAGTAACGTTCTACTTTCAGAGAACATTAAAAACCTATACCTCAGTCTTCAAGATCTTACCTAATTTCCCTTTTTCTCTTCCCAATGGAGAGAAAAAGAAAATTTTTGAAAATGTTTATCATCTACCTTACAAATATATGTTATACATTTTATTTTTATCATATGTGTGGTAGTGGCGAAAATATAAAACTGATAGGGGTTAAAGAGTTTTCTCAGTAAAGTGAAGCACCAGAATTTGAACTTGAATTTCTCTAACTCTACCACTGCTCATGTGACATATTATTTTTTTTAATTAATAAATTTTATTTTTATATTCCCCATACAATTGCAATCCCCCCATTCTGACCCCAATCCCTCCCCTCCCGCCCCCACCCCCCTAAAAGTGTCTCTGGTTCATAGTTTTTTGTTGATTTTGATTTTCACTTTCTTATAGTTATTCATTTTCCTGGTCCCTTATTTAAGTTTTCTAGATTCCTGCTATGAGTGAGACCATCCGGTATTTTTCTTTTTCTTTTTGGCTTATTTCACTGAGCATGATCCCTTCCAGCGTCATCCATGTTGCTGCAAATTGCATGTGTTTATCTTTTTTGAATGCTGAGTAATATTCCATGGTATATATGTACCACATCTTCTTGATCCAGTCATCTAGAAGGCACTGCACTAAGTCACGTGGAGAATGGGCAGAGGCGAAATTACTGGATACTTGCTGTAAAAAATAATTTGTCAGTCATCTGTCATCTGACATATTATTTTTTACAGCAAGTATCCAGTAATTTCGCCTCTGCCCATTCTCCACGTGACTTAGTGCAGTGCCTTCTATTTTTCTCATTTCCTGTCAGAAGCTAGATTTCTGACCTGATGACCCCCAGTTCTTGGATGTCCTGCCCCTAAACCTGGATCTCCCTATTCTTACTTTAAAACTCAGAATTGGCTGAGACCTTCTACCTTTGGTCATTACCGACCACATGCTCCACTTTTTTTCTTTGATCCCAGATGCCAGTTAAACACCACATACACTATGATTTTGTCTGTGTGATAGTTAAATTTTATGTCTCATTTTAGCATGCTGATAGTACAGAATAATTTACTTAAAAAACCTATCTAGGTGCTAATGTAAAAATATTTTTAGATGTGGATAACATCTGCTATCAGCTGATTTTAAGTAAATGAGAGAGTCCTTGATAATGTGGTTGGCCTCACCCATTCAGTTGGAGGCCTTCAGAATCAAAATAGATTTTTTGAGGAAAGTTTTGCCTCAAGACTGCAGAGTCAACTACTTCTGCCAAGTTTCTAGCCTACCAGCCTGCTCTACAGATTTCCAAATCAGAACTGCCTGAGCTTCTGCCTGCCCTGCACATTTCATATTTGCTAGCCTCAGTGATCTCATAAGCAAATTCCTTAAAGTCTATCTCTTTATATACATAATTGGTTGTTTCTCTGGAGAACACTGACTGATACAGCATGGTAACTTTGTTATTATAACATCATTTCCCAGTGTCTGATTTATGACAATGATTTTGCTGCCATATTCACAGCCCCTGTCTTGACCCAATCAAGCGAGCCTGTTTGGCCCCCCACATCTCTTCGTTCTGATTCATCATAGGAAGAAAAATAATGAAGCAACCTGATCAAAACTAATGCTATGCTATCCCAGGCTAACCTATGCTTTTGTGTAATCCACACTAATCATTGAATTTGATGCCTGTCAGCATGGACACATACACTAAGAATTCAGAAAGGAGGAAGAACCAACAAAAGCCAATGTGCTGATAAATTAACAGACAGTCTGTTGATAAACCAAGCTTTGAAGCATTTTTGGATAGGAGAAAAGGGGATAAATAGAGAACATTTATGGACTGTATGTGGCAGTGATTTGTTTATGCATTAACACTTAACTAGTTTAAGAAATTTAATTAAACCATTTACCTCTTGTTATTTATCAAATTTTCTGAGAATTTAAAATAAGTCATGATACATTATTCAATTAAAAAGTTTAATTTGAGATAACAGAAAAATTATGTCATGATGCCAAGTTCTTACTCAAAATTATTTATTCTATTTTAGCTTATATAACCACTAGGCCCTGTTACATTTGAATACTCCATCCTGTAGATTGACATGCCATTATGTCTTGTATTAGAATCATTCTTTCAATAATATATTTGCACATCAAATATTTATTGGGAACTTTTGTGGCAAGCCTTATGTTATGTTCTAGAACTTCAACAATAAGCAGAATCCTGGTTCTTCCTCTCTCTCCTACATGGACTGGGATGAATGAGTTATAGCCTAGCAGATGGTGACGTGTGTGCTAGGGGGAGGATAGTGCTAAGTGAATTAAGTAAGGAGGACAAAGGTAAATACCAGATGGTGTCTCTCCTATGTGAAATACAGAACAAAATCAAATTAAGGGTCATATAAACATAAGCTGAAAAACTAGCCCTCGAAAGCCAACTACAGCACTGAAGCATCCAGAGTGGGGAAGGGTAATAACAAAGAGGGAAGGAAGCACAATGGACTATGGTGGTGGTGGACTATGGGTGATTGCTGGTGGGTGCACTATAGTTCTGATACCTGATGGTGGTAACCTAATGGTACCTCAATTAAAAAATAAACAAATTTATATAAAAAAAAGAAAAATGAAGAGATAGGTATATAAATAAAAAATAGGATCCAAAAATAATTTAAAAAATTCTGTCTGCAGGGCAAATGAACTAAAACACTCTCAATTTAACAACGTATTAAGAGGGGGAGCCGCCAGAGGAAAGTATTGCAGAAATCCTGGTATGAGACCATTTGATTTACAGCATCAAGGAAGATGCCTGCACTGTCTAGATCTGAATTTCAAGCCATTGGCTTCAGACACACTAAATGAGGTCCTGACAGTGGGGAGAGGGCACTGGATGGGGTGAGACCAGTAGTGGTTGTTAAGGGGAGAGATTTAATGATCAGATCATATCTAGGTCCTCATTTTTTTTAAACATGGAAACAGTTTCTATAGAAGTTGTCTAAAGTTCTTTCCTGCCCTGATATCCCAATACTGATCGATCTGCGAAAGTTACCCTGCCTGCAGCTTTCAGGCATTTTCATATCTGCACCCACTGGTGAACTTCTAACTTAAACAAATTGCATAGCAGACATACTGATGATATTTGGAGAACCCAGAGCTAAAAATATAACTTAGAATCTTTTAAAAATAACTTCCAAAAAGCAATATCAGAGAGGAAGGAAGGAAAATTAATTTTAAAAGTTGCACATTAGGTTCATGTATTTATTTATTTTTTATAATAAACAAAATTTAAAGCATCCTTTAAATCAGTTTGGGGACAACAATCGACGTAGCACAGTGAATATAACAGCAAAGACTTATTGGGTAGGATAAAATTTAAAAAGAAAAACAGGTATAATGACCTAATGGAAGAAGAGTAGTACCATCTAAGAGTCATGTGGTCCTGACATTGTGTCTAGTTTCTGGCCAACCACTCACTCCATGAATAAGATAGAACATGGCTTCAACAGACTTGAGCTTCACTTCTCTCCACATGCCAACTTATGGTTTTGACATTTTTGTTCCTATGGTTTTAGGAAGCCACACTCCCTCACTATACTTTGGCATTTAGAACTATACCCTCGACTATGTGTTTCTGATCAACCTAAATTGCTGCATGGATTTAAATTCATATGTCTATATTAAACCCATTTTACTGCCAGATACAAAATTCCTCATCTATTTCCTTGGAGGGACAGTTTGGGTAACCAACACAGTGAGGATTTCATGGGTTCCTTGGCATGGAGAGAAAGTGTACCTTACTCAGTTCTCTGATGCTTTTAGCATCAAAGGAGTATGTTGAGTCAGTGTGGGACCAGCAATGTTGGGGAGCAAATCAATGAATATTAAATCAGAAAAGACTCCAAAATATAGCAAAAGACCAGGGCCAAATACTGAAAATTGGAGAACAAAGCCAAGAAATCACAGACATATGGCACAAGGACACAGAGGGCTAAGTTTAGTGGGTCAAGGAAGTTACCCTACTGTAAATGCCAGGACTGATATCTTTGTTGGAAGCTTGTTCTTACATTCTGCAATGTATGAGGAATGAAAGAACTTGCTGCATTTTTTTTAAAAAAGGTTGTGATTAAAAATCATATAGCATAAAATGTTTAACATCTTAACCATTTCTTAAGTGTACAGTTTAGTAGTCTTCAGTATATTCACATTGTTTTGCAACAGAGTTCTATAAATTTTTCATCTTTCAAAACTGAAGGTATAACCAGTGGACAATAATTCCCCATTTCTTCCTCAGCCGATCTCCACTCTGCTTTCTGTTTCTATGAGTTCCATTAGTTTTGATACCTTATGTAAGTGGGATGTTATAGTTTTTGTCTTTTTGTGACTGGTTTATTTCACTTAGCATAATGTCCTCAAAGTTCATCCATTTTGTAGGCTGACTGATATTTAATTATATGTAGATACCACATTTTCTTTATCTTTTCATCCACTGATGGACACTTGTTATGTTTCCACCTTTGGCTATTGTGAATAATATGGGTGTGCAAAAGCCTGCTACATTTTAAAGACAATGATTAGCTGAACATTTAATTTCAGATACCAAACAATAGATCTCAGTTTCACAGCTTTTGACACAGGACAAGCACAAAATTTATCTTCAATTATCTAAAGAAAGAGAAGTCATTATACCTAAGAAACTAGGCTGACAGGCAAAC
This sequence comes from Talpa occidentalis, assembly GCF_014898055.3. Taxonomy (NCBI): domain Eukaryota; kingdom Metazoa; phylum Chordata; class Mammalia; order Eulipotyphla; family Talpidae; genus Talpa; species Talpa occidentalis. The sequence continues at coordinate 57,700,324 of NW_023605083.1, forward strand.
ATATTGATCAGTCAAGAAATAATCTATAAATACATACTGGTTGGATTCTATGCATCAGATTCTGTACTAGAAGTACAATAAATTCATAAAGTCTCTGACTTCATGTTTCTTATTGCCTGGGGTGGAGCTAAGGGGACCTCTCTGGACAGGATTAAAATAGTTTTCTCCTTATTCTTTTCTTCCCCTGCCTTTAGCACATGCTTACTACTTCATAGCATATTCTAAAAGATTAGGATTATTATAGTTGAACATATGGTTCATTTTGTGAAGCTTTCTTTTTTTAATTTTTTTAATATTTTAAGATTTATTGTATATATTTTATGCATACAAGAGCTGGGGTATAGTCCAGAGGCGCAGGAGGAGAGGGAAGTGAGAGGATTCACCAGGACAGAGTGGGAGCAGAACAGGTGGACTGACTGAACTACACTGCTGAGGGGAGCAGCAGGTGAGATAGGTGAAGTCTGCTGTGCCATATGGGTCAGCTCCCTGGCCAGGGATCCAACTCATGCTACAGTGGCTGCTGATAGCTTCATAATGCTGAGACTTAACCCCTTGCACCACCAAGGAAACCCATTTTGTGATACTTTTTTGATGTAAACTTGATATAAAATGAAATTCATAGATCAGTAACTATGGAATCTGACGAATATTGATAGAAGTATATACCTATCCAACCACCACCTCAATCAAGAGGCAAAACATTTTCACCGCATATCTTTTTGATGTCTCCTGATGATCTGACTCTACTAGCCTTATTAAAAAAGCCATCTTCATCTCAGGCAATACTCCTTGTCTTAAAGCTTGGGTTAACAAGCCCAGTTAAAATTACATCTTATGTAAATGGCCAGGGTTGTCCCTATTTTAGTATTTATCTCACAGCTAAGTCTAACTCAGGCCAACTGACTTGAACATAGCAGTCCCAACACCCAGGAGCAGAAACTCTAGGATCGAGGAACTTGGACATTTACCCTTGATAATGTTAAGGATTTTTCTGTGCCTTTTTCAATCCCTTCTTCAATTCTTCAGTTTCACTTCCTGCTTTGTGCATTTACAGCTCAAGGCTGCTTACATCCCTTCCTGTATTCATCCCCATATTTAATCTTGGATTTGATAGCTGAGATGGTGTCTCTGATTTTGTTTCTGTCTTTAAACATGATAGTTTTTAGCCCAGAGGCTCAAATGGATTCTGATTTCTCTAGGTGATTACCCTGTCAATTCAGCCTTGGGATGTGAAGCATGTCAGTCTTGCTCTAAATGGGCAATGTAGTTTTAGCAGGACTCCTGGGAGGAAGGACTATTTCTGGAGACATGTGTACCTTGGTTTTGGTGAAAAGACACATGGACAAACCTTTGCTCCAGGCTTTATCCAGTTACAGTCCAAATCTAAGCATGCAAGTGGGTTTCCATGGTTGCTCTGAGTGTTTCCCAAGCTTCCCTTAGCAACACATCTATAAAACTACTATTTGCCTTGGTCACCTCTGTTTTTGCCTACTCTCATCCAATTTGGTGTTGCTTCTTAGTGAGTAATTTTAAGAGAGTAAGTTTAAGTTTAAGTTCTGAAAGTAATTTATTTTATAATCAGTAAGTATTTGGGAAGTTTCTACTTTGCCAGCCATTCTGCGAAGCAAAAAATTCAATAGTTAAAATATATACCTGTAACTATGTCATAATATTGCACTTTGTAAAGCCTTTTATGATATAAACATCAAAATGCACTGCTTCTGACAAGCATCAAAGCTTTTCAGTGATGCAACTTGAAGCAGCGATGCAACTTGAAGCTTCTCAAATAGCTTAATGTAGCATGTAATATAAAAGACCAGTGCTAGGGGTTCCCAGAAAATATACAAAGGAGATCTAAAGAGAATATCAATTCAAAATTTTCCAGAACACTTCAGGGTCTATAGCATTCTATACAGTGAAATAAATATACTACCATGGACAGAAATAAACACATATAAACTTGTTTGTTGTTTTTCTCTGGGCATCCAAAGCTGCAAGATATAAAATGGTACATTTAGGGAATGACTTTGTGTTCTTAAAGTTGCTGATTTGAAATTGCTGAGAGCTCCTTTATCATGGAAAAATATGCTGATGCAAGTGATTAAATTCCTGCCATTCTCTGAGAACATTTTGTGAAATTTAAAAATACACAAGGATGCTTCATGTATATTGTTAAGCCAAATGAATTACTTTGAGTGGTTCAAATGTGCAGTCCAATGCTTTTTAGAAATTCCAGCAAATAACTCCAAAGAAATACAGCATCTACCTATTATCATACAGCCTCTGACTACACAGTCTTGTGCCATGCATTTCCTGTCATACAATGTTACAATTTTTGTTTTACTCTGAGATAATAGTTGTGTTTTACAGATGAGGCCTCAACCGGGAAGGAAAGATTATCTCTTGAGGAAGAAACTGGGACTTAGAAAGTATATCCTTAGAGAGGCAATAGGGAATTCCTAACCATAACATGCCCAAGAATCATGGAGGGGAAAAAAATTGTTACTCCAAGGACAAACGTAGCAAAATTGGCAAACATAAACAAGTCATCTTTATGTGTTTTGAAATGTGTCATTTCTATTCTTTAAAGAAAGAAAAATCATATTTTTTGATCAAAATAGAATAAGATAATTCTATTACCCATCTCTTGGGGAATACTATGCTCTTGATAATTATCAATTGTTTATACACACACATACTTACATATCTATATATGATTGTATGTGTGTGTGTATAAACATATTCATTCTTTAATATTTCAAAGGTACTTTGTTATAGCTGTGTTATAAATGGCAGTGAGGTCTGGCATGAGGAATGAAAGGAGAAACTGAGATGGGCAATAACCAGATCACTAAGACCAAATTTACTAATGTAAGAAATCTGGACTGTGGTAAGGGTATTCAATGCCCAGCTTGTATTTTAGATATTTTAAAAGATGTATTGATTGAGTGAAAAACTAGAGACAGTAATAAAGATGTGCAATGTCCAGATGAGAGAATCTGAGGGACTCATTTAGATAGAAGCTCTGGGTATAGAGGAGAGAGAGTAGGAGAGAAAATGGGTGTGGAGAGAGAGTGGAGGCAGATGGAGTGAGTGCACAGAAGGTATTTGAAACAATCTTGCAGGGCTAAACCTAAGAAATGACATTTAACAAATAGTATTACATGTCATGATTTCATGGCTCCTTTTTTTCTTATAATACTTGGAATATTCTAGGTAAATCCAACTCTTCCAGTTAGAAGATAAGTTTTGAAATATCCAATCAGAAAAATAATAGTCTAACTGGAGTAAATATCAGTATTGGTAATTATTTTTTTATTATGTCTTTATATACCTTTGTATATTCTAAGGCTACGAGTTTATTCCTCAGTAATAATGTTTCCTTTTTTGCTCTTGCTACAACAACCTACCACTCAACACTTTACTGGCCCTGTGTAACTCTTAGGATGGGAAATTATTTCCTATAAAATACAAAAGACAATAGTGATTTCCTATTTTGTTAATGTTCCATTCTTTTTTTTTATAATATTTTGAAAATATTTATTTGTTTGTTTGTTTGTTTATTTATTTATTTATTCAAGCACTGGGTATAGTGAGAAGAGCGGGAGGGTGAGAGAATTCACCACAGCCAGAGCGGGGAGCAGAGCAGGCAGAAGGACCAAAGTACACTGCTGAGGGGAGCAGCGGGTGGCAGGAGAGGTCTGCGCATGTGGGACCCTGCTCCAGTGGCCAGGGAGCAGCCGGGGATGGAACCAGCGCTGCAGAGGCTGCGGGCAGCTTGGCAACCCAGCGCTCAACCGCTGCGCCACCGGGGAGGTCCTAATGTTCCATTCTTAACAGTACTTTAAACTGGAAACCCATATTAAAGCTCCACTTGGGAGGACAGTATTTAGATTAATTAATTGTGAAATATACTATATATTTTATATACATTATATTTTAAGAGAAACATAATATTATGGATTTATATTCCGTTAATAAAATGTTAGACTTTTACATATTTTCATTTTGGAAAAATGTGACATAACTTTAAAATATCTATTTTATTCTTCTGTTCATCTGTATGCTTTTGGAGAATACAGGGAGAGATTCAAATGAAGATGGCTGCTATTATCTTCTGTGCACCTAAAAACTCTCAAGTGTTCTTGTTTTTGTTATAAAATTCAGACCTAAAAATATGATCATGCAATTGCACAAGCAACATTGTTTATTGATCTTTATGTTAAAAAATAATAGATCTTTGGAACCTGTCATCCCCTCTGCATTGCCATCACAGGTATAATGTTTACTATGTACATAAGTTTAACTTTCATGTCTTCATCTATAGAAAGCACATACTTATCTCAAAAGGTACTGTTAAAGCTAAATGATATAATAAATACAATGCATTTAAAAGTGCATATCACTACAGGATATTTCCTATACCATTTAGAGATCATAGACATAATAAATGCACCTGGTAAAAAGAATCAAGAAAGAACAGCTATAATGGATAAAGGGAAATGATTTTTTTAAAAAAAGTATTATCAGTATCTGTCATTGCACAGATCTACTGCTATTCATGTAGAGAGCCTGTCACTTCAGCAACACTTGTAATGAAGGTCATTCTATTGTTGAAACATATGGCAACTGGATGGATTAAGATATTAATTTATTTTGATAAAAGGAACAATCATGATAGCAGATTAGAATATTATGGGAAAACATGTCCTTGCTCAGTGAATGGTCTCCTTGAAATTATTTTTCAAATTTATTGTTGTTCAAATACTAAAGTTCCATTCTGGAAGCCTGACAGGACAAATGCTATCAACTAAGAAATGATTTTTTTTAACCACCTTTTCACAAGTACATAGGCAATAGGATGGTAGCAAGCTAGAGGAAATCATGTTTTGTCCTTTGGGAACCTTCATGATTCAATGCTTTTCTAACAGTATCAACTTAAGAATTAACTTTTTTCCTTCCTTATTGCAGTAACAACATTAATACAAATCAAAGGGAAAGAAAATCATCCGACAATTCTTGTAGTCCAATAAATCAAGTGGTTTACATTTTTCCTTCCCACTATGGAAATATGTCACTGTTTCTCAGCGCTTTAAATGTTGCATAGACTCACATTTGCAATTTACCTTTACAAAATGATTCATAAGCACAATAATTGAAAGATATGTCAAGAATGTGAATATACAGGGACCAAGACAAATAAAATAGCAAAATTGCTTAGGGAGATGTAATGATAATTTCCTGTTTTTCCAAATATGTTATTTTCATTTCCTGTAACTACTATATTCTAAAAGGTAGCATATATTAATCTTTCCTAATGCTAGACAATATTTGAAGTGTTTTATATGTAATGTTTTATTTAATTTTTACATTTTTGTACAGGAAAATGAGTCAGTGGTAACAATGCAGTATATACACACTTTAATTTTTAATGATGAATCATGAGATCTTATACAATGTTATGATGTAATGTTATGTCAATAAAGAAAAACTAAATAATACATTAATAAATACAAATTTCATTATTTACTGTGAAGAGTAATAATGAAAAGAGAGCGAGTCACAAGTAATTCCAAGGGGTCATACTCCTAGGAGCAAGTTTCTGTATATATATGATTCTTAAAAGAATTTATAATTATTGTGTTAATAGTTGGGTCTTAATGAATCATACTATATCGTTTCCCTACTGTTGACATTTGGGTTGTTTTTTAGTCTAAATTATGGTGAGATTGTACATGTTAAGGTCTGAGTATCATTTGGTGAATAGTTATTATGCATGGGACAGTTAATATTTCATAGGCTAACTGATGTGAAGATTGGCAGAATCTGTATAGTAGTAGTATTAGTAGTAGTAGTAGTAGTAGTAGTAGTAGTAGTAGTAGTAAGGTATAGTATTTATTGAGTACTTACCCTGTGCTAATCACTGAAATACAATGACACAGATACTATTATTGTCTTTATTTAGCTGAGAAGCAGGAAGCTTAGAAAAGTAAACTAACATGGGGCTTCTCTGGTAGGACTGAGGTTAAAGTCTCAGCACTATCACGCTATTGCCATGAGTTTGATCCCCGGCCAGGGAGCTAACCCACATGGTGCAGCAGACCTCTCTTGTCTTGCCTGCTGCTCCCCTCAACAGTGTATTTCAGTGGATCTACCTGTTCTGCTCCCCACTCTGTCTCTGGTAAATCCTCTCACCCCTGCACCTCTGATCTACACCTCAGTTCTTGTATGCATAAATAAAAATAAATCTTAAAAAAAAAGAAAATTAAACTAACTTACCCAAAATCATACAGCTAGCAAAATATATAGCTGAACAATGAACCATGCCAAAGACAACCCCTTAGCTGCTGTTCTATATTTGTTGGGTCAATAAAAACAAAGTTATTTATATGACTGGGTCTTAATACAGAAGCTTAAGTATTTATCAAATTATGCTTTGTAATGCTATCTCACATACAATGTGACTCAGGCACAGTTTTAATTTTCCAATAATTTAAGAGAGTTAAAAATTGTAAATTAATTTTAAATTTAAACTTACCTATCCAAAATATTATCATTCAAATAAATGATCACCATAAAAATTACCAGTGAGATTTTACATTCAATTTTTTGCACTGTCTGAAAAGTTGGTAAGCATTTATATTTACAGCAATATAGATCAGTCACATTTCAGTGCTGCATAGTGTCCTGTGGCTGTTGTACAGATGGAATAGTTCCAGATGGTAGATACTTATTATTTAATGCAGCCTATTAATCAGTGATCAAAATTTGCAAAGTCTTGGTTTTGGTGTTTGCTTATTTGTTTTAATGTGTTGTTTCCCTAATGAGATGATACAAAGAATGAAACCTCATTTATGACTCTATTAGGGAACAAAGTAGGAGGACTATACTGTTTTAAGCATCAAAAGCATTATTTTTACAATTTAAGAGACTTATCATTTGTACCTTGCATTCCAATTTATCTTTCTTTGAAGCTATTATACTTTGTTGTGGAGATGTATATTGGCGTGACTATCTTAAAAGCAGTATGAAGATTCCTTGAAAATTAAAAAATAGAAAGTCCATATGATATAGTTATCCCACTTCTGGATGTTTACCTGAAAAAATGCAAAACACTAATTCGGAGAGATAAATGCACATATGCACCTCATATGAACTGTAACACTATTTCCAGTAACAAAGAACTGGAGACAACCTAAGAACTCAACAGATGATTGGATAAAGATGTGGAAGATCCTATACTTAAGGTGGAAGATCCTACACTTCTAAATCACAATGTGGTAAACCAGTGCTGTCCCAATTTTAAAAAGATTAAAAAAATGAATAAAAATGTAGTATAAACAAAGAATGGAATACTATTCAATTATTTAGAAAAATGAAATCCTGCCATTTGCAACAATGTGGATGGACCTGGAGGGCATTATGCTAAGTGAAATGAGTCAGAAGGAAAAAGATTATTATTTAATTCATATGTAGTACATAGAAAAAAACAAATGAATTAAATAAAACAAAAATAAACTTTTACACTATTAGGCCAAATTAGTGGTTACCATATGAGATGTGTGTGTGGGGTGGGTGGGTAAATTAGGTGAAGGATAGAACTGGACTATTAGTGTTGAACTTTTTATGTAGTACCTACACATAATGATGCATACCTGAAACTTAGATACTGTTACAATTCAACACTACTTTAATAGAATTACTTTTAAAATAATATTTATTGGGATGAACATTTTTTCTATAATCATAAAACATTTACATTCCTGACTACAATTGGAAAATGAAAATGTTTTTATTATTGTTTCTACATTTGAACAGTACGGAGTTGACCTGACACAATTTTTACATTAGTAACATCCCCACAACTTCCTACGTAGCTTTCATTTAATACTCCATTAACAGTAAATTAATTTTTTATTGGATAGTCCCTTCCCTCTGGACTAACCATATATCGTAGATCGAGCATAAGCCATTTCTCTTTCACTTTTGTTGCTTGGTTCTCCTTTGCCTTCCACAATTATACTACATTAATTCAAGTCTCTCTGCCACATGACATATTTTTATGGAGACATGTTTATGGAGGAAGGAAAACTGACTAGGAATCCGGAGACTTGGGGTTATTATTGTCATCCTCCACTAACCAGCCTTTTCATTTCAATATCTCTGCATTTTTTCTGATCTAAAATCATAGGGCAGTTTCCAGGTTTTACCTATTGTAAATAGAGCTGCAATAAACATAGGTGTACAGGTGTTCTTTTGAATCAATGTTTTTGTGTCCTTTGGGTAGATCCCTAGTAGTGGAATTGCCAGGTCATAGACCGAGGAACCTCCAGAGAGCTTTCCATAGTGGTTGGAAACAACCCAAAGGCCCAAAAACAGATAACTGGATCAAGAAGATGTGGTATATATACACAATGAAATATTATTCAGCAATCAAAAAAGATAAACTCATGCCATTCACAGCAACATGGATGGAACTAAAGAAATTATGCTCAGTGAAATAAGCAAGAAGGAAAAAGAAAAATATCGGATGGTTTCACTTATAGCAGAAATATAGAGGAACCAAATAAGACATCAGTGTAAAAAAATAATAACAGTACAAAACACAACAAAGCAAAATCAGACAATTATAAATCAGAGACACTGCAGGGGAGGAGGAGGAAGAGGGATTAGAGGAAGGGAGGGAGGAGCAAGGGGGACTGAGGTGATGGTGCACAGGTGCACTGGTGAAGGAAACTCTATGGGGACTACACCTGAGGGGGTGGGGGGAAGCAAATGTTTAAAAATGAACAAAGATGTAAAAAATAAAAAAAATTACTAAAAAAAGAAAATAAATAAAATTATAGGGCAGTGGCGGTAAACTAAATGACTACTGTATCCTTGTGTCTACTTTTTCTGTAGCTTTATCACTGTCAAGAATCCAGGAAATGTTGAGAGCCTTAACATTTCACTGTGTCTTCACAGTGATCTTGTGACAAAGAAAAGTGTTGCTCACCAATATCTATGTTTTCAGACTTACTGACTGTCTTTCCCTGTTCCCTTGCAGTTAATGGTGCTTTGCAATTGAACTCCAGGCAAGGAAATGAAGATGAACAAATGTGAGGCACCATTCTACCCCTGCCTCCAAACCTCATCTTCTCTCTCTCTCTCTCTCTCTCTCTCTCTCTCTCCACACACATTCTTTACCTCTTGGCTAGATATAGATATAGGTACAGATATAGATCTCCATATGTAGGGAACCTGATAAGGACATTAAAGTCCTAGAAAGAGAGAACCAAGAGAGATAACATGATAGCCTGGGTAACTAAATGATCACAGAATAAAGAATATATATTCTTTATTCATCATCAGTATATCTTAGGTTGTTTCCAGTTCGTCACCCTGGTAAATAATGCTGCCATATACATGGAGTACATATATCTTTTCAAATGAGTATTTTTGGATTTTTCAGGTAACTGATTTAAACGAAATTTCTACTTTTAAATTTTTGAGGATGACTATCTATACTGATTTAAGACTTTTGTTTGTTAATTTTTCTTTATTGCACAATGTTTTTTAAAAAATTATTTATTTATTTATGCATAGAAGAACTGAAGTGCAGGCCAAATGTGTGGGAGAGAGGATTCACCAGAGACAGAGTGGGGAGCAGAACAGGCGGATTTACTGAAATACACTGCTGAGGGGAGCAGCAGGTGAGACAGGAGAGGTCTGCTGCACTATATGTGGATTTGCTCTCTGGCCAGGATGGAACTTAGGCCCTAGTAGTGATAGTGCTGAGATTTAACCCTTAGGCCACCAGGGAGCCCCTTTATTGCACAATTTTACAACATAAAATTGAAAACAAAAAGAAAACAATCCCACCTTCTTTAATGAACAAGCTGCTACATTTTTTTCTGGTTTAATTTATTCCTTATCCTCATAAATCAACACTTATATAGTTGCAACTACAATACACTTTCGTGTTCTGCTTTTTAAATTTTAAAATATATCATACAAATCTTTTTTTTTTAAACATAGCCGTGGAGTCAAATATCACAATATTTAATGTCGCAGTATTTAAAAGATTGATATGAACTCAGGTTTTCTAATTATTTTCAACACAGTAAATTCTGTAAGTATTTTCCTTTGAACTGAATGAGACAGCTTTCCTCTGTTTGTTGTGTGAAACCTATTCTTTGGCTGCCCCCTTCTGTCTGTCTAGTTTGGATCCTGACTCTTGTCTGATTTTTCTACAAGAAAATCTTTGTAAGCTGGACAGATACTTCCAAACCCTTATCTTTAGCAACCTTGTCCACATGCCTTCCAATTTGATTTGACACTCATATTCTAAACTTGACTTCAGCCTCTAGAAGTCAAATAGTTAAAAAAATAATAATTTAAATTACTTGGCAAAGTTAGCTAGAACTTCATAATTAACAAGTGAATTTTGGAAATCTATTCATTTTTATTTTTGCATAGGGAGGATTTACATTTATTAAATATCCCACTGAGGTATTATATGGATTGTAGAAACAGAGAAGCTCATTTGATCACTATAAGCCCTTAAGAAATAGGTATTTATAATTTTCTTTTTTTTTAAAGATTTATTTATTTATACAAGCACTGGGTACAGTCAGAAGCGCGGGAGGGTGAGAGAATTCACCAGAGCCAGAGCAGGGAACAGAGCAGGCAGAAGGACCGAAGAACACTGCTGAGGGGAGCAGTGGGCGGCAGGAGAGGTCTGCGCGCCATGTGGGACCCGCCTCTGGTGGCCGGGGACCAGCCGGGGATCGAACCGGCGCTGCAGAGGCTACAAGCAGCTTCGCAACCCAGCGCTCAACCGCTGTGCCACCAGGGAGGCCCTTGATTTTCATTTTTTGTAGAAAGTAAACAATGCCACAACTGCCAAGGACATTTTACTAGAGCATGGTAGAGCCATAGAAATTTGAACCCATTTCTGTTTCAAATACCCATTTCATTTTCTCCTTCATGGGCGGACTTCTCCCGTCTCACCCATTGCTTCTCTCAGCAGTATATTTCTATTCTCCACTCTGTGGTGAATTCTTTGACTCCTGTACCTCTGGCCTCACACTCAGATTTCTCCCACTACACTACTTAATTGTATAAGCATTTAAAATATTTGTTAATAAGCTGTCATATTCAAAAATTTAATGAAAAATCAAACTAGAAAGACAAAGACAATGAATATGAAAAATACGGGGTGTATGTCCTTAATTTATAAAAATATAACAATAAGAAAAGGACATAGTAATTAAGGAAGTCAGACACATAGAAGACTAATTCACCAGAGAACACCCAATAGCCAATAAATATACAGGGATATGCTTTTCTGTTCTGGTGAGGTTGTCATTTTTTTTTTTAAAGATTTATTTATTTTTATACAAGAACTGGGGTACAGGCCAGATGCGCGGGAGGGTGAGAGGATTCACCAGAGACAGAGCAGGGAACAGAACAGGCAGACTGACTGAAATACACTGCTGAGGGGAGCAGTGGGCGAGACAGGAGAGGTCTGCTGTGCCATGTGGGATTCTCAGCAGCTGGCAGGGATAGAACCGGCACTGCAGAGGCTGCGGACAGCTTCACAGCGCTGCGCTCAACCCCCTGCGCACCAGGGGAGGCCCTGAGGTTTTCATTTCATCTGTACTTTTCTTCTGGGGAAACATGCCTCCTCTATTCCATGTGGTCTTGCCAGAACTGTACCCCTATTAACACAAACTTGGCAATCAACATTAGAGAAAAGTCAAGCCTGAGCTGTTCAAATAGAAATACCCTGAAGAAACTCTCCACTAACTCATGCTTCATGCATTTCTAGAATTACCCAGTTTCAACTGAGATCAGATTGCTCAACTGTATGTTCAATGTTGCAAGTTACTCAGTATTCTTTTTTAAAATTTCTTTTTGGTTTGTACTAACCAAGACCTTTTTAACACGCTTAGCATGAACTAAACAATATAGAAAGTAAGGAAAGACGCTAAATGTGAGGAAAGAGACACTATTTTCTCTATAAATGCTAAAATTAAAATAATAGCCAGGAGTTATTATGGCCAAGAGAATAAGAAAATGTACTTTCTAACGAATCTCTAGAAACTGCTGTAATTTTCCTGGGGGTTGATTTTTTTCATGATTTTCCTCCCATGAAATACTATTTCTACTAATTGATATAAATGAAATTTATAAATTGTTTTATACAAAGATTACATTATACATAAAGATTTATAAAATTGAAGAGTTATAAACTGAACACAGCATTACAGAAGTGGTTAAAAATTGATCACTTATATAGCGTTGTGATTAAATAGCTTTGTAATAATTAAAACACATGTTTTAGGATAACATTTACCAACATGAAAAATTGTTTATGATATACAGTTAGAGAAAATAAAATAGATCCTATGATATGTAATATTATCTCAATTTGGGGTAGAAAGTTTACATTTGTATAAAGAACTACTAGAAGGAAATATGAGTTTGTTTTATTTCTGCTTTTAAAATTTTACTCCCCTCCCCCATAGAACAAGTTTTCCTTTTAAAATTTGAATAAAATTATATAACTCAAAATTAATGGATATAAGAATATTCATTTTTCATCTAAGACATTCATTCTGTGGAAAGATAGATGAGATCAGAGTTCAAATTCAAGCACCACCAGTAACTTCATCTACGGAGACCAAGTTTTTCATGTGTAAAATGGTGCTAATAATAGTACCAACCTCACAAGTTGATGAAACTAGACAATGCACTAGTCATTGTGTTTAGCAGCTAGTAAGTTCTTTTTCTTCTTTTGCTTTCATTAAGGTTGTATTGGTTTGTAAACTTGTATTTGTTTTAGAGGTACAGGTAAACGGCTCTTCAAATGTATATTATTGCCCCATGTCTATCACCAAACCATCTAGTAAGTTCTCAAAAGTTTTTAGTTTTCATCATTTATTATAGTAGCATTCTTATATTTAGGCAATTAAAACTATTTGGTATGCTGAATATTTGGTCTTCATTTCGCAATTCCCTGGTTACAGTTTTTAGTTAATTTTAACACAGTGTTTTGAAAATGTGTCAGTTCTATGATAATAAATCCTGTGATAGCATTTAGCACCAGTGCAAACAAAGGCTTTTGCTTCCCCTGTGAGTACATCACAGTAATCATGGCATCAACAGTAACATGCCTCTTGATTAGATAAATTAATTCAGGCAGACAAGGAATTTGTTTTGCATTTTTCAATTTTTATGCTCCCTGGTGACTTCCTGTCGTTAAATGCTTGCCATTACTCTTACACTTTCCTTCATCTGGCCCACTGAATGGTGTAATGAACTTAAAATTACATATCTGAGAATAATTTATTCAATACCAACTTATATCTGAAATCATGATCTATAAGAGATAAAAATATTAGGCACTAAAATGGGTGAGAGAGAACATTATATCTCTATATAACTTTTCAAAATCTTCATTAATGCATTGAAGTATTATTTATGAATGAGTGATTGGGGAGGTTAAACAGTTTTTCATGGTTATTAGCCATTTGGATTTTCCTTCTGTCACTCTCTCCTTCACCCCCCCGCCCCATCCCTCTTCCCTCCAACCCCCTTTGGTAATGAGGCATAAGATTACAGAAGTATCTAACACAATTCAATAGTGAAAAAATGTACCCCAGTATCATTAGGGTCAGAATCAGGAACGAGAGAGAACAATAGGTTTTAAATATTAATGGGGGTTCATAGGGGTACATCAGGGAGTATAGTCTATCATAACTTCTTTTTACTCTTTGCAATGGGCAAGGTAATACTTGAGAGAGATAATTCTACCTTGTAATGTGACGTCATATATATATATGTGTGTGTGTGTGTGTGTGTGTGTGTGTGTGTTTTACATCATTCTTCCTTTTTGTACAATGCATGCTTTCTCCTCTCAGGTGTAGTCCCCATAGAATTCCCACTACCAGTTCACTCGTGCACCATCACCATAGTCCCTTGTGCTCTTCCCTCCCTTGTTTTGATTACCACTTCAATTTGATTTAGCAAATAATGTCAAACATATTTATATTTCAAACTTGATTTAGCTCCAGGGAGAAAAAAAACAGGTCCTTATCCTTAAAATTATTGTCAAGAATAGAGAGGACACAGAGATAATTTCAAAATAATATGTTGCTTGCTCAGAAAGGGAGATGCCCAAGGTGTGGCTGCTGAAAGAGGTTCAATGAGGAAGATGATTTAGCCCAGTTAACTGTGTACAGGGCAAAGATTAGTTGGGGAGTAGTTGACATAGAAGATACAACATAAGCATATTAACAAATTTTGGGGGTTGTGGGATCAGAGACTAAATATGGTCCAGAATTGCTATAGTTCAAGGCAAGGCATGATGGAGATAAGGCATGAAGTGGGAGGTAGAGAACAACTCTTTTAAGTTTTTACATCAGACTAAAGAACTTGGACTTAATTTTCTGGCAAATCTGGCACCTATGTGTGACTTATTACTGTCATAATTGATTTTCACAGGTAGAGTAGGATTACCTCATGGCTATGAGGTTGAACTGATGCAAAGCAATCAACATACAAACACAAAAACAGGTGAAACTGCTGAATCAGGAAGGAGATATTACAAATGCACTAGATTATATCAGCCAAAATTTAAATAAAGACAGAAATTGGCAGAATTTGATCAATTAGATGGTGTGGTGGATTTCTGTTGCGTTGATGTAACAAATCTGGAACTATGTTCCTCAAAATTCCCTTCCTTTAATAGGTCTAGGTTAGCATAAACAAATTTTTTTGTGTGACATTGGAATGGCAGAAATGAAAAAGCAACAATATTCTTTTTAAACTGGGGATATCAATATCAGAACTGGACACTTTTTCAATTCAAACACATTGTTACAGATAATGCTAATGTGCAATGGCTGAACCTGAAGCCCCTCCAGAAAGATTCACAGGCAAATGGTAGAATTGAAGATGGTTTTGCCATGAAGGCTTGGGGAGGCAAGCAAATTGTGTCATCGTGTGCTCCGTCTTGAGAATTGTCTCCTGTATGCTAACATGTTCCTGTGCAGTGATGTAGAGTACAGCCATAGCCAGACATTAGCTTATTCTATGGGCATCACTGAGTCTTCACAAGGTGCCAGATCTGGGGTAGGCACAGAGAATATAGCAGTGACAGCTATTGCCTGTCTTCCTTGAAAGTGTTTATTCTAGTGTAGTATTCAAAACAGAAATCAAAATAAGTGTGTGTTATCAGAATAATGATTGGACTAAATACACAATGTTTTGTATAGAGTATAGAGAAGTTAAAAACAGTATGTTCACAAGGTCTTGGCTATGTCTGAGTGAACAGTTAGATGTTTACACAAACCTTTATCAGTCACATGTTCTCAAATTAACCTTTATCTCTGGCATCATAGTAAAATCCAGGGAATAGGAGTCAACATAGGACAGGGAAAAAAACCAAAAACATTATTTTAATTTTCAGGAAAGCTTGCATGAATGCCAAATACTATTGATATAAAAAATAACATTTTATATAGTATGTCAGTATTCTTTGACTATGATTTTTGTTCTGGAATTCAAAAATTACTGAATTCCAATCCATTCAAAATTAATAACTGTGTTTTTTATTGGAAACATTGATCTAAATGCTATCATAACTGTGCTATAGTCCAAACTCCTAAAGTCAGTTAAATGGATTCTCAATTAGGATTTCCTCTGGGATTAACCACTATAGTCTAGTTAATTACTAAATAACTTAACATCCATCTTACTCAGAACCCTTATATTAGATTTTCCAAGTTGCTAAATAATCTACTATAATAAGAAATCTTTGGAGACTCCAGAACTGTTTTAAGATGGCAAGACTTAATTCATGGCACATTATTTCAACCTGCAATATCTTTTTTCCTGTCTATATTCTTACTTATCCCCCCAAGAGTCACCTCAGAGGTCATACTCCACAAAATACCAGAACCTCATCCTAGTCTAGGGTAAATGCTTCTGTTACTTATTTTTGTTTTACCATATCACAAGAAATAATCTACCAACATGTTTGTCACACCCCTTTTTCAGGGTGAGGATTTTTTGTCTGCAGGGAGAATTATAGTTCTTAATTCCCCAGATGTTCAGCACAAATTTTTGTACCCCCACATTCCATTTTATTTAGATAATGATCATTCGACTACAATGGAAACTTTCTTGTAACTAGACATCCTTATTCATGGAGGAGACATTTTACCATTCATTCAAAAAATAGTTTTTCATAAACTACCTTATGCCATGTCAAACTAACAAAACTGTTTGGGTATAAGAAATATGTAAGTCACCAAAAACAAGGAAAATAAATTTCCGCTTGGATATATACATACACAAACACACACACACACACACACAAAGTCATCAGTAGTGAGGTGTTGAATTAATGTTCTTTCTGTTTCTTTTTTAGCTAAAACATATTTTTAATGGTATATCATAATAAAAGCTATAAATATTACGTATTTTATTGGTAATCATTTTATATTTTCCCCTTACAACTTGTGTGCTTTTTAAAAATCTATATTTATCTTTTATATGCAAAAAATATATAAACTATTTCATATCAAGTAGATTACATTTTAAATATTTTTAGTTTATAAAGTGCACAATGATCTGAACATCCACTTTTAAAAAGTACGTTATAAAAAATAGAGAGTAATGGTCAAAAGTTATTCAGGGAGAGAATGAATAGAATTTTCAGTGCTGTAGAATGAGAAAATTTGATGCTATTCCACTCTGTCTAATGGCTTATATTGATGGAATTTTACCTATACTATCTTAGCATGGGTAAGCATTCTACCAAACAATATGTATTATTTTCCCCCTGACAGCCATATTGTGATTTTTATTAGGTTACATTTGTAGAAGACATTTAGGATAAATCTGAGAATAAAAGATAAATGAATGTGGCTATTTATGGAACACAATCAAGAACTTAACTGAAAAGATAAACAGTACATTCATAATACAGAAAACAGCTACATATTTCATATCCCAACAATTGTCTCTCATAAATTGGTTTAGGTGTAGAGAGTAGGTAAAAGGTTATATTATAAAGCTAAACAGAATTCCAAATGCCATCACTGATCACCAAATTAACATCAGATTAATTTATTCCAGAAGTTGCAATTCATTTTAACACATTTAATTGCTATATTTTACCCATAATTAATCACTTCTAGTAAACTTGTTTTACGAATGAGGAAGGCTGCACCTCAATTCTACTAAATAGCAGCAGAAAAGTACACTCATTATCTGTGTGTAGAAAGTAAAGCACAGAGATATTGGTTATCATGTGAATCAGAACCCAGATGCACTACAAAACAGGGCAAATTGAAGCTCTTTCATTTCTGATGACACACAGCTCTTTACTTCTCTGTTGCCTTGGAGAATATCTGCAAAGTGCACATATTGTCTTGTAAAGGGGCACAATATCACTTGCAAGTTGAAGTGGAAAGAGAACTGATGTCAAGACATACTGGAATGAATACATTATCAGAGTGAGCTTTTGCATGCAACTGAGGTGCAGGCCTTTTTTGATAAATGGCATGGCAGTGATGTAAAGCAAATGCTTTTATGGACATCTGTTTCTTTAAGATAGTCTAAAATGCCACCTTGAGAAATGAGTGCTTTGTTGCTGTAATTGGGAAGTAGCTATTTTAATGAAGAGTTATACTTCGAACAAGTACAGCAATAAAGGCAAGATGGTGGACTTGGCTAACATGAAATAAATTGTTACTACACTTAGAAATGCTGGATAAAATATAACTTCAAAAGAGATGAATAATCAAGCTCAAAAGAAAAATAAAAAGGGTGGGGGTGAGGGGAGAAGAGGTCACTGAATCCCAGGAAAGAAAAAGAAATGAATATCAAACATGATATGTTCACGAGCTAAATTAGTGGCTTCCCTGGGTATCTGGGCCTGGTTATTAATGCCTCTGTGGACTCAGGAGAGGCACTGGGTCTTGCTAGGTGAGGAGCTGAAATCTCACTGTAATACAATTGAAAAACAAGGTCATATGGGATTTTAGAGAAAGACTTGTTAATTCTGATGGATAACATGTTTATGTTGCAGCTTTTGTGTGCAAAGAATTTGAAGGATAAATGACATCAAATGAATCCTTGAAAGATTAAACAGGACTTCTACAAAAAAACAAAGGGGAGAAGACATTCCCAGGTGAGGACATTGCTACCCATAAGTAAAGTAGCATCAATCAATTGCCAAAATGGAAAGTCATAAAAGCAAGGATCTCTTGGGCACTGATGGCTCTGACATTCTTTCTGGGAAACGATGATTTAATGCTGAAGTTGTGTGTCTAATTGGTATATGGGAACTGTGAAACTTCTGCTTTCATTTTTTAACTCTACCAATTTGAGTAATATTTCCTTATCATTTCAAAAAAATAATATAACAATCATTTTGGGGGGACTAATTTTTGTTTAGTTCCCAAATCTCCTTTTGTTTGCATTTATTAGGTGCCACTTCACAGGTAGTGTAGTATCTAATCTTCATGTGAGTCCTATGATACACAGTATGTTGTTATATTAGAGATGAGAAAACTAGAGCTGAACTACAAAATGGTTGGTTGTCATTTTCAGCACTCTGCTGATATCTGATGGATGTTTCAGTTTCAGAAACTGATTATTCCTTCCTAATACATGATGAAATATTATTAATGATATCTTATTGAGTATAAAATAATCTTATCTCTCTAGACTGAGATAAGTCTCCCATGAACAGTCTGAACTTACAAGAAGACAAAATAAGCATTTTAAATACTCCTATAAGCTTGGTGAAAAATGACAAGTCACTTATAAAAGGATGATAAAGACTGGAATTAGTAAAACTGTAAGCTAGTGGACAACATAGTGATGTTCTGAAGTTCTGAACAGAAGTTATTTTCCACCAAGAAGTCTGTAATTGACAAAATAAGGGAATAAATCAATACTTTGGATGATAACATGATCCAGAAATGAATAAATTCATTCTATAAGAAATGCCTATACCTAGAGAAACTTCTGGCCACTATAATTCCTCATTCCCTTGCACTCCCATTTCTTTGATAAGCAGCTAATAAAGCCTGCCTTGACCTGCCCATCACAAAGAACAGAATGTATTCAATGTATTGGCAACATTGTAGGTGTTAAATGCATATAAAAAGTTTCATTTTCTTGCCTCTCTGAGCTGAGACAGAACTGAAAATAATAAGGCTGTGGATAATAAGATAGTAATAACAGTTCTTGACTTGAACTTATATCAATCCATGCTAGGATCGGGGCCTGTCTGATCTTGTTTGGTAGACTGATAGGGCCAGCCCACAGAGAGTCTGGTGGAGAAGGAGGCAGAGTTAGGATACTGGCATCAATTAGAATGAATAACATGTAATACACTCATGTAATGGTTTTTAATTCCAGTTAAAGAAAATATCAATATGGATAAATCTCAAAAATACAAAGCAGAACATAAAAAAGTGAGCTGTAAATGGACAATGCAGAAGTAGGATGCATGCCACTTGTTTAAAAATTTAAAGACACACAAAATAATACATATTATTTATGGATTTTTCTAAATAATAATATATACTTCTTAACTATTACAAAATCATGGTCTAGCAAGGTAGACATTCATTTCCAGGGAGTGGTTTTCTCTAAGCACAAATGCAAGATTGAATGGGAGGAGACTTTTATTTATTTATTTATTTATTGTTTAAAGATTTATTTATTTATGCATACAAAAGCTGGGGTACAGGCCAGAGGTGTGGGGGGTGAGAGGATTCACCAGAGACAGAGTGGGGTCAGAACAGGCAGATTTACTGAAATACACTGCTAAGGGGAATAGCGGGCGAGTCAGGAGAGATCTACTGTGCCATGTGTGTTGCGTCATGTGTGTTGCTCCCTGGAGGGCTGGGGATCAAACTCATGCTGCAATGGCTGCAGACAGCTTCATAGGTTGTGTCTTAACACCTTGCACCAATAGGGAGGCCCCGAGAAGGAGACTTTTAAAGTCACAGTTTTAATTTAAAGGAGAACATTTTCTCAATGAGTCCTACAAATAGTCCCAACTTATGGTTTGAGTTATGATTTTTCAACTTTAGGATGATGTGATGTGCTACTCATTCAGTAGAAAATGAGTTTCAAATTTTGAATTTTGAGCTTTCCTTGGGCTAGCAACACACAATAACATATTCTCCCATGAAGCTGGGCAGCAGCAATTACCTATAGGTCTCTGTCAGCCCTGTGATAACAAGCATTACAATCAATATTTCAGTACAGTATTTGATAGACTACATTAAAAAATAAGGATATTCAAAACTAGTATAAAATAGGCTTCATTTAGATGATGTTGCCCAAATATAGAGTAATGTTCGTGTGCTGAGCACATTTAAGGTAGATTGGGCTAAGCTGTGATGTTTGGTAGGTAGGTATATTAAATGCATTTTCGACTTAGGACAATTTCACCTGATAATGGCTTTTTCAGGGTGTAACCTCATTGCAAATCAAGGAAGACTCACAGTCACATAGGCCTCTAAACAGTCATGCAAAATACAGTAAGCAGGGTCATTTAACTGTTTGGCACACCAGCTTACAACAAGTTCTAATATCTAAACATAATTATACCTGAAACCCAATACATGGGCACTAAAATGTTCTTAACTTTTCTCAACAACCTTGAAAAACACAAAATACTCATCACTAAAATGATTGCAAATTCAAGGGCAATTTAAAATTATTGCAGAGGTGGATTAGGTAAAATGCACCTGGGGTTGTTTGTGAACTTTAATAGAATTTAAATGTGAAAGAACTTTAGCAATAAAGAGGTCCTGTGGTGTCTCCTGGGTTTTAGGGATTTGAAAGGCAGTAATAGCAATGGGATGGGAGGGGAGTGATTTTCCATTTACCCATGAAAAAGAATTTCTACTTTGATTTTGCCTAAAATCATACTAATTCTATGTGGTAACAGTGATTATCTCATGATGATAAAGAGTTTTGATTGTTAGATTTATTTGTATTTGATTAATACACTTCAAGGAAATGAATAATTCTATAATAAATACAGTGCTTTTGCATTCGACAAAGTCCACATCCATTTATGATGAAGGCCCTTGAAATTCTCAGGATAGAAGGAACACATCTTAACATGATAAAAGCCATATACGACAAGCCCATTGCCAATATTATTTTCAATGGCGAAAAGCTAAAGGCCTTTCCTTGAAGATCAGGAACAAGACAAGGATGTTCTCTCTCACCACTGCTCTTCAATATAATACTGGAGGTCCTAGCCAGGGCAATAAGGCAAGAGAAAGACATACAAGGAATCCAAATTGGGAAAGAAGAAGTAAAACTATCTCTATTTGCAGATGATATGATAATATACATAGAGAATCCTAAAAACTCCACAGAAAAACTACCCAAAATAATCAACCAGTTCAGTAAAGTAGCAGGATACAAAATCAACATGCAAAAAATCAGTAGCCTTCTTATACACAATCAATCTGAAGAAGAAGAAATCGAGAATACCATCCCTTTCATAACTAAAACAAAAAAAAAATCAAATACTTGGGAATAAACCTAACAAAAGAGGTGAAAGACCTATACAAAGAAAATGATATACACTGTTAAAAGAAATTGAAGAAGACACAAGAAATGGAAAGACATCCCCTGTTCATGGATTGGAAGAATCAACATTATTAAAATAGCCATCCTCCCAAAAGCAATATACAGATTCAATGCTATTCCAATAAAAATCTCAATGACATTCTTCAAAGAAATAGAACAAATACTGATGAAATTCATATGGAACCACAAAAAACCAAGAATAGCCAAAGCCCTGCTGATGAAAGCAAAGGAGAAAGGAGGTATCACGCTTCCAAACTTCAAGCTATACTACAAAGCCATAATAATTAAAACACTTTGGTATTGGAACAAAAACAGACACACAGACCAATGGAACCAAATAGAGAGCCCAGAAATAAAGCCACACTTATATGAACAACTAATCTTTTACAAAGGAGCAAAGAATATGCAATGGAACATGGACAGTTTGTTCAATAAATGGTGCTGGGAAACTGGACCTCCACATGTAAGAAAATGAAACTAGACCACTATCTCTCACCGTGCACAAAAATCAACCCTCAAAATGGATAAAAGAACTGGACAGAAGACCTGAAACCATAAAATATATAGAAGAAAATATAGGTAAAACATTAGAAGACCTACATCTCAGAAACATCTTTAAAGACTCATCACCCAAAGCAGTGATAGTGAAGACAAAGATAAACACCTGGGATTACATCAAACTGAAATGCTTCTGTACAGCAAAAGAGACATTAACCAAAACAGACAGACACCCACTGATTGGGAAAAAATATTTGCACTTCTTTCAAATGATAAGGGACTGATCACAAAGATATACAATGAACTCACACAACTCAACAAAAACAAAATAAACAATCTAGTCAAAACATGGGCAGAAGAACTTAAAAGACAATTTTCCAAAGAGGAAATGCAAATGGCCAACAGGCATATGAAAAAATGTTCAACATCCATGATAATCAGGGAAATGCAAATCAAAACCACACTGAGATACCACCTTACACCAGTAAGAATGGCACATATCAAAAAAAAAACAAGCAACAACAAATGTTGGTGAGGATTGGTGAAAAAGGAACTCTCCTACATTGCTGGTGGAGTGTAAACTGTTCCAACCACTATGGAAAGCTGTCTGGAGGTTCCTCAGTCTACTAAAAATGGAGCTACCATATGACCGGGCAATTCCACTCCTAGGGATCTACCCAAAGGACACAAAAACATTGATTCAAAGACCACCTGTACCCCCGCAATCAAAAAAGATAAACTCATGCCATTTGCAGCAAGGTGGATGGAGCTAAAAGGAATTATCCTCAGTGAAATAAGCAAGAAGAAAAAAAGAATAATATTGGATGGTTTCACTTATAGCAGAAATATAGAGGAACCAAATAAGACATCAGTGTAAAAAAATAATAACAGTACAAAACACAACAAAGCAAAATCAGACAATTATAAATCAGAGACACTGCAGGGTAGGAGGAGGGAGAGGGACAAGAGGAAGGGAGGGAAGAGCACAGGGGACTGAGGTGATGGTGCACGGGTGCATTGGTGAAGGAAACTCTATGGGGACTACACCTGAGGGGGTGGGGGGAAGCAAATATTGTTTAAAAATGAACAATGATGTAAAAAAATAAAAAAAATTAAAAATATAAAAATAAATACAGTGCTTTTGGCAATAAAACTTTTTTCAAAACATTGACTTGCATGAAAAAATAATAGAAAGTGCTGTTGATGAGAGAAAGTATAGAGTTTTGTAATTTTTTAGAAACTGAGAATCTAAAAGGTTTAAAATGCTCAGGTCATCTCGCTGGAGTTGAAGACACCGGTCTCCCAGTCTGGCTGACTGTGTATGCTAACATATTGTTTCCTTTGCTAAAAAAGAAGAGACAGGAATTTTTCAATCTGACATGAATATTAAATAAGTGAAGATGCAATATATCTCAAAAGAAAGAAATTAGCAGAAATTAAATTACTCCACCAACTGTAAAAGTCTATTTAAATTTATAGGAAATAAAAATGAAGGGGAACTAACATTTACCAACTACTTCCTATGTGTGCATGTGTGGAGTCCTATGTTACTTCATTTGTTTGCCTTCACTCTCTAAGTTTGTTATTATTCTCATTTCATAAATGAGATTCATCCTAGTTAAGCAATTTGCTCACTGTCACACTAGAAATGCTGATCCAGTATTTTAAAAGGGGTCTCTTACCACTTAGAGAAATTGGGCTGAGGAGTTTGAGTTTTTAAATCATTCTTTTGTGCCATGGACTGTTTTTGTGCAGTTTGGTGGAGACCGTGGAGTCCTCCCCAGAATCATGTTAAGTACAAACAGTCAAATCAACAGGTGCAAGGGGTGAGCTCCAAGAGGAAAGAATCAGAAGGCAGGCAGGCCTGTGTGAGAAGGTGAGAATTAGAAGTTCTCTGGTTATTCTAATCTAATCCAGCTGGGTATGGAAATATTTCTCAGGGACAGAATTCAAGAAAAGAGTTTAAGGTAGAACAGTTGATTGCTAGGTAGTTAGTAACTATCATTCAAGTAAAAGACTGGATTTTTACCTGTGAATTCAAAGTCTTGAGAGACCAGCCTAAAAGTAATATAGGAAGTGGAACAGCAAAAATAATCCATTACTACAAGTGGTTAAGTAATCTTATATACCTGCTATTTGCCAAAAACATCAATATATGTATCCTTAATTCACCCCATGTTATAATAAGATGATCCATGAGCTTGAAGAATGGAGGAAACATTCCAGTTTGTTGTGACTAACAGAGGCATCTGAGTTTTCCTATGTCTGCTTTTAACAGAATATACAAATTTAGTGGCTCAAATAAAACATTTATTTTCCTATAGTTGTGGAGGAAAAAGTCCCAAACAGGTCTCAGTGGGCTAAAATTAAGGTGTTAGTAGGGATGCACTCTGCAGAGTTTAGAGGACAACCTGCTTGCTCACCCTTCCAGCTCCTAGAAATATATAATCCATGGTTTGTGACACATTCCCAATCTTTCTGCAACTGACTGCTCCCCCACACCTCCCGTTTTCACTAACAAGGATCCTTCTGATAATTGTCAGGGCCACCTGGACAAGCCAGGATAAATTCCCACTTCAGATTCCTTATTTATTTATTTATTTGTTTGTTTGTTTGTTTGTTTATTTTTAAAGATTTATTTATGTATTTATACAAGCACTGGGTACAGTCAGAAGCGCGGAGGGTGAGAGAATTCACCAGAGCCAGAGCGGGGAGCAGAGCAGGCAGAAGGACCGAAGTACACTGCTGAGGGGAGCAGCGGGAGGCAGGAGAGGTCTGCGCGCCATGTGGGACCCTCCTCCTGTGGCCTGGGAGCAGCCGGGGATCGAACCGGCGCTGCAGAGGCTGCGGGCAGCTTTGCAGCCCAGCGCTCAACCGCTGTGCCACCGGGGAGGCCCCAGCTTCCTTAATTTAATCGTATCTGCAAAGTCCCTTTGATTCTGAAAGTTGACATATTCACAGGTTATGGAGATTAGGAAGTGGATATCTTTGGGAGGCAGCATTCTTTACTTACCACAGTGGTAGGCAGTAACTACTCTTGATAGATGTTTTTAGAAATACTCAACCCTGAAGTTCTGCTCTTTTCATCCCACAGAAGATGGCCTATATAACCCCGTATACAGCACATAACAGAAAACAAGTAGCCATTTCTCAGGGGCAGGACATGGTTATTTATACAGTTCGCAATATGAGGAAAGTGAAATATCTTAAAATCTAAAATGCATGCATATGTCTTGGTCAGTCTCCATGAGGCCTTCATTAACTACTACTCTTCCTCCAAATTTGCTCTTTTTTTTTTTTTTTTGGTCCTCTTTTCTAACCCAATCATTTCACTATCATAATATTTAGCATTTTATATTCAATCTTTTCTCAAATGTGCCTTCCACACTAAAATGGAAGATACTCAAGGCAATTACAGTGATTTCCTCACCCACATTTATAGCACAGTATTTGACTCAAATTAGGTACTCGACATGTATTTATTGAAAATAGTTTGTATTTATTTATTATGGTTATTTTTCCATCAAAAGAAACTCCTTGTACAACAATAGTCTTTTCTTGTATGTGTATTACATATTTTAGACCCATAGAGGTATTATAATAGTGAGCCCATGAATGGTTTTCAGAGAATCCACTCAATCTCTGAACGCATGCACAAAATGCCACAGTATGTGAGAAGGCAAAACATCCTTTCCAGCAATGCCATATCATGACCAGAGCATCCTGATCAGCCCTGCTCCACAGCTGGAAGCAGGACTACCCATGTCCTTAGACATCTTTGACAGGGTAAAGTTTCACCCTCACACAGAGCAGAATAAAAGATAGTTGCAGTTAATGTTTGAGAAGCAATTGGATGTCATAACTGTGTCACTCTTGAATGACTACAGTTACTCTTTCCATAATGAAAGGTCTAATTGTTCGGGTTCCAGTTTCCATTTTCAAGCTGGTCTGGGGCATTAGTGTCTGTCTCCATTAGCCTTTTGCTGGAAGTTATTTGTGTGATACTTTCTGTGCCAGATGCATTACAAAAATGTTGATGGCCAGTAGGTTGGCCTGAGATAATTGGGTGCTTTCAATGTTGGAACTGCCAAACTGTTAATTAGCTTAATGTAAGGACTACACATCAACTTTTTATTTTCATTTTGATCTGCCAACATTATCTTCTTTTTAAGTAGATGTCTGCTAAAGTGTTTTGAGAGGTGCTTGTTTTCACAAAATAATCATCCTGGATTAGTGAGTTATGAACAGCTGCCTCGAGTGAGAACTGATTTAGTCCATTACTTGAAGCATGAACCAAAAGATTATCGGTGCACAGAGAATTTACAGGAAAATTCACTTTTGCCACGCTCTGACAACAGCACAGAAAATCAAGGTGGTGCTCTGGGACTAAAGTAATTTCACTATTCATAGAACTTTAATATCTAATGGCTTCTTGATTAGCAGAGAGATGCTACACATATGAAGTATCAAGTAAAAGGAAGCTGAGTTCTTATGAATTCAATGTCAATGTATTGATTTTTCTTTTGTTCTCCTTAGTCCATTCTAAAATATTGATATTTGTATGAAAAGGGATGACTACCACAACCCTGCTTTACATGGAATTAGGGTCTCTAATTCATGTTCCAATTTTCATTATTCATTTTATACTAACAGATTTTAAGTTTCCAGATTGAGTTTGCTGAGTTGGCAGCTGGGCAAATAATCATTAAAATTGAAAATGAGATGGTCCTGACAGTGTCTGAGCCCATCTGAAACTCAGGAATGGTTGGCACTGCCACATGGCATGAATGATAGCTTCCATTCTGAAGGATATAAGCTATGCATCATAAAGCCTGGGATAGGTAGACAGTAAGTGTCACAGAGTCAAAGCCCCATCAATGATAATGATGAAAACGCTAATAACAATGATGACAATAATTTGTTACTTGCAAAGAAAGATAATTTAATGCCTAATTCTAAGATTTGTTTACTGTTAGATGATCAGGGCAGAGAATACTGTATAGGAAAGTAGGTTTGGACATAGAGGATGTCAGGAGACTTGAATTCTAGACCTGCTTATCATACTTACATAACTATGGTCTTAAGAAACTCAAATAATTTCTTCATATGTCGGTTTCCCCAAATATAAAATGGAGATGGTGATGGGTATTATCTGTAAGGGGGGCATGAAGAAACTAATAAGGTGATAGAAATGCTCTAAAACTGGATTGTGGTGACAACTGTGAAACTTGGCATATTTAATAAATATTATTGTATTGTACACTTACATTGGCTGAATTTTGTGTCGTGTAAATTACGTCTCAATGAACTTGCTTAAAAGATGAAGGTGCTTTTGCTTTCTTTCATTAAATGAATAGTATATTCTGTTCTTAAAGAGCTCACAATTTCAAATAGGAGATAAGCAAATATGCAGTTATCCTGTCTCTCACCATAATATAATCAGTAGATTATAGCATTTACTCAAAATCACTATTCTAAGCACTATACACACAGCCCTTCAGTTCTTATAACTATTATCAGCTCCCCTTCACAGAGGAGGAAAGTGACATGCAAAATTCAGGAGGTGACATGTACACAAAGTGGTAAAGTTGAGATCCAGACACAGACCTCTTGGCCCAGAGTGTGTTCTTCTTAACCTGTTTGTCAGAAGGTGCTCATTGGCAACAAGTATACATGCACCTGGTGTCACGGGAGTTACAGAGGAAGGACACACCACAACCCTAAATGATCAGGAAAGGATACTCGAAGAAGAGGTGGAATATATGCTAATAAACTAAGAATTTGCCAACAAAGTAATGGAGGTATTGTCACTCTAATCTGAAGAAACAGACATACAAAAGCACAAATGCCAATAAATATAAGACCCCAAGTGCTCCTGCAGCTTTAAAGGTTTAAAATTTTGGACTAGATTGGAGTAGAAGTAATCTAGGGAAGAGTTTGAAAAAAATCCAACGTTAATAGGGAAAATGTCCAAAAACATGTATTGCTTTATGAAGAAAGTACCCGGAGAAAATTCATTTATTATTTTATAAGCCTAATATTGCTATATTCCAGAGAGCAATTTTTCCTGTTTGAGTTAGTTGATGTAGAGAGGACAGGAAACATGACAATTCCTGTCTGTACTGAGGGGAACCCAGGCTTAACCATCTGAGACTCTTCAGGCCAGTGTGAAATCATTGTCTTCATTTCCATATCAGCAGAGAGGCAGAGCAGGATGAAAGGGGAACAAAAATAGCAAGAGTATGAGGCAAATACAGTCTGCTCAGTGGGAATTCTTTTACTGAATATCCTCATTTGTCTGCATGTGGCCATACAGCAAACTTTATCAAGGTAATGAACTTTTGTTCAGGTGTCCAGTAATGTTCTTATATATTTTTCCTGTTTTTCACAATATCTTTTCTCAATCATTTTTATTATTTTTAACATCCTCTCACTTTATCAATTCCCTAAACTTTCTTTTTCCTTCTTAAGAATTGGTTGCTTTTATCTTTATTTCACCATAGTTTCCATGTTTTCAGTTGCTCTTTTTGTTATTTTCTTAAAGTCTCAGCTTATTAATTCACTGTCTCTCCTACTTTGTCAATTAATGCTTACAGGTAATCAATCTCTCTTTAATCATAGTTGTGACCACAGTTTTTAAAATGTTAATATATAGTTAGTTGTGATAGCTTGATGAGTAATATCAACTTAGTACTATACACACATGATTATTTTTGTAATTATTCATTGTAGTCATGATCTTCTGACTCTTACTTTCCCATCCTTCATTGACATCTTGGACAGACTTTACACCATTTTTGAATATTAAAATGCAGGCTAGTCATATACTCATTAAGGAGCTCTAGTGGGAATTTGGTAGCAAGAAGAGGAAAATACATTCACTAAAATAGCCATTGTTCGAAAGTGACAGGAAACAGCAACATAAAGAAAAGAACCTTTTATGGAAAGAAGGTATGCAAAGAAGGTATTATTGAAAATAAATACTGATAGCACTGAGTACTTTCATAACCTTATTGTATGAAACTGATAAATGTATCTACAAAAAAGATGAATCGTTTTGAGGGGAAAATGTGTAAAACTGTTCTGAATAAATAAATGTTGATTTTTTTAGAGTCACAAAATGAGGATTAATGTCAACCCTTTAATTTGATGGAACTTCTGAGGCTTTGAACTCACTCACAATGAAAGACTTGCACTTGATTTTCTGACCATGAGATACCAGAAGTATCCTCTGCACCATTAACAAAGCCTGAGAAATGTGTGGTATTGGAAAGAGAACACATTCCTTGGAAACAGTGAGGCAAACTCCACTTTGGGCAGAGATAGCACTGACCTGTCTCACTGGAATGACACAGAACCTACGAGCAGAGAATTGGGAATACACACATCTGTAATGAAACAAATAGTAGAATGTAGACTATGGTGGGCAAGTTGCAGGAAAGAGGATTTATGGGTATGGACTCTGCCTCTTCCGGTTCTCTATTCCTAACCTAATGTGTTTTCTGTTCCACCAGCTGGCACACTGAGGTAACAGTTCACTAGTAAGCAGGTGACTTTTGAAAGTTTGCATAACATCTAAATCATCCTGAATTCCTATGGAGGTGTTCATGTAAGGGCAGAGTTCATAGACCCCCATCATTCACACGAGTCCCTCACTTTTCCTTCCATCTACTTTCTCAACAGTACATCCCTTGACACTATTTATGATACTGCAGAGGTGAAGCCCAATTCAAATTGTGGATTCATGCTTAGTTTGAAACCAGTTAGTACACTCGGAGCAAGTGTGATAAATAGATTTTGTATTTCTCTAGGTGCCGCTCCATGTAAATTGATGACTGCTGCCCTGGGGAATGAGCAGGGCCTGAAAACACGAAGAGAGATTAGTTTAAGTGTGACAAGGCCATAATCTGTAACGAGGAACATCTATCACTGTCACACAAGAAAGCTATGGTGCTGGGAAGACCCTCCCTGCTTGGAAAAGATCCCTCCCTCTGTGGCTGACAGTTCAGGACTGTTTAGCTCAACTCTTCTTTTCCCTCCAAAAAAACTCTTCTATTCAAATTTGACAAACTAATTACTGCTACCATTTGGCTTCGAATGACTCAATTATGGCTGCAGTCACTTGGTTTAGCAATTACTGAAATTATAGTTTGGGCTCAAGTCCAGTCTGTCTTTCCTCTCTTCCCCACAGAGGCAGAGTGAGACACTTTTATAGAAAAATAGATGGTAATTCAGGAGTCAGGTTGTAACAATTCATATTATATGGCCTCAGTGAATGGGAAAATAAAACTGAACAGCTTGATTTGAGGTTGGGGCCAAAATTTTCTTGCTCTTTAAGAAATCTGGTACCCTAAAACTATAGGCTTAATATCCAGGGTGATGCTGATGTCTTCATGAATGAAGCAAAAATTTCTTTCTCTTTTACCCTTGTTCTTTTGATAATCTTATTAGGATTTACTATTAACGGGCTGTTAATCCCTGGTGTTTTGATTGAACTAGGATAAATAGTCTATGTTCTTAATACTTCCTTACCAGGTTAGTTTTAGAGAGATGAAAGCCTTGGGGGGCACACTCATTTTAGAGATCCTGAGGGTATAGTTTCATTTGGTTTGGAGGCTTTATTAGGTTTTATTCCTCCTAAAATCACTGTGTATACAGAAGATAATTTTTAGTCAAGTATATCATTTCAGCAACTTTCAAATTATGTTACTTTTGTCATTTGTAACCTTGGTTAAATCACTTAATTTAGTAGCCTTGGTTTTCTCAATTTTAAATGGGGATTAATATGAGGTATTTTCCCTCATGGGGTATTTGTGAAAATGAAGTGAAGTACCAAAAACCAAAACAAATAGAAAACAGAAACATGGTAGATATTACTGTAACTACATCAATAATCATTTTAAATGTGAAGTGTCTAAACATACCAATAAAAGACAGAGACTATCAGTGTGGGTGAAAAAAAAAAAAAGACCCAATTATATGTTGTGTATAAGAAATCTACTTCATAAACACTAAGATTAAAAGAAAAAAGTGGAGAGCAATATATCATGATAAGACTAATAAAAGCAAGTTAAAGTAGCTATATTAATTTTAAACAAAATAGACTTCAGAAAAAGGAACATTTCCAGAGACCAAGAGAAATATTCTATAATGAGAGAAGTCAGTTCTCCAAAAGACATACCTAACTATAGAGCATCAAAACATAAGAAGCAAATACTGACAGAACTTGAAGGAGAAAAATATAAATGTGTTATTATAGTTGATCACCATAATACCACCACTTATTCAGTATCTGATAAAGCAGGCAGAAAATTAGTAAGGATATAGTTGACCTGAATCACACTAAGTCAACTTGACCTAGTTGTTATTAATAGAATACTCCATAAAACAATAGCAGGATACACACTCTACTCAAATTCACATGGAGTATGCACTAAGGTAGACCACATAGTCTTATGAAACACACCTTAAAATTGTAAAAGAATAAAAAAACTACAATTCTGTCAGATCATGATGGAATTAAACTATAAGTCAGAAAGAGGGAGTGGAAAAATCTCTGAATATGTGAAGAACTGGGAACCACAAAGAACACAGAATTGGAACAAAGCATGCACTAGGAATTTATAGTCATTGGTTCCCTCTGTGTGTTGGTGAGGGAGATACCTTCGAAAGAGAGACCCTGTTCTGTTGTTAGATATACAGAGAAATCTCCCAGGAGTGGAATGCAATTTTGCTATTTTCCCTGAGAATGAAATTAACAATAAGATTCCCTTGTAAAGCTAATCTTTTCTTTTTTTTTAATTGATTTGGCAGTCATTTACATATATATACATTTACATATATACATATATGTACATATATATGTATATGTATATATATCTTTTGGGTTACATTTTTACTCCTCCATACATGCACACGCTCTTGCCCACAAACACTGTCAATGTCATTATTTGTGGACTGAAATTTCATGAATTTGCCTACTTCCTAAAATTTATTTGTAAAACCAAGGTATTGCTCACAGTGTTTTCATGGTCATTCATGGACCTGGGTAAAATGGTGAAAAACTGAAGTCACCCAACTCACACATTCCTAGCTAAGGTCAAACTAAGTTACACTCTGCCTTCTTATTTCAGCTCTCATACTATTGAATATAAACAAGTTTCCTTTTCACAATGTACTTAGTGGTATGTTTGTTTGTTTGTTTGTTTGTTTGTTTGTTTTGGGGAGGGGGAGTGATTTTGCTATTTAACGCTAAACACAAAATGCACAAAATGCAAGAATACTGTGATGTATCTTAAGAAAAAAAATACATATATTAAATTAGCTTAACTTAGCCATGAATTATGGTGCCATAGGCTGTGGGCTCAATGATAATGAATCAGCAATAGATATTAAATAAGATGTTTTTAAACACAAACAAATAGAATGCATTGATTAAAAATGTGACTGGAGACCCCAAAGGAAACTAACCCTGTATTTCCCGTAAGAGCAATTGTTCAAAGTTTGCTAACTCAGTGTTTGATGACTTAATAGAACTTAATTATCCTGAAAAATGAGAATAGATTGAAAAGATAATTGTTGACACCTACTATATACTACACACTAATATTTGTGCTACTTATAGAAACATTATTCAACAAATACTAATGAGTCATTCCTGTGTATCAGACTTTCTAAGAATTGAGGGAATGTAGGGTATAAACCAAAGACTTCACCCTTTTTTCTTTATGGAGTTTATAATATAGTAAAGGCAGATAACAGACAATAAATATATAATCTGTTGGTGACAGTGAGTGTCACAAAGAAAACTTCCAAGTTTGTATATATAAATGAAACACATCAAACTCAGCAGCTAACTAAGCAGCTTATGAAAAACAAATCCAAATATAGAGTCAAAATTCAAGCTCAAATTTTCTGGCTTCAAAACCTATGGTCTTTCAACTAATATATTCTTTCTTCTTCCCTTTACTACACATACTACAACTTCTTGGTAGGAGAACTGCTATGAGTTCCAGAGAGAAAGCCCCAATCCAAAACACACCATGGGGGTAGGGGTGCTATTTTGCCTCCCCAGGGGACATTTGATAGTATCTTGAAATATTTTTGGTTATCATACTTGAGTAAGGGGTGATACTAGCATCTAGTAGTAAGCAACTCAATATTCTACAAAGAACAATAAAGAAAGGCCCTATTAGTACTTAGGTGGAGAAATTCTGCTCTAGAGTTATGGAAGTTGGAAAAAGCCAGAAGAATAAGACTTTCAAGTAGATACCTCAGGTCTCAGGTAGGAAGATAAAGGCTCTGATATCAGCTTCTAATGATCAGATTAACTGTTTGGCATTAATCTATCATTGTCAATTTAAGAATTTCTTAAATCTGAAGAACTGACTCTTATTTTGGATGCCAATGCATCTCCTTTTCAGCAACATTTCCTTTCTAAACTGCTTCAGGTTTTTGAGCATTTAGGAACTGAGACAAAGAAAGTAAGAAGAAAAGGAAAGGAAGATTCTGGTGACAGAAAAAAATTACATAGACTGAAAATGTAAGAATCTGAAGCAAAAACGTGATTTTTTAGAATATTTTATTTTATATAATTCTTACATCATTTTTCATCTTTGCACAATGTGTGCTTTTTCATTATGGTTATATTCCCCATACAATTGCACCCCCCCCTTATTTTGACTCCAGTCCTTCCTCTCCCCGCCCCTCCCTACACCCCACTACCCCCGTAGTGTGTCTCTGGTTCATAGTTTTTTGTTGATTTTGATTTTCACTTTCTTATAGTTATTCATTTTCCTGGTCCTTTATTTAAGTTTTCTAGATTCCTGCTATGAGTGAGACAATCCGGTATTTTTCTTTTTCTTTCTGGCTTATTTCGCTGAGCATGATCCCTTCCAACGCCATCCATGTTGCTGCAAATTGCATGTGTTTCTCTTTTTTGAATGCTGAGTAATATTCCATGGTGTATATGTACCACATCTTCTTGATCCAATCATCTATTTTTGGGTATTTGGGTTGTTTCCAAAGCTTAGCTATTGTAAATAGTGCTGCTATAAACATAGGGGTGCAGGTGCTCTTTGGAATTGATGTTTCTGTGTCCTTTGGGTAAATACCTAGGAGTGGAATTGCTGGATCATGGAAGCTCTATGTTTAGTAGGTCCAGAAATCTCCACACAGCTCTCCATAGTGGTTGGACAAGTTTGCACTCCCACCAGATGTTGAACATTTTTTCATATGCCTGTTGACCATTTGCATTTCCTCTTCAGAGAAGTTTCTTTTTAGCTCTTCTGCCCATTTTTTGACTGGATTATTTTCTTTGTTTTTGTTGAGTCTTATCAGCTCTTTGTAGATTTTTGTGATCAGTCCTTTATCATTAGTGTTGTGTGCAAAAATGTTCTCCCAGTCGGTAGGGTTTCTCTTTGTTTTGGTTATTGTCTCTTTTTCTTTATAGAAGCTCTTTAATTTGATGTAGTCCCAGCTGTTTATCTTTGCCTTCACTATCACTGCTTTGGGTCTGTAAATATGTCTTTGAGGTGCATATCACGTAGTGCTTCGCCTATATTTCCTTCTATGTATTTTATGGTTTCAGGTCTTATGTCTAGTTCTTTAATCCATTTTGAGTTGGTTTTTGTGCATGGTGTGAGGTAGTAGTCAAGCTTCATTCTTTCGCATGTAGTGACCCAGAAAAACGTGAATAGTTCTATCATGTTCTTTCTTCTTCCCTTCCTCCCTTTGATCCTTCCTATAGTTCTCTCCCCTCTCGCCCTTTCAACCCGTATTTAATGGTTATTCTTACTGGGATAGGCATAGTGTATAAACAAAATTAACTCTTGAGGTACATTATTACTATTAGTCATTGTATTTTTACATAACACTTTTTACCTCTATTGTTTCGTTTTAGTTAACCTAGCTTCATTTCATGGATGGCTAAACCAAGACTCTGAGGGCATACATAAAATTGCCGAGGGTAAAAACAGAACAAGAATTCATGTTTATATGGTTCTTTCCTATAGGTGGGAAGGTTATAGGGATATGTGTTTCTATATTGTCCTATAGTTAATGAGGGTATCAAAAATGGTATTTATCTTGCATTATAGAATTGCACAAAATACATTTTTTTTTTAAAAAAAGAAAAAGGTGATTTCCCATCTTAGGAATTCACAATGAAATTTACTCAAAATAACAATGAAATGAATGTTCTACTGAACTGCTATGAATCACTGAACACTAACATAAATTAGCTCATGTAATCCCCCCTAGAAATTCCACAAGCTAAATTGGTTTTACCCTGGATCTAAGAGAAGTTGTATAACCTTGCAAGCATGACTAAACTTCAAAGGAGTATGACAGTGAGTCATACTTGCAATTTGAGTGACATTCCAATTGTGTTCACTGTATTATGCTGTACTTAACTATAATGAATAAAGTCTCCCTCCAAATAATGCATTTTAATAATCTTGGTCCAAAATGCTGGTATACAAACAACCAAGATATTCATTAACTACCTTGCATGTCTGGTAATAGTTTATTCATATCTTGCATTTAAAGGGAAAGTGGCAATTTTTTTATTAAGCAATTTAAACCCAAATATTAATCTTAGACTAGCAACTGTTCTTCTGTAGAATTCACTTATCAGGAAATCCTATATCCCCCACCCCCACTCCCAGTGCCTCTGCTCTCTTCTAAGTCAGTCCATTTGGTATAGTGTTGGTTTTGATTGGTCTGTTAGAAAATTAAAGAGCTCTGGCAACCTCTAGTCATGGGTCTCAATCCTGTTTCATGAAAGGCTTGTATCTTAAAGTTACTTGGGACACAATGCACTTGGAAACATAAGATGAAAAATTTCATGGAAAACATGAAATAGTCTCTCTTCAGTTCACGAAAGAATTTGCTTTGCGTTCTAAATTCTGTCTCTAAGGCAAACAAAACAGAGGTAATCTTTGACAAGCAAATTAATGCAGCAGTTAAGGCTCAAACTAGTGTGGATCCTCTAGGAGGTAAATATCTAAATAACATAATTGTTGTCATTTTTACTTTTCAAGATGAATGATGACTTAGTGAAAGCATTACCTCTGGAAAGTTAGCTTGAAACTTCACAAAATGGGATGAAAGTTATGCAATCCTGCAGCTCATTCATTTTCTGATTCTTAGGAGCCAAACATGTTATTATTTTTGTGAATTCATGTTTATGATGATACTTTTTATTAGTGATTTTTTTTTATTGTGAACTTTTTTTACAGGATATTTCACATGAGACCTGGTTTTAAGTTGTGTTCTCCCAGGGAGAATTTAGGTTTACTTCAACCAGGTTGCCTGGGGTCAGGTTCAACTTCAAAATAAATGATCCTTTTTGAGGTTTTAAGGAAACTGATTGATCTTAGTCTGCAAACTTGTTTCTAGTTATAAAATATTAGCTAAATTTTCTTAGTGACTCTTGTGGGACACTTTTTTTTTTCTAATTCACCTTTTCAATACATTAGACATTTGAGTACACAGATAAATGCAGGATTCTTATTAGACAGATATTCAACTTTGGACACTGTCCAGTCTCCTATCATCTGCTGCAACTGAGTGATATAAGAGCTTACTTCAATTTCTGTTTTTTTATTTATCTTTACTTTTGTTTTTTGCCTCTGAGAATTTCACTCATTCCTCTCAACTTAGATATATTTGTATTGATCTATATTTACAATTACAGCCTGCATTATTTTATTATTCCTAGTGGGATTATTTTCCAAGGTGTCTAGTTCTCTATATTACCAGAAATGAACAGTTAAGCTCTAAGATTTTATAATAGTCTTTCTATATAAACTAACATTTTCATTTAACAATATATCCAGTGATCTTCTCATATATGTACTGGACTTGCCTTTCTTTTTGAATGGCTACATAGCATTAAATACAAAGGATAAACCATGATTTAGTTAACAAGTTTTCTACTGGTAGATACTTAGGTTATTTTTGCTTATTTTATTATTAAAAAAAACCCAATCTATAACTATTTCAGGATTTGTACATCTAGATTAAATCTCCAGAGTTAGAATTGCTAAGTTAAAGGACATGATACTGAAATATTGGTGTATATTTTTAATTTGCTTTTCAGAGTTCTCAGCAAATAATTGGAGAAAGAGAAAATCAGTGTGCCTGAGTCCTCATTGCCTTGTCTGTGAGCTATTGAGCTCATTATTATTAATGTGAGGGAAGTGTTTGTTCTTTAGCTTTATTCTAGAATTTATTCCATGGAGACAAGACATATTACAGAAATATGCATGGAATGTTTTTAATAGGGCTTTTTTCATGCCAAATGAGGAATTGATTTGAACCAATTTTTCTCACATACAACTGTGAAATATAATCAGTTCAGGGTAATGCCATTAGATTTCTCATCTGACTGTGAGAGGCTTAGCTGCTTGGAGGATATGCAAATCGAGCCTGATGGGAATTCCCATTCCAACAAGAGTGTCAATAACTCTCAACATTCAAGATCAAGAAGGAAATCCAGGCCTTCTTGCAGTGTGCAGTTCTTCCCTGATCCATGTTCTACCAGGTCAGAAAATAATACCAAAGAAGACTCACTCTTTTTTCCCTCAGAGGAGGAAAGCTATGTGGAGTCCACTCAAAACAATCATCTCAGTCTGAGCCCTGAATGCATTGCAAAGAAACTCAGACCTTTGAAAGAGCTGACTGTACAAGAGTTACTGAAGGAGTTTGGGGATACCTGGAAATTCCAACCAAACTCGGTGTCCGTGGGCTACTTTAAAGATCAGGTAGTAATGAAGTTCAGAAGAGCTCTGTATTATTCTGGAATTTGGGTGGCATATGTCCAAGGACATAGACTTGAAAAGCACTTTTCAGCAAACTATTTCAAGAGAAACCCTGGTTGCCTACAGCGGTTGGTCCCATGGCTGAAACGGGAACTAACAGCTGTTTATGGAG
Organism: Talpa occidentalis; assembly: GCF_014898055.3. Classification (NCBI taxonomy): domain Eukaryota; kingdom Metazoa; phylum Chordata; class Mammalia; order Eulipotyphla; family Talpidae; genus Talpa; species Talpa occidentalis. The sequence continues at coordinate 57,738,385 of NW_023605083.1, forward strand.
ATTATGGCTACACAGTGAAGAGCATCCTAGCCACCATCCTCCATCACATGACAGAATATGATCTGGACAGTGAGTCCTTCATTCACCTCCTAGAACCTTATCTCCAACAATATACCCATCATTTTCTGCATGAGTTTATAAATTTTGTTCACTCACCTTACAACATGGATACCTATGACAAGCGAGCCATCTATCAATGTCCTTCTGCTTCACCATGGGTAAAAAAGAAATCCACTGCATCAGCTCCTGTTTTGCCTTTGCCTTCAGATCAAGCTGTTCTTGTTTCTGAGCATGATACAAAGCAGTCTAAAAATACCAAGGGCCAATGGAATAATGAAAAAAGACCTCTATCAGGCTTGCAACAATTTTTGAATGTTGACTCTTTATTTAAAAAATCTGAAATTCCAGTAGCCCCTCATAAAACAGCAAGTAAAAAACATGCTTGGATCAAAGATAAATCAGATTCAGGTGATAATAAAAGCACGGTTTCTACTGATAATATGTTCCTGCATTGGGCTAAACCAAGGGAAGGGGGTCAGGGATTTCTGAATTGCAAAAAAAGTCTTCAAGAGAGGAAGAAAGAAGGAATAAAGTTGATTCCTAGTCATGTCCAGAATTTAGGAAAGAGTGAAACAACTACTCGTACCATCAGTACCCCAGCAATTTTTAACCAGGAGCAGCCCTGTAAGTTTAACCTAAAAGAAAGAAAGATTTTAAATGTTGACCAGGAGATAAATTGTCAGAAAAAAGAAGTAGAAAAAAACAACTACTCAGATTCTTCACCAAAAATCTTCCAGAAAAGATACCCCAGACAAAGATCCTTGATAAGTTGCAAGTACAGAAAGAGAGACCCCTCTTGGAGTTGCATTTCAGAAATTGCTCTGTCTCCGAAGAAAGATGGCAGGAAGCTGATCTCTTCCAGAAAAAAGAGGATGTTGTGTAGACAATCCTCCCAGTTTGCAGAGGTTGGTTCACATTCCAGTAGAACAATCCAAAAACACTCAAGGTTCAATATTCGGAGATCAAAATCCTGGTGTGACAGACTTTGCAAAAGATCTGTAAGCAGAGATTCAAGTACTCACTCTTTGAAAGGAAGCCACAGAAGTGAATGCTTCACCCTTACTATATTTTGTGAGCCTTCAAAAGAAAAGAATGTGTATGGGCATGAATCAATCTACCCAGAGTCCTTTTCATCCACAGTCCAATATAGGAAGCTTTCTTCAACTGCTGAGAATAGACCCAAATGTCCTTCTAAAAGTGAAGCTGCTTCCCAAGCTGGAAGTCACTGTGTCAGTCCCACATGCCCACATACTGAGAAACCCAGATCCCCAAGGAAAGAAGAGATGAAGCAAAGAGCCACATTTCCTAGAACTAGAAAAAACAGAGGATTTAGGCACAGAAAAAACAAGTGCCAGTGTACAGATACACAAAGTACAGAGGAAGTCTGTGATGAATTAAATGATACACAGCAAGTGAGTAGTCATTCTCAGTGTGCATTTTTCTGCAGGAGGCAAATCCAAAAGAAAAAGGTGAATTCAAGCCTTCAGAAATATTACCTGGCTAAGAATGAACATAAAGGAGACAGTATTGGAGGTACAGAGTCACAAACAGTTCTGAGAGGCAAATGGTCTACTCGACTAATCACCAAAGATCTTTGAAAACATGAATATAATCTGAGAACATGACCAAAAAGATTCACCTATCACTTTGCAACTGGAACAAAAAGCTGATAGATAAATTTGAAACTCCTTTTGAAGAGAAATGCATATAATTAAATTGGTGACCTACAAACATTGCTCATCTGATTTTTCTTTATGGATTTCTAAAATATTTGACTTATTTTTACTTCCCAGATTTAACTACAAATATTAGCTGCCAAGAGTTGCAAATACTACAGAGACTATATTAACAATAGGAGTATATGTTATTTAACGCAAGTTATGTATATTAAGTATTATTAAATACAACTGTTATTTAAATTTACATATACACACATATAGGTACATATACACATACACACATACACACACACATATACAATGCATTTTCAGTATCCATAAAATAAGACATGGTCACTGTCTTGGCATTATCTTTAAGGATTTCACTGTCTGGTTCTGAAAACATGGAAATAAAGAGAAAAAAATTAACATATGTGAGATATTAAGAGCACCAAATTAGTGAGTGTTGTAGTCTGGATTCAAACCCAGAGGGCCCTAACTCCAGAGTCACTGATCTTAAACACAGCTTGACACTGCTTACTTTTTCGTTGTTGCCTTTTTTCAGTTACCTTCTGCTTTCATACCCTGTGGTGAACACATTCATAAACTCTATGTCATTTTACCTTTACAACAGTTTTTTTTTTTTTTATAATAGTGAGTGGGTTGGTTTAATTATGCCTGTGTTTTCAATGAGGAAAATGTATTTTAAAGAGGTTATATCATACATAATAAGCAACAGAGCTAAGAGGCAAGCTATAGCTCTCACTGCCCACACCTTGTGTTTATATAGCTTATCATGGCTGACTGAGCTTTTAAAATCTCACTCAAATGTACCTATGACCCTAAATCATGTAGCCTTCTATGTTATTGAGAGTACTTTTTCATGCAAAATCCAGAATGCTAATAATATAACCATGAAGTGTTAGGCTTTAAGGGGTCACTTCTACTTACTTATAAGGGTAAAAGTCAATTCTTCTCTCCCAAGTTCACCCTGAATTGTCCTTTTGATGCTAATAGAGTTCATGTCAGCCAGCTGTGAGGAGGCAGGTGAATGATTTTTAATACATATGCTTCAGTTCACACAGTATCTTCTATGGCATGTGGGTCAGCTGAAATTCTGAGGTCCAGGACCAATTTTTATCTCTGTCCTTGACTCCAGTGCTCTTTGGGCTGAAACTCCTTGAGACGATTTATCCATCTAATGGGAAACAGGTAAAAAGAAATGGGTATCTGATGATACTTGAGAGTTACCATTAGGTGTGAATATTTTTTAAAAATGGGTTACTAATGCTTTTATCATGCATATTTTAACTAATATATATTTATCCATCCCCACAGCTTCTCCTTATGGAATCAATTCTGTATCCCTTACCTGGTTGCCCTGCTTCTGGGCTCTCTCTGTCTCTAGCTCATCATTCACACTGCTACAGTGATTCTAATATACATACATGTTTATTCATGTAATTCCCCTGCCTAAAATTCCTCGTGGGTTCCCTGTTGCATAGAAGATAATTTCAAAATTCTTTAGTCTTGCAAATAAGAACCATGTGGTCCCAATCCATTCCTATATCCTTTTGTTTCAAAAGACAAAGCACATACACCCAATACATGCATATATACATACACATATATACAAGGATATATATACACATATAGACATCCTTAAATCTGCATACATCATCTCTTACCAATAGAATAGATTGTAACTTTCCTCTACAAGACAAATATATTCCCTTTACAGTATCCTCTACACAGTAGTTCAATAAAACACATTTCCTCTAATTGGTCTGGTGCTATTGAACCGTATCATCTTGGATAAGTTTGCCACTCACTGTTAACCTCAGTCAAATGAAACTGAATCAATCACTTTCTGAACCTCTGATCTGCTGTCCATAAGACAATGTCACTACTTTACAACTGAACATTCTCATACTTCTTCCTGTCTGTGGTTTTAACTGGACTCATCTTTGACACTTTCCTAAGCTTTTTAAAATCACATTAATGGGGTGCATGGTTGATTGTAAATTGTTTATAAGGGCCTCCCTGGTGGCGCAAGGGGTTAAGTCTCAGTATTATGAAGCTATCAGCAGCCATGGAAGCACAAGTTCAATCCCTGGACAGGGAGTTACCCACATGGCACAATAGACCTCTCCAGTCTTGCCCGCTTTGGCCCTCAGCAGTGTATTTCAGTCAGTCTGCCTGTTCTGTTCCCCACTCTGTCTCTGGTGAATCCTTTCACCCCCCAACCCTCACACCTCTGGCCTACACCCCAGCTCTTGCATGCATAAAACTAAATAGTTTATAAATCTATAATTAAGTTGGACTTAGAGAACTTTTTATATTTCCTTCAATTTCTAATATTCTATAAATGTTTGATCTCTGAGATTTAATTAAGTTAAAAATCCACATCAAAGTGACTATTGAGCTACTAGAAGTCTTGTACAGCTAAGTACTGATAATGAGTTTTATCACATTATTAAGTGACCCAACCTAAATATTCCACTATTTGGAAATATGGTCATGTTGCTTTTGTCTCATTGATATATCACTTATTAATGTAAATTAGAAAGCATTTGACACAGACAGTTTCAACATTTTCATTAATATTCAATTATAAAAGTTTCAGTAATGTTCAGGGACACATATATATTTTTTATGTTAGGCTTCAGAACCAACAAATGTTACATTATTTTTATATACCAAATACTAAACAATAACATTTCAAAATATGGAGCTTCTGCATATACACTTATTTATCAGGAACTCAGATGGCTAAGGTGCTACTCTTTATCATAAATATGGTGTCTGGAAGTTAAAACAAGCAAGGAACAGATGCAACAGCCTAATTGCTGATGTAAGGCAGTGATCAATTGCTCCCATGCTTAACTCTTTATCATTTTCTACTGTCTACTGCAGCAAGTTCTTTTTTTTTCCCCTTTTCTTTTTCAAATATGATCCAACAACCTATAAGGCAATGATATCAGTAGAATGTCAGGTCCTCAGATCAGGTTATTGCCCATCTTCACGCTGACATTTTAGCTTAGGATATTCTTTGCTCCACTATTGTTGAGACAAACCTTACATTTTAGAATCCATCCAAGGGAAACTTTCTTTCTGAAGCCTTAGTTGGTATTTTCCCAAATGTCAAGCTGATAGAAATAAACAATTACTTCCTTTATACACCCCACAAACTTCTATCGTAACTTCAAAAATATTTATTTTGAATGTTTTAGCTTACATGTCTGAGTCCACTCTCCCCTTCTCCTGTCCCGAGAATGAAAGTTTCAAGACAAAACCCAGATGGGCACATAGTAGGTACATAATGAGCACTGAATGGATAAGTGAATGAAAGAGAACAAATAAAGTTTTATCTATGAATTGAGTAGGATCATTTGTTATAAGTGCTATCATGAGGAAATAGTCACAAGTAGGTCCACTGCATGATTCCAACACGATCCATCCCAATCCTCCTCCTGTATTAGCACCTAGAAATCAATCTTTTCCAAGCAAGGTAAATCTTAAGAAGATTCCAAAAGATGCCCTTAGATGGATACTCACTTGTTTTAATATGAAGTTCTCTATGTCCTATATCAAAATGATACTTGGTACTTGCCACTTGATAGAAATTAAGAATTTCTGACTCCAGCCTGACTCAGTATCTGCATTTTAATATTATCCCCAGTGATTCATATGCATAATATTATAAGAAAAAGTTCTCAAAAATTACGATTTGGGGCTGGCCTCCACCTAGAAGTTATGATTTAAAACAGTAGCACCAAGAACATCATGTTGGAGAGGGGCAATGAATTCATATTTTTGAGCATCTATTGTATGTTACACTACTTGTCCCGACATTCAGTTCTCACTTCTATGATGTGATGTAGGGAGCACCCAAGTCTAAGATAGTTTAAATGAATGGAAGAAATAGAATGCCCTAAAATAACAAAGTTTTATTAACTTAGAATTCAGAAAAAAATGAATCTCTTGATCAGGAGTCTGCAAATGTTTTCTATAATGGGCCAGATAGCATTTTAGGCTTTTGGAAACATAGTTTCTGTAACAACTAGTTGCCTCTGCTATTGTAGCATAAAAGATGATATATTAGTGTGTGTGGTGATGTACCAATAAAACTTTATTTACAAATATAGATAGAGGGCCAGATTTGACCAATGGCTTATCATTTTCAAATTCCTGGTCTGAATCCTCAAGTAATAAAAAGAAAATAACACTTTTATATTTTCCAGATAGTATAATTCATGATGAACAAAATACAGTATTACTTAGGAATTATTTTCTTCTTTTTTAATTGAGGTGGTATTGGCTTACCTATTGTAGTCAATAGGATCTCCTCTTTCAGGTGTCATTATTATACCACACCCAACACCAAAACACCCACAGTCTCTTAAGAATAAAGTCACACTGATGAAAAAAAGCTGTTGAATTTTAGATAATTAGTATTACAAAGGGCTTACTCAACTAATGGTATATTTTTAGAAAGGAAAAATATTTTAAGGAATGTGGATGCTTTGCTTTATTCTACAAATTACAGGTAAATTATGAACCATTAGAGCCAGCAGTATTACCCTGGAGAGGATCTTATAATTATGAAAATGTTAGAAGGTTATTTTCTTCAAAAATTAGCTCCCAAATTGAGGTGTCAGATTGATTGTGTCCCCAATATTTCCCTTCTCTACCTTTCATTCTATCTCCAGGCATTTATAATAACTCTATGATGAAAAATTACAGTCATTTCATCTTGAAAGATATATTGCATCCTCATGTAAGCCAAATGATTTCATCTTGATTAGTGCTGTCTGTAGGCTTGTCAGATGGGTTAGCTATTGGTCATGTATTCCACAGCACTGCTATTAAATCCACTAGGAATTAACATGTTAAATCCATAATCATGTTTTATTGCCTGTATAATCCTGGGTTAACTGCAAAGCGAAGTTGATTCATTTTTCACATGTTCACCAAAGTGAAGTCATATTTTTTCTCTAACTAGTAATTAACTTTTATGACTTTATTAACTACTTTATTAAATTTAAATGAAATGTTTATTGGAAAGAGTTCATGGGAAGTGTAAACCAAAATGACAGTGTGGTCCTGGTGATGTCCTGTTTCTGGAACTTCTCTACTAAAAAGGTTCATATTACAAGTAGTTCATTTTTTATCACAAGATACCAGTGCTTGAAACTTAATAGGCAATGTGGTATAGTAAAATAAGTGATAGACCTGGAGTCAGAACTGAGATCAAATTCACATCTAATTCTTAATGAGCGGTGTGGCCTTGGGCGAGTTACCAAATATCTCTGAGTCTCAGTTTCCTTACATGTAACATTAAATAACAATAGCTACATCCAAACTTTTGAGTATAAAGGAGGTGAGTGAAACAGTGGGGGAAGATATGAGAGGTAGTCAACCTGGAAATTTTTATCAAATTTTTATCAAAAAATACTTTTGATTGAAGCAAGAGGATTTTGATGTAGCTCTCACATAAGATAAGGAAAAAACGTGAAGGCCACAGGATGCTGTCATCCCTAGCCTCTTTCCACCTCCTCAGTCCCATGCACTAGATATTGAATGAGTTATCTAGAGAGAGAATCTGTGGCATAGACTGCTAATATCTTTCATTAATAGCCTCCAGGACTTCCACAATCTAAAAAGTCACGTTGTGCATATTTTTAAAAGGCCCCCTGTGTGATAATGACACTCCTGCATACCTGTGGCTTGATAGGCAGAGGGCATTTTGTGTAAAGAAGAAGGTGGCTGAGCCTCATGGCCTGCTGGAGAGATCATGGGTTGAGTCTCAGCTCCACAGGCCTCTAAGTGCTCTTGTTCAGACCTCAGACCACTTATCTGCACATGATGCATGGTGGTGAATTTCCCTGCTTCTGTTGTGCATGGAGTGATCACATTAATTACTTCCAGATAATGGGATGTCCACAGAAATGATATATGTAGTAACTCCAGTTATTGTATCTTCTTAAGCAAAACCTCTTACACTGGATATATTTTTTCCTTTTTCCTCTGTCTGAGAAGTAGCAACAATGTGGTAGTCCTCTTATATACAGAGATAGAATCCATTTTTTAAAGATGGCAGAGTTAGTCCATCAACTCAGTGGGAAACAGCGCCACCACCAGCCCCAGCCTGGTCACGTCTAGAATTGACCTCAACGGACATAAATTTAAATCTAGCTGAAGTCACCATGTGAAGGGATCTTTTTGCTACATTGACCTTGAATGTACTCTAGCTTCTAATTTTAAATTTTAACTCCTTTCATTACTCAAATATAAGTTCATTCACATAATTTTTAACCAGCTAATAATAATATTATCTACCTGATATATACTCCCTTTGCTTCATATTTTGCAAATATTGCATAGCATGAAGAAGTTTATTTCATTGTAGTTATGAAACACTGAATTAAATATAAGCTTGAATGTCAAAGGAGGAATAGAAACCTGTCAAAACTTCATTTGTTATTGGTTAAATCGAAATCAAATTTGTGGCTTTTAGCAATGGGCACTAAAGACTTATCAGTGAATAAATGTAACAAATGGGTGAGATACATATTCACAGCAATACTACAAATGTACTCATTTTTGTTGAGACATTAATACTTATTCACTGCTTTTTTCAAATCCTTATGTCTAAGTAGTCATTCAGTCTGAGGTTTTGATGACTGAGATATACAAATTGTATCTCCACCGTTACTAAGGAATTATATCCCTAACTCCTAATTCATACAAATGACTGAGGAATCCTGCTTACTGGGATTGCAATGACTATTTAACTATATGTCAGAGTAGACCCACAAGATCCAGTGACCCCATTACTGTCTCCTCATTCAAATGATGGAGGCTCATTTGTCACATCATTTCAAAGTGATGCCTCTTTACACCTGGCTGGTTTTCCTTGGGTCAATATTACTGACAAATGACTATCTCCTTCAATACCAACAGGTGATAACTCTTAATATGACTCATATTTGCAAAAGATTTATTTAAACTTCCAGTGCACTTGCAAATAAAGAAAAGTCATGCCATGGAATATTTCTAAGTTTTTGAGTGCCCAGGCTACCCAGAAAATAGTTTAGCTGTATAAAATAATAGCTCCATTCTCTGAGTGCCTGGCAGTGGGCTGAACATTTTACAAACATTATTTTAGCTAGTCCTCTCAATCATGCTGCAAGATAAGTACGTTCATGCCTATTTTATAATGCAGAGACAAAGATACAGCAGTAGAGCTGAGATTTAAACTTGGTTCTGTCTGATCCCATCACATTTGCTGCTAAGTAGCTGGCATAACTTAGCATCCCTGCCTGTCAGGGTTGGCTGTATCTTTTAGGGGGTAAAAAGTAGACCTACATGATCATGTTATTGCCAATATCTTTCTTACCTACTTCTCTGTCTCCACCCTCCCCTACCCACCACTACATGTATGCTTTGCTGGACATAACTTACCCAAGCAAATGCTCAATCATCAAAGCATCATCCTCCATAGGTGATTCTACCATTGATGGTCCGTGTCTCTCTAGTCTTATCCCATGACTCCTTCCTCATGTATGTGAGCATTCTCCAGACCTTTGCCTTGCCATCTTCCCTTGACATTATATTAGTCCTCACCAAGGAGAGACTGTACAGTTAGGTTCCAAGGCTATTTGACTGGCTGCTTCTCTGTCCCAGATTCATGTCGCCAGGTCCCCTTTGTTTTTACTTTACTAATCCCAAGAATCTTAGCTTTTCCTTCCTTTTCCTATCATCTTGTTATAACCTACAAGAAGATGGGGGTCTCCCCAGCTCCCCTCTTCACATGAACCACCAGGCCTTTTGTATGTGTTTTACATTTTAACCATATGAAAACAAAGATAGAGAAAGATAAAAATAAATGAGGGAAGAAACAAGTTCAGAAAGCCTATATAGCTGGGGAATGTTTACCTTAAAGTCTCTGGTTATGCCAAATCCTTAAATAGCTGACAATAGCTGACAACTTAAAGAGTTGACAATGGATAAACACCATTGCCAACATGAGACACTCAAACTCTTTATTTAGAGGCCTCATACACTATGCCCCGCACTGACCCATCTGACACCATTACCTGCAACTCTCCCATGCTTATCTCACATTCCCCCACAGGATATTACAACCATTCCCCTCATACTTCCTGCCTCTGTAGCTGCTATTAGCTTTGCCAGGAGAGACATCTTCCTTACATAAACCCAGTGAATCCCACTGTCCTTCAAAAATCAACTCCTATTTCATTACCCCTGTGAAACCTTCCCCAATTCCCTCAAGCTTCATGAATGGCTTCTTCCATTGTGCTTTGTGTCTGATTCTCTTATAAGCCCTTGTCTCACTACAAAATAATCATGTTTCTGTGCCTGTGCCTCTTGCTTGAATGAGCTGTTCTTGCTGGCAGGGACCATGTCTTGTTTACTCCTGGGTCCTCTTGGCATTTCCTGAAAATGCCTGTACTTTAGAACATATTCCCCAAATCTGTTGAATACATGAATGAATAAACACACATGGATAGGTTAATCAATATGCCTGAGATGAGGGCAAGTGAGTATCATAACCATGTGTTATGCATCCCAAAGCCAGGAGGATGAATGACAGTTATAAAAAGTCTTGTATTTATAATGTCCCTATTCAGATCATATTGCTACAGGGTTCTGGCATTTTATACTATACATTTTTCCACCTGAGGATATGGAAGAATTGCTCTTCCCCCTTAAGGAGAGGCAGTGTGTCAGTCTGATGTGTGTTCTGTGGCAGAACAGTACCTTCCATGAAGTGATTGCCTGTCAGCTTGTGACACATTATGGCAGGTGTCACAGCAAGCCAGATCTCTTCAGCACCAAGGAGAGCTAATGAAGAAGTGGAGGAGGGACTTCTCAAATGATTCAGCAGTATGGCTGGAAGTTGGGAGATAGGATGAAGAAATTGTCTCCCAGGCACATAAAACAGAGACAACTTTCAGTCTTGGAGAGGGACAGTTATCAGAGAAATATGTTGTCCCTAATTTCTTAGGTAGCTGCAGGCTCATCTGCATAGGTTTTGTCTTTTATTCTCCCCATATTCTGAAGCATGGAGCTAAGGTATTTATTCCTAGATATCATTTTAGTATCAAGACCATCAAATACAATTGCCTCTCCTCAACTGCTTTTGATGAACACTGAGATGTGAAAAGATGGAGAGTCTGACCCTTTGAGGTTTATTTTGCCTGGGAGGATTCTCTCTCTCTCTTGTCTTTCCTATTTTCAGATGATATGCCATCTCATTTGGGGGGAGGAGCTGGGGGAGTTGTCCCATTGATTAGGGTTGAACATCTACACCTACATCTGGTATTGCAGCAGATAAAATATGAACCTAGCTATCAAGAGTATTATAGTCAAAGGAGAAATTCACAAGTTAAACAATGATTATACTGTAATAAGTTGATTTTATAAATTAAAAAAAAGATAATAACAAGGCATTAGAAGAACAAGCTCATGGACTCCTAAATCATATTCTGTGGTGAAGGTAGAGGATCTTGTAGGAGACAGGACTGGAGTTGAGTAATAAATACCATCAATAATTAAGTAGGTTGGAAAGACTAAAAGAGACTTGCAGGCCAAGTGAACAACATATGTCAAGATATGAGCCACATGAGAACTCCTTTGGGAGTTATTATTTGACAGGACTGGCACACAGTCCAGGAAGCAGAGAGTAGAAAATGATGCAGGGAAGTTAGGTTTAGACAAGATTATAAAGCAGTTGTGAGCAATACTGATATCTGGGCATTGAGATGGCAGGGAAGTGACTAAGGACCACAATCCATTTGTCCAGGTCAAATAAAGGGCGGGGGCGGGGGAGCGGCCATCAAGAACTGGGTGGATGGAAATAATTGCGGCTAAGTCCTGACTGCCAACGAGGAATCCATAGGGCAGGGTTTCCTTGCTGTTCAGAAAAGGGAATCAGCAGCCAATATATACCATAAGTTTTCCAACTGATCAGCTATTAATGTTGGGAGGTTGCACAAATTACAGCTAATTTCTGACATTTTCAATCAAATCAATTCACTTCCACGAGTCTTCATTAAACCTATAAAACTAGTATAAAAATTTCTATCCCACGGCTTTTTTGTTATTTAGCCTTATAAATAACAAAAGGTAAAGTGAAAAGTGCCTAACATAACATCTGACACATACTTGGTACTCAATAAATTGTTTGTTAAACTTAAATTGTACATATCTACTAGAACTCTACATCAAAATTCTCCAACAGAATATTCTAAGGATGGAAGTGTATGCTGTCTAATGCTGTAACTGCTACCAACATGTGGCTGTTGAGCCCTTGAAAGGTGGCTAATGCAACTGTGAAACCAAATATTAATTTTACTTCATTTTGATTAATTTAAATGTAAGAAGCCACATGTGGCAAGTGGTTAGCATATGGAACAATAAGCCAGCATTTTCTACAAATGGTTTATATAATCAAAATATTTGTTCTAAAAATATATAAGGTTGGTGATTTCTAATTTTGATAAATCTTCAAAATAACATTGGAATAATTAGTATTCTATACTATTTACCACTGCATTTTCATTTTCTTGGATAAAAAATTCTAAAAATCATGACAAATTTTATTTTTATATCTTTGGAAATATGTTATAAAATAAATAATGATATAATTAATTTCAAAAAAGAAAAACACAAGCAGTACATATAATGTGATCCTATGCATTTTGGAAAGATATAAGGTAACATTTTAACACTTTATCACAGAAATGTGCTGTTACATGTTATTTGTGTTATCTCCTTTCTGAATGTTTTATATTGCTTGAATATTTTTGAATGAATGGGTATTCAATTTATATTTGAAATATTTTGCTTGTGTTACAAAAGTCAACATGCATTAATCAAAAATATTCTGGAAAGTAAGAATTCATAGGAATACCATGCCTTTAGTTTTGTCTCCATTTAAGGTATTTAATTTTGTCTATAAGGAATAAATTATCACCTGCCCTTTTCCCATTCTTGATATAAAATTAAGGAGAAAAGAATTAAAGCAGTTGATCTGAGTCCATTTATTCCCTTTACCAAGAGTGAGGTACTGGGTAAAAGCAAAGATGGCAGGTAACCTGCTCTAATCTCCTTGTCAATGTGATAACTAGACTTCCTGGTAAATGATAAAATGATACCTGCTAGGAAGATGGACAGTCCTTAACTACTGAATGTTTTTAACATGATGTGTGGTTGTACACTGCTTATAGAAATTAGACCCATAATCTATGGATTTATGATGTATGGTTCCTGTAAAATAGCATGAAGTTGCAATATATAAAAATACAAAATGGACTGTTTTGTAAAGTAAATGCTTCCCATTTACTTTACAATTTGTGAACTCATGTATCTTACTTAAAAACCTTGCCTATTCTGACTAGAGGATATATCGTGTGCAATGCACGAATAAAGGATGAGGGCAATCCTGAGTCCTAGTGTACTTCCTAAGCCTTTTGTATGTCCATACCTTGAAATTATTAATACTATTTGATAATCTGCAAAATCTTTGATTTGTATGAATTTATCTGATCCTCTGTCTGAACTGCAAGTTTCTGCAATCACATTTATTGTCAGCTCCAGTGACATCTATTCCCCAAGTAGAAGAGAGGTGTATGTTGAAAGAACAAAGATTTGCACTTCTTTCACACCCTCCTCTTTTCCCCACATCCCCAAAGTTCCTGTTTGACAGCTTCAGTGGTGCAATGGCAAGTATTTGCAATAATTATAATTTTTGTTCATGCTCTACATTAAAAAAAAAAAAGATTTGAGGCCTAACTTAAATGTGCACAACATTCCATAGTTTCTCTAATTATTTATAGGTACTTTCTCTGTCACAGGATGAATTTCCCAAGGAGAAAGGGACTGTGTTTATTGTATATCTTTAACAAGTTGCAAAACAGGAGCTTTTGCTTGTGTGTTTGTTTCTCTATATTAATCATAATCTATATTTCCTTAATAGCAGAGGAGACAACTTTGTTGTTTTTAAGACTCCCTAATCATTTTGATATTTTCTCAGCTTTGGGGCAAGGGAAATATAGGATTTTGACCCAAATTCTCAACTTAAGCTTTGAGTTCATCAAGTCAATGATGTGCACATTTGTCCCTCTTTTCCCAAGTGCCATCCATGATGCATCATGGCACCCCTCCACACACACATGAAAGCTGAATCTGCTAAATCATTTTGGTTTTGTCATAACATTTATTTACCAAGTCTTTACATCCTCATACCAGTCCTCTGGGTTAATTCTGCCCCTCTCTAAAAAAACTTTAGATGTTCTTTCAATTGTTATATTCAGGAGCTTGATATTCAGTGAAACTGCCCTCAAATCCATCCCTTAAATCACTAACTCAGGCCATGTTACTCCAACTTCCATGCACCACACTAGATGTACATGCTTTTCTATCAAGTTAAAATTTTGCCCTGGCCACCATTTGAAAGGTGAATCACTCTTGAGAGTATCAACTGGAGTTGCTAATTTTTCCTTCATGCTTCATCCAGAAAAGGCAGTAGAGCATTGGCCTTCAATTCTCAAAGAGCCACAACAACACACGCCTCTAGTGCTTTTCTACCTCAACTTCCTGAATCATTATCTCCCCTTCATCAAACTCTACCTCCTAACAGATGAGAAACTGGCTCTTACATTAGAAAGTAGTACCAAGTCATTTAGTCTTTTACTCTTTATATTCAAAGCTATATTTTTGGAACTCAATTCAAGGGAACCATCTCTCAAAAATTCAGGCACTGTAATTCAAAATAAAATCAAACTCTAAGTCTATCTCTTTTCTCTGTGTTAAAAAAAAATCTTACCTATAACCCAAATGACTTTTATTGCTCTCCCTAAGGTTGTATTTTTTTCTCTGTGGTGAAATAAAACAATAAAACCACAAAGGCTATGAAATCAAAGTGCACATGACAATTTTAAAGCAATAAATTTTCCAGACTGTACCTAGTCGAATGTTCTCGTGCTCACAAAAATTTAACATATAGAAGATACACAGTGACTGCTGCATAGCCAATTAGTAATCATCCTCCTGTTTATCATTAGTTCCCAAAATAATTTTATGAGGTAGGTATAGAAAATAATATCTCTCTACCAAACAAATGTATAACTAGAGGCTCAAAGTAGGTAGTAGAACCAATCCTAGAATAGATATATATTCACTCCAAGCCCAGTACTCTTTCCCTTATCCCATTATTCCTTGCCCCTTTTATTTCAAATGTTTCATACCCTCTAGAATATTGACATACAATTTTTTATCATGACATTTTACATTGTGCAAAGTATACACACATTTGTATGTGTGTGCAGACATGTAAACATATAACTGAGACTGAACTTTCATGAAATAATACCTGTTCTTGTTATATACAATGCACTCCTATAGTCTCTCCTCCTATAGTCTCTATTTTGTTTTATTTCATTTAAAATATTACTGGCCATGATCCAGTATATTTATTTTAAGATCCAGTAATGGGAACTAAACGAGCAAAACAAAACTATATAAGAATATTACTTTTTCTCTGTCCCCTGTTCTTCATAGGGAAAAAAAAAAATCCAAGGCCAACTTTTTAAAAAACATCAAAAACATAGGCTGAGATTTGCTTTGCTTTGTATTTTTTAATCCAACATTCAATTTTAGAAAGCCACAAATAAAATTTCAGGAAAAACCCCACAGCAGTTCTTTCTGATCCTGACTCATAGAGAGGGTTTTCCTGGAATATGCTTTCCATTTTGGTATTGTGGTCTTGGTGGATACAATTTTACCTGGGATTCTGCTGGAGCCATATTGAAAATGAGAAAATCACTCTAAGTCAGAAATTCTTTATCTTGCATGCATATTAAAATCACCCAGAGAGTCATTTAAATATCCCCAGATCTGGGCTCTAGCCAGACTGATTAAGTCAAGATTTCTGAGAAGTGAGAACCAGGAATCGGTTCTATTGAAAATGCCTCAGGAAATCTTTTTTTTTTTTTTTTCCTAGTTGTCTATTTTCTTTATGTCTACTAGAAATAAGTAATGAACTTAATTCCTTTCGAACATTCTGCCCTTTTTTTTTTAAATAATAAATTTTATTGTTATATTCCCCATACAATTGCAGCCCCCCCATTCTGACCCCAATCCCTCCCCTCCCGCCCCCGCCCCCCTAAAAGTGTCTCTGGTTCATAGTTTTTTGTTGATTTTGATTTTCACTTTCTTAAAGTTATTCATTTTCCTGGTCCCTTATTTAAGTTTTCTAGATTCCTGTTATGAGTGAGACCATCCGGTATTTTTCTTTTTTTTTTTGGCTTATTTCGCTGAGCATGATCCCTTCCAGCGCCATCCATGTTGCTGCAAATTGCATGTGTTTATCTTTTTTGAATGCTGAGTAATATTCCATGGTATATATGTACCACATCTTCTTGATCCAGTCATCTATTTTTGGGCATTTGGGTTGTTTCCAAAGCTTAGCTATTGTAAACAGTGCTGCTGTAAACATAGGGGTGCAGGTGCTCTTTGGAATTGATGTTTCTGTGTCTTTTGGGTAAATACCTAGGAGTGGAATTGCTGGATCATATGGAAGTTCTATGTTTAGTAGGTCCAGAAATCTCCACACAGCTATCCATAGTGGTTGGACCAGTTTGCACTCCCACCAACAGTGCAGAAGAGTTCCTTTTTCTCCACACCCTCGCCAACATTTGTTGTTGCTAGTTTTTTTAATATGTGCCATTCTCACTGGTGTAAGATGGTATCTCATGGAAATCTTAACTGGTATCTCAGGAAATCTTAACTGTTGTCAGGGTTGAGATCCATTGCTCAAGAGAAAATGTGGTTCTGCACTACAATCTCATGTTCTTAAAACTATTACTAGTTAGGAAATTATTCTAAACATAGTTTTCACTAGCTCAGATTAACATGGTTTTGTGCAAGCATCCCAGACCTGGCAGGTTCACTGTGGATCAGGCAGACATGTAAAGCACTTGGTAGATTTTACAAGTCTTTAATGCTACAGCATGGAATCAGGTGCAAAAGGCAGACCAGTGGGCTGGTAGGCCAGACAGGCAGGCAAGGCAGGCGGGCTGGGAGGTTCAGGAGGCAATGGAGCCTCCAGTCCCCACAATCTCAATATTTCTCTCTCTCTCTCACTCACATACACACACACACACACACACACACATACACCTGATCACAATAGAAAAATAATGTTTTACTCTAATTTACTGAGGACTTTTTACTTGAAGCATTTGCAGCTTTTCTGGAATTCTCCTATTTCGTGTACTTCTGTATTTCCAAGGCTCGCTATTTTTTCTTTTCTACTTTGATTTCTATAAAAGATAATGTCCCACTGAGGTGCACCTGAATATTCACCCAAGCTTTGAACTAAAAGTGTAAGGTTACCTCAGATTTAAATAATTGGTACTATATATATACCTGTGGAATATAAACATCTAAAAGCCTTTCATGTCCTTGTTCTCATTAAGTGATCTTATAGTTCAAGGACGACCAACTGGGTCAAGTTCAAATATCAACTATTTATGTTATGCTTAATATTGTTTGATGGAAAAAACCCTTGTACTAGAGGAATGTTTCAACTAAATTGAGGTAACGCTGACACCTGAAGTTTATGATCACATATTCGGAAAGAAGAGAAGGATGGAAGAAAGTTACTTGGAAAATAGTGAAGGAATTCATTGAAAAGTGAGAGAAAGCTACTGGTTTTTGCTTAGCAAACCCCAAAACAGGAAGATAATTTGTGCATGTGAAATAAAAAGTAAAAGAAAGTTTTTGATGGAATTGAACTCTATTAAAATACTGTAATGCAAAAGCTTGAAATTATTTTATCTTCCAAATATAATGCCATATAATTAGGAGAAAGACTTTAAGGAAATATTCCACATATTGTCTATGTAACTAACCTGGAAGGATGAATTACCAGGTATTTTTGCTTTTCTCTTTGTAATTTTCTGCATTGTCCAAAGTATGCATGTTTAGTTCATATTAGGAAAAAAATCAATACTCATTTTAAAATGAAATGCTGCCTTTTCTCTCTGACCAGAAATAATCACTCCAGTCTCCAGTAGGTTTATGTTTATTGCAACAGGAGAATTTTATAGTTTAAAGTGAGTTTGTCTGAGATCATGCCCTCCTTTCTAACTTCTCTCCTAAAAAATAGAAGGTGGAGATGTCTGATTTGGGAAATGTATTTGTAAGCTATTCCCCAAAGCCGTAGTTCTCCTCCCCCCTTTTAACAGCAAAATAATGACTTCTCCACAGCAGTCTTAGCAGGGCTTAAATCGATATTATCTTTATCACCACCCATGTCTGGTGAACAGAAAAACATAAATAAATAAAAATAAGAGGTAAGTAAATCCACCTTCCCCATCAACACCACAGGTTGTGCTATGGGTAAGAAAATGACTGCAGCTTATAAAAAAAGAAAGAAAGTAAAGCTAAGAAAGCGTTTTGGGTACAAAAGGCAAATGCAAGGGCTTTGTGAAGTGGAATAGCAAATATAATCTAGGATGTGACAGGATCTGATTTCTGAATCTCTTCAGGATAAGAAAACCAAATCCAAACATCTGGAGGTAAGCACATTCTCCTGCTTTAGTTGCCAGCTAGATCCTACCCGCAGGGTCCTACTCATTCTTCTATAATCAGGAGTACCTTTTTTTCCCCAATTTATTCTTTTATTTATTTTTTACATGGAAGAACTTCTCTGCCTGTTAGACAGAAAACAGGAGTACCTTTTGACAACCTTCTTGACTATGCAGTCAATTAACCTTTCTTCTGTATTTTAGTGTCATCACTATGCTTCTGTTACTGGCTTTATATAGCTAGCAATTATTTTTCCTTATTATCTGGTGATTAGATCTACTATGCAATGGCTATATATGATATATATATTTATATATGTTACACATAATTGTCAAAGCATGTTATATCTAATATACATATGTATACTGTATATACATGTAATAATACATATACATAATACTGTAATATATAATAATACATGTATTTTAACTGTGTCTCCTACTAGACTATGAATTACATACAAGGGAGGTATCTCCAGCATTTAGCAAAAAGTTTGGAATAGATGTCTCTCTTCATATTTTTGAATGAATGGATACTTGGTTATAATACTCATGCTATAATAAAATTTTGCATCTTTTTGTTATGGAAACTGTATCTAATTTCTATCTTGCAACCACAGAACAAAGAACTTCTCATTGAAAGTTTGCATCTGGTCTTACATTCTACAGCTTTCTCAAAGAGTCTTCAGGACATAGTTTAGTAGTAAACGAGGAGGACAGACCAAGAATTTTCTAAACCACAGATTAAAGCCTTCTTTAATGTATCCTGCTTATGTTATCCATTTACACAAATTCAGACAGATTGACAAATTTGGCTCATGAATAAAGAAGTCAACTCATCACCCCAAGCTGTCTCATCTGGGAATATGTGTACTTGATGCTCCCTCTGCTTGTTTTTCACCCAATATTCACCTGACTTCTTTCTTCTTTGGGTCTCTGCTCTAATTGTCATATTACTGTACAGCTTTATTTTCACTATCTGGTGTATTATTTTTCTTTCTTTGTTTGGTGCATCCCTTTCTCCCCCAAGCGCATACTGAAATGTAAACTTCTTGAGTGCAAGCACTAAGTTTTGCTCACCACTGATTTCTCAGTGATACTGCCAATATATGGCATTTAGTAGGCGTTCCAAAAATATTTATTGAATTCATGAATGGATTAACTCAAGAATATGACAAGATAACTCAAGATGCTAGCTGTTTAACAGGTAAAGAAAACACAAGTCCTAAATTAGTGTAGGGATTCATACGGTCCTGAGAATAGTGTCTTGATGAAAAATGGATTCTATTAAACATATAGCATTAAAAAAAGCAACTGGAAGCTCTAAATAGTTTAAAGGCATATAGTTCTTCTGACTACAAGGTAAAGTAAAAGTGTTTAGAATCTCCAGAAATAATAAAGCAATATATGCAAGAACATCATAGCCAAAATAGAGCCAAAATAAAATGTCTCATCATTTTAAGCAATAAAGAGAATGAAAAACTCTAATTTGATTTTCATCCTTAGAACATTTAGTCTCCAGCACAGGTTTAATGTTCTCAAATTGTTGACTCTCTTGTTTCCTCCCAATTGTGCAACCTAGACACCCTGGGGATGGAGGAGTAAAGGAGCAGATTGCTCCATTCTCAGACCAAACTATAGAATGCCCAGTGGAGGAATCTTTATCTTCCCTTAGTTCATGGCTTCTTTACCAAATATACTACCAGTACTTATTCACTTGCCACCTGTGGTTTTTAAATTTAAATGGAATTAAAATTACATAAAGTAAAATATTTCCTTTTCTAGTTGCACAAACCACCTTTCAAGTGGTCAATAGTCATGTGTGGCTAGTGGCTGCTGTTGAATCAATGAATGAACAAATGAATGGAAGTAAACAAATAAATAAAATTGAGGACTGAGGAAATGAAACGTTTTAATCATCACAAAAAGGTCTATTAGTCCAGTAAATGATGGGAACTAGTACAAAAATAAGTCAAAAGAAGATATGTAATTTTTCATCTTATTATTTACACATACTTGGAGAGAAACAGGTCTGCAGTTGCCAATGATTTCTCAGGCAGGAAGGCTTGATTTTATATGAAGCCATTTACATGAAACCAGAAACCTGTCTCCCCTTTGTTTCAAACCACTCAAATTCCTGCTGGGATTTTAGGTCATATTCCTGTCTACTTCTTGTGAAGTTATTTTAATAGGTTAGCAAATAACTAGCTGTCTCTGTTCTCTTTTTGATGGCAGCTAAGAATCCTAGATAACCTCCCATGTTTTGCAAAATAAAAACAGCATGTTTCTGTGATCAAAACTATGTAAAAGTTACCTTGTATTTTCTTTCTTGAATTTTGAGAGAGTCATGTTCTCCTTCAGATTGATAGACTGATTTATTTCTAAAATATGAAAGCTTGCCATTTGTGATATCATGAATAGAACTGGAGAGGATTATGCTAAGACAAATAACTCAGAAGGAGAAAAAAATACTGGATGATTTAACTTACATGCGGAATATAACGAAACAAACAAAGGGTCAGACAAAATCAATTCAAGAACAAAACCTAGAAATCTGACTGAAAATTGAAGTTACCAGAAGAGAGGAAGTTTGGGAGGCAAAGTGTGAAGAGGCCTGACAGACTAGGGTAGAGGACTTGGTGCCTTGGTGGTGGATGTGGTGTGGTGACAGATATCTGAAAGACTATGAGCGTATACCCCTAATTCATTTCTGGAACTGTACATCAATGTTACCTCAATAAAAACAATGCAATCAAAATAAATTTTCAAAAATAAATATTTAAAATGTCAAATCATGAAAAATCATGGAATATGATTAAAATTATAGAATGAAATGTTGTAAAGTCTGGTAGGTAGCTTGAAATCATCCACAAAGACAGGCAAATCCTACAAATCAACCTCCCCCTCCCCTACAAATGTCAGTTTACCAACAAATGATTGGATATAAGATCTTACAAATCTGTAATTTCATTATTTAAATAGGTATCAATGAATAATCTACATAGTGACAAAAACAGATTTATTTTACTCTCGAGCTATAAATGAAACAAAAAGTAAGTCAAAATATAAATAACACAAATATGAGGGAAGTAGTATAAAATTCCTCACCTTTCTTAGGCAATGCTTATAAATACTGTTTAAAATTCATCTGTTGGGAAAAATAATTTCAGCCTGTAGTTTAGAATAATTGTGTTTACAAAAGGTTTGGGGATATGAATGCAAAAACATTTTCTTTTATTAAGTATTGCTTCATACTGTTTTAACTTTTACTATATTCATGTTATTTTAAGAAATGTAAAATTTCCAAAATAAAACACATATTAACTTCCACATTGACCTTGTTCCTCTAAACCGTCCATGTGAATAAATGGCTTACAACTGAACTTGAACCTGAGAGAAATATAAAGACAACAAAAAAGTGTTTATTAAGCATATACCATGTGTCTGCTAAATTCCTAGTCTGCTAAATTCTCCTAATATCCCCAGGAAATAAGTATTCTACAGGAGCCCTCTTGCAGTTTAGCAGGTTGGGGCAAGAAGGGGTATATTTGATGCAGATATTTTGATACAGTCCCTGCAAAGTTGAGGATACCCTATGTCATCTGTTATAAAACTGACATTGTTAGTGATGTCAGGATTGGAACTACATTTCTCATTGAAAGGTCCTTCATTCTTGTTAAAGAATAAAGACTGTGAGGTGGAGATAGAAGGGGAAGGTATATTATTCTTTAATCATGCTTGCTTGACCACAGGTGGACAAGCAGATTGACCTGTCCATCCAAGCTGAGTAATTCCTCACTCCTTCACTTTTTGTTTGACTTTATTTCTTTATTCTTGGCAAGAACAGAGAGTAAATCATGGCATTTCTTGGCTGAAAGGCAGAGTGAAACAGCTGTGACCCTTGAGATATTGTTTACTTTACCGCCTTCTGATACACACTCAGTCACTTTCGTAGGACATGCTTGATGGCTTTCGTGCATGCGGTTGGCTGTTCTGTCTGTTCCACCAATTGATGAAGAGGCAGAGAAAGTCCGCATTAAGCCACATTTATTAGTTCATTCATTAAACATTTATCAGCACCTACTATCTGCCAGATACTGAAATGGTTTACAAATACGAAAAAACAGGTACCCTACACTTAAGGTGTTAACATTCTAGGAAGGGAAGGCAGACATATAAATATGAATCATTACACAATGAGGATAAGTACTAGAAGAGGTATGAAAAAAGTAATGAGGGGACATGGAAAAGAGAAAGGCTAATTCTGCATCAGAGAAAAGTGGAGAAAGGCAAGATACAGAAAGGTTTACAAACAAAGGGATATTTAAATTATAGTCCTGTGATGGGCAATGGCCAGTCTAAAGCCTTCATAATACAGTAGGAAATAAAACCCAGAAATTATCAACTGTGGCACAATTCTAGATCATAAGGATAGAGTGTTGAGGATGGGGTGATGCACCACTCAGATTACCCTTGTAAGAACGAAACACTCAGCTGCCAGGAGTGTCACCTGCTGCAGCCTCAAAGCTGAGTCTCCTCCAAGAAATAGCCTTCTTCCAAAGGACTCCTCCACCCAAAAGTATTAACAGGGACAGCCAGATTTGTCTGATTTATTCATTTAGGGATGCAAAAGCTTACCGCGTTGCCTCTGGAGGAGGTTAATTCTGGTGGGTCACCAGAGTTTCAGAGCTCTCTATTATGGTAGTCAGTTTTTGGATACTATCCCAGAGGCAATGGGGTGATATTTAAAAGAGTTTTTCTGGGGAGTAACATGATCAAATTTGTATATTTTGATATTAATTGGCAGCAGTGTACAAAAATGAGTGAAAGAAAGAAGAGCAAGAACCGAGACAAACAAGAGCATAAGGTCACAAGGTCAAATGAACTTGGGATTTTTTTTTTTCCAGAAAGGGAAACAACTTGAAAGGGAACAACTTCAGAAAGCAGATTGTATAGTTAGTGCTGATCGTAAGCCCCATAAGTTAGTGTGGAGACTAATAACTGGAGGAGGCAACAATAGTTCTGAGGACCAGGGACAATGTACCCTTGACTATGATTGACAGAAAACTGTAGAGGCTGAAATTATATTGCCTGGGTTTGAATCTCAGCTCTGCTACTTACTTGTAAGACATACATATACAAATATGTATATTGGTTTATATATATATGTTTTATGAACTATGTCAGAATTTTCATATCTCTGCTAATGATATCCATCTCAAGGAGTTACCATAGGATTAAGTGTATTAATACATGTAAAGCACTTAGACAAATGCCTGGCATATAGTAAATGCTTAAAAATGTTAGCTTTATTAGTCTAGTAGTTTCCTCAAATGTCTTCTAGTGAGGAGGGCTGATTTACATTTATCAGAGTCCTGGAATTTCAAGAAATAGTGAAGTAAAAGGAATGTATTTATTAAAGTTGCAGATTAAGGTTGGAAAAAATAAACTGTCACCAGGGATTTCATCCTCTATGTAGTCCCTGACCTCCCTTCCAAGGAGAATGTTGAGCTGGGCAAGGGAATTCCACATGCTTATAATTAAAAAAGGCACCCATTGTCATTTCAGTAAAGCAGCCACCCAAGGCTGGAGGTGTTAGGGGAGGGAAGAGGAAGGAAGAACTTATTTTGGGGTAAAAAGGCAATGTTTCACCCCACACAATCATATCAGTGATTTTTATAGGATGAAACTCTTTTCTTGCTAGGCAGAGAAGCTGTGGACAATGCACTTGATACAGAAGGAACAGACAAAAGAAGGCAACAGACAAAAGAAGTTTGGAAACAGCTTTTTTGGGAAAATCTTGATAGTTGAAACATAACTTGAGAAACAATAGGGGTGGAAAAGTGAGAAGGAACAGATGTGTGGGTAGGAGTAGCAGGTTGTAAATTCTTCAAAGCAGTGCTAACATCTTACAATTATTCTGAAAACAATGAGACTTTGAAGATTCCTAAGGAGAAGATAAACCTATCAGATTAGTGATGTAGAGTATCTCTGTGGTGCTACTGTGGATGAAAGAGGGCAGGACTACTGCAAAGCCTCCTGGAAGTACAGAAGTGAAGTTTCTTTGAGACATAAAATTTAAAGCCACATTGATAGTGTAAATATTATTTTAATTTTCAAAATGCAAAATGTAAGGTATAATATAATTAAATGTTTTCTTTGGGGTTATTCATATAACGAAGGACTTTTTATTCAGAGATTTTCCATTTATACTTTACATGTTTGCTTCATCCAGAGCACTATTTTATAGACATGTAAATTCAAAAGACATGCTTTCCTTTTAGCCCAAAACAAAGAAAAGTGAAAAGATCAATACAAGAAAACTGTTGTTTATTTTTTTAGTGTCAAGAAAAACGAAGTGTATATTGCCTAAAAAGAATTGCTCTATCAATCTCTACAAATGCTTCCATTCCTGTGAAAAATCAGTGTGCATTACTCAACATATGTGCCCATCAATCTCTACTAGTTTGAGCTGAGGGTTAGTCTGGTAAAATATCCCAATAGAATAACAAGCACTAAAGTGCCACTTCCAAAATCTGACAATTTTATTTCACAAAGGTAGATTTACAGCACAAGTTTGGAATTAAAAGCAAAAAAAAATCTTTATCAAAATGTAATTTATATTGAAGTAAAATGCATTAATAGTGTTTCACAGATTCCTTTTTCCCCTGAAGCTATTTGGTTTTAAAACAAAATTTAATGCTTTTTTGTTAAAAGTAGATTGCAAGTTTATAGAAAAACACTGACAATTAAAGAAAAATATAAAGGGGAAAATAAAAATTATCCATAATGACAAGACCTCATAGAAACTATCATAAATATTTCATGCACTCCTTTCCATGTACACACATATGTATATTTATCACTTATTTCTATTCATTGAAATTATTTCATGAGCAATTCTCTATAATAGTCAATATTCTCTGAAAACAGTATTTTAATGATTACATAGTATTTGACAATAAGATTATTCCATAGATTAAATTATGCAACTATTAACTTATAATTGGACAGTTAGGTTACCCTTCTAATTTTCTGATTCAAGAACTCTATTCATATCTTGTACATAAATCATGTTACACATTTACACATGTCTGGTGACTTCCTAATGATAAAATTCTCAAATTGGAATTATCCACCAATCAATGTGTAAGTTACAATTTGAAAGTTTTGACACTTTCTGCTAAGATGCTACTGTGGCAGGTTTTACTAATATGTAGTTGCACTAGGAGCACACAACTGATAGATAAAACATGGTATATAATTTATAAAGACTTTTTTAAGTGTAAAGTGGGGATGTTTTCATAATACTTATAGGACAACTATATACTGTGACTTGTTTTTCCATGTTGTATTATAGATTTTCTACCAGGGTGTTGGTCTTCATCTATTTCCATTTGCTTTGTTTATTGATATTTTGGGATGCTCAGGAATGCCCCTAAGGGGGAAATTTGGACTATTTTCCTGGCAAACTGGTTAGGCTATTGAATCCAAACTCTAAATCATGCTTCCTTTGGGAGACCATTAAGAATCTCTGGGTTAAGATTAAGATGACCAAATGTGTAAGTAACCTATTTTTATGCTTTAGTCTCTCTTCATATTGTAAATATTTTCCCAATATTTTCTGCTGGTCTTATTATATTTTTCTTGCATAAAGATGTTTTATACTATGAAGTGATAAAATTTACTTATTTTAAGATAAAGCCTGAAATTTTTAGAGTAGTTTACACAAATTGTATCTATGGCTCTCTATTTCCCCTCTTAGGTAAATAAAATAACCACTGATATTTCTAATATAGATGCATTGTGTTTTCTTTTGCTTTATGACTTTTGATACATTTATTTTTTTAAATGCATTTTTTAAAGATTTATTTATTTATTTTATACAAGAACCGGGGTATAGGCTGGATGCGCAGGAGGTTGATAGGATTCACCGGAGACAGAGCGGGGAACAGAATAGGCAGACTGACGAAATACACTGCTGAGGTGAGCAGCGGGCATGACAGGAGACGTCTGCCGCATCATGTGAGACCCTCGCCAGCTGGCCGGGATAGAACCCTCCAGACAGCTTCACAGTGCGGAGCTCAACCACCTGCGCCACCAGGGAAGGCCCAACTTTTGATATATTTAAGTAATATTTACACTGAACCAGTATGGAAAGCTGTGTGGAGATTCCTCAACCAACTAAAGATAGAGCTTCCATATGATCCAGCAATTCCACTCCTAGGAATTTACCCAAAGGACACAGAAACATTAATTCAAAAGAGCACCTGCACCTCTATGTTTATAGCAGCACTATTTGCAATAGCTAAACTTCGGAAATAACCCAAATGCCCAAAAATAGATGACTAGATCAAGAAGATGTGGTACATATACACAATGGAATATTACTCAGCAATCAAAAAAGATAAACACATGCAATTTGCAGCAACATGGTTAGAGCTGGAAGGGATCATGCTCAGCGAAATAAGCCAGAAAGAAAAAGAAAAATACCGGATGGTCTCACTCATAGGAGGAATCTAGAAAAACCTAAATAAGGGACCAGGAAAAAGAATAACTATAAGAAAGAAAAAATCAAAATCAACAACTATGAACCAGAGACACACTATGGGGGGGGGGCGGGGAAAGGAGAGAATGGGGTCAAAATAAGGGGGTTGCAATTGTATGGCGAATATAAAAATAAAAAATTAAAAATATATTAAAATATTTATATTGAAGCTTAAATAGGACTATTATATAAGGGCCTCTTCTTCAAAATAGTTAAACACTTTTCCAACACTAAATTTTAGTGAATGTACTTACTGACATATTTAAGATCTTTACTAAAGGGATTTTACTTTCCTAAGGGGACTTTAAAATAAAGAGGGAGTGGGCAGTAAAGATAAAGAAATAGGAGGTTAGGATTCTTCAACCTGGTACTTCCCTAGAAGCTGAAAAAACAAAAATCATGTAATTTTTGCCACCTCAAAGCCTAATTTCATTCTGAGCACCTTCCCTATTCATTTTGAAATTCATAATGTTCTTACTAACATATTTTAATGTGTATCTTAGCTTAATAAAAGTTAGAAAACAACTTTTGCTTAATCCTATTTATTGTAGTAGCACGAGATGCCTCATTAAATTGGTAATAATTTTTGCCTAATCCCATTGCTTCTCTCTAAAGAGAATCTCTCTAAAGAGATTCCCATCTCAATTGTGTGTTTATGGCATAAGAAAATCTCAACACTTAACAAATGTCTTTGTATAGTTACTTCCTTTGGTTCCACTGATTAATCTAACAATTATTCACTAATAATTTAAAAATGATTAGGTAAATAATCCTTCATTTTCTATTTAATTTCCTTAATTTACTCCCAAATTTAAAAAATAATTTTGGAAAGTCAAAAAAGTACCTGAAGGGTACTTATTGCAATACATTTCTAAATTAATTTACCAAAATAACAATGACATCTTCACATAATGGAGTTTTTCATCTATGAATGTGTGTTCAAATATTCCTAGGATAAAGTTTCCTCATAACTTGATTTGGCCCTTCATTGTTTTCAAAACAACAAAATTAGCCACTTGTATTTAAAAGAAACATCCTAAATACTTGTGACAATTAAGTATGATTAAATACCTATAAAAGTAATATGTATACTTTATATCAAAATCCACATACACAGTTATTTGATATCATGATAGCAAAGGAACTGACAAAATTGAGAATTTGTTGCTAAGCTGATTTTAAATGTTCACAACTTGGAATCAAGAACACAAAATTAAATGTTCTTCAATTACTATTTGCTTTTATTAGAAAGTATAATGTTATTAGCATGGACTCTATTTTTCAATTAAGGTGATTTTATTGAAGGCCATTCCAACAAGAATTTGGGGATTGTGTCAGAACAATCATAAAGTTCACCTGAAAGAACAGTTGTGTGAGATGAATCAAAAAAATGTTGAAAAGACATATGGTTATCTGCCCAAAAGGGTAAAAAATATAGTAGTAAGTGGTGTGATGTGATACTAGTTTAGGAAATGACAGACAATGGAAATTACATTATAAATTAAATTAATTATAAAGTTAAGAAACAGACATATAAATAATTTTGAATGCAATAAGTGTCACTTGTGATTTGTTAAGACTAAATAATGTCAAAAATAGACTAGACTCATCATTGCACCAAAATAAAATTACCACTTGCTGAAATATTTTTGTATTTCTGTGAATGAAGGTAGTTGTATAGATCAGCTACAACCATATGAGCATTTATAAAAATGAGGACTGTAATTGATGTGAACATTCCTCATTTTGTCTCAACATGCTTGTGTTCGTGTGTGTCAAATATCTCTTCTCTTTCATTTTCTTATCATGTAACAAAATGTGTTGACTTTGGGGTTGTATGCAGGATAGTTGTATCATGGTAAGTGGAATTACCATCTTGCTATTGATTTTGTTTGAAGATTAAGTATGATTTAAGCAAATGCACATGAGTGCCAAGTGGACAAAGGGTGGATTTGTGATATCAAATATTATGTCAACGTGACTGGATCAGGGATGTCCAGATATCTGGTTAAATGCTACTTCTGGGTGTGTGTGTGAGGCTGCTTCTGGATGAGGTTCACACTTGCATGGACTCCTAGACTGCCTCCCCCAGTGTGGGTATCATCCCACCTGGTGAGGACCTGACTAGAACAGAAAGGAAGAAAAAGCAACAATCTTCTTTTTGTCTGTGCTGGGATATTTCATATCCTCTCCTGCTCTCAGACTGGGATTTACAATCATCAGCATCCCTAGTCTGAGGGCTTAGATTCAGACTGAATTACATCACCAGTTTCCCTGGATTTCTAGTTTATAGATTGCAATTTGTGGGACATTTCAGTCTTCATAATTATGTGAGCCAATTCCTCATAATAAATCTCCTCTTTTATCTTATTGGTTCTGTTTCTCTGAAGAACCCTAACTAATACAGACACCATAAATAGTCATTCTCTTGCATTGCTGGCAATTTGCTACAGCCTTTTTGGAAGGGAATTTGGAAATATGGTTTAAAAGCTGTTAAAAAAAAAAAAAGCCAGGCTTTTTAAGATAACAATTAACACCTAGGAAATTATCCAATAAAAGTATCTCTGGATGAATTTTCAAATTTCTCCACGGGAATAGTCATCTCAGTATAGTTTAGAAGACAAAAAAATGGACACAACTAAAATGTTTAATCATTGTGAATTTATCCTTATTTCATACTTCAAAATCATACTACGAAGGCTATTTTTTTTGACAGAGAAGGGTAACAGTGAATTAGTCTTTTATAGCATGAGGTTATAAAATAGTATGTACTTATGATGCCATTTTTACACATAATTTCCTGACACTTACAAATCTACATTCCTACTGAGAATGGAGTTCTATTTAAAGTCAAGGACGCAAAAGAGGAGAGAATAATGGTGGAATTCGTCTCAGAAATGAAAGCTGAGTCTATAAACACCACTGGTTCTAATAATTGTCTCCAACGGTATAAAGGTCAGGAACTATATTTCAAATGCTATTTAAGAATCTCGGAACTTTTGTCACTTAGCCTTTTCAAAAATTGCCTCACGAGTTCCCCATGGTTATCATTCTTTTATTTAACAAATATTTTTTGAGCCCATATTGTGTGCAGGCACTATTTTAGGTGTAAGGGTAGGAGAAGTAAAAGAAAATCAGAAAAAGTCATTATACTCATATTAGCATATACTCAGGCTCATAGGAATGGACATAAAATAATCAAATACATAATGTGTCAGTAGGTGGTAAGTGTTATGAAAAATATACTCTATTACTGTCTATTAAAGTATAAAAGTATAATACAGTAATAGACACTGCAGCCTATTTGATTAGCTGACATTTGAATAAAGAACCAAAAGAAGTGAGGGATGGTCTATGAGAGTGTAAGGGAAACAAGAATTGTAAGCACAGATGAGAGTAAGGTCAATTACCCTGAGTCAGGAGTGTATTTGGTGGTTTAGGAACAGCAAGAAGATAAAAGAAGCTAGGATGGAATAAGGCAAAGGAGAAATGTCAGATATGAAATCAGAGTGATAATTGGGGCTGGGCCAGATCACATAGCGAGAAGGGTTAACACGGAAATTCTTAAATTACACAATTTTATATCCAATTTCTACAATATAAGAGAGAAGCAAGGAGCTGGATGAATTCTGTATACATTTCTACCTTGTTTTAGGGTAAAAGAATCCTCAGTGACCATATCCACCATCATGAAGAAAACAGGGAACATTTAAGGTCTACTGACAGGTATGACAGAATATGAAGGCACCTTGGTACTAAGGAAGTGGTGCTGGGCTCTTCATGAAATCCAAGATGGTTCAGAAATAATTTTCATAATACATTTTTCAGTGAAATTTTACTTATGAAAATACAGCGGCCCCACTTATCCACAAGAAATACATTCCATGACCCTCAGGGGATACCTGAAGTCTTGGATAGTACTGAACCCTACAGACACTGTTTTTTCATATATATATTTTTGCATATATATATGGATAAACCTTAACTTACAAATCAGGCACAGTAAGAGAATAATACTGACCCTAGTAGTAAGCCAGAATAAGTATAACTTTATATTGTAGTAAAATTTACATGAATGTGCACAGTTGCTCTTTCTCAAAAAATCTTACTACACATAATATTTTTAGCTATGATTAAACATGGCTAACTGCAACCACAGAAAGTGAAACTACAGATGAAGGGGGATTACTGAAGGTTAGAAAATGTCAGTATGTGTTCTCACTGAGTTACCAAGCATGAAAAATGAATAACCTCTGGTTCACTTCTGCAGTTTCCTTGTTTTCTTTCAAAGGGTATGTACATAGAGGTTTGCAAATGCTGGCTATAGAAAAATGAGTCATTTGAATTTTTCTCCTGGACTCAGAAATGATCCAGAATATTTGGTTACTCAACATCTTCCAGTTTGCATTGCATTTGCATTTTAATACAGTGTCAATAGACATGACTATCTTCATTGAACATTTTATTCCTTTCCTTTACAGAGTAGTTATTCTGATCAGAGGATAACATAAGAACTTAAAATGAAGTCTCTGATGAAAATCAGGCCAACTGATTGAAATAAATTTAAAAGGAAATCCTACCTCAGGATGTATGTGTAATAGAGTAAAGTGACATACTCCTGCTATTTCAGAAAAGATGAATTACCATGAATGCTGCTGAAATGAGAAGAAACTTCAAAATATTGGCTTCTAAAAAAACACAGAACTTAACCAAGAGGGGAAAACCCATACTGTATCTATGTACTTTGTCCTTTTAAACATACAAGCCTTAAGAAGACTGTATAATTTGCTTCTTCTCCGCGAACACACCAAATGGCGGACGACGCCGGTGCCGCGGGAGGGCCCGGAGGCCCGGGGGGCCCTGGAATGGGAGGCTGTGGCGGCTTCCGCGGAGGCTTCAGCAGCGGACCCCGGCGCCGGGGTCGGGGCCGGGGTCGCGGCCGGGGGTGGGGCCGGGGCCGCGGCCTTGGAGCTCGCGGAGGCAAGGCCTAGGACATGGAGTGGATCCCCGTCACCAAGCTGGACCGCCTGGTCAAGGACATGAAGATCAAGTCGCTGGAGGAGATACACCTCTTCTCCTTGCCCATCAAGGAATCCGAGATCATTGACTTTTTCCTGGGGCCGTCCCTCAAGGACGAGGTTTTGAAGATCATGCCCGTGCAGAAGCAGACCCGCGCCGGGCAGCGGACCAGATTCAAGGCGTTTGTGGCCATTGGGGACTACAACGGACATGTCGGTTTGGGCGTTAAATGCTCCAAGGAGGTAGCCACTGCTATCCGCGGTGCCATCATCCTGACTAAGCTCTCCATCGTCCCTGTGCGGCGAGGCTACTGGGGGAACAAGATTGGCAAGCCCCACACCGTCCCTTGCAAGGTGACTGCCCGCTGTGGCTCTGTGCTGGTGCGCCTCATCCCCGCCCCCAGGGGCACTGGCATCATATCTGCGCCTGTGCCCAAGAAGCTGTTGATGATGGCCGGTATCGATGACTGCTACACCTCGGCCAGGGGCAGTACCGCCACCCTGGGCAATTTTGCCAAGGCCACCTTTGATGCCATCTCCAAGACCTACAGCTATCTCACCCCCGACCTCTGGAAAGAGACCGTGTTCACCAAGTCTCCTTACCAGGAATTCACTGACCACCTGGTGAAGACCCACACAAGAGTCTCTGTGCAGAGAACCCAGGCGCCAGCTGTCGCCACCACATAGAAGAGTTTATACCAGGAAATAAAGTGAATTACGCCCATGCAAAAAAAAAAAAAAAAGACTGTATATTTATTTGCTAATTGCAATTCTGTGCCAAGGACTGTGCTTGCAGTAGGATAACTCAGTTTATAAGGAGGGGGTGGTAAGAGAACTAACTATATTATAAACCTAATGAAACCTAATGAAAGAAATAAGTACACAGGGGTGAGAAGAATTACCTTTGAAATACAGAAAAGACTGCAGAACTGGGAAAAGTGATTGTTGAAAGATACTGTTTGGGAATGCTGAAAATCAGGATTTGAAGTATAGAAAAGTAGTAAGATACTTGGAAAGGGGTCAAGGGAACTAGTTTCCAGTATGAGCGGTGATGGGAAGCATGTGTGAAGGGAAAAGATGGAAAGTATGTCATGAAGCTTAAAAAATGCATGATATGTGCTGGGTGCTAAAGGCTGAGCACCTACAGAGTACAGCTGTGGTCCCTCCATCAGCTATGCAGGGAACCACTTGTCCTGGGTTTCTTAGACTCACGAAAGGCAGGGCTGGCAATTTTTGTGTCCTGCACATCCTCTATGATCGATGGACTTTTCCAACTCCTACCTAGCAAGTTCTGGAAAAAGTGTGATCTAATTCACTGATTTTCAGTGGGTGGTCCCATAATTTCTGGCAACATAATCACTGGGGTACTTACTGAAAATACAGATTCTTGGGTCTTAAGATCACTGAATAAGAATATCTGAGACTGAAGTCACAGTTGTATTTTAACACACTTATCAGGTGATTTTTTTTTTCTCCAAATCATTCTGATCTACCACTCCATCCTCCCAACTATCCAAAGAAACTGCCAAATACACTTATACCTTCAAACAAGGGACACTGACAATTGAATCCATGGCTCTCTGTTCCCAGATGACTGGGTTTTCCACTCTACTTTCCCATTTGTGAACCAACAATTTAAATTTATTGGTTTAGGAAGCAAAGTAAAAATTTAAGTTGTGCATTGAGCAAAAATAGACATGGAAAAATACTGAAAGGAAACACAACTGTTAGCCTTTTTTCTTCACGGGTAATAGTGTTGATTTTACAGATCTTTTTCTTTTCCCGGGTTGTGTTCTCTAAAATAAACATATATTTTATCATTAAAAATAACACAATAATTTTACTTAACCTGGAATAAAATTGAAATGCCTAAAGCTATAAGTCACCCTCAGTGAACTCTGAAAGCCCCAGGTAAATTGTGTTTTCAAGAAAATGACAGTCTTTGTTGGCTCTGGGCTCCCAGATGGTAAAGATATACTCAGTGATCTCTGACCTCACTTGATTTCTGAAAATGTCCTTTGATCATCAACCTTTGCCCTACATTTCCCGAAAAATTAAGTCATCAGAAACTCTGACTCAGGGACACAAGGGTTTTGGAGGTTTTCGATTTAGGGGATGAAAAATCACAGGAAGTAATAATGTCTGTTCACTCTAAAATTCTAAATCTTTTTTTTTGTGTGTGTAAAATTTTAAAGGCAGACTTTAAATTCTTTATCCAGGATTTAAAAATTGATGAGGATTAAAAAGAAATTCAGATATTCTTCTTAGATTGTGATAAAGCCAAAGTTTTAAAAGATTTTTGTTTTCTTTTGATAACAGTTTTCACTATGAGCCAAGTAGTTATTTTAAATGTTTTAATTTTATGCGATATATTCTTATTATATGCAATTTAGAAAATAAAAATAATGGTAATTATCAATAATCCCACTATATATTAACATCACAGTGTATTTTCTATAGTGTATGCATAGGCCTATAATCAATTACGTATCACTTTGATTCTTTAATTTTCTATAGTCTAGCATATATGTAGAAACATCACTGAACCAAAACATTCTCAGTGTTAAAATCAGCACAGCACTAATTTGCTTCATTCAGATTATGAATCTATTTCAAATCCCCTAAAATATGCTTTTGGATTCATGACAGATTTAAATATGTAAGAGGCTCTTCTATTGTCCTATTAATAGGAAGCACCTGGCAGACACCATGAGTTGAGCAAAAAATCTTACTTACAGTCCTCATGAAGGTAATCATCTAATGGCTACATTCATATAAACAAGGTTTATTAGTAGACACTAATATCACTTTAACTAGAAAACTTAAGCTGTGATAACAGAAGAATCTGACCAATTTTTGTGAAAATCCTAATTTGAGGACTCTCCAAACTCTCTTGCCCCACTTCAGAAGCTGTAGCCCCTTCACACCCTGTATAATGTAGAAGAGAGTCATCAAGCTAGGAGACTCTTAGAAAACTTTAATTGACATGAGCATGGAAATATTTCCACATGGATCTGGATTCTCTGAACATCTGGTTACTGATAGATCACCTAGAGACACCCCCATTTATTCCTCAATAAATCCAAAGGCATTCAAAGATAAATCCTTCACTAAGAGAAAAAAGGTAAAATATAATGAGATAAATGATACAACAGGTAACTACTGGTAGTACCTTATAAAAAAAAAAAAACTGGATGATAGAAAGTTCTAGTAGTACCTAATTTTGGAAATCAGAAATGATAGTCTCGGGAAATTTGAGTTCAGTACCCCTGTTTTTTTAGGTAGGGAGCTTATGATATTTACCCCAATTTCAGTTAAAACCCTTGTAAAAACTTCCCCAAGCAGTTTTTATATTTTTTTCCTATAGTGACATATGCTCTTTATATTGAATCTTAAATTATCCATATGTAGCACCAATTAGTTCAAACTTTACAAAAGACAGAATTGATTCACAAAACAACAAGGCTGCAAAAGTGGCGCTAAATTCAGTTACCATAGAAATAAACACTTTAATGAGAACCCTCACCCCCAGTCCCAGCAGGCTCTCTGACTAGACCCCATTTGTAGAACTCCACATATGACTAAAGTGGGAGCAAAGTCTGATAATCATGTACTTGGTGGTCCTGCTCTTAAACATAAACATCCTTAATTGACTGTCACTGACGGTAGGATCTAGAATCTAGGCACAACAGCATAAGCAGCTTGCAAAGAATAACAAAAGCCACATTTCCCATTTAGGAGTACTCCAAAATGACCCAAAGTATAATACATGCAAAATCTTCACCCTGGGGCCTCCCTGGTGGCGCAGCAGTTTGAGCACAGTGCTGTGAAGCTGTCTGCAGCCTTTGCAACACTCATTCCATTCCTGGCTGGCCAGGGAGATACCCACATGGTGCAGCAGACCTCTCCTATAGCACCCGCTACTTCCCTCAGCAGTGTATTTCATCAGTCTGCCTGTTGTGCTCCCCACTCTGTTGCTGGTGAATCTTCTCACCCTCCTGTGCCTGTCCTGTACCTCAGCTCTTGTATAAAAATAAATAAATCTTTAAAAAAAACTTCACCCCCATATCCCTTAATTTAAAGGAGAAAACAAGAAGACAAAAAAGAATGAAAAGGAGGAGGAAGAAATAAAGGAAGTAGAAGAGAACAGACAAAACAGGAAGGAAAAAAGAATAAAAAAGGACTTGTCAAAAATCCTACTTTTTCTATAGTGACCAAAATGCCTGGCCATTATTAATCTTTAGTTTCAGAAGCACTTTTATTGTAGATCTTATTTCTCCTTTTTTATACAAGTGTTAAAGCACCCTGCCACATGCCCTATTATTAGTATGCTTTGCTTCTACACCTCAAAAACCAACATTGTACAATCCTTTGAGGACTTTATTTATTTTTTTTATTTTTCATTTTATTTATTTATACAAGCACTGGGTACAGTCAGAAGTGCGGGAGGGTGAGAGAATTCACCAGAGCCAGAATGGGGAGCAGAACAGACAGACTGACGAAATACACTGCTGAGGGGAGCAGCGGGCGCAGCAGGAGAGGTCTGTCGCGCCATGTGGGACCCTCACCGGTGGCGGGGGATCAAACTGGCGCTGCAGAGTCTGTGGGCAGCTTCGCAGCCCAGTGCTCTACCGCTGTGTCACAGGGGAGGCCCCCTTTGAGGACTTTAAACTCCATTAATAACTTATAATAAAATGTTCTATTTCCAAGATCAGTGACACAAATAAGGTTCCTAGATGGAAAGCAGCCAGTCAAAGGCAAAACATGATGAGACAAAAAAGACTGAACTTGATTCACTGCTTTGAAGACATCCAAATGTTTGGCTTGGATCAGACTCTTTATCAACTTGCCTTTCAGAACATTAAATTTCTTATTAAATTGCTAACTTGACTCTAATTTCTCATAGAACTTCATTATAACTTACTCATTTTAGTACTAGTCAAATATTCATCTCATTTTAAATACACTCTATTGAGACTGAATAGCAGATGCCTTCTGAATACTGGATACATAGCCAAATGAGACAGACATCAAAATTTTTCATGTAGGCACTTCAGATCAGATGATCTCATAAGTTTTATCGATGGTCCAACACTTACTTTGCAGTGTCAAGATTTAGGACAATTTCTATAAGTTCATGTATACTTTCAAGTGTTGTTGGTGTTCCCATGAATCATAACAAAGAAGGTAAAGCTGATTAAACAAATAAATCTTAAAAAAAAAAAAGATAGTACCAAAGGTAAATGAGAATTACTTATAGCTGCTTGTCTGAATATAAGAACTGGGGTACAGGCCAGAGGTGTTGGGGGGAGAGGGTGAGAGGACTCACTAGAGACAGAATGGGGAGCAGAACGGGCAGATCGACTGAAATACACTGCTGAGGGGAGCACCAGGCGAGTCAGGTGAGGTCTGCTGTGCCATGTGGGTCACCTCCCTGGCCAGGGATCAAACTCATGCTGCAGTGGCTGTGGATTGCTTCATAGTGCTGTATCTTAACCCCTTGTGCCACCAGGGAGGTCCCCCTTTGGTACTATCATGAAATTTTTTTTTTCTAATAAGAAGGACAAATAAAAAAGATAAAATGCAAGTCAAGTCCCCCACTGGGCAGAGATTTTGTTCTGTTTTTATTCACTAATATATCCTACTCTTTAGGACAGTACTTAGGAGAGTAGATACTAAATAAATCAATAGAAATTTCACGTTACTTACTATTTTTCTATATGTTTAATTGCAGTTTGATTTTTTCCACCATGACTACATTTTTCTTTTTATTCTCTATGGTAACTACATGTCTGCCACAGAGAAATAAAGGAACTCTATACTCACAATTTGTGATTTACAATTATAAAAATTAATTCCATTCCTCTCTTCTCATCTGAGTTCATCATGTCAGAAAATCCCTTAGCCAAAGAACATATCCAGCAAAACTTCTATCAAGAGAACAATTCATATTTGTAAACTTTCTTATTAAAATAATCATTCATGCTATATCTTTGTTTACAAAATCACAACCAATCAAAAGCAACAAACAACAACAAAACTGGTTTCCAATCTCAAAGGGAATGCCATACTCTCAAAATGATCTGAACTCATTTTTCAGCAATCTTATACAACTGTGGACTCATCTGGACAAAAAGGCATAGCCAATTATTAAAGTAGTTTATGAAAACAAAAGAAAAAGCCAAATCCACTTTTGGAAATCTATTAGAAAAAAATTTTAATGGTTAAAACTAGTTAATGATAATTTTAGGAACATGCATATTTGAGTAGGAATATCAACTTAATTACCTTTGTCAATCAAAGTCTTACTTGCACCTTAATTAATACTAATTAGTTGATGAAATAGCTATCATTAACTATGTATACTTTCCATTATATGATACAACACCTAGAGATAATTTCTTTTGAACAAAGATTATAAATGCCTACAAAAATGACTATAAGAAAAAAAATCTCATGTTAATTTTCACAAAGAACAAAATATACATGTATGTAATTAGAACTTTTATTCTGAAAAATAAATTCTAAACTTCTATTTCCAGGTTAAGAAGTTAAGAATTTTTCTCCCTTGAAAATAAGGAAATGTGACTTGGAAAATACCTGAACTTTCAACCCCATGGTAGAAATATTTATCGTTTTAAGTAATGAATTCTCTTAAAATCTCTTGCATGAATTATTTAGATCACTGTTTCCCAAATGTGACTACATGTCAGAATCTTTTGGGATGTTTTTAATAATATAGATCTCAGGATTCCTGCATAGATCTATGAAGTTAAAACCTTTGAGGAGGGAGCTCAGAAATTCATTATTTCAAAAAAGGATTTTCTCCATGTGATTCTGAAGTTGCACCCAAGCTTGGGAAAAAATATTGTAGATGGTTATAAATTTCCTACCATCATTTACTATCCCCTCTCATCCTCCATAGATTGCAAGAAGCAAATCTTTACAAAAGCCAATTATCAAGTTTTCAGAGTTTGAGTGATCTGACTTTATAGACAGTTCATAAAGGAATACAATATTTATTTTGGAGGGCCGTGTGGGCAATCAAAGACATACTCTTTCATCACCCATAGCTATTTTGACTGTGATCCTGAAGGAGGAAGTTAGGAAATGGGTATAGGCAGTCAATTAGGAACAAACCCTACATCTTTTTATCAGCTTGATTGAGAAACAATTGCAGACCAGTAGGGTGTCCCCCCCCAGTTCAGTTACAAGTGGATTGTTCAGAACATCAACATAACAGCACAGCAGCAATGAAATAAAGCTAGTTTCCACAAAAGGTAGGCTGGGTATTGTGGGGCAACTCAGTGGGCCTCAGTAGCCTAAGGAGACCCCCACAGCCCCCCATCAATCGGCAAGAGACACAACTCAGAGACACCAAACAGCCAAAACCCCTTTCCTTACCCACTATATCTATATAAGCACCTGCTTTTTGTCACCTCAATCGGCTACCCACTTGAGACCCCTCTCTGCTAAGAGAGCTTTCCTGTTCTTCTTCCTACCTATCAATAATTCTCTTGCTTTTCTGTAACTTTGGTCTCAATGTTGAATTCTTTCCTTGCTGAACACGAGAACTGAGAAAGAACCCACCTGGGGTCCTCGGACTTGGGACAGACTTCCAAACCCAGATTCAATACCAATTCAGAAGTGTGGCTTCTTATCTTGTGTGTGTGTGTGTGTGTGTGTGTGTGTGTGTGTGTGTGTGTGTAAGGATTTTAAATATGAACCCAAATCACAAGATCTGATACTAAGTTGCCAATTTAGACGTGTGACCTGTTATTTCTCATACATCAGCAACTCTTTCTAATGTCCCCAACTGTAAAGAGTTAGTGATTTACAAGTCCCTTGAACCATATGAAATTCCAGCTGTGAGACAGAGAACTGAAGGTCATTTTAGTAGACTTCACCCCCCCCAACCCCTCCAGATATCAGAATCTGAAATAAGCACTTGAATGTAGGTACCTTGATTGGGAAGTAATCCCAGGGGGAAAAGTCAGGCTTCAAGGTCACATGTAGAAGGAGGTAAGTCAATAGAAGGAGTGTTCTTGAGTTGGTCACTGCTGTAGGCTGAGGCTGGATTCTGCTTGGATTGGCTGAGGAATAAGCAGAAAATTACCTCATAATTGCTAACTGGAAAGACAAAAGAGGGGGTCATTCATGCACCAGCTCCCACCTCCTATTTAGTTAAGGATTGTCTCATCAAATGGTTATTCTCTAATTTTCTCATGTGTCATACAATTCCCACAAACTTCCCACATACAATGTCAGAAAAGACCTGCATTACAAAGCAGAACAAATGCAGACAGTCAGGAGAGGTGTTCTGAGGTTACATATTTGTCTGAAGCTGGTTGATAAAATTGTGGCTGGATTAAAAAGTAGACCAAGAAGACCAGAACTAAGGCACAAAGGCTATCACATACAGTCATACATGTATCACATATCAGAAGGCTGCAGTTCTGCAGTGAGTTTGCAATTAAAAATCTGAGGTTCCAAAGCTAAACTCTTATTTATGTATTGAAATATTTCCTGAGTTCTCTAAATTAACAGAAATCAAAGTAGTTATGATTA
The DNA here is from genome assembly GCF_014898055.3 of Talpa occidentalis. Taxonomy (NCBI): domain Eukaryota; kingdom Metazoa; phylum Chordata; class Mammalia; order Eulipotyphla; family Talpidae; genus Talpa; species Talpa occidentalis. Next base: position 57,778,859 of record NW_023605083.1, read on the forward strand.
TTACATACTGATACAATGGAGATCTCTATACAATGTCAGTTCCCTTGCCCCCTAACACATTTGCCTGATAGCTACTATCTACCATGCTTTTGGAAGATAGGCCTTACACCTCTTCATCCCTCCTCCTGAACATTTCTCAGTGATGAACCTCCTATGCTTGGCATACTGCCATGACCACTACACACTGTGAAGGTCAAGGCCTCATTACATTCCCCAAAACAGTTTTACCTTTGAATTCACCATCATTTCTAATTCTACTGTTTGGAATTGTCCCTGAATGAGGACCATGTTCCTGTGGTCATTTACTCTGCATTTGACCTGTGATCCTGTTAGCTCTCTGCTGTCTTACAGTCAGTCTGTCTCTTTATTCCCCAAAAGGCAAACGTCAGCACTTGGAAATATGTAGCTTGATCCTTTGCTGGGAGAGTTGTTGTTTCAGGAAATTGTGTCTTGTATATTTGTTCTGGGTGGAGGGATCCAATATTTCATAGTAACAGAATGATTAGATTCACTAGTGCATTTGAGGTACTACATATTACTGCTCAAGAATTCATCAAATTGAGTCTGATATGAAATAATCATTTTATCACCCTTCTTTTTGTAGCTCACATAATACCCCACCTCTAATCCAACTCTAATCATATTAATTATGACAGTGTTTATGTGGCAATGGGCAGAAAGTGACTCTAGGCTTTAAAACAAGAGGTGACTCTAAGTCTCTAAAACAGGAATAAATTTTACCTCACATAACTGAGAAATTAAGAGCATATTTGACTTCAAATAAGAGTTTCCCTGATGTTCAATAAGGCTCTGCTACCACAGTGTTAAACTCATTTCTGCAGACCTTCACCCCCACTGAGCAGTTATGAGATGACTACAGCAGTTCCAGTCTCTGCATGTTTTAGTATAGTGGAGAAAAAAGATTGAGACTATTTCTGAGGATTCACTGTGAAAGTTTAATTGAGACTCATTGAGTCTAATTGGCTTATGCATATGTATTGGACTGTTATGGATTGAATTCTGCCCTCTTCAGATTCATAAGTAAAAGTCCTAGCCCCCATTATCCAGGAATGTCACCCTAGTTGGAAACAGGGTCATTGCAAGTATAAATAGTTAAGATGAGGTAAGGGGAGGAGGGTGGGTCCATAGTACATCATGACAGACATCCTTTAAAAGGGGAAAATTATGGATAGATAGGCACATAGAGAATGCCAAGTGAAAATGTAAGCAGAGGGGCCTCCCCCGTGGTGCAGCGGTTGAGCGCTGGGTTGCGAAGCTGCCCGCGGCCTCTGTGGCGCCGGTTCGATCCCCGTTGCCCCCCGGCCACCGGAGGAGGGTCCCACATGGCGCGCAGACCTCTCCTGCCGCCCGCTGCTCCCCTCAGCAGTGTACTTCGGTCCTTCTGCCTGTTCTGCTCCCCGCTCTGGCTCTGGTGAATTCTCTCACCCTCCGCGCTTCTGACTGTACCCAGTGCATGTATAAACAAAAACAAACAAACAAATAAAAAAAAAAAAACATGCCTCTATTAAAAAAAAAAAAAAAAAAAAAAGAAAATGTAAGCAGAGATCCTGGTGATGAGGCAGAATCCAAAAACTCCAAAGAATGCTAGCAAATCACCAGAAGCTAAGAAAGAGATGTGCAACAGATTCTCTTTCACAACTTCCAGAAGGAACTCTGCTGACACCTTGATCTTGGATCTGTTAAGACAGTAGCTTTCAGTTGTTTAAGCCACCTAGTTTGTGGTATTTTGTTTTAGCACTACTAGGCTAATCGCTTTGGTCACATGAAAGCAATACTCTGGCCAGAACTGAACCATGTGCACACCCAAACATCAGAAATGGAATGACACCACTGGAACAGACTGAGAGAAGGGGCGATTCTCAGGGTTTAGGATGGAGTTGGAAGATAAATGGAAGCTGGATAGAAAAAACGTTAGCTGTCAACTCTGTGGTTCCTTATCTTTTCTTAAATTCAGAGTCAACAAGGTTCATGTCTTCATTTATCCATGTGATAAATCTTTATCTTCTTTCAGTCCTTCAACCACACCCAATATTTTCTTTCTGATCAAAGCTAAGTGTTTCCCAGGAATTTTAGGAACACTGACTATGTTCATTATTTCTTTCCCAGGTTGAAGGTATTAATGGAAGCAATGAAAATATAAGATCTCTGGTACATAATTACATAATTACTGATATCTCAGTAATCGAATATTTGATCAAGCTATTCTATTTTTTGTCAAATTGCATGATTCTTTTGCTATACTAATATACCAAAGAGGACTATATATAAACTCCATGAAAAGATAAACTTTGGTACAGTAGGTAAAAAATACTGAAAAGAAAAGCAGTTTTCAGGTTGAGAAAAATTCTGTGCAGCAATAATAATATGTAAGAATCATGGAATTGTGCTTCAGAGGGAGAGCTGAAGTTACGGCTGACATTATCAATGTATGTTGAGATAATAAAGGTTGAGCCATTGGTGTATATATATTCATGAAATGGGCTATTAACATTTGGTTTGTTTTATATTTAACTCTGTAGGGTCTACTAATTTACAATTAAATTAAAAAATCCACTAGGACTAATGAGCTAATAATTGCAAAGAACTCTGAGCGTGGATAAAAGGCACCAAGGGACGACAAACTACTATTTGTGAAAATCGAAACATCTGAGACTTTAATTACATCCCTTGCTAGAACTGACTTGTAATCAGTTATGGGGACTTGCTCATTAATGCTCTACTATGGGATTCCTAAATAACATATTGAAAGTCTTTTCAGTTATCAAATTTGAATATAGTGGAGAGCAAGCATTTTCTGATAATTCTGTCTCAATACAGCAGGTTTCCTTTTTGCACTGAAATTGAAAGGATTTTAATTAATCCTACAGTATAACACATTTTTGCAGTGCCAGAATTTTCATTTCAGTTTTTAAATTGGCCAGTGGGTATATGTTTGAAGGGTGTTATGTCTAGGATAGGGGGAAAGGAATAAATAATTTCTTCAAGTCTCTATGTAGAGAATTATGGGATTAGGTGCAGTGAAATGGAAACTCAGATATTTGGTTTCACTGCTGGAACTCTGATCTTGCCCAAAAAAGTATTGAAGAATGTGCCAAAATATCTCCAAATATATTTGTCACTCCAATGTTTTGTAAAATATAGGAATCAGTAACATGTATGTGTACCCATAGCCTCTAACTTGAAAAAGTTTAAATCTACTGAAAAATGTAAATAATACAATGAACGTCCTTAAATCCTTTGATTCCTGCATGATGCATGTGTATTTTTATCCATTTTGTGACAGTTTTAATCTAATATTTGTTTATATTTAATAGTTACATTGGAAAATGTAAATTCATAATCTTCAAGTGATGAGAATTTAAATGTTATTTTCAACTTACCTACATAATCTAATACTATGATTATATACCATATAAATTTAAGAAGCCGGAGTAAAACATCCTGGAAGACCATTTTATGGTTATTTGAAAATAATTTCATTATGGAGCTATTAAAATTCTCAAATTTCATGTTATGCATTTGAATCTTCATGCAGAGTGAAGATCTGTGATCAGTTGTGAGCTATAAACACCCCAAAAATAGTAACAATATGAGACTTTTTCTTACACCACAGGCAGGAAATCCAGGGTTATCTTGACCCCAGATGTCATTAGAATGTTCCCATCTCTCTGTTATCCTTGCCCTATATAAAAGGTCACATGGTTTTCAGAAAAAATGGTCCAATCATCAAATCCCCATTCCAGTGAGGGATGTTTGCTCAGTTAAAGGAGTTTCTTCCTTTTTCAAAATCCCAATACAATCAAGGACTTTGAGTTATATGTCAATAGGTGGAACTAAGTTACATGGCCATGTCAATCAGTATGCAAAGCCAGGGAATGTAGTCTTTTGGGTATAGTGACTTTTCCAACAAAATTGAGTGTTGAATACAAGATCATTTTCTATATCATTAAGAAACAAAGAAAAGCTCATGCCAATGAAACCATGGTATGATTTTCTTTCCACTTAGAATATTTCATAGTCATTGAAAGAAAATATAAAAATTATTTCATACTGAGAAAATTATCACTTGTCATGACTTTGAGTTTAGGATATTGTACTTTTTATTTCATAGTAAGTTGTAACAATTTTTTAAAGACCTCAAAAAAAAGCAATTAAATTCAACACAAATGGGATTGATAACACACTTAATTCCATTGATATGATCACAAAATGAATGGTACCGACCAAATTCACACAAGATCAGGTGCCAACTGTGGCATGCTGTCTCTTGGCCAACAGTTATGGCAAGACATTAAAAATGGCAATAATATAGAACAAAACCAGGTTTGTCCTGGAACCAGTCAGTATGGCACATGCTAATTAACTAGGGTGCTTTTGGATGTCAGTGGTGTGGGCAACATGACTACTTGCTCTGTATTATAGAAACTTTAGATTTAATTCAGATTATTCTTATAAAGGAGGTTGGTGGTATTTTCATCCAAGTATCTAAGAGTTAAATGTAAAGTAAAAAATCTAGAAACTAGAAATGCATTTTAGATTTCATAAACAGAATTGAGGGACAAAACGCACACTGGGTTGTTGGGAAAGAAAAGCAGGAAAATCAGACAGCAGAGCTAAAGAGATAATTTGTTCAATGAAACCTTGAAGATATAAGCCACTAGAAGGAAAGTGCATTCAGGCATTGAAATTGTAACTGCAATCATCATGGTGTACATAATTAAGCTGAGTGTTCAGGGCAAGGAGGCTGATAGGAAGATAACTAGCTTAGACTTTAGTTTGATCTTGCATGCTTTTCATCAGTATATTTAAGATCATGTAACACATCACCTAACAGAGTATGTAGCACATGTAGTGTTCAAAATCGTTTATTGTATTGAATAATAAAACTGAATTTTTTTTTTATTGGGATAAGGAGTTGAGAAATGTTCCCAAGATATTCATAAACATTCTGCATTTTGCTGAATCGGTTAAATGGAAGTTCCCCTCAGAGATTAGTGTTTTGGTGGTAAGAGGGTCGCTTAGGTTATTCTCTGACTCTGGAACCTAGGTAGAAACTAGTATGCAGGAATCAGACATGTCTATCAAAACAAAATAGAGGCTGACTTAAATATTACATGCTGAAAGGATATTTTTGTTGTCTATATACTTACAAGACAGGATGGGATATACTGTCAGTAAATATGATTCTGAATTTATAGCAGATATTCAATCACATTTATTTATCAGATCTGAATCAGATACTAACAGAAGAGACTGTTAGACTATAAAAAGAAATTAATTTAATGACTAAGTCTTCTGTGCTTTACTCCAGATCCACAAAATCAGCATCTCTGAAGCTCTGACTTCAGCATGTGTAACTTAAAAATCCACCAGCATGTTTCTGATATGATATGATTGGCATGCTCTAGAGTCAGTCATTTCTAGAGTTCCTTTCAACTCTGAAATTGTCTACTTTCCATTCATCATGCATTGAATGAACTGACAGTTTTTTACTAGCAGCTATCAACTCTCATTTCTCCTTAAAAAACAGAGGACCATGAGAACCTCATAAACCTTAGATAGACTCAGGCTTATGAAATTCTAGAGCCAACTAAAACTCCAGAGATACAGAATCTGAAAAATTCTCCAGAGTATAGGAGAAGAGCAAGAGTGTTCCAGTATTATAATGTTGATATTTATTTCTAGTATCTCCAACTGTTTGCTTTGTATTCTTCTGCAACAGAAGAACTTTATTACAATCACAGTGATCGCTCTGCCATAAGATGGAGGATGATCTAGAGACCACCAAACTACTTCCATGGAGGAACAGAATTGATGAACCAAAGACTGCATATGAGGAGTAACTATCACATTAAGGAAGACAGAATAACTATCTGCGGGTTACTCTATGCAAGAAAAATAATACATCAAACAATATGTATATTAACATATCAAATAATATATTAAGATACTAAATATTAATTATATAGTGATGTTTTGATACTCAGCCCACATGGTCTATGAGGAATCTTCTATTTGAAGAGATGCTGTAGTGGATTTAATAACACAGAGTTATATTAGGGAATCAAGAACTAAATATTGATATATCTGCTGTCAATGGAAGCAAAGTCAGGTATGTCCTGTCAGTCTTCTGTATAATTGGTCATATAATAAAACATGGTGGTGTTTCCAAATTAGAAGCCTTCAACTTTGGAAACTGTGAAAAGAGATTGCATGTATGTTAGACATTCACTCTGGCTGTAGTAAGGTAATGAAAGAGAGTTATACACTTAGATTTCCCAATAAAATGAACTAAATATGTGACACAGATTCTTAAAGCTAACAGGGCCTTTATAGATCTTATAGTTTCTAAAGAATGAGTAGGAAATTGCCAGGAGGAAAATCAAAATCAGGGCTTCTGGCAGATTTAAAATTTCAATCCACATGCAAACACAGCACATTAGGAAACAGCAAGGTGTGAAAGATATAGGGAGTATTTTTGCTGAGCTTTATAGAAATAAATGCTGAAATGAATTGGATTGTTGCTTCTCCCTTAAGCATCCCTCCCTGCAGAATTATATTTCATTCTCTATTAGTATCTTCCTTGCATACATTCATCCCTTCCTGTGACCAACAAAATGAAAGTAAACATTACTATTAAATCAATGTACAGTACACTACATATATTTTCTCTTTATTGTATACCCAGATTGAATTTACTTCTTCAATCTGGTTCTCAAATAAAAATAATCTGAGCTTCAGTCATCCTGCTAATGGCATGTATCACGAGAGGAAATAAATCTTTGTTACTTTAAGTCACTGAGATTTGGGATAGGCGTAGAATTTGTTTCTGTTGCATAATACCACTTAAGGTGACTAATACAAAGTGCTTCATAAATCAGTTTAGGAGACAGATTTCATAAAGAAGTTTGTGAGGGCTCACTAAATGTTTTTAAACTGAGGAGCAAATGGATAGGTGACTGTTAACTATGAGGGGTTATGAAAGATAACAAAGCAATAGATTGGGAAGGGGCACTTGTACTATTAGCAAGTCCTGTATAAGTGTGCCCCTCAATCTGTGGTATCATTCTTCAATTTGGCATGTTTCTAAACACTGCCATCTAAAGACACAACAAATAACTCAGAAAACACATCAGAGTACATGTAGGAGAATAGTATATTTTAATGCCTCACCATGCTCTTAACCACCCCACTACAATTATTAGTAAAGGAAAATTTATTCTTTGTTAATTACTGCATTTATTAATATTAAAGAATCAAATAGATTCAAAATGATTATCTTTCCTCAAAGCTTTTTTGAAAAAAAAATTTAAGTCACTGGAAACACTTTTAAAGATTGAGGCTAGAATATCTGCTCTTATAATTAACATTGTCCAGCTTATAGCTGTTAATGTCGAAGAAAGACAGCAATTATCTTATGCACAGGTTACTATGTTCAGTCTGCCAGGTTCTGATGGAAAACCACACAGTCATTGTGGTGTAATAATTTGAATATTGATACTGTCCATCATTTATCAAAGGGATTCTCTGGAAAAACAAATGAAAGGAATTTTCACACACAAAAAAATCTATATACTAGGATAGATATTTATTTGAAGGATTAGAAGATACTCAGGAATAGTTGCCTGGACATTTCAAAAATTGTGGGTGTTTAGAAGTTGTACCGCCCAAATATTTGGATATATGGTAGAAGTTTTTCAGTTTTCTGAACATGGAGAATTTTATTTGGGAAAAGGTATTATTCAAAAATCATGAGGAAAGCATACTCTAAAAGAAGAGTGGGAAGCAAAGTCATTTACAGCCAGATTGATTGTCTAGTCTCATTAAGTTCACCAGAGGAATCTGTAATGAAAGTCTCCCTGTGCCTTGTTTAACTGGTCTTAAAGGCTTAGGGACATCTTTAGCTCAAATCAGAGCAATCTAAGAGGAAATTTCTCAAATTGCAAAATAGGGAGCTAGAAATCAAGAAAGTTCTACCTTTTGTTGAACACATGCAGAAATGCAAAAGTCTGAACAGTTTCTTTTTAGTGACTTTTTAGAAAGGCATGTTTAAAACAGCTTATTATGTACTTTTTAAAGCATGTCTTCCAAATAATTATAAAATATAATGTAACTTCCATTTCTTCTCATCTGAATGTAGACTACTTTCCAGGAGAGTTTCCCATGTTGGAGCTATGATTGACCCTTAATTCTCTTAATGACAAGGAAAAAACCAATGTGGAACTCTTAGGGGCAACTGAAATGATTCAGCCAAGAAAACTGTTGTTTCTTGTTTATTCAGTTTTCAATCTTCAAGTCACAGGACTGAAAATAATCCCCAAAGAAGAAGCTTAAGATAATGGTAGAAAAGAGTTCATGTAACATCTATTGGTCAAACTCATTAAGGAACTAAAGAAATCACAAGGCTTGGTGATAAAAGGAAATGTGATCAGTAGGAAAAAAAGGAGGAAAAGCAGAAGACATCTCTGAAGTAAGGCAGGAGAAATGAGCCCATTCCTAAAGAAATTAGTGGAGATAATTCGGCAGAGGTAAGTTAGTGAAACAAATAGTTGTGATGGGCCTAGATAACTCACTGATCAGATATCTTCAGTGAATAAATTGAAGTCATTATTTTAAAAGACAGTCTTTCAGGGATTTAGATACTTTTAGGATCTCTGTTAACAACTGAACTGTCTATGTATGGTCTCTAAAAATGTGATCCCTAAACATATCTAAATCCTAAATAAGGACTATAAAATATAAACAGTCTGGTCTTCCTCTGAGTGAGGGAGAATTTTTAATGCCTAAATAACTTTAAGCATGTCCATCAGGCTTTTTTTTTTTTCCTTTCCTGCATTGAAATTCTAATAGAAAATTTGGCTCTTAAGGGGTCTTGAACCTGTCAACATGTATCTTATCGGTACCACACTAACAAATGGCACCACTGGAGCTGCACTAGCACCTTAGCATCTGGATAGGAGCTGCACCATCGGCTCTTTGGGTCTCAGGTCTCTGAGCACTAAGCCACCAGTGCTCCTGGGTCTTCAGGTCACCCACTCTCCCTGACATCTTGGGGCTTTCCTACTTTCATAGTCGCTTGAGCCAATGTCATATAATAAACATCCATAACCCATATTTTACCAAAGACATTCCAGATTTATTAAAAAGAAAAGTGTAAAGCCTCACTTGACCATAGGATGGACTCTGACATAGTCTATCTCCATTTAGACCTCAATGGAATAGAATTACAACTTGCATTACTACTTTCTGTCAGAAATGACTAGAAAGAATTTTTTGCTCCTCAAAGGAAAATGTGGGGGAAACAATCCTATTAAGAATGAGCACACTAGTGGACACATAAAGGCACAAATATCAGGTTATTTTAACTCTATCACATTAGACATTTGTAGTGGACTCATCTTCTGCCTGGTTTATGTTGATATAGAATTGGCCCCTGATACTCAAGTTTTAGCTCTGACTGGCAGTGTTTTTTCTATATTATCCCATCCCTTCTCACCTCCCTTGTTCAAAGTTTTTTTTTTTTTTCCAGCCAAGTTTCTAAAATTTGGGTTGAATTAAACAGATAGACATGGTAAGCAGCATCTGACATGGCTCCCAACAATCTTTGTCCTTATCTTCATATTACTGTACAGTACTCTCCCCTTGCTTGAAGGCTGGACCTAATAATAGAACAGTGCAAAAGTGATGGAATAATAAGATGCCCCTCCTGTGATTAGGTTATAAGAAAACGGATTTCTGTATTGCTGATACTGACTTATTGCCCACTAAGCTGGCATGCTTTGATGAAGCAAGCTGTCATGTTAGAAAGGTTTATGTAGCAAAAACTGAGGGTAGCCTCTAGCCCACAGTCAGCAAGGACAGAAGCCCAATAACTCACGTGGTACTAAATGTTGCCAACAATCACATGAGTGAGCCTGGAAGCAGATTTCCCTGGTTGAAACGAGATGACTACAGATTCCTGAATCAAGACATAATTCAGTTACATCTGGATTTCTAACTCAGAAATTGTGAGAAATAAATGTTCTAGTTTTAAGTCACTGACTTCTAAGGCATTTTCTTTGCAGCAATAGGGTAACTATTGCACTGGGTTTTTTTGTTGTTGTTGTTTAGAGATGAATCGCAGAGGTAGCATTCTAGAGTAGATCTTGCTCTCATGCTGTTGGGGTCCTCAAGGCACCTCTGTTCCTTCCAGACATTTAATTTTTCAAATTCCTTTCATCTTTTAAGATTTTTCATCTTCTTTCTAATATATTCATTAGACAGTTTTAATTTATCGATTATCATCTAAAATGTCTTTAGCTGTTCTTGTTTATTTTAATTCCTTGCAACATTTTTTAGCATTTCTACTCCTGTAATTTTAAAAAAGATTCAATAAAATTGATTATTTTCCATTTTGTTACTCTGAGATCAAAAATTCAATCTACGGAATCAAAAATCCTTTTTAGGGGGGGGCGGAGCAACATGGCGGCGAGGAGACGCTGCGAGTAAGATCTCCCATTAAAAAAAGTTAATAGAGGAGGAAAAGCGGCAGGTCCCAGTGAGAACCGGGACACGGAAGATAAACGGGTGACGCCAGCAAACTGCCCGAAGAAGAAAGTGGCCATAAAAGAGGACCAGAAGGGAGGGAAGCGCAGAACCCTGCTCCCCTCCCCCGCCCACAGAGGCGGCACTCTCTGACCGGCAGAGAGGAGGAAAACAACAAACTAAAACGGCCCACAAGAACAAACTACGCAGCAAGCGGGACTGGGAGTGGAAAGGAACTATTGCAGCCACCACACCCTGTGAACGGGAGCTGTGGAGAACCCTGCAGGATCCGCCGCGGCGGTGACGCGCCATTAGAGAAGAACAAAGACCCCGGGAGACGCGCACACAGCCCTGGGCTGCCAGTAAGCTTGCGCGGGAAAGCGGCGCGCTGGAAAAGCAAGTGCAGACCGGGATCGCTGCTGCCCAGGTCCCCGCGCCTGCAACCTAGGCTTGCGGGGAGACACGCGGAGGCCCTCACGGGGGTGAAAGTCCCTCCCTGAGTGAGCAGGAACCAGGCGCCCAGGCACGGGAGCTGGGTGCAAAAGGCGCCATTCCCGCGCCACTGAACTGGGCTACAGCCCGCGTCCTGGACCTGAGGGCTTTGGAACTGAGACCCGGGGCATGAAATTTGGGGCGTGGGTTCTCCACGACGGTGGGGCACAAGGCAGACACAGCACCCCAAAGCTGTTGAGGTTTACCCTACCATTCCCGCTCTGTTCCCTGTCCCACGGGGTGGGGGGGGCGAAAAACAGCCCCCCAAGGACAATAGGAGAGATCTCTGGTGCCACCTAGCGACCAGAAAAAAAAAAGTCACTAACACCCCATAGAACAGGAAATTTCTTAAGACTGCTTGAAAAGGGCAGAAGGCTTCTGGAGGACCCAGTGGCCAGCCGGGAAGTTAGCCCACGCCAGGCCCCTTCCGACCAGCAGTCTGAGCCCACAGAGGGAGCAGGCACCCAAGTCCGGGGCAGACCGGGTGCGCAGAAGAGTGTGCCTGAAACCGGAGGTGCAGGGACTGCATCCTGCTTCGCCATTTTAGAACAGGGACATTTCTTCTTCAGTAAAAACTGCCTAAAACCAGCAGAAAGCTGCCCCAGAAGCCAGACATGGCTCCTGGAGGAGCCAGAGGGGAGCGGAGAAGTTCACCCAAGATGCCACCCAGTCCGAGCAACACAGTGTCCCAATGCATACGACAAATTAGAAAACAGACAGTAGGGAGTAGAAGAACCACACACAACCTAACAACTCCTCAGGAAAGAAGCACACCACAAAAAGAAAACCACTCCCCAGATTGCAACGACAGCAACTTGGAAGAACTTCTGAGCCTTTCAGAAAGAGAATTTAAAATTGCCATGATTAAAAAAGTGATAGATCAGAAGAAGGAAATTGAGTCCCTAAAGAGGGAAAACAATGGTCAGAAGAAGGAAATTGAGTCCCTAAAGAGGGAAGTAAAAGAAATGCAGGAGATCAAAGAATTAATGGAGGAACTAAAGAACTCTGGGAAAAGCAATGAAAGCAGGATAGATGAAATGGAAGAACGAATAAGTACTCTTGAAGACACAGAAATAAAAAGAACCAAAACAGAAAAGGAAAGAGAAGTACGAAGGAAAAAGAACGAAGAAAGACTTCTGGAATTATCTGACTCCATGAGGAAAGGAAATATAAGAGTTATAGGAATTCCAGAAGGAGAGGAGAGAGATGTAGGAACAGAGAAAATATTCCAGGAGATAATTGAAGAGAACTTCCCAAATGCGAAGAAGGAGCTGAAAATTGATATACAAGAAGCAAGAAGAACACCAAACTTCCACGACGAAAGGAAAAACACAGCAAGACACATAATAGTAAAGTTCCCAAGAATCCAGGACAAGGAAAAAATAATGAAGCTGACAGGAGGGAAGAGACAGAAAACATTCAAAGGAAAACCAATCAGGCTGACATCAGACTTCTCTGAAGAAACACTACGGGCAAGGAGAGAATGGAGGGACATAGTCAACAGACTCCAAGAAAACAGATGCCAACCAAGAATACTCTATCCCGCAAAGCTCTCTTTCATCCATGAAGAAAGAATATGGACCTTCCCAGACAAGAGAAACTCCGGAATTTCATTGCGACTAAACCCCCACTCCAAAAAATACTACAAGGAATCCTAAAGCCAGAACCTCAGAGGGACGAATAACAACGAAAGAAGACCAAAAAAAAAAAAAAAAAGTTATTAAAAGAATAAATAAATAAAATCAAAGGAAAGACAAACACAATGGCAAATATCGATGCTAACATATCAATATTAACTCTAAATGTAAATGGACTAAACTCTTCAATAAAAAGACACAGAGTTGCAGCCTGGATTAAGAAACAAAACCCAAACTTTTGCTGTCTCCAGGAAACACGTTTAGCTACAAAAGATAAAAATAGGCTCAAAGTCAAAGGATGGAAAACAATCCTACAAGCAAATGGGCCAAAAAAGAAAGCAGGAACAGCTATACTTATATCAGATAAAACAGACTTCAAACTCAAAAAAATAAAAAGAGACCCCAATGGTCACTACATTATGATCAAGGGGACAATACTTCAAGAAGAAATAACACTCATTAACATATACTCACCAAACGAAAGAGCACCAAAATATATCAGACAACTGTTGTCCTCTCTGAAAACAGACATCAGAGAAAACACATACGTAGTGGGAGACTTCAACACACCACTATCAACAATGGATAGATCAACAAGACAAAAAATAAGTAAAGAAACTAAAGCTCTAAATAAGGACCTAGAGCATTTGGGCTTAACAGACATCTATAGAACACTGAACCCCAAAAAAACGGAGTACACATTTTTCTCAAGCGCACACGGATCATTCTCCAGGATCGATCACATACTGGGGCACAAGACAAACATCAACAGATACACCAAGATTGAAATCATACCAACCATCTTTTCTGAACACGAAGGCATCAAACTAGAAATAAACCATAAAAAGAAGGCAAGGAACTATCCTACCTCATGGAGATTAAAAACCACACTACTGGAAGACCACTGGACTAACGAGGAGATCAAAGAAGAAATTAAAAAATTCTTTGAATTGAACGACAAGGAGGACACCAATATCCTAAATGTATGGGATGCAGCAAAAGCAGTAATAAGAGGAAAATATATAGCAATAGAAGCTCACATCAAAAAACAAGAAAGAACTCAAAGAAACAACCTAATCTCGAAGCTCAAATATCTAGAAAAAGAACAACAAAAAAACCCCAAAACCAGTAGAAGAAAAGAAATAATAAAAACCAAAGCAGAAATAAATGAAATTGAAACTAAAAAAACAATCCAAAAGATCAATGAAACCAAGAGCTGGTTCTTTGAAAAAAATCAATAAAATAGACAAACCCCTAGCCAGGCTCACAAAGGAAAAAAGGGAGAAAGCACAAATAAACAGGATCATAAATGAAAGAGGAGAAATCACAACGGACACAGCAGAAATCAAAAGAATAATCAGTAACTACTATGAACAGTTATATGGAAACAAGTTCAACAATCTAGAGGAGATGGACAAATTCCTACAACTCTACAATCACCCAAAGCTAGATAAAGAAGAAATAGAACACCTAAACAGACCAATTACAATTAGCGAAATTGAAATGGTAATCAAAAACCTCCCCAAAAACAAAAGCCCAGGACCTGATGGATTTACAAATGAATTCTACCAAACATTCAGAGACGAATTAGTGCCTATCCTTCACAAACTCTTCCAAAAAATTGAGAAGGAAGGGACAATACCAAACACGTTCTATGAAGCCAATATTATACTAATACAAAAACCGAACAAGGACAACACAAAAAAGGAAAACTACAGGCCAATCTCCCTAATGAACACTGATGCAAAAATCCTCAATAAAATTTTAGCTATCAGAATCCAACAATGTATCCATAAGATAATTCACCACGACCAAGTTGGATTCAATCCAGGGGCACAAGGATGGTTTAACATCCGAAAATCAATCAACGTTATCCAACACATCAACAAAAAGAAATATAAAAACCATATGATAATATCAATAGATGCTGAGAAAGCTTTCGACAAAGTGCAACACCCATTCATGATAAAAGCCCTTGAAATTCTTGGGATACAAGGAACATACCTCAACATCATAAAGGCCATCTATGACAAGCCAACAGCCAGTATCATTCTCAATGGTGAAAAGCTGAAAGCAATTCCATTAAGATCTGGAACAAGACAAGGATGTCCACTCTCAACACTGCTTTTCAATATAATACTGGAAGTCCTAGCCAGAGCAATAAGACAAGAGAAAGACATCCAAGGAATCCAAATAGGTAAAGAAGAAGTCAAACTATCACTATTTGCAGATGATATGATAATATACATAGAGAACCCCAAAATCTCCACAGAAAAACTAATTCAACTCATCAATCAATTCAGTAAAGTGGCAGGATACAAATCAACACGCAAAAGTCAGTAGCCTTCCTATACACAAACAATAAATCTGAAGAAGAAGAAATCAAAAAACCATCCCTTTTATTATCGAAACAAAAAAAATCAAATATTTGGGAATAAATCTAACAAAAGAGGTAAAGGACCTATACAAAGAAAACTATAAAACACTGTTAAAAGAAATAGAAGAAGACACAAAGAAATGGAAAAACATCCCCTGCTCATGGATTGGGAGGATCAACATTATTAAAATGGCCATCCTACCAAAAGCAATATACAGATTCAATGCTATTCCAATCAAAATTTCAATGTCATTCTTCAAAGAAATAGAACAATTATTGATGAAATTCATATGGAATCACCAAAAACCCCGAATAGCCAAAGCTCTCCTGAAAAAAAAAGAAGGAAATGGAGGCATCACACTCCCAGACTTCAAATTATACTACAAAGCCATAATCATCCAAACTGCATGGTATTGGAACAAGAACAGACATACAGACCAATGGAATCGAATAGAAAATCCAGAAATAAACCCACAGATTTATGGTCAACTAATCTTTGACAAAGGAGCAAAGAATATGCATTGGAGCAAAGAAAGTTTGTTCAGTAAATGGTGCTGGGAAAACTGGGTTGCTACATGCAAAAGAATGAAGCTTGACCACTACCTCACACCATACACAAAAATCAACTCAAAATGGATTAAAGAACTAGACATAAGACCTGAAACCATAAAATACATAGAAGGAAATATAGGCGAAACACTACGGGATTTGCACATCAAAGACATCTTTACAGACACATCACCCAAAGCAGTGATAGTGAAGGCAAAGATAAACAGCTGGGACTACATCAAATTAAAGAGCTTCTGCACAGCAAAAGAGACAATAACAAAAACAAAGAGAAACCCCACCAACTGGGAGAACATTTTTGCACCCAACACTAATGATAAAGGACTGATCACAAAAATCTGCAAAGAGCTGATGAGACTCAACAACAACAAAGAAAATAATCCAGTCAAAAAATGGGCAGAAGAGCTAAAAAGAAACTTCTCTGAAGAGGAAATGCAAATGGCCAACAGGCATATGAAAAAATGTTCAACATCACTTGTCATCAGGGAAATGCAAATCAAAACTACCATGAGATACCATCTTACACCAGTGAGAATGGCACATATTAAAAAAACTAGCAACAACAAATGTTGGCGAGGGTGTGGAGAAAAAGGAACTCTCCTGCACTGTTGGTGGGAGTGCAAACTGGTCCAACCACTGTGGAGAGCTGTGTGGAGATTTCTCGACCTACTAAACATAGAGCTTCCATATGATCCAGCAATTCCACTCCTAGGTATTTACCCAAAGGACACAGAAACATCAATTCCAAAGAGCACCTGCACCCCTATGTGTATAGCAGCACTGTTTACAATAGCTAAGCTTTGGAAACAACCCAAATGCCCAAAAATAGATGACTGGATCAAGAAGATGTGGTACATATATACCATGGAATATTACTCAGCATTCAAAAAAGATAAACACATGCAATTTGCAGCAACATGGATGGCGCTGGAAGGGATCATGCTCAGCGAAATAAGCCAAAAAGAAAAAGAAAAATACCGGATGGTCTCACTCATAGCAGGAATCTAGAAAACTTAAATAAGGGACCAGGAAAATGAATATAAGAAAGTCAAAATCAAAATCAACAAAAAAACTATGAACCAGAGACACTTTTTGGGGGGTGGGGGGCGGGAGGGGAAGGACTGGGGTCAGAATGGGGCATTTGCAATTGTATGGGGGAATATAAAAAAAAAAATCCTTTTTACCAACTAAAAAAAAAAAAAAAACAAAAACAAAAATTCAATCTACGAAACTAAACTTCTGTTCCATATCTATATTTTTTCAAATAAACCTATAAATGTAATTTATGGATTCCTATTATATGTAGGTCTTATGTTTTGCTAATATCATATCAAAAAATGAAATCCTTACCCACCTATTTTATCAGAATTGCTAATAGATAAAAAGATAACTATAATCAGAGGGGGCGGAGCAACATGGCGGCGAGGAGACGCTGCGAGTTAGATCTCCCATTAAAAAAAGTTAATAGGGAGGAAAAGCGGCAGGTCCCAGTGAGAACCGGGACAGGGAAGATAAACGGACGACGCCAGCAAACTGCCCGAAGAAGAAAGTGGCCATAAAAGAGGACGAGAAGGGAGGGAAGCGCAGAACCCTGCTCCCCTCCCCCGCCCACAGAGGTGGCACTCTCCGACCGGCAGAGAGGAGGAAACAACAAACCAAAATGACCAACAAGAAAAACGGATGCAGCAAGTGGGCTGCAATTGTATGGGGAATATAACAATAAAATTTATAAAAAAAAAATAAAATAAATAAATCTCAAAAAAAAAAAAAAAAGATAACTATAATCAGCAGATAAGGAAGAGGTTTACAAGAGAAAATTTGCTTGCATTTTATAATACTAACAGAAATTTAAGGAGTAGGGAAATTCACTTATAAAAGGTTTTGATCTAGCAGTTAAAACATGAGCTTTGGGAAATAGAAAAAGGAAGGAAGACATTCAAACTCAGCATACATTAGTTTTACACACAGTCAAGGAGAAATTGATCAAATTAAGAAGTACACTGAACTGTTAAAAATCTCAACTGGCCTTTTCAAAAGAGTATTGTGAGACACCAAAGTGAAAATGAAATGGATTTTCAAAGTCAGTATAGACTGACTTCATTCTACAGATAATAAAAATGCAAAGAGTTATTTCTGCTGCAACTAGAGAGAAATTATTTCGGAAAGTAAGGGAATTCAAGGAAAAACAAAATTTGGGGGAGAAGCATATGCAAATGCTCACTCTGGGCCCAAAGAGACAAGTTTGAAAACAGAAAGCATTCCATCTTCAGTTCATAAACCTCTGGCACATAAGTCTATTCTCCAGCGGGGACAAATGTGAACCCAGAAAGACAGCTTCCCTGGGACAGAGATTCCAAGGTCAAGGATTTAAGGAGTTAGGAGCTAATCCTGCAGCTATTGGTTACACAGTAACACAAATGCCAGCAAATGGTCTAGGATATGTGGCTCTTCTGGGGTTGAAAAATTTGTAAGAGAAGAATTTGGGAGAGTAGTGAACACAAGGCCATAAACTATACTTGCCCTCGTTTTTTAAGTCTGAAATTCTCAGCTCATGAGAAATTGGAAATTCTAACCCTAGTCAAGGTCCACACTCAATTAAAAATTGGGATTCCAAGAACTCTGGTCAAAAGAAGAAGTATGAATTAAAATCAATGGATTGTTGGGACCCACGTAGAAGAAAAGATGGTGTAAAAAAGAGAAACCTTTGAATTTACTTAGTATGTATGATAAGAATATTTTTATATGCCTCTTTATGCAAGGCAGTTTTTTTTCCTCCTCTTTAGTTTTAGTGTTTCTCCAGAATATAAGAAACAAATTGTCACAATTACCTGAGTGAGACTTCCCACATATGAGAGCTTCATTAACAGCCGCTGAACTCAAGAAGTAGACAAATATTTTGCAAAAGCTAAATAAACCAAGAACATTTTTCTTAAACCCTTATTTTTCCTTTTAGTTGTTCTACCAGTTATCATACAATCTTTAAAATTACCTATTACTTGTAAAAGAATGTGGGTGTCTTATAACATCCTTTGTGTTTTAAGTTTTGGCTTGTAAATACTTTTGTTTATGGGAATGTTTAGATTTTAGAGACTGCAGATGTCATCACATGGGTATTTGTGGATGAAATGTGGAGACTGGTGGTGTGATATCCTTATGTGTCTATGGTCCTTCTGGAACTTCACAAGAATATGAGAGAATTTTCTAGTTGGATAATGTCCATGTGGAAATGCTAAAAAGCTCTACTATGAACAGGGCATTAGGGATGAAGAAACCCCCATTTCTCTACCAAAACAGTTCAGTGAGTACTCCTTCAACTGAGACAATACAGTAAGAAGAAAACACAGGCAATAAAGTGCTTTTAGACATAATCTAGGACTTTATGTGTAAAAAATGAGACCATTTTTCATTTCAACTGTTAAAAGTCTCTTTGGAACGTAGGCTTATGTAATAATGAAGTGTTAATATAGCTAAAATGTACAGGTTTGGTGGCACATTTAGAGCGTTTAAAATTGCTTGCCTTATGTTTTTCGGGCTCTACAGTTAGCTGAAACATCATATATAAGCTTGTCTAGTGAATAAGTAGAAAAAGGGGAAATAGAAACTAGGATAATTTATCCTAATGTATAGTATGCCCTTGGGGTCACTCAATTAATTCTTGCACTGACCCATTTTAGAAGCTTTTAGGGACATTATCAAAGGGGATTTTCTGTGAAGGCCTAAGGGGATGATCTGCCAATCTAATTGGTCTCTGATAAACTACAAGCAATGTGGAGATCAAAATTAGGAAATTTTAATTATGTTGACATACTTTAGTTATAAAAATGTTGGTTCAATTGTATTTATGGACATCTATATTTGAAAAATGCAATGCTCTCTTGAAAATTTCCTTCTCAGCAAAACCAGAATTTGAAGGAATGAGAATATTGGTAACCGCAGGAATATAAATGAAGATGCTAGCCAGATGGAAAATGTCTTTTTGAAAGATGAAAGTGTAGATGCTTTGTTTCTTGTCAATGTTGATTAAGAGATCTTTTCTATATTTTCCAATAATTAGTACAACAAAATAAGACTCTCTGAGAAGCATGAACGTGTGACTCCACATATTCTAAGAATTTAAATAATTTTGTCAAGCATGTCTGATAGGAAGCTGTATTTGTTCACTTAAATTACAAGTCTGTACTAAAACTTGAATTTTCTCTCTCACATTGCAAATGATCTTGCTAATTTGTTTCATTAATCCATTATTACTCTTAGTGGAATTTAATTTTCAACTGAGACTATTTTGGTCATCTACAGAATTCTTGGTTTGTTATTTTTAAGTCCTCTCTGATCCCAACAAAATATAAAATTTAATTTATTTAGTTGCTATCTGGAGGCTGAACCATACCCTCATCACTACATTCCCATGTTTAGAAAATACCAGCTATCCAGTCTGTCAGATGATTTTACTTTATATGATCGGTTGAAAATTAGTAACTACATAAAGGCGTAAGATGGTGTTTTCTGAGAGTACACTGATCTGTCTCCTCTACTCAATGGTTCGCTGATGTCTTCAGTTGACCACTGGACATAAGGTTATAACACTGATAAAGAAAGAATCAGAGGAAATGCAAATGGCCGACAGGCATATGAAAAAATGTTCAACATCACTTGTAATCAAGGGAAATGCCAATCAAAACTACAATGAGATACCATCTTACACCAGTGAGAATGGCACATATTAAAAAAACTAGCAACAACAAATGTTGGCAAGGGTGTAGAGAAAAAGGAACTCTCCTGCACCACTGGTGGGAGTGCAAACTGGTCCAACCACTATGGAGAGCTGTGTGGAGATTCTTCAACCTGCTAAAGATGGAGCTGCCATATGATCCAGTGATTCCACTCCTAGGTATTTACCCAAAGGACACAGAATCATTAATTCAAAAGGGCACCTGCACTCTTATGTTTATAGCAGCACTATTTACAATAGCTAAGCTATGGAAACAATCCAAATGCCCAAAAATAGATAACTGGATCAAGAAGATGTGGTACATATACACAATGGAATATTATTCAGCAATCAAAAAGATAAACGCATGCAATTTGTAGCAACGTGGATGGCTCTGGAAGGGATCATGCTCAGCGAAATAAGCCAGAAAAAAAAAAAAGAAAAATACTGGATGGTCCCACTCATAGCAGGGATTTGGAAAACCTAAATAAGGGACCAGGAAAAAGACTAATTATACAAAATAAAAATCAAAAACAACAAGCTAACTATAAACCAAAGACACACTACGGGGGTGGGGAGAAGGGAGTAGGATCAAAACAAGAGGGGTGGGAATTGTATGGGGACGATAACCAAGATGAAAATGCATACATTGTACAAAAATGAAAATGATGTAAAAATATATATAAAATAAAATTTAAAAAAAAGAAAGAATCAAAAGTTAGGAAAAGTTGACTTCTGAAGACTGATAAAATGCTCCTCTGTACCCCAATGTTTTTGTCCACTAGAATGACTTAGGATCAAGGACATATTCTGAGTCATTGTGCTACAGCATAAAATGTATTATAGTAGATTCATTGTATGTCTTTCCTTTCCAAATAGCTAAAGGAGTAAGAATGCCAAGTTTCCTTATCTGAGGAGGCCTAGGTTGGTGACATGGGCACTGGGGACAATGGAAGGTAGATAATCTCCTCTCCAGCCATTATGGCAAATAATTTATTGCTGGCTTACACTTATTTCTATCATCATGTATTTAATCAAGATCCCTGACTTTATTTATACAGAAGTCCAGTTAGATCTACATCCAGTATAGGGAATGGGAATTATGCGAAAAGATCTATCCTGATTCACCACTGTTTGACACAAAAACTACAGTGACAATGGGCAGATCCACCTGAATTTTCACTTCTATCAAGAAAAGTCCTTGAATCACTCATTCAGAATTAACCAAGTCTTCCCTTGAAGTATACAGCTAAGCTTGCAAGTCTATATCATATTTTATTCAATATACTCATATCCAATTACTATGTATGACACTGTTCTAAGAGCTTACAAATATTAACACATTTAATATTAAATTATTTAACATTACCACTACTCCCAATTTGAAGATCACAGAATCAAAGTTCTGCATAAAGTCATGAAGCTATTAATTGACAGGCCATAAGACTCTAGCCACCTGTAGTCCTAACCATTAGTCTTATTGCAATATCTACACATATGCAATTTTCTGAATAAAATTGGTAACTGACATCCCCTTTTCTCTGAAATTCTGGGTTTAACTAAAAGTTAGTCTTTCATTATTAGTTATGTTAATTTTTCATTTAATGGAATAACAATAGAATAACAACCAAAGTATTTTGAGATTTATGATATCCTGGGTCTCATTTTCTAATGTCTAAGAATAACTATCTTCTTATAGTTAAGAATAACTCAGAGATACATTTATTAGATTACCAGTTTGTTATAAAAGGTTGTTTCTCTTAAAGCCAGATGGAAGAGAGATGCTTAGGGCAAGGTATGGGCACTGAGCTTCCACTGCCTCTCCAAGCATTCCACCCTCATCAGATATTCACATGTTCACCAAGTTGAAAATTCTCAAAACCCCATTGTTTTGAGTTTTTATGGTGGCTCTGTCAGGTAGGCATGATGATTAAACCATTGGTCAGTAGTGGCTGAACTTATTCTTTAGCTCCTCTCCCTTCCTTCGGGTTCTGGAGTGGAACAAAGCTCCAACACTATGAGTCTCATCACTTAGGAAATTCCAGAGGTTTTAGGAACTCTATCTCAGACATAGGAATGAAAAACAAATATATACTTACTATAAATCAGTATGAATTATAACTTTCACAATAATCCTTGAAGATTAGTGTTATTACTCCATCTTAGAGCCAAGATTTGAAACTAGCTCATACTTTATGCTGAGTATACATGGTAGCAAATATGCTATAGTGACTCATAAGATAAACATAAGCAGGCACACTATGTTTATGAATTGGTAATTGCTTAGCATATGAAACGTGGAGATGTGTGTGACTCTGCAGCTAAGGTCTCATACTTCTTTGCTATTCCAGAAGCCCATTTAATAAACCCACTCCATTTTCTATATGGTGCTCCCTGCTTACTGGTACTAGATGCTCTCTTGTGGATTTGCCTTGGGATTTGCTACAGGTGCTTGCTTCTACTTAGCTATGAGCCATGCTGTCTTCAGTGATGCTGAGGAATATTTTTTTAATGCAGAGGTCTGCATCAGAAAACATTTCTCAAAGGAGATAATAGAAGGGACCTTAATTCATTTGAAGATATTTTTTTTTATTTCTCTTTTCATCTTTCTCTATTCACTATCTTTTCTGCTTCACTGGACAAAGAATCATTTATTCAAGTACTGAACTGGATTTACCCCAATTGTTTCACGAATTTAACTTTCAAAAAAAGTATTTCCTTTTAAATTTAGCTTTACTGTAGGGATCAGTATAATCTCGTGGTTAGGACTTGGAATCTAGAGTCAGAAATTTAGGTTTCTGATTTGGTCACATTAAAAAACACCTCTGCAAAAACCTCATTTCCATCATAGAAATAAATGGAGATAATGGGTAGCAATAACACTCCCCTTGTTGAGTTATGAACATGAAAGGAGATTATCCAATTAAAGACCTTAGCATGTTGCCTAGCCTATTCCTGCTGTTATTATTGTAGCCATTTCACAGCACAGTGGAGTTAGTCATTCCTTCTAGATGGGTAAGTTCACGTGGGAGGTTTATCCACTACTGATGGCTGGGTCCAACTATCAGGGGCTCTGATTTAGTTGATTTGGGGAAGTCCTGGGCCAACAGATGTTATCAAAATTTTTGTTCTTCCACACAGCCCAAGCCTAACACTTAAGTAAGTGCATGCCCTATAGTAGTCATTAACTAATAAATATTGTAAAGTGGAACCCAAACACTCAGCTTATATTAACTGAAGATTGGAAGGTGCTTATTTTTTTTTAACAGGTGGGAACTTTCAGAGGAAAAGACAAAGAATAATAGGGAAGTAAGAATAAATCATTACCTCACCAAAAAGTACCCAATCAATCAACCAATCGGTGTGACGATAAATCCCTCAACAGGACCTTATTCATAGTTACTTGGATGAGGATCCTAAAGTGTTCTAAAATGTTATTCTTGGATATGTTATTACTTAGACTAGTTTTTGGGGGGTGGACTAGTGGGGCAAAAGATATTAAACAATTTTTTCAGTATATTTTGTGTCCCCTGGCCCTCTAACCTTCCACCAGTCCCTCCTTTTCTCCATAATCCCCTGTTTACACTAGTAAGTATTTTTTCCTTTTTGTGTAGAGGCTTCCCTACCTCCTAATGATCCCAAAGTCAGGAATTGGCCTTGTTCAGCTCTGTATGCCAAGAACCAAACTCCTTATTGGCACACAAAAGGTGTCTAATAAATAAATATTTGAGAAAGAACAGACACCAAGAAGCCATAATTAAGAGCAAATAAATTTTTGCCATTCAATCCAGTGGAAGAAAATTTGTCAAATTATACAATGCTATGTGGGAAGTAGCAACTCCAAAACTGGATTTAACTTCCCTGATGTTTAACATTGACTATTGTTTTGAAGGTAAGATTTTAGGAGCTTTCATATCAGACTTTCAATTCATTCAAGTCTCATTTATGAGGTGTGATTAAACTCAGGATTTAAGACCCTGGCTAATTAACCAAGTGTGCTTTCAATTTCAATCCCTGTTACCTACAAATATTTGAATTAGCATTTAATGTTTATTTTGAGCTATCACTGCAATTCCTGGGCCTTTGCAACTCAATTAGAAATGCATTTCGTCTGCTTCCAGCTTAACGAAAGGAGAAGCATTGACTCTTAACAGGAAAGGTATTTCCAGATCAAACATTCTTTAACTGGAATGAGTGGTAATGTAAATTCATTCCTATATGACTTGCATCCTCCTATAAACATTTACCATCCACTACCTCTGACCTTCCACCACTAAGTATTACACTGAGACCACATTATTACATTAATTCTTTTATAATCAAAATAAGTGGAATTTCCTTCTCCTGTTTTATTTTCTATTCTTTGATATCAGATATTAACCAAGTTAGCTTTGTAATAATGAAGAATTGTATTATGACCCTAAAATCTACCTACCTTGGTTTTCAGCTATATCCTAGATCAGTTGTTGAATTTTAACTGGGCTTGTGGCCTCAAATCATCTCTGGGTGTTATTATAATGCAGGTTCTGACTCTGAAAGTCTGTGGGAAGGTCTAAGATTCTACATTTTTAAAATGCTGCCAGATAATGTGATACAAGTCTGGGGAGCATATTTTTAATGGTAAGGTACTATATATTTTCAGGTCATTTAATTGTGTGAATTTGTATCTCTGCTTTCCTTGATCCTTTACCTTCTGATTGTAGTCACTGACTACCCCCTAGACTCATGCTAAGGAGTATTTCTCAAATGTAGACCTTCGGTTACCTTATCAACTACAGCTTGGAACTTCCCTCAGTTCCATCACTACCATGTGGAGCTCCCACATCCATCAACCTTAGGAAGACTGCACCTGCAAGTGTAGTTCACCACAAACAGGAAGTCCACCTTCAGAAACAGCAAATTTTGAGATTTATCAATTAGTTTTGAGTACCAGACTTGTTTACTTTGAAACAAGACGTGTATGTAATTTTTATAAACATTCTCTGAGTCCTGAAGAAAAATGTTCAGTTTTCAAACTTGCTAAATATACTATTCAAATCATTTGTGTCTCTTACTTCAACTGTATTTATGACAAGTGGATGTTTTGCTTTCAATCTATATAGTTAAAATTTTCACATATGTAGCACTTTGTTTTCAGTCATTTGATAATTTAACACTCTTTGTTTGATCTATCTTTGTATTTTGCTATTTGAAACTTAAGAAAAGTATTCATTTGATAGTGTGTTCATCTTTTTTGGGGGTACCAGAATTATGTTCTGATAGACTAAGGCGAAATACTATTGTCTTAAACTCTAACTAAATGGAGTGATCTTCCTAAAAGGCTAAGATACTGAAAGAGTCAGTTCTCTTTAGAACAGGTAGTTCCTAAGATAAGGGATCAGGAAAAGATGACTATTAAGGCAAAATTTAGGTATGAAAATTACTTCTGTTGGATATCTCTCCAGGTCTTGATCTCTTAAATCCAGACTTCTAACAAATGATTTTTCCTCCTACAATCTAACAACTTATATGTTACTTGCTATATTCCCTTTTGTCATTACTAAAGTTTCACTTTTAATAAGTCATTTTAAAATTTTAGCCCAGTTTCAGACATACAATGGAGAATTAATAATGAGGAAAATGGTACAACAATGGGTACTTGGAGCTTGATTGAGGGGAATCAATCGTTTGGGGACATCAACGTCAGAGGCTCTAGATATGACCCTTTAGATTTCAACAGCAGGTACAACAAATCTGACAAGCATAGTATACTGTCTAGTGACTGGCAGGTGATGGCATAAGGAAGCTAGTGAGCACTCATAGGGCATCCATCATTTCCTAACCATAACACCCCAGACAGTGCACCTACTACCCTAGAACTTACGTCTCCCACTCCCTACCACATTATTTAAATTTAAAAAGCAGAACTGATTAAACTTACTGTCATGACTAAGTTTATCAAAGAGGCTGACTAAACTAGAAAGAGCTGTAGTGGGCAATTTTTCTTCCATTCTATACAAGAATAGAAGGGTCAAGAGCTGTATGAGAGCAGTTACAGAAATAAGATTTTGTTTTAATATCTGAGACACAATATGTAAATACCATCCTTGTGCATCTACTTTGATTACAGTTAATATTTGAAACATTTGCCTTCATTTTGTGTGTGAAACACCAAAAAAATTCTATATTGCAAAATACTATTGCCTTAAACTCTGAGCAGCATTTTAACATGTTTGACTTAGTGACTTCTAACTTAGAGTCTCCTCTCTTGGTTTTCATGACTCTCCCTTCCTCTGGTTGCTCC
This sequence comes from Talpa occidentalis, assembly GCF_014898055.3. Lineage (NCBI taxonomy): Eukaryota > Metazoa > Chordata > Mammalia > Eulipotyphla > Talpidae > Talpa > Talpa occidentalis. The sequence continues at coordinate 57,805,468 of NW_023605083.1, forward strand.
TTCTTAGTTTCCTTTGCTGAATTCAAGGACTCGAATAATCTGAATGTACTTCTCTTTATCCTTTGCCCCAGTGATTCTCAATGTTAGGATTACCTGGGGAGCTTAAACAACTACTGAACATCTCAAACAACTTTCTCCCCCCAGGGATTCTGACTTAGTTGATTTGAGGTAGTCTGGTTATAGAGTGTTAAAAGTTTCATCAAGTGATTCTTATTCAAAACCAACAGTGACATGCACTCTCCTAGTTTATGTTTCACCCATTAATATCAATTTTTAATTCTGCTCCAGAATTCCTTTTTGAAATTAAAGACTAGTCCATTCTGCTGCCAGAATAGTTTATATTGTGTTAAATCTCCCATCAATAAAATTTACAAACTCTGGACAAATATATTTATCTATAGCTTTCTATCAAGTACAAAGAGAATAAACAGGCAGAAACTGAAGTTGATGTTACACTTTCAAGAATGGATGCACACAGGATGGCCTTCACATTTAGCTGTTTTTTTCCCCATGACACTACCTCCCAGTTTGCTCTGTGCACAGAAGATAGGGTTCAAACAGAAAATAGAAGTCTGAGGTGAGAGTTCAGGGCCGCTTGAAAGTTGGTCATAATATGTAATTATATGAAAGAATAAAACCGCGGAAGTGGCATTGCCAAAATCTGCATGTAAACTTTTCCAAAATTCAACTGCAGCAAGTGTAGAGATTGATGGATTTTGCAGAAAACAACAGTTGGAAGACTAGTGTGCTAAACAGGTATTTTAGTAGCTGACTGGTGTTAGAGAGACATAGTTTGGAGTTCAAGGACTGACTAATTAGAGGTTTTAAATTTAAAGATTTTTTTTCTTTTTTCTTCTGACTTATTTCACTGAGAAAAATCCCTTCCAGCTCCATCCCTGTTGCTGCAAATGCCATGGGTTTATCTTTTTGATTGCTGAGTAATATTCACTTTAGGAGGAATAAGAGGAAACCAAAGAAAAGTTAGGAAAAGAAAAGAAAAAAACTAGCAGGCAAATTATAGATCTGAGACATATAATATGGGAGTGGGAAGGAGGGGTATCAAAACAGGGGAGGGAAGAGCACAAGGGACTGTGGAGATGGTTCATGGGTGAGGTGGTGATGGAAGATTTATAGGGATTACACCTGAGGGGAAAAATCAAATATTGTACAAAAATGAACAATGATGTAAGAAAATAAAATAGAGGGGGCGGAGCAACATGGCGGCGAGGAGACGCTGCGAGTAAGATCTCCCATTAAAAAAAGTTAATAGGGAGGAAAAGCGGCAGGTCCCAGTGAGAACTGGGACACGGAAGATAAACGGACGACTCCAGCAAACTGCCCGAAGAAGAAAGTGGCCATAAAAGAGGACTAGAAGGGAGGGAAGCGCAGAACCCTGCTCCCCTCCCCCGCCCACAGAGGCCGCATTCTCTGACTGGCAGAGAGGAGGAAAACAACAAACCAAAACAGCCCACAAGAACAAAGGACGCAGCAAGTGGGACTGTGAGTGGAAAGGAACTATTGCAGCCACCACACCCCGTGAACGGGAGCTGAGGCGAACCCTGCAGGATTCGCCGGGGCGGCGAGCGAACGCCTCCGGGCGCCATTAGAGAAGAACAAAGACCCCGGGAGATGCGCACACAGCCCGGGCTGCCGGTAAGCTTGCGCGGAAAAGGGCGCGCTCGGCGCGCTTGAAAAGCAAGTGCAGACCAGGATCGCGGCTGCCCAGGTCCCCACACCTGCGACCTAGGCTTGGGAGACGACCTAGGCTTGCGGGGAGACACGCGGAGGTCCTCACTGAGGTGAAGGTCCCTCCCTGAGTGAGCAGGAACCAGGCGTCCAGGCACGGGAGCGGTGCAAAAGGCGCCATTCCCGCGCCACTGAACTGGGCTACAGCCCGCGCCCTGGAACTGAGGGCTTTGGAACTGAGACCTGGGGCACGAAATTAGGGGCGTGGGTTCCCCACGACGGTGGGGCACAAGGCAGACACAGCACCCCAAAGCCGTTGAGGTGTACCCTACCATCCCCGCTCTGCTCCCTGTCCCACTGTCCCACGGGGTGGATAATCAGCTCCCCAAGGGCTCTAGGAGAGATCTCTGGCGCCACCTAGCGACTTGAAGCCAGCACAGGCTCCTGAAGGAGCTAGTGGCCAGCTGGGGAGTTAGCCCACACCCGGCCCCTTCCGAACAAGTAGTCTGAGCCCACAGGGAGAGCGAAAACCCACAGCCAGGGCAGACCAGGCACGCAGAAGAGTGTGCCTGAGACTGGACGCGCAGGGAGTGTGTCCCACATCACCATTTTAGAACAGGGACATTTCTTCAGTAAAGACTACCTGCAGAAGGCTTCCTCAGGAGCCAGAGGTGAGCGGGGGAAGTTCACCCACGACAGACCCCCTCTGGCCTGCAGTCCAAGCCCAGAGGGGGAACAGGAACCCACCGCTGGGGCAGACCAGGCGCACAGGGGAGTGTGTCCCCACATCGACATTTTAGGACAGGGACCTTTCTCCAATAAAGACTGCTTGAAACTGACAGATGACTCCTGGAGGAACCAGGGGGGAGCAGAGAAGCTCACCCAAGATGCCGGCCAGTCCCAACAACACAGTGTCCCAACGCATACGGCAAATTAGAAAACAGACAGTAGGGAGGAGAAGAACCACACGCAACCTAGCAACTCTCCAGAGAAAAAGCACACCACAAAAAGAAAACCAGCCCCCAGATGGCAACGACAGTAACTTGGAAGAACTTCTGAGCCTTCCAGAAAGAGAATTTAAAATTGCCGTGATTAAAAAACTGACAGAAGTCATAAAGGAAAACAATGATAAGGGAAAAATAATCAACGATCAGAAGAATGAAATTGAGTCCCTAAAGAGGGAAGTAAAAGAAATGCAGGAGATCAAAGAATTAGTGGAAGAACTAAAGAATTCTGGGAAAAACAATGAAAGCAGAATTGATGAAATGGAAGAATGAATAAGTGCTCTTGAAGACACAGAAATAAAAAGAACCAAAACAGAAAAGGAAAGAGAAGTACGAAGGAAAAAGAATGAAGAAAGACTTCGGGAACTATCTGACTCCATGAGGAAAGGAAATATAAGAGTTATAGGAATACCAGAAGGAGAGGAGAGAGAAGTAGGAACAGAGAAAATATTCAAAGAGATAATTGAAGAGAACTTCCCAAATGTGAAGAAGGAGCTGAAAATTGATATACAAGAAGCAAGAAGAACACCAAACTTCCACGACGAAAGAAAAAATACAGCAAGACACATAATAGTAAAGCTCCCTAGAATCCAGGACAAGGAAAAAATAATGAAGCTGGCAAGAGGGAAGAAACAGATAACATTCAAAGGAAAGCCAATCAGGCTGACATCAGACTTCTCCGAAGAAACACTACGGGCAAGGAGAGAGTGGAGGGACATAGTCAACAGACTCCAAGAAAACAGATGCCAACCAAGAATACTCTATCCCGCAAAGCTCTCCTTCCTCTTTGAAGAAAGAATATGGACCTTCCCAGACAAACAGAAACTCCGGAATTTCATTGCAACTAAACCCCCACTCCAAAAAATACTACAAGGAGTCCTAAAGCCAGAACCTCAGAGGGACGAATAACAATGAAAGAAGGCCAAAAAAAAAAAAAAGTTATTAAAAGAATAAATAAATAAAATCAAAGGAAAGACAAGCACAATGGCAAATACAGATGTTAACATATCAATATTAACTCTAAATGTAAATGGACTAAACTCTTCAATAAAAAGACACAGAGTTGCAGCCTGGATTAAGAAACAAAACCCAACCTTTTGCTGTCTCCAGGAAACACATTTAGCTACAAAAGATAAAAAAAGGCTCAAAGTTAAAGGATGGAAAACAATCCTACAAGCAAATGGACCAAAAAAGAAAGCAGGAACAGCTATACTTATATCAGATAAAACAGATTTCAAACTCAAAAAGATAAAAAGAGACCCCAATGGTCACTACATTATGATCAAGGGGACAATACTTCAAGAAGAAATAACACTCATTAACATATACTCACCAAACGAAGGAACACCAAAATATATCAGACAACTGTTGTCCTCTCTGAAAACAGACATCAGAGAAAACACATACGTAGTGGGAGACTTCAACACACCACTATCAACAATGGATAGATCAACAAGACAAAAAATAAGTAAAGAAACCAAAGCTCTAAATAAGGACCTAGAGCAATTGGGCTTAACAGACATCTATAGAACACTAAACCCCAAAAAAATGGAGTACACATTTTTCTCAAGCGCACACGGATCATTCTCCAGGATCGATCACATACTGGGGCACAAGACAAACATCAACAGATACACCAAGATTGAAATCATATCAACCATCTTTTCTGACCATGAAGGCATCAAACTAGAAATAAACCATAAAAAGAAGGCAAGGAACTTTCCTACCTCATGGAGATTAAAAACCACACTACTGGAAGACCACTGGACTAAGGAGGAGATCAAAGAAGAAATTAAAAAATTTTTTGAATTGAACGACAAGGAAGACACCAATATCCTAAATGTATGGGATGCAGCAAAAGCAGTAATAAGAGGAAAATATATAGCAATAGAAGCTCACATCAAGAAACAAGAAAGAACTCAAAGAAACAACCTAATCTCGAAGCTCAAAGATCTAGAAAAAGAACAACAAAAAAACCCCAAAACCAGTAGAAGAAAAGAAATAATAAAAACCAAAGCAGAAATAAATGAAATTGAAACTAAAAAAACAATCCAAAAGATCAATGAAACCAAGAGCTGGTTCTTTGAAAAAATCAATAAAATAGACAAACCCCTAGCCAGGCTCACAAAGGAAAAAAGGGAGAAAGCACAAATAAACAGGATCATCAATGAAAGAGGAGAAATCACAACGGACACAGCAGAAATCAAAAGAATAATCAGTAACTACTATGAACAGTTATATGGAAACAAGTTTAACAATCTAGAGGAGATGGACAAATTCCTACAACTCTACAATCACCCAAAGCTAGATAAAGAAGAAATAGAACACCTAAACAGACCAATTACAATTAGCGAAATTGAAATGGTAATCAAAAACCTCCCCAAAAACAAAAGCCCAGGACCTGATGGATTTACAAATGAATTCTACCAAACATTCAGAGATGAATTAGTGCCTATCCTTCACAAACTCTTCCAAAAAATTGAGAAGGAAGGGACAATACCAAACACGTTCTATGAAGCCAACATTACACTAATACCAAAACCGAACAAGGACAACACAAAAAAGGAAAACTACAGGCCAATCTCCCTAATGAACACTGATGCAAAAATCCTCAATAAAATTTTAGCCATCAGAATCCAACAATGTATCCATAAGATAATTCACCACGACCAAGTAGGATTCATTCCAGGGGCACAAGGATGGTTTAACATCCGAAAATCAATCAACGTTATCCAACACATCAACAAAAAGAAATATAAAAACCATATGATAATATCAATAGATGCTGAGAAAGCTTTCGACAAAGTGCAACACCCATTCATGATAAAAGCCCTTGAAATTCTTGGAATACAAGGAACATACCTCAACATCATAAAGGCCATCTATGACAAGCCAACAGCCAGTATCATTCTCAATGGTGAAAAGCTGAAAGCAATTCCATTAAGATCTGGAACAAGACAAGGATGTCCACTCTCACCACTGCTTTTCAATATAATACTGGAAGTCCTAGCCAGGGCAATAAGACAAGAGAAAGACATCCAAGGAATCCAAATAGGAAAAGAAGAAGTCAAACTATCACTATTTGCAGATGATATGATATTATACATAGAGAACCCCAAAAACTCCACAGAAAAGCTAATTCAACTCATCAATCAGTTCAGTAAAGTGGCAGGATACAAAATCAACACGCAAAAGTCAGTAGCCTTCCTATACACAAACAATAAATCTGAAGAAGAAGAAATCAAAAAAACCATCCCTTTTGTTATTGAAACAAAAAAAATCAAATATTTGGGAATAAATCTAACAAAAGAGGTAAAGGACCTATACAAAGAAAACTATAAAACACTGTTAAAAGAAATAGAAGAAGACACAAAGAAATGGAGAGACATCCCCTGCTCGTGGATTGGAAGAATAAACATTATTAAAATGGCCATCCTTCCAAAAGCAATATACAGATTCAATGCTATTCCAATCAAAATTTCAATGTCATTCTTCAAAGAAATAGAACAATTATTGATGAAATTCATATGGAATCACAAAAAACCCCGAATAGCCAAAGCTCTCCTGAAAAAAAAAGAAGGGAATGGAGGCATTACACTCCCAGACTTCAAACTATACTACAAAGCCATAATCATCAAAACTGCATGGTATTGGAACAAGAACAGACATACAGACCAATGGAATCGAATAGAAAATCCAGAAATAAACCCACAGATTTATGGTCAACTAATCTTTGACAAAGGAGCAAAGACTATGCATTGGAGCAAAGAAAGTTTGTTCAATAAATGGTGCTGGGAAAACTGGGTCGCTACATGCAAAAGAATGAAGCTTGACCACTACCTCACACCATACACAAAAATCAACTCAAAATGGATTAAAGAACTAGACATAAGACCTGAAACCATAAAATATATAGAAGGAAATATAGGCGAAACACTACGTGATTTGCACATCAAAGACATCTTTACAGACACATCACCCAAAGCAGTGATAGTGAAGGCAAAGATAAACAGCTGGGACTACATCAAATTAAAGAGCTTCTGCACAGCGAAAGAGACAATAACAAAAACAAAGAGAAACCCCACCAACTGGGAGAACATTTTTGCACCCAACACTAATGATAAAGGACTGATCACAAAAATCTGCAAAGAGCTGATGAGACTCAGCAACAACAAAGAAAATAATCCAGTCATAAAATGGGCAGAAGAGCTAAAAAGAAACTTCTCTGAAGAGGAAATGCAAATGGCCAACAGGCATATGAAAAAATGTTCAATATCACTTGCCATCAGGGAAATGCAAATCAAAACTACCATGAGATACCATCTTACACCAGTGAGAATGGCACATATTAAAAAAACTAGCAACAACAAATGCTGGCGAGGGTGTGGAGAAAAAGGAACTCTTCTGCACTGTTGGTGGGAGTGCAAACTGGTCCAACCACTGTGGAAAGCTGTGTGGAGATTTCTGGACCTACTAAACATAGAGCTTCCATATGATCCAGCAATTCCACTCCTAGGTATTTACCCAAAGGACACAGAAACATCAATTCCAAAGAACACCTGCACCCCTATGTTTATAGCAGCACTGTTTACAATAGCTAAGCTTTGGAAACAACCCAAATGCCCAAAAATAGATGACTGGATCAAGAAGATGTGGTACATATATACCATGGAATATTAATCAGCATTCATAAAAGATAAACACATGCAATTTGCAGCAACATGGATGGCGCTGGAAGGGATCATGCTCAGCGAAATAAGCCAAAAAGAAAAAGAAAAATACCGATGGTCTCACTCATAGCAGGAATCTAGAAAACTTAAATAAGGGACCAGGAAAATGAATAACTATAAGAAAGTGAAAATCAAAATCAACAAAAAACTATGAACCAGAGACACTTTTTGGGGGGGGGGGGGGGGAGGGGGGGGATTGGGGTCAGAATGGGGGGGCTGCAATTGTATGGGGAATATAACAATAAAATTTATTATAAAAAAGAAAAAATAAATAAAATAAATAAGCTTATATATGAATGAAAAAAAAAAATAAAATAAAATAAAAAAAACAAATTCAGGGATTGTTACTGACACTCTGGAAAGGTCACATCTTATAGTAGTAGGGACCATTCCCAGGACTAAAGCTCATGCCCTTAGAGTCATTCTAAAAAAAAAAAAAAAAAAAACCTTTATAGGATCACGTTGGTCCACCAGCAATTGAACTGCTTGCTGAACAAAATTTATACTTTTCAGAGGAAGATTTCAGAATCCAAAGTCTCTACGAAATACCATTCAACAACTGAACATATAGAGGTGAGAAATTGTGATGTGTTCAAAAGAAAAAATCAGTCAATAAAACACACAGAGACATACCAGGTACTGGAATTAGTAACAAGTTTAAAATGATTACTGTAAGTATAGTAGAGATAATAGGAAAATGTGGAAATAGTGAATACACATCCAGAAAATTTCAGAAAGTATATGGAAACTAAAAATTAACTGCATAGATATCCTCAACTGACAAAAAAAAAATGACAATATCTGAAATTAAAATAGGGAGAGGCTTAGAAGAAAAGTATTCAAAGACAGGTAAATGGAAGATTCTACTCTCATTCACAATAAAATATAAAAGATAAAAGTAACAAGAACAAATCTTCAATGACTTGTGGAATAATTTCAAGAAGTCTAACATACTAGTAATGTAAATCCCAGAAAAAAAAAAAATTGAATCTTTCCCAAATGTGATGTAAAAGCCAACTAACAGCTCCAAGCAATTCAGACAGCTCCAAGTTTAACATATTCAGCAGTCAAATCATCATTTCAATTTGGGTTACTCAGCTCTTAACAAACAAGTTCAAAAATAAACTCTTAATGTTTCTTCGGTACCCTTAAAATCTGCCTAGTCATTTCCCATTATTTCTCACTTTAGTAAATATCATGCTTACTCAAATACCTGTTGCTCAAATCGAACAGTAAATACCTGTTGCTCAAATCGAAGTTCTGGAAGTCATCTGTATTGATTTCCTATATCTGAAATAACAAATGGCCACAAACCTGGTGGCTTAAAACAATGCCAATCAATGTTTTTATGGTTCTAGGAGCCAAAAGTCCAAAATGGATTTTATTTGGCCACGGTCAAGGTGTCAGTAGGGCGGCAATTTCTCCAGAAGCTTTAGGGGGAAATCCATTTCTCTGTCTTTTCCAGCTTCTTGTAACTGCCTTTATTTTTTGACTTGCGAATCTGGCCTCCATCTTCAAAGCCAACATTTTGCAGTTTCTCCCTCTGACTCTGTTTCCCCTGTGCTTGTGTCTCGTGGTTTTCTTCTCCTCTGTGTCAAATCTTCCTCTCTCTTGCTCTGATAAGGACATGTGTGACTCCATTTAGGGCCCACCAGCCAGACAATGCAGGCTAATCCTCCCCATCCAAGGAGCCTTAACTTAATTGCACCTGTACTCTCTTTATGCCAAATAAGGCAATACTCAGTTTCTAAGAACTAGAATCTGGGGCCCAATGTTTGTGGGTATTATTCAGCCTATCATACCGTATTTTATTATTTCTCTGTCACCCCAACTTTTACTTCTCATAAACAATTATTTTTGGTTCTAATGCAAAAATACATTTGAACTCATCTACTTTATCTCTATTGCCAGTCCCCTAATCTAAATTACCGCTAATTATGATCCAAAGAAGCTTCTCTCTGGCTGAAACCCTTTTTTCAGCTCTCCTAGTTTCTTCTCATATGTTAACCTCTTACTCAAATAACTTCACAGAATCCAAAGCCTTTGGTAGTAATAGCTAAAGAACCTGTAGTGGTATGAAGGGCACAGGGCGGGTTCTCTATGATTCGAGCAAACAGGGTAAAGGAGGAGTTCTAGGAGCCCTCAGTGGCTTTTTCAGGCTTTTATTGAGTTTACCAGGTACATGGCAGGAGGGCTGGCAGGCCTCCCAACCGCCAGCAAGTCTTCAGTCTATCTGGATTCTCTGGCGTTCTCTCGTGGCCTATGTTCTCTGCTGGTTCTGCTTCTGGTCTCTTTTCGCTCTGCTGGTGTCCCCATGACGCCACCCTTATAAGCCCCATCTTAGCCCAGGTGAATCCCTCCTACCCATGCCCACACCCTACTCCAGGTGTCCGCCATTAGGCATGCATTTAACCTAATGGCAGAAGGGCGGAAAAGCTTGATACTTTACTTACCCTACAAACTCATTTTACCCCCTTTATCACCTTCAAAGCACTTGACACATTTTAGATCAACACATTGATTTATTTCCTCTATCAATCACATTCAATCAGAAATAGAGAAATCCTTTTCAGACTTTTAACAGACGAATTGGTGACACTTTTACTGGAAAGCTAGAATAGGAAAAATGAAGAGGAATCCTAAAGGAAGGAATATTGCCCAGAGACTAATGCTTGTAGAAAGCAGATTACTATTCTAGGGTTGGAAAACAAAAGGGAAGACTTCTCAGCAGAACCCAAGAGCACATTCACTTCTGGGGATGCTGTACAGCAAATGTTGAAAACACTCGGAGAGATAGAAACACAGAAAAAAGAAGAAAAGCATATCTAGTGGCCTTATTTTCTATGTCTCTATAGAACACTAATCCAAGTTTCCTACACTGCCGATGAAGTGCGTTTGTGTGGGCATGAAAGAGTAAGGGGCTGTTTAAATGTGGTCTGGCTACAATTGTGGGTGAATACAGATTGCTCAAAAGCTCTTGATCCCCAAGAGTAAGGATATTTGGAAAAATCTGCCTTAAAAGCATCAAATGTTCTCTGCTTTTCACTCTTTGAATCTATCTATAACAATTGACCCTGCTGTTCTAAAAGCCTTTTTTAAAGTTACATTTCCTGAGAACTTTAAAAACAAATGTGGATATTTAAGCAGCATGGGTACACTGAGGTAAATTTATCTCGTTTTCCACTAAACAAAATTTACAAATGGCAAAACAACTTTGTATTACTGTAGGAAGGGATCACAATTATTTTTTTCTACCACCAGAAGCTGTGCTCATTATAGCAGAGCCCTATGTATAATCTCCACTGGGATCTTGGCCTTTAGAACAAGATGTTAAATAATTAGCATTACCATAGCAATGGGAGCTGAAAATAAATTGCATAACAGATCAGCCTCCTGCACAAAGAAAGCAGCTCCCACAAGCAGAGAGAAGGGACTTGTAAAATCAGTACTTATGGAATACACACAATGTACCAGGAATTTAAAAAACATTTATTTATTTAATTGAAAGAACATATGATTAGAATTCAAAACAGCTGCCCCTAGAACTCAACTCTAACTTTTAAAAATTAAGTGATTCTGGAAAAACATTTTTAACCTCTCGGCTTATTTTTTTAAGTGTAAAATGGGAGCAAGAATAATAATCTCATATAGAATTATAAAGATGATTTAAGAAAAGGCAAAAAGTTATTTGTAAAGTTGCTATATAAATATCTTAATATGTATATATTATATACATATTTCTGTTGAAAAGCATAAATTGTTATTTAAATATTTTTGTATTTATGATTGTTAATATAAGAGGTATTTTTAAAATACCGACTACTTTAGACATTTGGTTGCAAAAACAAAACAGCAGTTGTTAAAATTAAGATGAAATTTTTAAAGTGTTTGAAAAAACAGGAATGCATGAATCCTGTTATGCAAATCACATCTTGCTTCTGAAATTCCTACTGGCAAATAGATGCAGGGAACAAGGTCAATGAGAAATAAATATTACTTTGTTATTGGGTAAGTACCTAATTATTCTGAATGCAAAATGTTGGTGAAGTTGAGTTGAAGGATTATAGTTCTTTGCTTGTACCTAGCCTAATTTCAAATCATAGAATATTCCCACCTACTGATTTGAGGGACACATGGTTTGAGGAACCTGACATACTGACCAGGATTCTCCCACAATTTTTGGAAAAAATGAGAAGTAATAGAATTCATCTCAAGAGCACCAGAAGATATTAAAGAGGTGTAGTCTTAATTCCTGATATTTATGGTAAATGCTCCTGCCCATTAGCTATTGTGTATGAATCTGTTGCCCACAATTTGATCAAGATTACAGATTCTTCTTCTTTTTTTAAAAGATATATTTACTTATTTATAGAAGAACCAGGGTACAGGCCAGATGCGCAGGAGGATGAAAGTATTCACCAGAGACGGAGTGGGGAACAGAACAGGCAGACTGATGAAATACACTGCTGAGGGGAGCAGCAGGCGAGACAGGAGAGGTCTGCCGCGCCATGTGGGACCCTCACTGGCTGTCCGGGATCAAACCGGTGGTGCAGAGGCTGCGGACAGCTTCACAGCACGGCGCTCAACCACCTGCGCCACGAGGGGAGGCCCAATTACAGATTCTTCTTTATGGAAAGTGAGAAGCTAGGATACCCATGGAGAGAAGAAACAAGAATCTGCACCCCTACCTAAGGCAGTCAGCATCCCTAGAGATCCCTTCCAGGGAACTAGCCAACCTACTGGGATCTCTGGATAAACTCACAAGAAATGATTCCACACTGAGTCACCCCAAAGAAGAAACTAGGTTAGCCAGTGTGGCACATCACTGTATTGCCTACAATCTATTCTTCATTGCTGTTGAGTCACAGTCCAGATATAATCTGAAACTGGCTCCTTTACACAGAGGACAAGAAAATACAGAACAGCTGACCAGTCCATACTGGTAGGTGGCCGTTCTAATAACAAAGGGAACTTACTTAATAGACTTTGCCTTTGGTGGCCCCAAGACAAGTAGATTTCTTCCTCCACGCCCACAAATGTTAAAATTTTATATTGGGGTTTTAACTGGGTTTAATCATGTGCACTGTTCATCCAGATGGCCTCAGCAACACATTTTATTGTGGGGATATGTCCTTGGGAAGTTTTTGGGATTGGGGAAAGTAAGTGAAACACCCATTCCTTGTGGGTGATAGAGGTGAGAAGCCTCTAATCACCTGGGCCAGCATGCGGTCAACAGGAGATGACATTCATTTAACAGCCTTCCCTAGCAATCAATTGCCTAATTTGTGAAGTGGAGCTAGGCTGTCTTTAATTATTTTTTCTTTGCTATATGGATCAATAGAGAGTTCAGAGAGACAACCAATGGGGGAGGAAGGAGTCTTTTTTCTAGTTCCACTATGCTCCACTCTACACGCTCCTGTGTATAGCACCTTCAGTGCCTGGCCCTTTGCTGCACACAACTTCTTCCATCCTGGCTTCTACAACATGGGCAGCTTCCCCAGTGCATGGCTCCAGACACAAACGTGGCTTCTCCAGCACTCAGATACTGCAGCACTGAGTTTTCTAGTGACATGATTCTCAGCCCAGATGTCTACTCCAACACTTTGTTCCTGCAGTACACAGTGCCCAACAGCACCGGTGACCACCAGTTTTCTTGGCACCTATTGAAGTGGTTTTGCAGTGTAATACCTGTGGCAAGCTAGCTGCCTGTGAATAGGTTTCCGAGCACCACAGAAGATGGACTTCTAGCAACTTCCACTGGTATAACACCACAGTGACTTCTTTGTTTTACAGTGGGTCATGATCACACCCTTCTCAACAAGATCTGGATCTATGTCCCGGGGCAGGGTGGGGAAGTAAGGTTGGAGGGAGGCTCTTTTTTTGACACTGTATCATAGCATAGATCATAGGAGTAACTACTTATATATGCCAATTCTTTATTCTTTAGATTTCCTTTACTTCTTATTAGCTACTCCCTTTTTACCCCAATAATGTTAATATTCTATTAAACTTATTAAACCACTGTGTTGTTTCTATCTCCTGCTTGAACTCTGATATAGTCAGGGTGTAGGTTAGGACTACTCTACGGAGTAATTACTGAGCACCTACTCTAAACTAGACCCTATGCTGAGTGTTTTGTCCTTATTATCTCAATCTTCATAGCAACTCTTTTTTGTAAAATACTATTATTGAAGTTATTTTACAATTAAGGACATGGGGATTCAGAAAAATAAATGACAAGGTCTCTCAGCTATTAAATCACAAGTTTGCAATTAAAATCATGTTTGTTTGGGTTAAAATCTATACTAATTATAGACAAGAATTTTCCAGATTCACTTGAAGTATTCTTTATTTTAACTTTCCTAGTTAGTACCAGATAATATCCTAGATATTTATGGAATAATGCCCTTTCCAGTTCTCACTGAAATGGAAGGTACATAGTGACAAGGTGAAACTGATCTTTTTCAGAATTTAAGTATTCTTTTTCACCACCTTTTACCACCCTCTCTTGGTGTGTCTGTGAGGACCCATTAAGAACAGCAAGAATTGAGCTATCAATAGCTAACCTTCAGAGCTACCACCACTGTGTTTCCTTTCTTGACTGATCTTCTTTTAACTCCAATTGATTTTTCCAAATTCCAGTTTCAGCTTGAGTTCCTGTTTTCTTGTAACCCTATCTTCCTTTAGAACATCACAAACTTTATTTCATATGCTTTGGCCCAGTGGGGTGATTTCTCAGATGAAATAACTGCTTTCTCAAGTTCTAAAATCATCAGAGGAACATAGCAGCATGAAAGGGAATTGTGCAATGTATTTTGAGGACGATCATAAATTACTCATTGGAAAGAAAATGATGGATATTTTTTATGTTCTGCATATATTATTTGTTTTCTTGAGACCCATTTCAAATGCTTTACAAAGTTTCCCCTAAACATTTAACACATAGTTGGTGGTTCCCTAATTTTTAAATTCTTCACATAGCCATTCTTACCAACTAATACATTATCTTCATGGAACACATCATCAATAAGTGCTTATTAAATGAACATTAAAATTTGGTCTCCTTTTATCTGAATGAAAATTAAGTGCATAATGTCACAGAATGGTGGACTTAAAGGAGATGTTAGATATTATCTTCCCATTTCATGGATCAGCAAATGAAATAAAGGAGGAATATGCCATGCTGAAAGACCTACAGCTAATCAGCAACAGAGCTTGGGAGTTTTCTTTTCTTTTTTTTTTTTTTTTAAAAGCTCCATGTTTTTTGTTTTTTAAGATTTATTTATTTATTTTTTATTTATTTATGCAAGCGCTGGGTACAGAATGAAGTGCGGGAGGGTAAGAGAATTCACCAGAGCCAGAGCAGGTTGCAGAGTAGGCAGAAGGACCGAAGCACACTTCTGAGGGGAGCAGCAGCGGGCGGCAGGGGAGGTCTGCGCGCCATGTGGGACCCTCCTCCGGTGTCCGGGGAGCAGCCGGGGATCGAACCGGTGCTGCAGAGGCTGCGGGCAGCTTCGCCACCCAGCGCTCAACCGCTGTGCCACCGGGGAGGCCCGGGAGTTTTCTTTCATACCTCTACCTGTCTCTTTTGACAACCTGATGCTATTTGTGGTTACTTCGTCTTATCCTGAAATGGAAATTAAGACGATTTTTTTTTCTTTTTTTAAATTACATTTTCCTTAGTTATCAGTATTTATCTAGGTAATAAAAATAACCTTAAAGTCAATTTGTTACAGGTCACACAGTTGGGGATATTCATTTAAATGACACCAATCCAGTCTCTCTCTCTCTGTCTGATCTCTCTGTCTGTCTGTCTCTCTCTCTCTCGATTCTAGACCTCCTGATAGTTACACTCTTGTTTATCACTCCATTTTATATTGTCATGATCTCTACTTGTTTCAAAAGGATGGCAGCTCCTAAATATAAAAGTGAACATTTTATAATTCTCTAGTATTTACCACCATAATCATAAGCTGACTTGGGAGTCTTGATGGACAATTGCTGACAGAGCTAAAACTACCAGAACAAACACAATTTAAGCATTCCTAGTGCCACAACAGATTTCAGTAATTCCACTTTACATTTTAATTAATGCAATCTGGCCAGGTGTGATGGAAAATGGCTTCAGTCAGACTAGTTTGTTTCCTGTCCCCTACTGAGTGCAATTCCACTTTATATATAGTGAAGTGCTAAATTAGATGGTTCCTATTACTCCTTAGGAAGCTTCTGGGAACTTCACATTTATCCAGGTGTCTGCCTACAACAGTCTCCAGGGAATAAAGGCTTCTCCTTCCCATCCACTTTCAAAATCACATGAGAGATTTTCATAGGCACACTTTAAAGTTGAACCATATGGGAAAGAGCATTCTAGAAAATGAATTCGTTATTTGTCCTCTGCTGTTATTAGTGAAGATGTCTTTGAAGGAGATCACAGGGATGAATAATTGATAAAGGATGAAGGGTAAATTCAGTCCTGTCACACAAACCAAACACAATAAATAGAATATGTTTTATACTTTGATCTGTAGCATCTTCACCATACAAAAGCATACTTAACCCTCAGGTGTTTACAAATACGTAGGTGCCTTATCATCCAAAGTTTGAGAAATAAAAGCTTTGTCCCCCGACACTAATGCAGCCAATATTTCCACTCTTGTCTCAAACACTGAAGATACTCAAGATCTTTCAAGACTGCTGACATCCAATCCAGTTAGTGGCCTATATCCAGGAATCTACCAATGCTCTAGAGATGGCATGCTGGAACTTTCCTTGGCTGCAGTACACATATTCTGGCCCTTCTTGTTTCACTACAGCAGATCCATTTATCTCCCTCAGTATCTAGTGTTGTCACCAAAAGTGATACTCCCCAGATTAATTCTACAAGCACACGGGATACTCAAACATTCTCATGGTGATACAAACAAGCCCAACACATTCCCGAGACAGCCTGAATCATCCCAATAGAAGGCTACAAATACAAACTCCACATTTAGTGTTTGAGACTAATTTCCCTCCCTAATCAGAGAAGAATTTTTCTTCTATCCACTGCTGAGGCAGTATCAATCTTGCCCCTAATATTATGCAAGGAGACAGACCCCCTTTTCACAGTGCTGAACACACTATGACCTTGGTCATCCCATACTCCAGACTCTTACTCTCCTTTCCACAATCTAGGTCTTGATACCTGCTCTGCCCTAACTCATTCCTGATACATTTGAACCTTCCCATTCCAGTATTACTTCACTCAGGGATACAGAAACTTTGGTCAATGACATGTGAGTTCTTCATATCCACTAGCTTCTCTCCTAAAAAAGTTATCCTATGTTGCTCATGTACTATCTTCACCACTAGAATTTATCAGCCATTCCTGATCAGAAGGAACAAGAAAAAAAGAATTCATAAAAGACTGATGTCTCATTTGTGAGAACTTTAAACCAAACTTATTAGTGATGACACCAATTCCTGGACTTTGGGTATGGCTCCTTTATACTAACCTGCTAGGGCTACATGGATAAATGTAAACCAAGCAACCTATGAAAGCATTGATCTATATTTTGTTCCTTTTTCAAAAGAAAATTTCACAGTATAATCTTACCAACATATCAAACTGAAGAGTATTTCATGCCACCCAGTCATTATTCTGTCTTTAACTCTAATTTTCTGTCCAAAACTTCATTCATTTTGCAGGTGCCTTTCGTAGATCTGTTCTATGAACAGCTCAGTAATTTAGATGGTTGTTGGTTTGCGCACAACAATAGTTAGAAGAGAAGCAACAGCATAACTTTTACATCTGTACTATTTTCTGTATTTGTAGCTATGTTTGTGTCTTTATTATATAATGTCACAAGGTTAGGGGGTAAGGAGAAAAGAGATTATCAGAACACTATATTAAAACACTTAAATTATCTTAAATGTTCCAAATGCAAGCCTTTATGGACTCATGTGGCTTAAAATAAATTCTCCATTGATTTTGTCATGATAATTTACAGCTCCAAGATAATCAAATTAGTGGATAACTGTTGCAGTTGCCATACATATATGCAACAAAAACAAACAGAAATGCATTCGCATTAGTAATGTCAGTCTCAGATTTCTTAAGGCAAATAAGCCTTTTCTTGGCAAACAGCTGTAAAGATAATATACTTTCAGGTGCCAATTCTAAGACCAAGAGAAGAATCCCTAGGAAGAGAGACATTGGAGAGTAATACAGAATGATTGCCATCTAGTGGTTAATAACAGAAACATAAGTAGTCTTTTCTAAGGGCTAGTAGAATTTTTTGAGACACAAATATTTTGCAAATATGGTTGGATTAAAACATTTTGGAAAGAATTTGTGGATACTTATTTTTATATGGGAACAACTCAAACATCTAACCATACTGAAAATTTCATCCTCTTATTAAAATTGCCAAGTTTCATGCTTAAAACTAGTTATTAGAGATGTGCCATCCTCAGAGCCACTGTTTCAAGTTGTTGCTCAAAAGTCAAGGTGATTTATTCTGGATCTCATGTGTGTGACCCTGGGGCACTCTTGCATATTTTTTGGTTTTCTCTCTCTCTGTCTCATATATAATGTCTATTTTGGTAAATGGTTTTGTAGTGGGCTATATTAACATATAGGGTATGTGTGTTTCTTTGTGTGTACATGATATATAAAATTGCACATATATAATATATATATATATATATATATATACACACACACATAACACAGTACTGGGATTATGCACACTACAAATCATTTACCAAAATGGGCAGTATATAAGAGTACAATAAAAAAAAAAAACTAGGAATATTTAAGTATTCAAATTACATTTATTAATCAAATAAAAATCTGTATTCAAGGGCTTGCTAAATTTTTATTGGCAACATTTTTAGATTTGTGATGTGGAAGAATATGCCTCATTTAAGCAAAACTTTTGCTGAATGCTTTATGTAGCAGAAATTAAAGGACTAGCTGTGTTACTTGGTTTTGATAACTGTCATGGCTGGAAAATATTTCTCAAAAGATCTATGGATCCAATATAGAAGTTGTATCATTGGATGCACTTTCTAAATCATTTTAACTTCTCAGACCCATTGACCAAAGTTCTTATTTACTTGTAATGTTAAAACTGAGTAAATTCTCTTTCCCTGATGTCAAAATCAGATTTTTTTAATGAGTCAGAGGGATTGCATTTTAATATTTTCATCAAATGGTTTAAAAAACTACTGAGACTCTTCATGTGGGTGATCTCAAAACAGATTAGATAATTTGGCTTCAGTTTTTAAATATAAGATATGAGAAATTTACCTCGGAAACATATCATTTTTGACAAGAAGATACAAACTTTTCCAAACATACATTTTCCACTATTTTTTTCCCCCACAGCACATTACAAATAAAAGAAAATTTAAAAATATATACAGCTATTTTCTCACTCATTGTTAGAAAGTCACCTTTATCTTGAAAGGAAACAATAAGTGTCTTTTTCTTTCTTGAGAATCTCTGTTAAGGTGGCATCCTGTTGACAGCTACTTGTCATCACACAAAAGGTCAGCAAATTTGGTTCATGTCATTTAGTGAAAGAAAACTCTTTTAGGTTCTTTACCAAAAAATAACAAGAGAACTCTGTTGCTCAAAATGAAAATAAAAATAATACATGGAATGGGCCACCCCTGGTGGCCTAGGGGTTGTCTCAGTGCTATGATGGAACTCTACAACCTGAGTTCCATCCCCAGCCAGGGAGCTAACCCACATGGCGCAGCAGACCTCTCCTGTCTCGTCTGCTGCTCCCCTTAGCAGTATATTTCAGTAAATAGTAAATTCGCCTGCTGTGCTCACTACTCTATCTCTGGCGAATCCTCTCACCCCCAAATCTCTGGCCTACATCCCAGTTCTTCTACACACACACACACACACACACACACACACACAAACAAAACAAAACATGAAATAGATATATGTGGTCACACCTCATGTCATTACAAATTTTAGTACTATAAAGATTCTACTGTATAGGATACTTAAATCATAAGCACACATGACCAGACATATATGAACTACAGTATGCTACCATATGCTTAAGTGGATGTGTGAGCATTCAACTGTCAACCCCTTGATTTGTAGAATTTATATTCTTCCCTCAGGGTACAACATGTACCTTGAGTGACAAAGGAACCAAGTGAGGATGCGACTGCCACTCGTGTTTTATATATTATTAAAGCTTACTTTCTTTCTAGCCTATTAGATAAAAATGAATATAAAGAGAAGTCAACATTTTCTCCATGCACTCACTTCAGAGAACCTTAGGGGGCCTTTAAAACATTTTTGGGTTTTGATATTCCACCCTCAGACCTGAGGGCCTAGGTGTCTCAGGGGCCTTATTTTGAGTGGGCAGTTCCAAAGCAGATGCTGTTTCTGTGGGAAAGTAACAGCACTTGGCCAGGCCAAAGTCCAGTTAGGTATTCCCCAAAGATCTATATCTAGGTAGCTGCTTGATAGGTCGTGCTCCCCAGGAGGTAGTTTAAACCAGTCATGATCAGTTCAAGGAACACACCTCCTCCCCAGAGCAGCCTCCACATATTGAGCAGGCAGTCCTGAGAATCTGTTCCAGGTTTCTCTGTTCTTTCACCTCCCTCAGCTGGACTTATCTCATCTGGAAAATCTTGGTGTTAGACTCCTAGTCTGGAAGAAGGTGCTCTGCTGATTCAAGATTCTGGGTCTGCAGAGCTGCCAGTCCTCTGGCAGAATTCAAAAGGTTGGCAATTCAAGAGCACCAGTGAGTCTGATGGTTCTAGGGCTTTAGGGAAAGCGAGAATCTGACAGCTACAGATGACAGATTAGGCCAGCCCAGAGTACCAGTAGGGCTGAAAAAGATTTAGGGCATCACAGTTGGTAGTGGGGTAGGAGTTGGATGCCAGACCTTTTGTCTGTGTTTGGAAATGAAATCCAGCCCCAAACTTTGTTAAAGATCTAGGCCAGGTTTTACCATTTTATAGTCTGGTAAATTGAAGCCAGAAAGATTATTTAGCTCTAGTAGCTTCAGTGGATCAGGGACTCTCATTAAATCCCATCTCTGTTCCTAATAGAACCTTCCTAGAATTAAAGCAAGCAGAAACAAGGTAGTTTCATTCTGTTTTGGATAAGAAAAGAAAAAGACTATAGAATCAAATATTGGACAAAAAACTTAGAAGATAAGGGTACTGATTCAAATTATTCTTCTAGTCCCACAAAAGCATCATATATCTTTGTTTATTTCTATGTGAAAACGTAAATGGAATATTTTGATCAAAAAAGGAAAATTCATGCTGTGTATATATTGCCACTTCTCCATTCTAAGCCCAGGGTAGGCATTACTAAGAGCTACTCCCTTTATGTTATACTTCTTAGTACATATATGTTAGCAGAGGCACTTCCTGCCCCTGGAACATTCTGGTAGAGAGGATAAAACTCATCCATCCTAGCCTGAACCTAGAAGTCCTGTGGCTCTGGAGTTTTTATGTTAGTCAGGCATCTGAGTTTTTGCCTATGTTCCAGCCTGGATGTCTAGGGTCCAAGCTTATAAGCTTTATCAAGCAGTCATTTCCCCCTGAGACACTTTCCTGTTTCTGTGGCTATTTCAGTGGAACAGATTTCACATCTCAAATACATCAAAGTTTATTAGATTGTTGTTTCTTTTTAAATTTTGTGCCAAATTCCAACTTTTTCACTGCTTTCATCTGCTTCTCCCCACCCTGGGAGAGACTGACCTTCCTATGACATCTACCATGAGTTTAAGCTTTCAAAAAGGCTTCAATATTTCTATCAATATTTCTTGCGATATTTCTATCAGCAATATTGTTTTGGTATAGAAATTACATCCACGGAAAGAGAATGCAAAATCCTAATTCTTTTTGGATTGACAGGAAGAAAATATAAGGTTTGAAGCATAAATATTGCCCATTGTTTTTATTTTTTATAGATGGAAAAGCAAAACACAATTTAATATTTCAAAAAATTACTTGTCATACCAGCTTTTCAGGATTAAAAACAATGCCTCTATAAATGCACTTGTGCATTCCTTTTTGTGTGTTTTATTTCTAGCCAGCCAATAATCAGCTCTTGCAGTCACGTTGGCAAGTTTTGAAAGATATCCATCATTCTGGAAGAACTAGCCAAAGAAAAGCTAGAGTGATTGCTGGCAGTATCTGAGGCACTGAGGTAGAGTTGAGCAATTTACAATCAAAAGAGGGTCCAGCCAGCTGCTAACTATGTGACTTGGCAAGTCATTTTACAACTCTCAGCCTTAGGTTCCTTATAATATGGTAATAAACTATTATGTGGATAATAATGATGATCATCTATTCCATAGCATCATTTAAGCTCCAAGTGAGTGGACATATAAAAGCACTTTTAAAATAAAATCTTAATATTAATGTCATTATTTTGTGAAATTTAATGCTATATTTCTTTTCATATGTAATATAATAACCTAAAAAGATAATAATATAATGTAATATATGTAATATAATAACCTAAAAAGATAATAACCTAATCTTTTCAAAAGATTTTTTTGAAAATTAAGAAATTATAGAATTTACTGGTTCTGAATAGGGTTTACTTCTATTTCAGAATATATTAAGAATATATTGCACTTGGACCTCCCCAGTGGCGCAGTGGTTGAATACTGGGCTGCAAAGCAGCCCACCACCTCTGTAGTGCCAGTTCAATCCCCGGCCACTGGCGAGGGTCCCACATGGTACTCAGACCTCTCCTGCCACGCCCGCTGCTCCCCTCAGCAGTGTATTTCATCAGTCTGCCTGTTCTGTTCCCCACTCTGGCTCCGGTGAATTCTCTCACCCTCCCACACTTCTGACTGTACCCAGTGCTTGTATAAATAAATAAATCTTAAAAAAATAAAAAAAGAATATATTGCGCTTGGGTGAGCACATGCAAATGGAATATACAATTATACACAGGTTGAATTGTTTGAACTAGCTGGATGTTAAATATGAGTTTAAGATTCATATACAGTCATGCATTTATACCTAGGTCATTTTTATTCCTTGAATGTGTGTGTCCCTCCAAATTTATATGTTGACACCTAATCCTCAGTGAGGTGATATTTAGCGGTGGGACCTTTGGGAGATAAAATTAGGTCATGAATGTGTGTGAATGTGTGTGTCCCTCCAAATTTATATGTTGACACCTAATCCTCAGTGAGGTGGTATTTAGCGGTGGGACCTTTGGGAGATAAAATTAGGTCATGAGGGAAGAGCCTTCACAAATGAGTCCAGAGAGCTAGCTCACTGGCTTTCCATTAGTGAGGTGACAGCAAGTCCACCATCTGCAATCTGTCATGGAGTCCTCATCAGACTCTACCCATGCTGGAACCATGGTCTCAGATTTCTAGTTTCTAAAACTGTAATAAATAAATTTTGTTGTTTATAAGCCATGCAATATATGATTTATATAGCAGCCCAAGCTGACTACGACAGATACTTTTGTCTTTGCCAGGTAAAAACACTAGCATAGGAAGGAAGACCTTTATCAAACTATATACCATATCTAAACACTTGATATAAGTAAGGTATTTTTTTATTATATTATCCTGAAATTTAAAGTTTGCAAATCTGGTTCTGTGTCAGACTTTAGGCCTCTAAATGGCCTCAAACCCAGGTCCACAAGGGTGATTAAGAAGCTGGAATCAGACAGACGTGGGTTCAAATTCAAGCTGTTACTGATTTCTCTGGTCTTAATCTTTAGAGTGCTGAAATCAGGGCTGCTATGAGAATTAAACAGAAAATATATGTAAATCCTGACAAATTGTTAAATATAAATGGAGCCATTGAACATTGCGGTACATTGAACTTTACATGATTTACTTGCCTAGCTACCTAAATAGACTAAAAATCTGACGGCAGAGACCATGTCCTAGTCCCTTTTCCTTCTCATTCTGTATTTTCTACAATATATTAGATGTTTCTCAATTGATGGTCAATACTCTTCTGAGACTCTTCATCCATCTAACAAAGAGAACCCCTTTACCCTATCTAATACTGAAAAATGTGACAAACAAAACAGTAAGAAAGTTCCCTATTCTGATGAAGATAAGCTGAAACCTATCAAATAAACCTATCAAAACACTCCAGAATTAGAAAAAATTATCTACCAAGCTCCAAGCAGCAGAGAGTTCTGAACAAATGAAACAAGAGTAAAAGGCCAATGCGTACTGCTTACAGGCTTGTTCCCAAGGGCAGCACAGAGAGCTGACCTGGAAGTGACCTGGGATTTCAGAGTTTGGGGGCAAGATGTTAGGTACATGACAAGCAGGTGTTGACCCTGAAAGATAACTGGACTTGCATGTTTTAATTAAAGGATTTCTAATCAAGAGTGCCAAGGAACTCTGGCAGGTAAATTTTCCAGAGTCTTGGGAGGCCTATCAGAACCCAAGCACTGAAAGACAATAATAAGCATTTAACCAGGAGAAACATCATTCATTCCAGGGAACTGCAGGCAAGAGATTCCCAGCAAGTCTCCAAGAAACCCATAAAAGGGGTTGATTAGAAGAAAAAGAAGGACTGGACATCTCTACACTTACAGGGTAGCAAAGCAACATTATGACTGAATCATTTGGGCAAATCTTTCTGCTTTTTAACTCTCCTTGATCCATACTGCAACCAGAGGATGCAAAAGAAGTACAGAGAATGGAAGAAAAGGAATAAAAGAGAAAGGACAGGAAATGGTGAAGAAGCCAATATTAATTGTATTTTCTTACTGCAGAATTTCTAGCCTGAAGAGCCAGTCTGGGAAATAGAAGAAGCTTGAAAGTCGATAAAACATTCAAGCTTTAAGGTTAGCCTGGACTTTGTAACACTGGGATATAAAACTGTTTGTTATTAACTTAAAGATATGGAACATGCCTGAGATTTTATCAAAGTATAAGGAGAAATAAGAGACAGTTGAAAGGAGCAATTAACTCTAAAGACTGATTTGTTTTAAATTAAAAGCATTTTCATGCATTCCTTTTACATAGATATATAAGGATATTGTGAGTCAGAGTCCTTCTTTTCTGAGGTTGTGATAGTTAAGAATAATCCGCATTTTTCCCCAAGAATAGTCAAATCAGGAAAAGCAGAAATAAATGATGAAATGGTATGTGGGGGGTGTGTGTGTGTGTGTGTGTGTGTGTGTGTGTGTGTGTGTGTGTGTGTGTGTGTGTGAAAGAGAAAGAGAGAGAGAGAGAGAAGAGAAAGAGAGATTATAACGTTGTCTGGTTTCTTAATTCAGCAATTCAGCCAGGCTTAATGTAAAATCTCCTAGTTTGAGTGACCCAATGCTTTCCTTTTTTCATTTAAGCAACATTCATTTTTTTCTGTCAATTCACATCATAAGAGTTCTGACTAATAAAGTTCAATTATTTAGAAAAGCAATTAAAGCCACATATGCTACATAAATTAGATAGTCACTGATATTTTAGGATATTCTTAGCCCTTTGTGCTATTCATACATAACAACAGAGAGCATGTACTGAGCACTTAATATGTATCAATTGGCTAAAAAATCTTTACATGAATTAACTCATTGAGTTTCCAGAACGATCTATGAAAATGTTACTAACTAGTATGATCCTCAGCTTATCAGTGCAGAAACCGAGAGAGTTGTTGTCCTGCACAGCTTGGAAGTAGTGGAACTGGAATTCAAATGCAGGCATTCCACCTCCAGAACCTACTCTTGATCTCATTTCAGGATTATGAGAAAAAGAGTAATTGTGACTATGATCTAATCATGCAATTTTTTTCAGTATTGCAGAGATACTTTTATATGTTTATGAATACAGATTATCAGGGCATACAAGAGAGTAAAATGAGGCACTAGATAAAACATTTCTGCTAATGCCAGATTGCTTCCAAGATTTTACATTTACTCAAATTGAGCTTCTCACTGAAATGGGTAGAATCTTAAATATCCTGAATCTATGACACCGTGCAAAATATAACTATTTTTTCAAGTTAAAGATATTAAGGTTTCATAAGAAAACCAAAACATGTTGTAGATTATTGAGTTTTGCTAGTTCACAAAATCTGATGACTTTTTCACCTGCTGGAGAATAAAACTCTTGGCATATATTATCTGGCAAGATTCATGAAAACCTGAAGGAAATGAATGAAAGAGGACGGATAGAGACCCACACTAGTATCTTTCACAGTGAGACATTTGACTTTTCCATTTCCAGAGTGACATTTTAGAGTGTCATGTAGTCACTGAAAAAAATCTGTCTATAAATTTTGGGTCTGTTTTGAATCTGAATCTCTATTACCATCTAATAGATACACAGAACACTATTATTAGTAGCCCATTCCTGATAACTAATATCTTAAATTAGAATGTTCTAATTTAACAGAAAAAAGGGATTTAAAGGAATATATCAATAGAGTATGGCCCCAGAGGTGAACTATCACCACTATTCATTATTAAATCAGATAAAGAAACTTAGGAGAAAGATTCCACATAACTTCATCTCTCTCACTGACTTGAAATAATCATCATAATTATCAATTTTTAAGTATTATGTTCAATTTGACTATTCTCTAAAATTTTGACAAATCATAATGTAATTTAAATTGGTGGCCTAAAATTACCAAAATACTGAGAAATACTGTTCCAGGTATTTGCAGAAATTCCTATGATGTTAAATGGTATACATGATAGTGCCTCCCAGGTACTTTAGTGAAGGTGTGGCCAAAAATCCATACAGACTACTTTCTCTTTCTAAAGGACCTAATGGTATAGTAGATTCTTTTTGTAATCCATGACTGAAATGTTCAGAAGTTGGAGATAGTCATTTGTTTGTATGGTTTCTCAAGCAAGTCCCCATTTTTTACTCAATATGAAGTAGCAATCAACTATGTCCCATTTTGATCTCACTACATTCTGATGGTGAAGAACTGCTTCAAGTTTAATAAGTTCTAAGCAGAAATGTGAACATTTCCTGATCAGTTATAATAACTAAGGTTCATTGATGATGAAATTACATAAACACAACTTTGTCATTCCTTTCTTCCAAGCGGTGGACTTCCTTTATTTACACACAATGACAACAATGGCATCATTTGGGATGTTGAGATGGCTGCTTCTTTCTTCAATTGCACTATTATAAAATAACCACACAAAAATGTTCATGACAAAACAAAAAATATATTACAAAATTTACATGATCTCATTTCTTTTCTTGTTAAGGCTTAAACAAATTACCTTCATGGAAAGTAATTTATGTCTTGCTGTACAATGCACTCCATAATAGTTTAATCAGCTTCGCTTGTTCTCTGATGAAGACTACACTGTCATATTACAAATGACCAAAAATATTTTTGCTAAAGCAGCTTTCAATAAGAGTATCAATGCACCAAGTTACCTAAATCCCAGTGACTATCTGATGACTTGAAAGTTTCTCCACATCTTCACCAACATGTGTTATTTTTCATTTGTTTGATAATCATCATCTTAATAGGTGTAAAATGGCATCTCATTGTTGGTTTTATTCACAGTTCCTTAGTGATTAGTGACGATCATCTTTTCATGAACTTGTTGGTTATTTGTATAACTTCTTTGGAAGAATGTCTACTTAAATCATTTGCTCAATTTTGTTGGCTGTTTGTTTTTTGTTTTTTGGTTTTTTTTACTGTTGAGTTTGTTTCAAAAACTGTATCTCCATTTTAATTCTATTTTATGTAATTTTTTATTTACTCTGAGTTTTCTTTGATCCATGGATTATTTAGAAATTTGCTATTTGGAATAAGTTCTATGGGTACTTGAAAAGAAAGTGTATTCAGGGCCTCCCCAGTGGCGCAGTGGTTGAGCGCTGGGTTGCGAAGCTGCCCGTAGCCTCTGCAGCTCTGGTTCGATCCTCGGCTGATACCCGGCCACTGGGTGAGGGTCCCACATGGCGAGCAGACCTATCCTGCTGTCCGCTGCTCCCCTCAGCAGTGTACTTCGGTCCTTCTGCCTGCTCTGCTCCCTGCTCTGGCTCTGGTGAATTCTCTCACCCTCCCGCGCTTCTGACTGTACCCAGTGCTTGTATAAATAAATAAATAAATCTTAAAAAAAAAAGAAAAAAGAAAGTGTATTCAGTTTGAACTGACAGTTGTCCTATAAGTGTTAATTATATATTACTGATCAATGTTATTATGAATCAATCTTCTCTTTATTTTTTTGCCTAATATTGTATTAATTATTGATGGGTATATTGATATCGCCCACCATAATTGTACATTTTTCTATTTTTTCCTTTTAGTTCTTTTCAACTAAAAATGTGTAACTGTGATTTCCTCTAACTATCACATTCTTATTTCTAGCTTCCCTCTGGATGATCAGAAATACTCATGAAATCCAAATTTTGAAATACATTTTGCAAGTAATCTTGGATTTGCCTGCCCAGGTTCTGTTGAGGTTTCCTGAACAGAATATTGGCTGTGATATGAGCAGATTTATATCTGAGACAATGGTGGAGCATACTAAATGCAAGTAAATATCAGTAATAGGAATTCTGTAACTTACAAAAGGAGGTGATGACAGAGTTAGTATCCAGATCTGAATCATATCATTGCCTAATTTTCAAGTCATTAGAATTTTCGCTCTTACTCAAGTAGAGGCATTTTTTGATTGAGTCATCTAATCTATTAATCAATGTACTATTTTATTCAGATATCTCATCATAATCTTCTAATTTAAATGCTAATGCATTTCCTTTACAGTGACAATGCCAGCTTGATAGTACAAAGGAATAAAGTATTTTATATACACTTAAGAATAAATAATCAAGAAATGAGTGGGAATTCTATGTAAGATATGTAAAAAAATCTCATCGAAGTTACAAAGCATTTCAGGAAGTTCCTGTATATGAAGAATGAATTTCATAAAGATCACATTTCTTCTTTAAGTAATTTTTGGTTTCATTTTTTTTAAAGATTTATTTATTTATACAAGAACTGGGGTACAGTCAGAGGCACAGGAAGGTGAGAGAATTCACCAGAGACAGAGCAGGGAGCAGAAGAGGCAGACAGACCGAAGACATTGCTGAGGGGAGCAGTGGGTGAGGCAGGAGAAGTCTGCCGCACCATGTGGGTTTCTCCCTGGCCGGCCAGGGCTCAACCCACTGCGCTACCAGGGAGGCCCTCATTACCAAACATTTTAACACACTGTAAACATATAATCCTAAAGGATAGGCTACCACAATATTAATCAACAATCAGATAAATGGATAAACATGACTTGAAAAAGGATAAATAAAAATAAATTCAAAGTAAAACAAATGAAACAACAGAAATAAGACTATAAATGCCAGACAATCTGAAGAATTAAATATAAGCGTTAAAGCACATTAAATTGACAAAACTTGAATTAATCTTGATACAAGTTAAAACTGTCTTAATTTCAGTACATCGAGATAAATCTGAGATTAAAATGTATCTGTGGCTCTTTGTCCATAAGCAGAGTATATAAAATCCTACAATCATCAGAATTGTTTACCTCAATATTATTTTTAACTTTCTATGCACATACATTGCTGCATATAAATGGAAAGAACACATCAAGAAATAAAGTAAACTATAGTCTTCTCCTTCCTCTTCCTGCCAAATTGCACTCTGAGAATTTGTTCTTTTGAATAGGTGGAGAATAAGAGGTATTGATGAGGGATAAAGAATGGTGGCAGGTGGTTCTGGTTCTAGCTATAAAGAAAGCATACCCACAGGGTAAATCTGTAGTTATTCAAATTTGTTTTTATCCAGTCTCCAAGTTAAATTGGGAGGTATAAAACTATATTTCATACTGATTTCCTATTCTTAGTCCCCACTTTCTCCAATCAGAATTCCATATATAGGCCATAATTGTGTTTCTTAGTCCAGTTTTATCTGCTTCTGGTGGTTCATAGAAACTCCTCTGGCCCCCTTTCCAATAGTTGACACATATTCTTCTTTCTCAGAATGATTTTTGGGTGTTATCTTTAACTGCCTCCATGAATATTTTAAAGGAAAATGTACTGATATCTTTAAAACACAAACTGCTATTTAATTTCTGTTTAAAAGTCTTCTTAGAGCTTTTAAAAAAGAAAAAATTCTCACATGACCTGAACTTGCTTCCTTGCTTATTCATTATTTCTATCCTAAGTCAGACCAATGTCTGCCTCTTAATTTGCTTTGTTATATTGTTCATTTTTGATCTGTATCATGTTCATCATTAAGCAATGGTCCCAATACTATTTAGTTCAGAGAACAGAACAAAAGAGTGACCTCACAGCCATTTCTTATTTTTCTCACACTCTTAGTTTCATCCAGTAGCCTTTCAGAATGATATGCCCTTGACACACTTTAATACCAAGGTAAATTTTAATGAGCAATTAATCATTTTCGCTTAGCTCTTGATCTGCCCTGCACATTAATTTTACGTGGAGAATTTGTCCATAGTCTCTCCACCTGAAACCTCCTTTTTCTTCTCTTTCATCATTTTTGTCTTGATAAAATCTAAAGTTATAGTCAAATAGTTGAGAAAGCAGTTCTAGAAAAATAAAAACACTCAAGCAAAAAAGCTTTTATTCAACAGCTTGATTTGTCTAGCATTATGATGCTGGCAAAACTTTCTAAGCGGTTTGTATATACTTTTAAAAAAAATTATTTTATATATTTTTTACATCATTTTTCATTTTTGCACAATGTATGCGTTTTCATCTTGGTTATAGTCCCCATACAATTCCCACTCCTCTTGTTTTGATCCTACTCCCTTCTCAACCCCCACCCCATAGTGTGTTAGTGTGTCTCTGGTTTATAGTTGCTTGTTGCTTGTTGATTTTTACTTTAGTATAATTAGTCTTTTTCCTGGTCCTCTTTTTAGGTTTTCTAAATTCCTGCTATGAGTGAGACCATCCAGTATTTTTCTTTTTTTTTCTGGCTTATTTCACTGAGCATGATCCCTTTCAGCTCCATCCATGTTGCTGCAAATTACATGGGTTTATCTTTTTTGATTGCTGAGTAATATTCCATTGTGTATATGTACCACATTTCATTATTTTCTTGATCCAGTCATCTATTTTTGGGCATTTGGGTTGTTTCCACAGCTTAGCTATTGTAAATAGTGCTGCTATAAACATAGGAGTGCAGGTGCCCTTTTGAATTAATGTTTCTGTATCCTTTGGGTAAAGACCTAGGAGTAGAACTGCTGGATCATAGGGAAGCTCCATCTTTAGCGGATTGAGGAATCTCCACACAGCTCTCCATAGTGGTTGGACCAATTTGCACTCCCACCAGCATTGCAGAAGAGTTCCTTTTTCGCCACATCTTCATCAACATTTGCTGTTGTTCGTTTTTTTAATATGTGCCATTCTCACTGGTGTAAGATGGTATCTCATTGTAGTTTTGATTTGCATTTTATATACTTTTAAACTATATTCAGCAAACCAGACAGATGGACTGGCATTGTAATACTGTAGCAAATAAATAATGCTTTAGGGTCTCCCCTAGTGACACAGGTGGTTGAGCGCCTCACTGTGAAGCAGTCTGCAGCCTCTGCAGCTCCAGTTAAATCCCCGCTAGCCAGTGAGGTTCCCACATGGCACCGCGGACCTCTCCTGTCGCACCTGCTGCTCTCCTCAGCAGTGTATTTCCTCAGTCTGCCTGTTCTGTTCCCTGCTCTGTTTTTGGTGAATTCTCTAACCCTCCTGCACATCTGGCCTGTAGCCTGGTTCTTGTATAAATAAATAAATAAACCCTTAAAAATATAAATAAATAAATAAATAAATAAATAAATAATGCTTTAGAGCCAGATATGTATGAGTTGAAATCTTGCCTCTATGGCTTCACTTAAAGGACCATTATTTTCAAACTTCATTTTCTTGGCTTAATATGAAACTGTTGTGAGAATAAGCAATTATTATATAGCAAGTACCTAACATAAACATGGCATGCCAAGCATCTAACATAGTTCTGCCTCCTTTTCCTTATCAATGGGTTAGTTTGTATATATACTTAGGGAAGGTAATTATTCACAACCCTTTCCTGTCTACTTGTTGTAAGTATGATGAGAACTGAATAGCAGAGAGTTAGCAAATAGTCAGTCTTTCCAGGGAGAAGATGGGGATAGAGTTCCACAGACATGTGGCAATGAAAAAAAAAAGATTAATGTGGGTAAGAAATACGCAGATGCCATATTATTCAACTGTGTAAAATTCAGTATCATTTTTGACTAAGGTATGAACCATCAAGTGCAGTATATTCCTGATTTTCCCATATTTCATATCTGTGGGGCAAACAACATAACCACATGAGTGGATTATAACACTGTGCTTATAATTCATTAAATCATGCAGGGTCTTGTCACAGTGCCTCCAATATTAAGCTACTTATGACCTGCCTCAAAATCACTTGGGTATGCTTTTTTTTAGTCATGTAAGTTCATCTGTAAGTCATTCTTCAGAGTAACTGAATACAAATCTCTTAGGATAGGCCTCAGAATGTTAATCTTAAAGAAATATTTCAGATAATTCATTTGCACAGTACAGTTTGAGAACCACTGTTTGATCACCACTGTGTATCAAACTGTTTTCATTTTCACTGCTCACTTTAAGACATTTTCCCCAAATATGTATCATTTTACAGTGTTTGAACCACAGTATATACACATATGTACTGTACTTAAATGATTAATAAAATATCCTTGTTACTACAATCATAATAATAGTCATTTTAATGGTCTCATTATCTTATTGTGATATGGAACATGCTATGTTATCCAATTGATCATTCTTTTTGCTATATATTCTTCTCTATCTGCTTTTTATTAAAGTATGATATAGTTCCAGGAAAGACTAGATCAAAGATTTGACCTTTTTTTTTTAACATTCAGAAGCCAATATGGGCACACTCTTCATAAAACCCAGCAGTTTTGATTTCATATTCATAAAATAAAGCATAAAACTTAAAGCACTTTGGCCTGAAATACGATTGATTACAAATGGAGAGGGGAGTTAGAAAAGAACATGTTACATAAATATGTACATATATACATACATATAATTTGAAAACTATCACAAAGGAGAAGTTTTTGTAGATGTCTATATATGGAAAGAAAATAATTGTTTTATTAGATGTAAATGAAGCATAAATGAAACCTCAGAGGGCCTCACTGGTGGTGCAGGGGTTAAAGACAGTGCTATCAGGCCATCACCAGTCACTGCAGCAGGAGTTCCATCCTGGGCTGGCCAAGGAGCTACCCACATGGCACAGCAGACCTCTCCTGTCTAGCCCACTGCTCCCCTAAGCAGTCTGTTTCAGTGGATATGCCTGTTCTGCTCCTACTCTTTCTGGTGAATCCTCTCACCACCACCACCCCTGCACCTCTGGCTTACACCCCAGTTTTCTTGTATGCATAAATAAATGAACCTTAAAAAAAAAAAAGAGAACCCTCAGAGATAGCATGGCCTCATAGAAATCATTTATAAAATCATCCTTTACTCCACACCAAGAGATCACAGCCCACATTTTTATAGTCTTCAAAAGAATCCAGCTCCCGAATGATTCTAATCAGCTGTGTATGTGCACCTATCTGGAGCACCTCATTTTACTTTTTTGGTGGGGAGGGAAAGGTAAATGGGAGCAAGTTCTTCCATCTACTTCCTGTTCATCAAACACAGAGTTTAAAAAGCAGAAATAACCAAAGTTACAGAATGATTTGAGGATCTCTAGTTATCTCCTTTTTTATAAACTACTGTTTATTTGTATGTTCTTTAGTTGGGTATATTTTGATAAGCTTCTGCTGGCTTCTAAAGTTCTGATTGTACTCAGTGAGTAAGTGTTATGCTCTCTCATTTTAATTAGAAAAATTTCTGGTTTAAAAAACATTTAAATCCTTGGGAAAAAAAAAAACAACTTTTACAAAGGACTTAGATTACTCTGTATGTATGAGTGTGTTTGTGCGTGTGTGTGTGAAAGATGATCTTTTATAATTAAGTGTTTTGCCCTCAGAGCACTATTCAGACAAGAAGAGGTCAGTTCTAGTCCTGATCTCATCCTTAAAGAGCTAGGCTTAATTATCTTATAATTGTGTGGGAAACCCAAGCAGAGTTTATCATTTACTCTTGCAGAAACAGCAGGATGATACTATGTCTCTGCGGGGTGCGCTGCAGATCACAAATTTTCTTCAAATTGCTTAGCAAATTGTGGTGGGAGAAAGAGACACAGACAACTATACTGTGCACGGGAGTTAAAAATATTAATCTTTTCTACTTGTTTTTAATACATATCGGTATTCAATAAACAAAAAAGTATGATTATTTTTAATTTTTATGGGAATTTTTAAAAATAACATTAATAATTCAGGGCAGCAAAGGAAGTTGGGGTTTTAGAGGAATTTGTCTCTGAGCCAAACCCCAGGAAGCTGTGGGAAACTGGCTTTCTCATTTAACTTAAATTTTAAAATGTGGTTTATGGGGAAACTCACTAAGACAAAATATCTCATTAATTGGGCATCCAATGAGATTGAATTATGTTTTTCTAATATAAATATAAATACAGATTGGCTCAATTGCCTATTTGAAGATTTATGATTCCATTATCACAACTTGAATTTAACCAAGATCATTTTGGTCCTAAAAGTTGTATCCCCAAACAATATAAGTATAATCAGTTATGAAACCCATATTTATAATTCCGTTTAGAAAAATATTTTATGAACCTTTCCTATGTGTCAGGAATCTGGCTGTGTTCTATCAGTGGTGCACATTATTTTCGTCTTCGCTTATTTTAATGTATTCCATCTACCTCAATCCCTTGTTATCTGCCATTTAGCTGACACTATATCCTCCATCTTCCATTTCCCAACCACCTAAATGTCAAACAATATTTATTGAGTGTATAATAAATACTATGTCCCAAGAGAACCATTGTTGTTACTTAATAATTGTCAACAACCAGTAGACAATGTTATCCCCATTTCAAAACTGAGAAAATTGAAACAAGTATGAATATAGGCTCATCAGTAGAAGAAGAAAGACACATTCCCCTTGCCCAGAAATTTTCCAATCATACCATATACTTTGCTCCTTAACATCCCACCTTAATTTGGACCATACCCCTCTCTGACAAAAAAGAAAATTCTTCCTTGGATACCCTCTCCTGATAGTATAAATTGGACTTTTTAAAATTTTCTTCTCCTGTCTCATTCTATCTACACTCCTACCTTTAAGGTAAAATTAAACCCATCATATTTATCTACTCATATAGGCTCTATATTCTGTATCTTTAAAGTTCATGATATTTGAAGTAGATTTCACTAAGAAAATATGCTTTATTTTTCCAAAGTATTTGTCATGGAGTTTATTGTCTAGAGATACAGAAACAGAGATATAGATAGTTATTTCTGTACCTATATACATATATTAAATTGAGAAAACTTTTCTGTATTTTGTATGACATTTCCCAGTAATCTCTTCTACTATCGCCTAAGTTAGATCTTTATAATACAGCACCTAGATTATTGAAATAGTGTTCAGATTGCACTCTATCACCTTCAATGTCTCTTACTTCTAAGCCAGTTTTTTGAGATGAGCAGAGTACTTTCCTTGAAATACAACCCTAATACCGTAAGCAGATAAAAATTTTTGATGACTCCAAAATTGGTTACTTGATAAAATTGCTAAATCTCTGTCTTGCCAATTAATAACCTATATGTTTAGATTCTCTTCTGAAATCTAATTTTCAACCACTTTTCTTTATATACTCTGTGTTCCAACTAAGCACATATAGTTGATTTCTCCTTAAGTGTAAAATAAATACTAAACATGCTGATGTCATTTGCATTTTAGTAATATCCGTATTAACCTCTTGATAAATTTCTCACTTCTTGATCATACTCAACTCAGTAAATGATAGTCTTTGGAGTCTATTCTACCTATATAGAAAATACCATTCCCACTCTCAATTTCTATAGCTTCGTCTATACCACTTTCATGAAATTTGCAATTTTCTGTCCTGTGTTGTTGACATTTTATTTTCATATTATAAATAAAGGGGTAAATGCATGTCTGCTTTTTCACTCCAAAGATTCTAGTAAAGTTCATATTTGTTAACATCTATTTTCCTAAAAATGGTCATGCACTCTGTAGTTACAGCAGGGCATTTACTCCATTGGATAGAAAATTATACTGAAGCTTCCAATCCATGAAATCCTGAATAAAGGAACTATCATCTTTCACATATACAAACTCCCTATGATAAATACTATATGTTTTCATCACTCTCTGGTTTTCCCCATACTGTGTCACTTATTACAATGCATTATAATTATATGTTTTTAATTCTTTATTGAAGTAACATAACATTATAGCATTATGTAGTTTTGGGTGTGCAGCATTGAAAATCAACATGTATATACTGTATGCTATATAACAAGAGTATATTCAAATGTGTAGAAAACAAAACATATTAGATTTTTTCCCACAGTGACTCTATCAACACTGATGTTTTCAGTTTTTTTAAATTTTAACCATTCTGTTGGGTGTTGAATAATGGCATCTCATTTGTGTTCATCTGACTTCTAGTTATCTTGAACATCTTTTCGTATACTTACTGTCCATTCTTGTATCTTCTTTTTGTTAAACAAATGAGTAAGGCTGTTGAGAAGATTAGTTAACACTTGGGAAGAGCCTAAGAGAGCATTTGCAACATAATGAATGTTCAGAAGACAGACTAAATTAACAAATTGCCCTAGTTTTTGGTATGCAAGAATGAAGAGACTCTAGTGACTAGTTTTGATAGACTATCTTAAGGAATTCATTTTTCCTTGGATATTTTATGTACCATCATGGAACTGTGACATACATATCACCACTTCTACTTGAAATCTGTAAAGCTGATTGTCCATTCTGATGTGTTAAATAATTAAGATAGTAAGTCATGAAAGCAAGCCCTGGCATCTTGGCATCTATTTTTTTTTAAGATTTATTTATACAAGCACTGGGATACAGGCCAGAGGCCCAGGAGGGTGAGAGAATTCACCGGAGACAGAGCAGGGAGCAGAACAGGCAGAAGGACCGAAGTACACTGCTGAGGTGAGCAGAGGGTGAGACAGGAGAGGTATGCTGTGCCATGTGTTAATCTCCCTGGCTGGCCGGGAATTGAACTGGCACCGCAGCAGCTACAGACAGCTTCACAGCGTTGCACTCAACCCACCGAGCCACCAGGGAGGCCCAAGTCCTGGTATCTTAATTCTAAAGGTTTCCTTTGTTTACAAATCCAAATCCTGAGATTATTAGGATTTCTGACATCAGGACAACCATTTGTAATTCTTGCTGAAAGCGTTTCCTTAGTTAAACAATTCCATTGAGATGCTAGTTGAACCTGTTCTATTCTCTGGCAATTTGCTATCTGTGTCCCCACTCTTATATACATGGCAGACTCAATTTCCTCACTGATTTCTTGACATACAGTCACTTTCACTCATTATTACAATTTAATTTCAACTATAATTGGTCCTTTAAATTAAACCCATTAAACTTACTATGGCATGTATTTTTCATTTCTGGCACCTCTTATTCTATAACTATTATTAATATTTAAAGTTATGTTAATGAGAATGAATATTGTTAGGCTGAATAAAAACGCAAAACCTAAGTGCAAAAGGCACATCTAAATGTCAAAATACAAAATTATTGAAAGCACGGAATGGAAAAGAAATACCAAGATAAAACAGAAACAGTGAAACAAAAACCAAAGAAATAAAGCTTACGCTAATGACTAGTATGTTGTAAGATCTCAAAAAATATTAGTTGTGGGCCTCCCCTGTGGTGCAGCGGTTGAGCACTGGGTTGCGAAGCTGCCCGCAGCCTCTGCAGCGCCAGTTTGATCCCCGGCTGCTCCCTGGCCACTGGAGGAGGGTCCCACATGGCACGCAGACCTCTCCTGCCGCCCACTGCTCCCCTCAGCAGTGTACTTCGGTCCTTCTGCCTGCTCTACTCCCAGCTCTGGCTCTGGTGAATTCTCTCACCCTCCTGCGCTTCTGACTGTACCCAGTGTTTGTATAAATAAACAAACAAACAAATAAATAAATATTAGTTGTATTGTCCTAGGTTATATAATGATTTGAGTAAGATTTTACATCAGGTAATCTAAAGTTCATATGCTCTTTACAACACAGAGTTGCATGGCACAGATTAAACATTGTAAACAAGAAATGGAATAAAAAGGAAAGGGAATAGAAAGCTATCCTTGCAAAGAAATGATAGTTTGATCTGTTCTGTAGATTTACTTACCAGTTTAAGGGTTTAAAAACTCAGAAATACATGCTAAATGATATTAGACATACAATCAGCTAAATATAAAGCTGCTGGTCTTAGAAATTCATTTCTGCTTTTACTGATTTTACTTGGATTGAAGTCAAATCCATAGGCTGACACCACAGACTGCACTCCACCAATTACTAAGGCAGACTTCTTCCTAGGAGACAGGATACTTTTTTGACTATGGACTTTGGTGACAGGTATCCCCAAAAGTTTTATTGACTTTTCCTTAGACTAAATATTAATCTAAGATGCCTCTACCCTATTTATAACATGGTCTAAAATTTATCCCAACTTTCCTTCATTTCTTCCTATTTTCTTTCACTGTCATCCTACCTAATAAGATCTTTTCTCATATGTCCCTCTTGCAGGACCAGACCAACACATCCTACTTAGAAGAACTTTAAGAGTTTTGTCTTTACCCATGTCTCCATCTTCACTTTGTACATCACTTTGATATACTCTTCTTTAGCAACACTGTCATTTTGTTATTTCATCTTAAAATTAATTTCCTCTCACATTTTCTATTTAATTTTGACTGGTCCTTACACTCTCAGTTTAAGAATACCATTTTCAGGAAAGCTTTCCTGCTATTACATGTTTTAAAAGCATCTTGTATTTTTTATAGCACTGTAGCATTTGAAATTGATACTATTTTTTTGTTAATTATTCTCTACCCCACTAGACTAAAAGCGAATAAATGATTGTATAGCATACAACCAATGATATAACTATCTGCCATTGTAGTCCCAGCATATTGTAAAGTATTTGGCAAATGACAAGTGCTCAATAAATCTATGCTGGATAAAATAATGAAAACCAACACTATTGAAATCCTCCATTTTATTGCTAGAAAATCACAGTGCCGTCTTGCAAAATATTTGTCCAAAAATGGTCTTCTTTATCTCATTCCTCCCCTCAACTAGTACAAATCTATTATTTATCCTTTCAATTGTAGCACAAACATGTTTTCGTCAGAAAAGCCTTTAATGAAAACTGCCACTGCCAGATGAAAAGCTTTACATTATGCCCTCTTATAATTCCTTTACACATTTAATAACATTTCTTATAATTTTACATTATTTAATTGCATAAGAATAAATTGATTAATTAATCTCTTCTCTTCCACCACCAGGAAACTCTAAGTACTATGAGGCAAGGGATACATAAATTAGTTGAACATGCAGCTTTAGGAAGGAATATTTGGACCTATAAAGGATAAAGGAGGCAGCTGCTAGCCTGAGAGAATCTGAACATATCCTTGGGTAAAAGAGGGGTGGTTTGACAGATCACTATTATATTCATAGAGGAAAGAGAATATACAAAGAAATAGTTGTGACCATATGTGTACAAAATGTTTCCTAGAATTATAATACAAGTATTAACTAAGCCCAGTAAAATTAATGTTATGCATATTATACTCATAATATGCTATAAAAGACTGTTAGAAATAAGTTGTTTCTACACAACACAGTAAGAAAGATTGATCGTAGAGTATCAGGGTCTTGACTATGACTTCAACTTATTTGTATACATCTCTATTAAAATATCTTATGTTTTTGTTGAGTCTCATCAGCTCTTTGTAGATTTTTGTGATCAGTCCTTTATCATTAGTGTTGTGTGCAAAAATGTTCTCCCACTCGGTGGGGTTTCTCTTTGTTTTTGTTATTGTCTCTTTTGCTGCGCAGAAGCTCTTTAATTTGATGTAGTCCCAGCTGTTTATCTTTGCCTTCACTATCACTGCTTTGGGTGATGTGTCTGTAAAGATGTCTTTGATGTGCATATCATGGAGTGTTTCACCTATATTTCCTTCTATGTATTTTATGGTTTCAGGTCTTATGTCTAGTTCTTTAATCCATTTTGAGTTGGTTTTTGTGCATGGTGTTAGGAAGTAGTCAAGCTTCATTCTTTTGCATGTAGCAACCCAGTTTTCCCAGCACCATTTATTGAACAAACTTTCTTTGCTCCAATGCATATTCTTTGCTCCTTTGTCAAAGATTAGTTGACCATGAATCTGTGGGTTTATTTCTGGATTTTCTATTCGATTCCATTGGTCTGTGTGTCTGTTCTTGTTCCAATACCATGCCGTTTTGATGATTATGGCTTTGTAGTAAAGTTTGAAGTCTGGGAGTGTGATGCCTCCATTCCCTTCTTTTTTTTTAGGAGAGCTTTGGCTATTCAGGGTTTTTTGTGATTCCATATGAATTTCATCAATAATTGTTCTATTTCTTTGAAGAATGACATTGAAATTTTGATTGGAATAGCATTGAATCTGTATATTGCTTTTGGTAGGATGGCCATGTTAATAATGTTTATTCTTACAATCCAATTCTTTGTGTCTTCTTCTATTTCTTTTAACAGTGTTTTATAGTTTTCTTTGTATAGGTCCTTTACCTCTTTTGTTAGATTTATTCCCAAGTATTTGATTTTTTTTGTTTCGATAATAAAAGGGATTTTTATTTTTTCTTCAGATTTATTGTTTGTGTAAAGGAAGGCTACTGACTTTTGCATGTTGATTTTGTATCCTGCCACTTTACTGAACTGATTGATTAGTTGAAATAGTTTTTCTGTGGAGTTTTTGGGGTTCTCTATGTATATTATCATATCATCTGCAAATAGTGATAGTTTGACTTCTTCTTTTCCTATTTGGATTCCTTGGATGTCTTTCTCTTGTCTTATTGCTCTGGCTAGGACTTCCAGTATTATATTGAAAAGCAGTGGTGAGAGTGGACATCCTTGTCTTGTTCCAGATCTTAATGGAAATGCTTTCAGCTTTTCACCATTAAGAATGATACTGGCTGTTGGCTTGTCATATATGGCCTTTATGATGTTGAGGTATGTTCCTTGTATCCCAAGAATTTCAAGTGCTTTTATCATGAATGGGTGTTGCATAATCCAGTCAAAAAATGGCCAGAAAAGCTAAAAAGAAACTTCTCTGAAGAGGAAATGCAAATGGCCAACAGGCATATGAAAAAATGTTCAACATCACTTGTAATCAGGGAAATGCCAATCAAAACTACAATGAGATACCATCTTACACCAGTGAGAATGGCACATATTAAAAAAACTAGCAACAACAAATGTTGGCGAGGATGTGGAGAAAAAGGAACTCTCCTGCACTGTTGGTGGGAGTGCAAACTGGTCCAACCACTATGGAGAGCTGTGTGGAGATTTCTTGACCTACTAAACATAGAGCTTCCATATGATCCAGCAGTTCCACTCCTAGGTATTTACCCAAAGGACACAGAAACATCAATTCCAAAGAGTACCTGCACTCCTATGTTTATAGCAGCACTATTTACAATAGCTAAGCTTTGGAAACAACCCAAATGCCCAAAAATAGATGACTGGATCAAGAAGATGTGGTACATATACACCATGGTATATTACTCAGCATTCAAAAAAGATAAACACATGCAATTTGCAGCAACATGGAGCTGGAAGGGATCATGCTCAGCGAAATAAGCCAGAAAGAAAAAGAAAAATATCGGATGGTCTCACTCATAGCAGGAATCTAGAAAACTTAAATAAGGGACCAGGAAAATGAATAACTATAAGAAAGAAAATATCAAAATCAACAAACAACTATGAACCAGAGACACTCTTTGGGGGTTGGGGGGCAGGGAAAGGAGGGCTTGGAGTCAAAATAAGGGGGTTAAAATTGTATGGGGAATATAAAAAATAAAATTTAAATTAAAAAAAGAAAGAAAAAGAAAAAAAAAAAAAGAAAGAAAAAAATAAATAAAATATCTTATGGAGTAATCCTAAAATTATATTCCCAAAATGATAAATAACATGCTTTGAATGATGCATTGAAAAATGCTGACAATCAGCACCATGACAAGGAGTACCTACTACTTGTTTCATTCAAATGTAACGGGATGCTTATATAGTCTCTACTTCAAATCAAGCACTTCCTTTACCTCCTTCTAGGAGAGAGGGTCTACACCACCTCCTGACCTTGTGGGTATCACTGAACGTTGCATATACAGTTGCTGGGTATCCACAAAATTTAAATCAGACGGGGACTGGACAAGTGTTAGGACACAGTGAAGCATTAAATCATTCCTGAGAAGTTTGAAGGCTAGACTGTAGATGCTGATGAATACAAGTCTACATTAAAAATTTACAGTTCAGTCAACATCATTGACCCTGATATAAGTTGAGGTGAATGCACGGTGGTTGACTCTGGATGACTCAACTTCCATGCAGCTATTGGATATTCAAACAATGCCTCACATAGCATTTTTGTGTTTCTTTGAAACTTCAGTCTCATGCTAAGGACATGGAACCTATTTTTCCAAAACTGTGTATGGTTCATCCGACTGTGTGTATATATTCATTTCTCTCTCATGTCTGGCCACATTCCTAAAACTAATTTACTTTCCCTCTTTCTTGGATCCCCCAGTCTGCTATGTCTATCTTTGCCCTCATAATCTCTAGCTTAGAGAAATATATTTTAGGCCTAGGAAAGTATTTATCAAAAGCACTTAGCATACTGTTTTTAATAGATGAAAACTGCTAACACTTTCTATCATAAATGAATATGGTAGAATATGATAGATATGGTATCTATCATTATTCAATGACATGCTGACTGGGTGCTGATGGTATATTTAGAGAAATTAACTCTTCTGATTTTTATATTCAAAGGTTATGGAGTTTCAGGGGATAGCAAATGTTTATGGATTCTTTATTTCCCATTATCTTGGAAACTTTTAAGACATTTTTTCATTTATTTTGTCTTTGTTTTGCTAACCATAGCTTCAAACTACCCTATTTCTCATTGTCACACCGCATCTTTCTAACACTATAAATGTATGTGATCAACAGCACAACCATGAAGCAGTCATTTGTCAAGTTAATGGTGCCTTTGCCTTGAAAAGAAATGGAAACATTTCTTGTTCATTCTCTGTCCCCTTCACAGACCCCTTGAACTGTCCTAATCCCCTTTTTCTGACCATTATTTCTCTAGGCAAGAGATTTAATATGCTGTCTCATTCTTTTTGATTTTCTCCTTTTTCACTTTTCCAGTGTGAAAATTAGAACATGACTCTTTAATAATATGTACTGCATAGATTTTGACCTTTGCTTCTTCTGAACTCTAACTTCTACTTTAGAACTGCTATTCTAGACTTCCTTAGGCCAACACTGGTTATGTGGCTCTTTTTGATAATGACAACTACATATCTACTATAGATTAAGAAACTAAAACGTACGTCATGTAACCTCTCAAAGTCTATGTGGCTCAAGAATACACTTTTGTTTGTGTTCCATAATCATCATTTCCAAACACAATCAGCAAACAGTATAAATAAGTGAAGTACATGATGGAATCATGGTTAAAATATGTAGGAACAAATGTTCTAGCAATTTCAAATAATTAATTTCATATAAAATACCACAAAATATGTTTTCGGGAATTCTGGATATGGAGAGATGGTTACTCTGAAGAAACAGAAAACAGCCATGTCTAAGGATAGCCAGGTACAAAAGTCAAGCCAATGCCTAGCTGTTATCAGTTATTTCTGAAGAGTACGTTCTAGAATCCTCACTGTAGGTAGGCCAGAATTCAGGAGCTTGAAGAACAGAAGAGGCAATTAAGCATAACTGCTTGAACAGGGAGAAAAGAAGGAGGACTTCAATTGTAAAAAGGGCTTCACTGTCCAGAGCTCTCTAATTTGGGAGCTGGCTACCTGGCATCTGGATGGCTTAGATATGTAAAAGGAACAAGTTTGTTTTGAAAACAAAAGCATTATATATACTGTCCCTGCAAACTATATGTAAACCATCTTTATAATGAATAACTAGACTTTCCTTGGCTTAGTTTCAATGACAGTAAAAGGTAATTGAATTGAAAAGTATATGCACATACACATACTGATATATACATCAGAATTATTTGTATAATGTAATCCTGTATTAGCAGCATAGTTACAGTACCTCATTTTTTCCTTTCTTGTTTGCCCCCTAAGGCTTTTAATCCACCATTGTTCTCCCAAATGTTGGCAGAATTTAAGCTGTTATCTGAGACTTCCCAACCATGGATGTACTCTTTTCAGGGATGAATTATATGTATTGTGTTATAACCAACAGTAACTAGAGGTGAAAAAAAGGATGAAAAGATGAGTAATATTCCATGGTCTGTGAAGCAAGCAGGCAAACTCAAGTTAGTCTATATACAGGTTTCATGAGTTGAGGGACTATGCTCAATCCAGAGAGAAAAGGTGAGATGATGCCCACATGTTACTAGTTGGTGGAAG
The DNA here is from genome assembly GCF_014898055.3 of Talpa occidentalis. Taxonomy (NCBI): domain Eukaryota; kingdom Metazoa; phylum Chordata; class Mammalia; order Eulipotyphla; family Talpidae; genus Talpa; species Talpa occidentalis. The sequence continues at coordinate 57,849,435 of NW_023605083.1, forward strand.
TGAGAATTCAACACTAAACAAGCATCCATCATTGCATTAAGCTCTTCATGAACATGAACACAGATTTCTTTCTTTTTTGTAGTATTATGCCTCACTCATTCTACACTAAATCTCTCCCCTCTTCCTTTCACCACATCCCCTCTAATAACCAGTATAAATTTCACAGTCTATGAATTATTCTTGTGTTTTGTTTTCATTGGTTATTTATATTCGAAAGTTAATAAAACCACCTAGTAACTTTCACTTTCTGGTTTATTTCATTTAATCATGTGAAGCCCAATCCATTTTTCTCAAAAGGTACTATTTTACCTTTTTAAATAACTGAGTAGTATTCCTTGAGAATATATGCCACGATTTCTTTTCCCAGTCACCTGTCAATGAGTATTTAGGTTGGTTCCAAGATGTGGCTATTGTGAATAATACTGCTATAAAATCAGGAATACAGTAATCTTTTCATATCAGTGTTTTCATATTTTGGGGTCAATACCTACCAGCGGTATTGCTAGATCATATAGTGCTAGATCACTTCCTTTTTTAAGAAACAATCTCCATACTCTTTTCCATAGACACTACACTAAACTACACTCCCACCAACAGTGGATGAGTATTCCTTTTTCTTCACCTCTTCACCAATATTTGTTGTTTTCAGTCTTTTTAATACAGGCCATTCTCATAGGGGTAGGGAAGGTGATATTTCATCATGGTGTTGATTTGTATTTCCCTTATAAGAAGTGATGTTTCTCTCTTTATTTTTCATGTGTGTATAAGCCATTTAAATGTCTTCTTTGGAGAAGGATCTCTTTGCCCATTTTTGATTGGATTATTTATTTGTTTATTTATTTTAAAAGATTTATTTATTTTTATTTATTTTAGAAGATTTATTTATTTATACAAGAACCGGGGTACAGGCCAGATGCGTGCGAGGGTGAGAGAATTCACCAGGGACAGAGTAGGGAACAGAACAGGCAGACTGACAAAATACACTGCTGAGGGGAGCAGTGGACGAGCCAGGAGAGGTCTGCTGAGCCACGTGGGATTCTTGCCGGCCGGGATCGAACCTGCGCTGCAGATGCTGCGGACAGCTTCACAGTGCAGCACTCAACCACCTTCACCACCAGGGAGGCCCTGGATTGTTTATTTTTTTACTGTCATGTTCTATGAGCTCTTTATACACTTGAGATTAACTCTTTGTCAGATATATAATGTGCAAATGTCATGTCTCAGATTCTAAGTTGTCTTCTTATTTTTGTGGTTGTTTCCTTCATGGTAAAAAATCTTTTAGTTTGATACAGTACTGTATGTTAACTTTTGGTTTTGTTTACCTTGCTGATGGAGTTGTGTCCCCAAATACATCTCCACAGTTGATGTCCAGGAGTTATGTATCAATTAAGGGTTTTTTATTTTATTTTATGATTTCAAGTTTTATATCAAAGTCTTTAATCCATTTGAGTTAATTTTTGCTTATAGAGTTAAGTGGTGATCTTAAATGATTCTAACTCATTTGTTAAAGAGGCTTTCCTTTCTCGATTGTATGGTCATAGCCAAAAATCGTATGGTCTTTGTCAAAGATTAAAAGTCTATATTCATGAGGGTTTATTTCTGGGCTCTCAATTCTATTCCATTAGTCTGTGTTTGTGTTTTTGTTCCAATATCAGACTGTTTTCTATTGCTGCTATAAAGTGAAGTTTGAAGTCAGTGAGTGTGATCTTTCCATTTTCCTTTTTTTCTCTCAGGATGCTGTAGCTTCAGGGTCTCTTGTGATTCTATACAAATCTTACAATTGTTTGTCTTATTTCTTTAATAAATGTCACTGAATTTTTTCAATGCATAGTATTTGTAAATTGATGTAGGTAATATGGCTATTTAACAATTTTTATTCTTCCAATTCATGAACACAAAGTATCTTTCCATTCTTTGTATCTTCTTCTATTTCCTTTTACAGTTTTCAGTGTAGACATCCTTCAAGGCCTTTAATATATTTATTCCCACATACTTTTTGATGAAATTATAAATAAGATTTTTTAAATTTTTTCTTTCTTTTAATTCATTGCTTGCATATTGAAAAGTAATAGATTTCTGTGTGTTGATTATGTGTCCTACCTCTTTACTGTATTCATTTATTAGTTCTAGTAGTTTTTTGGTAGAGTATTTGTATTTTCTATGTATGATATCATGTCATCTGTGTTATTTCTTTTTCAATTGTGTCCTTTTTTGTCTCTTCTTGTCTGATTGTTATGGCTAGGATTTCTAATGCTATGACTAATCATAGTAGTAAAAGTGGCCACCTTTAGATTGTTCCTGATTGTAGGGGAAATACTTTCAGTTTTTTACCACTGAGTATGATGTTGGCTATGGGTTTGTCATATATGGCCTTTATTATGTTGAGAGATGTTCCTTTTATTCCCATTTTATTGAGAGTTTTTATTACAAATGGGTGTTGAAAATTGCCAAATGCCTTATAGGCATCTATTAAAATGATCATGTGATTTTTATCTTTTTTTTTGGTTGATGTGGTGAAAGACATTGATTGATTTGTATATGTTGAACCAAAGTTGCATCCCTGGCATGAATCCCACTTGGTCATTAAGTGTGGACTTCTTAGATAATTTCAAATTTAGAGTCTTGGAAATGTTATGGCAGCTGATTTATCAGAAATATTAATTTAGTACACATTGATGCTGTGTGATCTATTCATAAACTAGTCACCTTTTCTTCAACAAAGTAGCAGCTGTTTGGTTCTATTACTGGGGAAGGGGGTTATATTAGACATATTTATGGAAGCATAAACACATTTATATAAGCATAGATTGATGTGAGAATTGTGAGTAAATCAATCATTCCAAACAATTAGCTCACTCTGTACTACTTAACTTTTAATATTTGCACATGTTGAATAAATGTAATTAAAAACAAAATCTCCTCCTAACTCAGGAAAGTTCTCCATAAAGATAGAAGAGAAATGAAACTATTTTATTATTGAATAAATTTTAGACCAGAAGGTGATGTACATCCCAGGCAATTTGCTAAGAGATTGCAAAAAGAGAAATAAATCTCACCCTTTTATATCAATTTATTCAAGCAGAAATAACTCATTACATGTATTTTCTGAAGATAAACAATAACTGATCTTTTATTAAGTGATTTAACAGTACCATTTATCTTATAGCTCGTCCTAAATTTACTTGGGATAACCATCTGTGTTAAGTAATTGGTTTAATTGAAAGAAATATAAAATTTGAATATTCTTTATGACAAAAACACAGTGTTGCAACCTAGAGAAAAACACTTATCAAAGATAGGCACCTACATTCCCACAGAAACTAGAACACAGGAGTCTATCTTCCTTGAAAAGTTACATTTCAAAGAGCTATTTCCTTTTACTGTATAATTGTATGATAATTCAATTTGAATTTTGAATTTTGATCTTTTCTCAGTATAGCAATATGCTGTACAATACTCTCTCAACATAGTGGGTAGCAGTAGCATGCTGCAGATCCCAATCAGCCAAGCCACCAATTGGATACTGATATTCCACAGTGTACTGTGTTGTCATTGTTTCTGGATACAGATGGTCCCTGAGTTATGATGACCTGACATGATATTTTCAACTTATGATTTATCTTAAATCCATGTAAGTTAAAATACCATTGTAAGTCAAGGAAGCTCTGTAAGATATAAAATGAATTGTGAAGTGCCAAATCAGAAGTGTTCAGGAACCCTCTGCCAAAGAACCTAGGGAGAAAGACTTTTACAGAGAAATGGCTAGAGCAAAGCAAGGAAATTATCTGACTGACTACAGCTTAAGAGGTTGCTTATTTAGAAACAAGTTCTAGTTCCTAGTTGGCTATTTATGATTATTTGTCCTTAGGTTTTGACTTCTTGATCTTCAGATAGTTATAGGTTTAGATTTTAGTTGATAAGATATAAGAACATTAGGCCTTGATTTATTAAAAAACTCAATTTTTATTTAATGCCTCAATATTACTATTCTTTGTGAAGTTATCATTCAAATTGGGTTTAGATATTGAAGTTTCTTGGTTTATGTCTAAGGTTTTCTGCAGTGTTTTTCCCCATTGTAATGGAGTCACATCGATGAACCTATTCCTCTACTTTTCTTTCTCCAGAGTCATACACTTAGAAAGACCTGCTAAATATTCCAATAAATTTACAAATAATAAAATTTTCACCTTTAATACTGGATAGGAAATTTGCAACACAAACAGATTTTCCATCTATAAACTTCGGAAAAATCTTCAGTTCACCTTAGATTCAGGAGTAACAAAAATAGAGGGGACAAAACAAAGGACTAGACAAGATTCATAGATGAGGTAATGTCTATTGTGTATATTCTCTGATGACTAAGTAACTACATTGTTTTTTTCATCCTGAGATTGCTATTTTGAAAGAATTACATCTTCAGTCATGTCAAGATGTCTTCCCTTGCACTTTACAAGGGAAAAAGCAAAAGTTACAATCTGAATAAAATATTTGACAGTTAAAAACTATTATAACTGAAGGAACTCATTCATCCATCTCTACCTCTTACAACCATAACTATGTATCACAATAGTTCATTATTTGTGGTATGATGGAGCACCTGACAAAAATTAGTAGCATTAACATCTAACTTTCACCTATTGTCATACACTGGAGATTATTATGTAATTCTTAAAGTACTTTTTGTTTACTAAGACTTTTATCTCACATATATCTATAAACTCATATTCTTTATTTTAGAATGTTGTCTTCTTTCTCAGCGATTATTAATAAAGACTTTCTTGTTCTCTTAACATCTAAGAGTTTTGCAGGTCAAAAAGCTATACATGGGTATCCTTTGAGTGAGCTGTATTGGCATTTTATAGAGGATTAGATCCCAAAGTAAAGCTTCATAAAACTGATCAGAAGTCAGCCACAGTTTGCTTATGGCTCAAAGAATTTAATGGTACACTCAAGAAAGCATATAGAAGCATATCTCTGAGATATTGCAGGTTTGGTTCCAGAACACTGCAATAAAAAGAAGAGCAATAAAGTGAGCCACATAATTTTTTTTCTGTTTCCAGTGTATATAAAAGTTTTGCTAATACTTTGCTGTAGCTATATTAAGTGTGCAATAACACTTTCTCTAGAAAAACAAAGTATATATCTTAATTAAAAAAAAACAGTATAGGGGCTTCCCTGGTGGTGCAGAGGTTAAAGCCTCAGCACTATCAAGCTATTGCCAGCCACTGCAGCACCAGTTCCATCCCCAGCCAGGGTGGAGCAGCAGACCTCCAACCCACATGGAGCAGCAGACCTCTCCTGTCTCGCTCACTACTCCCCTCAGCAGTGTATCTCAGTCACTCTGCCTATTCTGCTCCCCATGTGTCTCTGGTGAATCCTCTCACCCCCCACACCTCTGGCCTATAACCCAATTCTTGTGTGCATAAATAAATAAAAATAAATCTTTTAAAATATAAAACTCTATAGCTAAAAAATGATAACCCTCATCTGAGTTGCTGTCTAAGTAGTATTGACAGACTTGCTCAGTGCATGATTGGGACAAGACTTCAATTTGTAAAAAGTGAAATGTTGGTAGCATTTCTCCCAATATGGGGACAGAGAAAGTTCTTCAATTCAGTACTGGAAAGATAAGCTGAAAATTATCCAGCAGGGAACTAAACCCTGAGGGTTCTTTGACTTGCGGAAAAACTGGAAAATTTCTTCAACATTGGAGACCAACATGGACAGCATCAGAGGGACACTGAAGAGATTCAACACCATTCAACAAAAGGTAGGAGGAGAGTGATGTCTGCAGTCTAAAGTCTGGAGCAGCAGGCTACAGTGCAGACCTCCAAGCTGCTGCTGTTTGGCAAGCAGCTGTGGGTAGAGGAGAGTTGAGTAATATAGTACACACCCTTGACTGAGGAGAGATGCATGAGGAGAGCTAAGGTGTTTCTAGTAGACTGGATCCCTAGTGAAAAGAACAAGGACACAGCTCCCCTTAACCCACTGCTCATGACTGATAGTTACCTTGTGAAGTATGCTGACAGTACACAGACTGCAGAGACTCTGGTCTGGAATACCAAAAGGGAAGGCTACAGGCTATGCCATAAACACAAGTCATCCCCCAGTACCAACTCTCATCAGCTACTGGGCTACTCAAAAACAAAAGCAATGCTGACCAAAAAAAAGAGGAAGAATGGTGGTATCACAGTTCCAAACTTCAAACTATACTACAAAGCTATAGGAATCAAAACAGTATGGTACTAGAATAAAAACACACAAAGAGACCAGTGGAATAGAATTGAGATCTCTGAAATAAACCCACACTTATAGGGATAGTTAATTTATAACAAAGGAAACTGAGAAAAGAAAGTATCTTCAACAAACAGTGCTGGGAAATCTGACAAATTTCCCAAAGAATATAACAATACTATCTCACACCATATACAAAAATTAACTTAAAATGAATTAAGAATTTTGCTATAAGACCCAAAATCTCAAAATATATAGAAGAAAATATAGGCAAAACATTCCACAACATTGGTTTCAGTAATGTCTTTTTAGATTCAAGTCCAACAGCAAGAGAAACAAAAAAGAATGCAAACAAATTGTACTATATCAAATTTAAAAGATTCTGCACAGCCAAAGGAACCATTATTAAGACAAAAAGACACCCTTCTGAATGGGAAAAAGTATTTGCACACAATACATCTGACAAGGGGACAACATCCAGTATCTAAAAAGAACTCATAAATGCAACAAAAAGAAAAAAGAACCCAATCAAAAAATGGGCAAAAAATCTAAATAGACACTTCTCCAAAAAAGAAGAAGTGGCCAACAGGTACATGAAAAAGTACTCATCACCAGTCATCTTCAGGGAAATGTAAATCAAAGCCACAATAACATCTCTCAAGTGTGATAACCGTCAATATCCAAGACCAGAAACAACAAGTATTTTAAGGATGTGTAGAAACATCAACCATGATACATTGTTGGTGTAAATGTAAACAAGTCCAACCCCTATGGAAAACAGCATGGAGGTTTCTCAAATTATTAATAGAACCTCCATCAGATCCAGTAATTCCACTCCTTGATATCTACCCCAAAAATGCAAACACTAATTTGAAGGGATAATTAGCACGCCTGTGTTCACTTCAGTAATATTTATAATTCCTAAGTTATGGAAACAAACTAGGTGCCCAACACAGATGAATGGATTAAGAAGATGTTGTCGGTATATACAATGGAATAGCACTCAGCCATAAAAAGATGAACTCTTACCATTTGAAACAACATGGATAGAATAATGCTAAGCAAAATAAGTCAGACAGAAAAAGACAAATACCAATGTTTTCACTTATATGTGGAATACAGAGAAACAAACCAAAGATTCAAACTAAACCAAACCAATAATAAACCCTAGAACTCTAACTGTAGAATTTGGGTTACCAGAGGGTAAACAGGAGGGTAGAGAGAAAAAGGGTGTGATCCTATACCTCAGATTCATATACAGTGTTGTAAACCAATGTAACCTAAAAAAAAAAAGTGCCATGTGTTAGAGTGAACTAAAGAAAACTGTGATAAACAAGGTAGTCTGTATACCAAATAAAGAAAGAAAGATTGCCTGACATTGATGGAATTTTTGTACTTATTGGAACAATCTAAGTAACAGTGAGAGCTATAGCTTTTAGTCACATATACTAATGACTATATCATAATAAGTAGTTAGGCAGCTCTGAAGACAGACTTAAAAAGATTTAGGGATTTATTTCTATAATATCAGATATTTAACATTATTTTTCATGTGGTAATTTTAACTTTTGACAACTGTTAATTAGCATCAGGTAATTTCTAGGGATATGGTGAGTGTTGGCATTAAATCATAAGACTTCAATATTCAATAGTGGACTAATTGTTTATTATATGTAAATCTTATTTCAGAAAATAGTCAAAAATTAAAATGCACCTTGAAAGTGAAATGCACATCTCATCCTCTCTCCAGATACCTATCCTAAAGGGAAGTGACAATTCACCTCCATTTCTAAACCAAAACAAAATGCCTACTGATTCCAGATGATTGTCTTGTTGAATGAATAAATGCATTGGTGAAAGTTGTCTAACTTATAGAACAAATAAGGACTAACAAGACCAGCCCAGGTAGATTTCAAATTCTCTAATCCATAAGCAAAGATTTCTCCTTCCTTTTGATATTTTAGACTTTCCCAGAATGAAGCTTAAGGTTTTCAAAAGCTGAAAATACAGGTTTTTGTAGGCTCTACCAAAATGTTTAGGAAAAATACAAGTCATAACTAGGAACTTTTACTTGATAGAATTAATGAAACTGCCTGATTAAATTCCAGAATGATGATTACTTTGGGTATGAAATACATTATTGAGTAGCCTTTAAATAAAGCTTTGAAGCTGCAGCATTAGAAATAAACTTGAAGTTCATTCTTGAGTCACAGATTTCTTCAACTACACTTAATTTTCTGTATTATAGTAATTGAAATTTATCTCATTTTCATAGCAAAAGCACTAGTTTTCATGAATGGTTAGACACAGAATTAACCATGTTCCTTTAAGAATCAATGATGTGCTTGCCTACCTAACTTCAGGTATTTCATCAGTAAGGAAAATTATTCACCCAGAGGTAATTATGGTAAAAACAAATTGCAGCACTAATTGGAACAGTCGCCACTTAACTAATCTGGAAGAATTTTTTTCCCGGATTTGAAGACATTTTTGTGAGACAGCCAGCTTTTTCTCCTTAATCACCCGGCAAACTCAATAAATCACTACGTACTATATATTTTACCTTTTAAATCTCTGAGAACCTTGTCTTTCTCTCTATCCCCTAGGCGATAGCCTTCAGGGCATTGCCAGTTATTATCAGAATTAATACAACTATCATTTGACTGCTTTTCTAGCTGCAGTTTTCCCCTGTTCCAATATATATATATTTTTTAAGATTTATTTATTTATTTATACAAGAACTGGGGTACAGGCCAGATGCGCAGGAGGGTGAAAGGATTCACCAGAGACGAGCGGGGAATAGAACAGGCAGACTGACGAAATACACTACTGAGGGGAGCAGCGGGCATGACAGCAGAGGTCTGCAGCGCCATGTGGGACCCTTGCCGGCCGGCCAGGATCGCACCACCACTGCAGAGGCTGCGGACAGCTTCACAGCGCAGCGCTCAATCGCCTGCACCACCAGGGGAGGCCCTGTTCCAATATATCTTCCAAGTCTGTCCAAGTCTAATTTGACCATATGACTTTCCTGAATAAAATTCTCTTTTTCCACACTATGGTCTGAATCAAGCCAAATCTCCTTACTTGTAATACAAGGCTGTGATTATCTGGCCTCTATCTTTCAACCTCCCTTCCCTCCCAAACCCTCCCATTTATAACCTGAGGACCAGAAGTCCAACCAATCAAAAGGCTTACATTGCCCTGAGCAGCTCTTTAATGGCAACTTCTCTTTTATGATGCTCTGTCTGTCCAGAACGTTCTCCTAAATCTGAAAATATTCTTTCTCTTCCTGTTCGTCTCAAACAGAGGTAACTTTCTATAGGAAAACCATCCAGATTTCTGAAGACAGAATAACCAATAAATGAAAATATATCCCTTATTAGTATCAGGAACTTTATACATATTAGATTATTTAACAATTACAATAACCCTAGGAAGCAGTATCTATTGTTTCTTTTTTTTTTTTTTTACTATGAGAAAATTGAAATCCATAGGGATTAAGACTTTTGCTCAATGCCACACAGGTTGTAAGTGGTACTACTAAGATATGAACAACAGTGGTCAGAATACAGAGCGTCCACAGGCTTTATTGCTACTCCACACCTACTTCTGACTCATCACAACACATACAAAAATCTTGGAGCATTAGAGCTGTCACTCTATCCCTACTAGCTCTGAACCTTTCAGGGCAGGGACGATGTCTGTGTTATCCTTCTTGTATCTTTAGTACCTTGTTTGGTCCCTGACACAGTAGATGCTTGAATAAATGGAGGCAGGGGAGAGCAGGGAGGGAAATCTCATGAATTACTTGACTTGTATTTACTTTTCTTTTTGTTCACTAATTGTTCACTAATTGTGGACACCTAAAAGACAAGCTAAAGAATGAAGTAAATATGACCCTCAAATCAGTCCAGGTACCTGTTTGATATTATTTAGAAGTTTTAGTAGGGAAAATGAAAATAACTGACTTAAATGAGATTTCTATCTGTCTTCATGGAAGTATCCCCTTTCTTACCACAAATGGATATTTAAATTTGGCCTCTGTGTGTTTAGTCTTCCCAATTAAATGTGAATTTCCTTGACAGGAGAGATGTATATATATTCCATTGTGCCTCTCCCATCTCTTAGTAATATGCAGTGCAATATGAAAAGGTAAGTACACACTTGTTGAATAATTTAATCAATCATTTCATTAATTGTGGTTTATTAATACAATAGCACAATTCTGCTAGGGTATTTATAGTATCTGAACGAAAAATGTGCATTAGTCTCTGGAAGTTATTCTTATATCCCTTCCTTGGAGAATTACACACTGACCATTTCCCTTACATGATCATTATTTCATTATTTACATTTTGGAGATTATTTGCGAACTTTCTAATAGGTGATTAAAATCTGACACAGAGGGCCTCCCCTGTGGCGCAGCAGTTGAGCGCTGGGTTGCGAAGCTGCCCGCAGCCTTTGCAGCACCGGTTCGATCCCCAACACCAGGCGAGGGTCCCACATGGAGCGCAGACCTCTCCTGCCGCCCGCTGCTCCCCTCAGCAGTGTACTTTGTCACTGCCTGTTCTACTCTCTGCTCTGGCTTTGGTGAATTCTCTCACCCTCCTGTGCCTCTGACTGTACCCAGTCCTTGTATAAATAAATAAATCTTTAAAAAAATAAAAAATTAAAAAAATAAAATTAAAATAAAATCTGACTCAGAGCTTGCCACTCAGATGGGTGATATTATCAAATATTTAAAGACTAAAACTAAGAATCAATAATAGATGGGGAAGTTGAGACATCAGGTAGACTTAAATTTAAATAAAATTAAATTTAAGTAAAAAATTAAAAAATACATAGATACATTTTTGCTTATGTGTGCTTATGTCAAAACAAAACAAAAAAAGATCTAAAAACAAAGTCCATGTATCTTCTGAAGACATTTATAAAAAATAAATAAAAGTTTCATTATAGAATATAGAGAAATCCAAATGGAAAATGAAAGCTGTTCTTCTCCAACAAATCTATCTTCCCAAAGGTAATAACTATTAGTATTTACTTTTGTCTTCTGGAAAAAAATTTTAATACCACATAGATTGATGGATTCATTTTTATTTCCACAGACCAGAATCACACTGTCACTGTGTTCTTTATATTGCCCTTTTCATTTGATATAGCTTAGAAATTTTTTCAGTGTCTACCTTATTTTTTCTTTTCACTTTTCTGCTGATTGAAGTCCTGGTTGTACCCATATCTTGTCTGATGTCTTTTTGTTTGTTTGTGGTTATTGATTATTTTTCTACATCACAACATTTAATGAATATCCTTATATGTCTGGCACAATCTGGTGAGGGGACCTATGAAGTATATTTTCGTGGTATAATTCCTGGAACAAAAGGTATGGGCAGTTTTAATTTACATGTGTATTAGCAAACTGACACTAATGAGGTAAACATCTGTTCTCTCAGCACCATTATATGCTTCTGAATATAATTTTGTCCTCTCTAGCAAAAGATACTCAATTTTTGTCAATCTGACCTGTGAAAAGGAAGTTCTATAGTTGTTTTAATATATTGCATTTCTTTATATATGAAGAAAGGTCAACCATCTTTACATATGTTTGTTAGTCATCTTCTCTTTTTGTCAACTACATCCCTTACTAACTTTTATGTTAACCTGGATTAGTTACTCTTAGAAATGAGATGCTCATGAGTAATGCTTCTGTTCCTTTGCTGATTTCTTGGGAAATAACACAAAAGAACCAGGGGAGAGAAAGTGGCCATTAGCTTGCACTATCCTAAACTACTGATAAATTCAATATTTTAAGAACACATACCAGATCATTTTCCAATTAGGAAAATATTAAGAAGGTAATAAACAAGACCAAATGCTTATCAAATTTCAGGCATCCCTGGTCTACAGTTCTTGTCACTCCCATGCCTCAGAGAACAGAGAAGTGTTCTCAAGGGAGGCAAGCTCTCTTTAATTTTCTTTCCAAATCCTATGGGCTTATAGGGAATGAGCATTTTATTTAAATATTTGGCAGAGAAGTACTTTTGTAGATCAAACATTGATTTTTGTATGCATTTATTTACTCACAGTTGACTTATATTAAGTCTACAAGTCTTTTTTTTCTTAATAACTTTCATATCCATTCCCACCTCTCTCATAGTCTTTGCTCAGATTACCATATTTTCTCAGACCTCAGTTGCACTACCCCACTTTTAATCATCCTGAACAAGCTGATCAGAATGCCAGTAGGGGCTCTCAAATATGTAAATCTGTTCTTTTCACCTTGGTTCTTAAAAATTTTTCATAGTTCCTTGACAATAGATAAATTTAAATTTCTTATTCACTGAACAAGACTGTCATGATCTGCTCCTTTCTATCTTCTGTACTCCTTTCACATGGCTATTACTTTAGGTACACAATTAATTACTATATTTATTTATTTGATATTTATTAAATATATCCAGAAGTAAAGAGATAGGCTTAAATATATGTGATTATCTCAGCTGTTTCATGACCTTGAACCTTTTTACCTGACTTTGATTGAAAATGGTTTTACAAACATCTCCAACTTAAATTAGCTTTACAATGATTTTTCAGGATTTAACTTAACCATAATTCACTCTGAGAAGTTCCCCTCTTCTATTGTGTTAAAGCGCCCATTCACTACTGGCAACCTCTATCTGTGCATGTCTAAATATTAATGTCTATTAAAATTCCACTTTCTATGAGTGCATATGATAGGAGAGAAAAGCAGAGTGATGCTTTACTCCCTTAAAACAGCCTCCCCCTCACAATATCTCAATCATTAGGGTTAGTGTCTTAAGCATCTGCATTTAACAAGTGCTACTGTTGCAAGTGAAATCTGAGAACCAGAGCTCTGGAGGATGCCTTGCATATTTAATGTTGAAGAGATCTTAAATAGAACCAAAATTCTTCTCCATTTTTATGATACATTTCATTCTGTTTTCTGGGACTGTCTTCTTGTCTACATTCTTTAACTCTGAAGTCAATAAATTCTTGTCTTGACTTGCAGTTGAAAAAATTTTTCCCTTAACACTTCCTTCCATCCATTATAATTAAATCAAAGATCAAATTGTAGTCTCTGAAGACTTCTCATGTCTTATCGTAGAATGAGCCATCCCTGCAGTGATATCAGTTATGGCTCAAAACATCTCTTAGATAACCCCTGGGACTCTGTTGTTCACTTTAGAGGCAACTGCACATGGCCATGGCATTCCTCAAGAAGCTTCAGAATAACCTTAACCTTTAAAGCATCTACATAGTGAGGAACCTATAAATATTGGATTTTTTTCTCTCTAACATCCAGTATCTTAAATGTCATGTTTCCCCCCAAACAAAATCTTCATTAATTTATAAAACACACATGAAGCGATGATAAAGCACTGCAGACACCATGGTGGAGAGTGTGGTGACAGGCATCTGAGGAGGCGTGATTCTATATCTCTGAATCACATGCAATGTTATAAACCAATATTGTCTTAATTAAAAAAAGGAAAAACAGTTCTTGGTCCATTATAACAGTGTAATGCCCTAAAGGAAAGTACTTTCAGAAATAAAAATCAATAGTATTTTACTTTGACTATCTTTTTGTAGACTATTTTTTATAGACTTAAAAGATGATTAAAAGAAACTCTAATAGACTGCTTGTATTTTAACTTTTGAGGCAGTGAATGATTTTGAATTTGACTATCACTCTTATTGTGATACTTCAGAATACTTATAAATCTATTATGCAGAAAAGTAACTTATGTTTTATTTAGACACATTAATACATTTTCTTTGCCACAGAAGAAAAGATGGTAAGGAATGAACAGTTAATTGTCCTTATTGTCTTAGGACATTGGACATGAGACCCATGCCGTGCATTGTGTGTATATCTCTCTCTCACTCTCACAGATCTGCAATCAGACATTAACCCTCTCCATGTCAGTGTATATCTGCACTTCTGCCTCCAACCCTATATGTCCTTCTCCGCAGGCTTGTCTGTGTCTCCTAATAGCTTCCCAAAATAAGCCTTATATTAATTTGCTCAGTTAACTTTAATGGATTCTAAATTATTTTCAAGGAATTAAATGCTATCATAGTGGCCAGAATTCGCAAAGGACAGGAATTTGATTTGTGAAGCATCATATTATAATCACTGGACCTCCAAGCTTGTAATGCTCTAAAAATTCACATGCACAATTCCATCTGGACAGAGAATATCAGCCAAACAGAGTCAAATTTACACATTCTCTTTTGAACTGGTGTTGAAGAATGAATTTCAAACATTTAAAATCAGTGCTACTTTTTAAAACTTGAAGTGGGTAAGTGCAATTGAAGTGCACTAATGACTTTCAGTATAGATTTAACCTACATTAATCAGAAATGTTTTCATTGTTTGCAGATGGACTTTATAGAAATGGCTTTGCAAGGTTTTGCTTACCCATTCTGGCAGTTGGAAGCAGCACAATTTATTTTGCAAAGTATTCTTTATGCAAACTATATCCATTCCCCAAATGTTCCCCTAAATTAAAGAAGGGAAAAGTGTAGACAGAATAAATTAAAGAAAACCATAGCATGCAAATATTATAGAAGGAATTAATTAAAACCCACAAGGCATTTGGCCAGAACAAGAGAGAACTATTAAGTATATTCAAGAATAGGAAAAGGAACTTTAGGTGATATTGGTAGGGAATGGAATATGAAGAGTTGGAGAGAAGAGCTGAAACTAGCATTATTATTATTAAGAAGGCAACAGACTATTTTATCAACAAGGGGATAAACAGAAATTAGCATTAAATGTGACTTCAATGTTAGATTAGTCTATGGATAAATAAAAAACAAGATTTCTTCTAAAAAACTACCACAAATTACTTCAGTGAAGATATTGTAGTATGCCTGACAGGAAGAATTCTAATAAAGTTGGTTTTTAGGTCTTCAAACTTCGCTTCAAATGTGTAATTACAGTAATGTAATTAGAACTGCTTAAACAACTTTACCTAAACATTACTGGGGAAAGTAATGTTTATTAAAAATTAAAAAGTGGTTATGCATTCTTCTAAAATAATACCACAATTTCTACTACTAAGATAAAGATTTGGGCTTACGGGCTTATTAGATCTTGTGGCAAACTTGTTAGATTCTTTTTATATCAAACCTTGGTAAAAATTTCTTTCAAATGTTAAGTACTGAATAAATTCATTGTGGAGAAATTCAAGAATAGTTGATTATAGACAATGTGTTAAGGGGTATAAGAGAGTATTTGCAAAGTTGTTGAAGAGTAAGGAGGATTCTTAACCTTGTCTGGGAAGAATCAGATGATTACACTACTGGTATATATAGAGTGAATCTTAAAAGATGATCAAGAATGTAAAGTTGCCCTAAGAGAGAACACGTACAAAGACACAGATCCCTAACAATATTTGAGCATTAGAAGAAATGAAGAAAGAACAGGCATGAAAATTGGAAGGCAGATAGTGACCCAAATTTGAGTGACCTTTCTTCAGGAAAGGCAAGTTTGCAGGTCAGATAGAGCCCAGTATGGATCAGGCTGGGTGAAATCTGTAGTGAACCAGGTATTCTGGATTATGTCCCAAAGGACTTATTCCCTAACAGTTCCAGTTCTCCATTGCATTATGTAAATGCAATATTTTGCGCAAAATAAGGCAGTGCTTAAACGTGGAAGTTAATTTGAGCATTTAGAAATTAGACTACAGTTCCAAACAAACATTTCCATGAGCAAATTTTACTTGAATGAGCTTCCATTTTTGTAGCCTCTACTCAAAAGTAAGTAAGAATAACATGGAAATTGAATTAATACTAAGCCATGTTGTGCATGTTATTCTAGAATCTGGACTTGTAATTCTTTATTAATGTTGTATTGTAATGTAGTTTCTTTTCTATTTAAAAATGCTTGAGTTATGTGAGAGTTCCAATTAATCAATGTAACTATATATATATCTTTAAATTTATTGGTTTTTTTTTTTTAGATTTATTTATTTATTTATACAAGCACTGGGTAGTCAGAAGCGCAGGAAGGTGAGAGAATTCACCAGAGCCAGAGCGGGGAACAGAAGAGGCAGAGCGACGAAATACACTGCCGAGGGGCGCAGCGGGCGGCAGGAGAGGTCCGTACCATGTGGTACCCTCGCCGGTGGCCGGGGATCGAACCGGCACTGCAGAGGCTGTGGGCAGCTTCACAGCCCAGCACTCAACCTCTGCGCCACCAGGGGAGGCTCTAAATTTATTCTTATAGGACAAAGGTTTCCACAATTATGTCTGTAATAGAATCTTACAGGATGTTTGTTTATAGGTTAGATTCCTGGCATTAACTCAGACCAATATCAGAATGTCAGGATCCGGAAATCTGCTTTTTTCAGTAAGCTCTACAAATGTTTGATATTACACTTTCATAACCACCTATCAGCCATCTCTTATCTAAGGAACGCTAAGTGTGAGTGAAAAGGTTCATCCTTTTTCCAATGCATACACTAAATATGACCTGAAGCAGAGTCTTTACCAAAGACCAGGAAACTGGGATAATCAGACTTTAAAATTAGGACCTATTTGATGATGGAAGACATTAGTTTGTCTCACTGAGTCTCCTCCTTCAGACTAGAAGGCACTCACTAAGAGGAAACCTGTAAGCTAAAGAGAGTCAAGTACTTCAGTATTGTCAAGTATTGTGTAAAGTATTGTGATCTGTCTCTGGAATATGAGGTACTTATCTTAATCTCTGGTCAATGTGCATGTAATTATAAAAACAAACAAATAAAAACTTACCACATTGCATTTCTTATCATTCTATTATCTTACAGAATATTTTCATATGCTAATTCCTTGGTAGAACCTGGGTCCACTGCTTGTAAAACCCTTCCATAATTCAATTCTTCATCAGGAAAAATCCAATTAATCCTTTAAGATTTGACATAAATGATACTTCCTCACATATAAAGCTCTTCCACAAGCCAAGGTGACTCATTCTGACCTTTGGTTCAGATGGTTATGATGACACATTTCATCACAATTTTTTTTAAAGATTTATTTATTTATACAAGAACTGGGGTACAGGCCAGATGTGCGGGAGGGTGAGAGGATTCACCAGAGACAGAGCAGGGAACAGAACAGGCAGACTGACTGAAATACACTGCTGAAGGGAGCAGCAGGCAAGGCAGGAGGGGTCTGTCAAGCCAAGTGGTTATCTCCCTGGTTGACTGGGATTGAAACCTCACTGCCGAGGCTGCGGACAGCTTCACGGCACTGTGCTCAACCCGCTGCACCACTGGGGAGGCCAATTTTTTTTTATTTTTGGACCTTGAGCTATTGAGGAAATTCAGCTTAAATAGTGACTGTTATAGCCCTTGATAGACACTAGGTAATAGACTCAACTTTATATATGGATGATACTGGGACAAGTAAGCCACAGACAATCCAGCCCAACCATGGCTAAGTTAATTAATAGTAAAAAATTTTTACTTAATATGAAAGTCCCTTAAGAAATTCTAAGTCAGGACCTCCCTGGTGGTACAAGGGGTTGAGCACAGCACTGTGAAGCTGTCTGCAGCCTCTGCAGCACCAGTTCAATCCCTGGCCAGGGAGCTACCCACATGTCTCTCCTGACTCACCTGCTGCTCCCCTCAGCAGTGTACTTTGGTCTATCTGCCTGTTCTGTTTCCCGCTCTGTCTCTGGTGAATCCTCTCACCTCCCATACCTCTGGACTGTACTCCAATTCTTGTAATCATAAATAAACAAATAAAAATTTAAAAAAAGACATTTTAAGTCTTTTTTATTTCTGGCTACTACCTTTAGCATTCCATTGTCTTAAATGGTGAGATCTATGCTGTTGTAGCATCTAGGTCATTTGCAATGTAGGAGTTTTCTGTGTTAGTAAATCCCTAAACAGAATCCTTACTAAAGCTCATTTAACAAATTAAAGAGCATGGATCTTGGTGTCAGATAAGCCCGAGTTCAAACTATAAATATTCCACTGTTTATCCTTAAGTGTATCACTTTATTATCCCAAACCTCTATTACTTCACCTGTCAAGTAGAAATTGTGACATAGGTCAAACAACTAATTAGATAATAAAATATAGGAGAAAACATCCAACATATTGACTAATTCATAACAAGCACTCCTAAATTTGATACTGCCATTAGTGTTATACCAAAAAGTTGCACTGGGGTTAAGTCATTTGTGTTATAAAGATTGGAAGAGCTGAGGCATTAAGATAGGATGAGTTAGTTGATCAAGCCCAGCTTTACCCAGAGGATCTTAGCAGAAGAATGAACTGGCATAACAGGAAGTATAGTATCAAAATGTCTCTTGTAAACTAGAAAAGTTTAGAAGGAGAACTTAGCTCATTTATGCATTTTTAAGTTGGTAGTTCTGCTTTAGAGGTAAAATTAATCTGTCTGAGAATATTTGGATGTTTAACATCACATCTAATCAATGCATGGTAATGACTAGAACATATTGGCTTTGAAAGAGAACAAACAGATATTAGAGAAGAGAACAAGCAACAGGATCTAGCAAGGTTTCAGAGCCTCCTTCAGAGCCTATTGAGCTTAGACTGCCCAGAATCTGGCTACTGATTTTTTTTTCTTTTTTAACAGCCTTATTGAAGTATAAGTTATATATAAGACACTATACATTTTTAAAGTATACAAATTGATGAGTTTTGACATATGTATATATCCACAAAAGTATCAACACAGTCCAGATAATGACTATATCCATCACCTCTACACCTTTTCTCCTCTTCCAGTTCCAGAAATTTGAATTTTCTTTTTTTTTAAGTGGATATTATTCTTTTTTTAAAAAAAAAGATTTATTTATTTATACAGCACTGGGTACAGTCAGAAGCACGGGCGGGTGAGAGAATTCACCAGAGCCAGAGTGGGGAGCAGAACAGGCAGACTGATGAAGTACACTGATGAGGGGAGCAGTGGACTGGGCAGGGGAGGTCTGCTTGCCATGTGGGACCCTCACTGGCGGCTGGGGATCAAACCCACGCTGCAGAGGCTGCGGGCAGCTTCACAGCCCGGCGCTCAACCGCTGTGACAACGGGGAAACCTGAAATTTGAATTTTCACCAGGAATTAAGTGATCTCTTAGGGACTGGTTTATAACAACCACATTTCCAAAGGATAGATAGTAAAGCAGACACAAGCAGATTTTTTAATTTACCATAGAAGAATCAATACTTACAACAAATTTAGCATTCATTTCTATGAATTAGAGAAAAGATATTTTAGTAGTTTGGAAATAGCTGTATCATCAGATGATTTCTCAGTAACAAAGAGCTACAGTAAAAGAAACAGATGCTCTTGAGGAATATTTCAACAAAAATATACGAAACCCAACAGTTTCTCCTTGTTTCCTTACCCCGTTAACTTTTCTAGTAGCCATACTGTGTTCTGTCTAGTAGCCATAGTGTCTCCTGGACAAAATTTCTCCTTTTCTAGACTTAATAAGAGTCCTCTTTTGTTAACAGAAACACATACACTACGGACGATTGAGTGACAACTTTCTCTTGTTATAGTCTGGTCACTTCAGTAAGACTTGGATATTATCCATAACTCAATAATTTATATTTATACTTGTTTATTAACTGTATAGTTATGTGTACATATAATTAAACTTGGTATGTATGCTAAGTCTTACGAGATACTATCACAGAGAATGATTTTGTCTAACTGCGGGCATTGAAGTCACCTTGCCTTGCCTCCTACAGAAATGGCAATAACAATAGGTTCTAGTCTCCTTAAGACACATAAAGCTTTTCATTTTACACTGCAAAAGGTCTAGAAACTTTGACTCTGTAGTGTGATTTTATGGTGTATGTTCCGGTCATTCTCAAGGATACTAGGATTAGGTAGTCCTCCCTCTAGTAGATGATACACAGAGCTATTTAAATGTGTTTCAGCAAGTTGAACATGTCAGCACATGTCAAAACACTTAAATTATAATGAGAGTCTATGACCTTAGCAAAAACATGATGTCAATATCAAAAGACTTCTTGCCATAATTAATGTCCTCCATGAATTGAGTCTCTTTGAAATGACCTTTTTTACCAAGCTCTTAAACAAGTTTACCACTGAACATATTACCTAATTCAAATATTCCTGTTGTTAATTTTCATTGAATTAAAGAATTTTAAAGCCTAGAAACTATTTCCTTTTTCTCAGAATGGGAAGAATTTTGTTCCCAGCAAGAGCTTAATGTTAAAAAAACAAAAAACATGCAAGGGTCTCCCTGGTGGTGCAGTGGTTAAAGACACAGTGCTATCAAGCTATCACCAACAACTGCGGATCCCTGGCCTGGGAGCTGACCCACATGGCACAGCAGACCTCCCCTGTCTTGCCCACTGCTCTCCTCAGCAGTGTATCTCAGTAGACCCACCTGTTCTGCATCCCACTCTGTCTCTAGTGAACCTTCTCAACCCCTACACCTCTGGCCTACACCCCAGTTCTTGCATGCATAAATAAATAAATCTTTAAAAATATAAAATAAGAAACAAAAAAAAACCTTCTACACCTATTAATAGAGAATAATATACAGTATAATTTTGATACCATGGCAGGAAAAAATATTATTTTGGAATAATGAATAAAGGTCAGAAAAGGAAGTTACATCATAAGTCAAGATATTTGGCACATAGTAGGCACTCAAGCAATGTTAAATGAGTTTTAAACTTGTCGGATATAATGTTTAGATTATGAAAGAGTTTTTCATTGCTTTACATTTTAGATTACTTTTTGGACATTTATTCCTCAATTTCAAATTGATAAATGGCTACCAAACCATGGAAAAGTGAGCAAACACCATACCCTGATCAGGAGCACTATGTTAGTCATTATGATGAAATATCAGGAAGTCAGGGTGGCAAAGAATTTAAACTTATTCCAAGCCACACAACTTTTCTCTTATATATTCAAAAAAATTTGAAAATTTGATTTGATTTGACTCTGTTGGTCATACTTCAATTACATATGTCAATTTTTAATTTATTATTCTAAAAATAATAATATCAATAATAAAAGAATCAGAACTTGTCATCTCCTCTGACTTGCCTGAAAGTCATTTGACAAATGAATTGGTCCTTTAAACAGATTAATAGGATCACAGATTATAAAACTACTGGGTTAACTGTTTTTAATTTGTTCACTCACATAACTTTTGTTCAATACTGCGAACGCAATGTCAGCAGAAACAAATGTGTTGCCATCTCTAGTCTGTGTGCCTCCTTGAAGACTTGGACTGTATTTTATATTGGTGTGAGGGCCTCGATTTTTGTCTACATCTTACTACAAGGGCTTCTGTTGGTTTTCTTAGCAATAATTTTTGCCAGGAAGTTCTCCACCCAACTCTTCAGTTATGCTTTCTTAAAATTGGGTCTCATACTTCAATGGCAGAGCACAGAAAAATATATGCTCTCTTCAGAAATATAGTTGATCTGCCATACACACTGGGAAGACTTTTTCTTCAGAAATATGACTCTGTTGCATGAATATATTATATAATTATAATCAGGAATACATTGTTTCATACATTAAAAAGCTATTTAATGAAGTAAAATTGTAAGTTTTGAAATAAATTTAAGCCAGTAGAAGAAGAGTTAAGTATTTAAATATTATTTGAGGAGGCTGATGCATTGAAGAATTAATGAGCACATTAAGGTTAACAGAGGACATTCAGGAGTTGTCCTTTCTTGGGAAGAGGACACTAATCAAGATGACAATCATATTCAGCAAATATGCTCAAAGATAAATCTAGGACATGTTTTCCATGTGTTCTACCTACCCCCTCTTGCCTGACATATAAACAAGGCCAGCAAAATGATCAAAGAAGCTAAGAAAAGAGGCAATGGCAAGAGTACAAGAATTATCCACAAGCCGGTATGGGATTACCACCAACTACAAGCAGAGATTCTGGCAATTGTTGAGGCTTTTGGCACTGTCCTGAGGGGATATTCAGTTGCTTTTCAGGCTGCTGTGATGCACATCTGTATATCCAAGTTGTTGAATAAACTCAATTGCATTTGAAGATTCTCCTAATGACAAAACCATGCCGTATCTAGCTCAGAGTTCTAGGTGTTGAAAACTGGACCTTCACATATAAAGTATTCTTCAAAAGGTGTTTAAATGAACATTTTTCTAACCATATACTATGTAAATAACACATCTTGTGAGAATAAATTTAATTCAACACCAAAAATCCAACTACAATGTAACTATGGTTGACTTACATGCTTGCTAAATCAGTCTCTCACTAACATCCTGTTACTGAACTTTCTTTAGTTTAACTGCTACAGGCTGTCATTCTCTAAAGGACTTCCCCTAGGATAGCAAAGAGAATACAGAAACAAGAAACTCTGCGTCGCCTATGAGGTAATCAGCTAGTGTCTTTCAAGACCAGCCAATAAATTAAAGATTCATTTCACCTAAGAAAATCTGTTATGAGAAACTTGTATTCTGATAAACTAGACTATTCCTATCCTTTCCTACTCTTGTACCCCTCCTATTTCTACTGATTCAGTATTTGCAAGTCACATACCAGGTGTAAGCTTCACATCAATATTAAAAAAAAAAAACAAAGAAAGAAAAGAAAAGGAAGGGAGGGAGAGAGAGAGAGAGAAAGGAAAATAATAAAAATAATTTATCATGGCTCTTTAGTAAAAAGATTCTGGGGTACATTTTATCCATCCTATAATGGAACCATATTGGCCCCTGAAATTTAATACCCTTTCCCAAAGAAATCAACCAGCAGATACTTATCAACATCCTCCTGAAAAAAGTTTTAAAGCATTCTATTATGAGAACTGTTAACCAAATGTTCGTATGTTGAAATCCTAACCCTCTATACCTCAGAATATGACCTCATTTGAAAATAGGATCATTGCAGATATAATTACTTAAGATGAGGGCATACTGGAGTTGGGTGAGTCCCTACTCCAATATGGCTGGTGTCTTTATAAAGGGAAATTTTTGATATGGAAATAGTCATTTGAAGAACATCATGGAAAATGAAGGCAGAAGCTAAGGAATGTGAAGCATACCAGCAAATCGTCAGAAGCTGGACAAGAGACAGTAAAGATTCTCTCCCATAGCCCTTAAAAAGAACCAGTCTGTCCAACACCTTGGTCTTAGACTTGCAGCCTTCAGAACTGTGAGACAGTGAATTTCTGTTCTTCAAGCTACCCAGTTCATGTTACTTTGTTACAGCAGCCTAAGCAAACCAATACCCATTTTACTGAAGTCACTGACTGGAAACAGTATCCGTCTTGCCAAGGGCCTCCACTACAACACTCGTACCAGGACTGAACCCACTATGAGACAGCTTGAGTTCTGTCTGTGGATTTAGAAATCACCATCAAAATCCACACTGTATTTTATCTTGCTCTCTTGAAAGTACACAGAGCAGAAACAAACTGGGATCATCTACACTCCTCTTAGAACTTTCTGATCAAGTAGCCTAAGAGTGGCGAGGCAGTGGAACTATTGACAGATATAAAAATGTAAGAGATTTTCCTGAATACAAGAACAGGGATGAAGCTTTCTCCCTACTTCTATTTACTGTCTCTAGCTCACCGCTGAGCACAAACTATTACTATTTACTTTTTGGTATAAGATGCTATCAACACTCTTTAATAGTTTATTTTTTGTTTTAAAACTTTTGAATAATTAATATAAATGAAACATCTTTTTTCAATACTTATAAATATCAGTAGTAGGCAGAAAAACAATGAATAATTCTTCACTATGGAGAAAGGTTTCCATTAGTGTGCCTCAAGGAAAGACGAGCTAGCCTCTGCTGCCATCTAGTGTACAGATGATTACATTTTAAAAGTTAAATATGAACTCAATCTCCAAATGAAGACTGTACTTAGGTAAATGCAGGAATATAGAGTTCACATGTAGAGCTGCTTCCCAATATGACCTTCCCTGCCTGTCATCTTGTGCCAGTGACATAACCTTTGTGATGAACTACTACTTTTTATTTAACGAGTCTTCATTTGGTCATTACTATATTCCAAGCACTTATAGTGGTCATCAAAAGCTGTGTAACATATGTCATCCACAAAGAGGCAAATTGTGACTTAATTTAAATATCTATTTAAATTAAATTTTCTGTCTTTGTTATACTAACAGATAAACTCTGTGGTTTCTCTAATAAGTCTTCCCTCTGTCCATTTGAATCCAATATTAATTGTTCACTTGTCCTTTCTTTTTTTTTTTTTTTTTTAAAAATTTCTAACAAAATCATATATTTCTAACTTACATAAGTATACATTTATTAGCAGTTTAAGTTTCTAATGATACAATAAAATAAATTAGAATGCATTCTGAATTTTGCAAATAAAAACTCCAAATACATTGTTTAAAAAGTGAACAGAAGAAAAGACATGAAGCAATCATGCTTAAAATAAAGTTATCTGCATACTGCTATCACAACTGATTATATTTTAGATTCTTTTTTTTTTTTTTTTTTTTAAATATTAAATTTTATTTTTATATTCCCCCATACAATTGCAAACGCCCCATTCTGACCCCAATCCTTCCCCTCCCGCCCCCCCACCCCCCAAAAAGTGTCTCTGGTTCATAGTTTTTTTGTTGATTTTGATTTTCACTTTCTTATATTCATTTTCCTGGTCCCTTATTTAAGTTTTCTAGATTCCTGCTATGAGTGAGACCATCCGGTATTTTTCTTTTTCTTTTTGGCTTATTTCGCTGAGCATGATCCCTTCCAGTGCCATCCATGTTGCTGCAAATTGCATGTGTTTATCTTTTTTGAATGCTGAGTAATATTCCATGGTATATATGTACCACATCTTCTTGATCCAGTCATCTATTTTTGGGCATTTGGGTTGTTTCCAAAGCTTAGCTATTGTAAACAGTGCTGCTATAAACATAGGAGTGCAGGTGCTCTTTGGAATTGATGTTTCTGTGTCCTTTGGGTAAATACCTAGGAGTGGAATTGCTGGATCATATGGAAGCTCTATGTTTAGTAGGTCCAGAAATCTCCACACAGCTCTCCATAGTGGTTGGACCAGTTTGCACTCCCACCAACAGTGCACAAGAGTTCCTTTTTCTCCACATCCTCGCCAACATTTGTTGTTGCTAGTTTTTTTAATATGTGCCATTCTCACTGGTGTGAGATGGTATCTCATGGTAGTTTTGATTTGCATTTCCCTGATTACAAGTGATGTTGAACATTTTTTCATATGTCTGTTGGCCATTTGCATTTCCTCTTCAGAGAAGTTTCTTTTTAGCTCTTCTGCCCATTTTTTGACTGGATTATTTTCTTTGTTGTTGCTGAGTCTCATCAGCTCTTTGCAGATTTTTGTGATCAGTCCTTTATCATTAGTGTTGGGTGCAAAAATGTTCTCCCAGTTGGTGGGGTTTCTCTTTGTTTTTGTTATTGTCTCTTTCGCTGTGCAGAAGCTCTTTAATTTGATGTAGTCCCAGCTGTTTATCTTTCTCTTCACTATCACTGCTTTGGGTGATGTGTCTGTAAAGATGTCTTTGATGTGCAAATCCCGTAGTGTTTCGCCTATATTTCCTTCTATGTATTTTATGGTTTCAGGTCTTATGTCTAGTTCTTTAATCCATTTTGAGTTGATTTTTGTGTATGGTGTGAGGTAGTGGTCAAGCTTCATTCTTTTGCATGTAGCGACCCAGTTTTCCCAGCACCATTTATTGAACAAACTTTCTTTGCTCCAATGCATAGTCTTTGCTCCTTTGTCAAAGATTAGTTGACCATAAATCTGTGGTTTATTTCTGGATTTTCTATTCGATTCCATTGGTCTGTATGTCTGTTCTTGTTCCAATACCATGCAGTTTTGATGATTATGGCTTTGTAGTATAGTTTGAAGTCTGGGAGTGTGATGCCTCCATTTCCTTCTTTTTTTTTCAGTAGAGCTTTGGCTATTCGGGGTTTTTGGTGATTCCATATGAATTTCATCAATAATTGTTCTATTTCTTTGAAGAATGCCATTGAGATTTTGATTGGAATAGCATTGAATCTGTATATTGCTTTTGGTAGGATGGCCATTTTAATAATGTTTATTCTTCCAATCCATGAGCAGGGGATGTCTTTCCATTTCTTTGTGTCTTCTTCTATTTCTTTTAACAGTGTTTTATAGTTTTCTTTGTATAGGTCCTTTACCTCTTTTGTTAGATTTATTCCCAAATATTTGATTTTTTTTGTTTCGATAATAAAAGGGGTGGTTTTTTTGATTTCTTCTTCTTCAGATTTATTGTTTGTGTATAGGAAGGCCACTGACTTTTGCGTGTTGATTTTGTATCCTGCCACTTTACTGAATTGATTGATGAGTTGAATTAGTTTTTCTGTGGAGATTTTGGGGTTCTCTATGTATATTATCATATCATCTGCAAATAGTGATAGTTTGACTTCTTCTTTTCCTATTTGGATTCCTTGGATGTCTTTCTCTTGTCTTATTGCTCTGGCTAGGACTTCCAGTATTATATTGAAAAGCAGTGGTGAGAGTGGACATCCTTGTCTTGTTCCAGATCTTAATGGAAATGCTTTCAGCTTTTCACCATTGAGAATGATACTGGCTGTTGGCTTGTCATAGATGGCCTTTATGATGTTGAGGTATGTTCCTTGTATCCCAAGAATTTCAAGGGCTTTTATCATGAATGGGTGTTGCACTTTGTCGAAAGCTTTCTCAGCATCTATTGATATTATCATATGGTTTTTATATTTCTTTTTGTTGATGTGTTGGATAACGTTGATTGATTTTCGGATGTTAAACCATCCTTGTGCCCCTGGAATGAATCCAACTTGGTCGTGGTGAATTATCTTATGGATACATTGTTGGATTCTGATAGCTAAAATTTTATTGAGGATTTTTGCATCAGTGTTCATTAGGGAGATTGGCCTATAGTTTTTCTTTTTTGTGTTGTCCTTATTCGGTTTTGGTATTAGTGTAATATTGGCTTCATAGAACGTGTTTGGTATTGTCCCTTCCTTCTCAATTTTTTGGAAGAGTTTGTGAAGGATAGGCACTAATTCGTTTCTGAATGTTTGGTAGAATTCATTTGTAAATCCATCAGGTCCTGGGCTTTTGTTTTTGGGGAGGTTTTTAATTACCATTTCAATTTCGCTGCTTGTAATTGGTCTGTTTAGGTGTTCTATTTCTTCTTTATCTAGCTTTGGGTGATTGTAGAGTTGTAGGAATTTGTCCATCTCCTCTAGATTGTTAAACTTGTTTCCATATAACTGTTCATAGTAGTTACTGATTATTCTTTTGATTTCTGCTGTGTCCGTTGTGATTTCTCCTCTTTCATTTATGATTCTGTGTATTTGTGCTTTCTCCCTTTTTTCCTTTGTGAGCCTGGCTAGGGGTTTGTCTATTTTATTTATTTTTTCAAAGAACCAGCTCTTGGTTTCATTGATCTTTTGGATTGTTTTTTTAGTTTCAATTTCATTTATTTCTGCTTTGGTTTTTATTATTTCTTTTCTTCTACTGGTTCTGGGGTTTTTTTGTTGTTCTTTTTCTAGATCTTTGAGCTTCGAGATTAGGTTGTTTCTTTGAGTTCTTTCTTGTTTTTTGATGTGAGCTTCTATTGCTATATATTTTCCTCTTATTACTGCTTTTGCTGCATCCCATACATTTAGGATATTGGTGTCCTCCTTGTCATTCAATTCAAAGAATTTTTAATTTCTTCTTTGATCTCCTCGTTAGTCCAGTGGTCTTCCAGTAGTGTGGCTTTTAATCTCCATGAGGTAGGATAGTTCCTTGCCTTCTTTTTATGATTTATTTCTAGTTTGATGCCTTCGTGGTCAGAAAAGATGGTTGGTATGATTTCAATCTTGGTGTATCTGTTGATGTTTGTCTTGTGCCCCAGTATGTGATCGATCCTGGAGAATGATCCGTGTGCGCTTGAGAAAAATGTGTACTCCATTTTTTTGGGGTTTAGTGTTCTATAGATGTCTGTTAAGCCCAAATGCTCTAGGTCCTTATTTAGAGCTTTAGTTTCTTTACTTATTTTTTGTCTTGTTGATCTATCCATTGTTGATAGTGGTGTGTTGAAGTCTCCCACTACATATGTGTTTTCTCTGATGTCTGTTTTCAGAGAGGACAACAGTTGTCTGATATATTTTGGTGCTCTTTCGTTTGGTGAGTATATGTTAATGAGTGTTATTTCTTCTTGAAGTATTGTCCCCTTAATCATAATGTAGTGACCATTGGGGTCTCTTTTTATTTTTTTGAGTTTGAAGTCTGTTTTATCTGATATAAGTATAGCTGTTCCTGCTTTCTTTTTTGGCCCATTTGCTTGTAGGATTGTTTTCCATCCTTTGACTTTGAGCCTATTTTTATCTTTTGTAGCTAAATGTGTTTCCTGGAGACAGCAAAAGGTTGGGTTTTGTTTCTTAATCCAGGCTGCAACTCTGTGTCTTTTTATTGAAGAGTTTAGTCCATTTACATTTAGAGTTAATATTGATATGTTAGCATCTGTATTTGCCATTATGTTTGTCTTTCCTTTGATTTTATTTATTTATTCTTTTAATAACTTTTTTTTTTTTGGTCTTCTTTCGTTGTTATTCGTCCCTCTGAGGTTCTGGCTTTAGGATTCCTTGTAGTATTTTTTGGAGTGGGGGTTTAGTCGCAATGAAATTCCGGAGTTTCTCTTTGTCTGGGAAGGTCCATATTCTTTCTTCATGGAGGAAAGAGAGCTTTGCAGGATAGAGTATTCTTGGTTGGCATCTGTTTTCTTGGAGTCTGTTGACTATGTCCCTCCACTCTCTCCTTGCCCGTAGTGTTTCTTCAGAGAAGTCTGATGTCAGCCTGATTGGTTTTCCTTTGAATGTTATCTGTTTCTTCCCTCTTGTCAGCTTCATTATTTTTCCTTGTCCTGGATTCTTGGGAGCTTTACTATTATGTGTCTTGCTGTGTTTTTCCTTTCGTCGTGGAAGTTTGGTGTTCTTCTTGCTTCTTGTATATCAATTTTCAGCTCCTTCTTCTCATTTGGGAAGTTCTCTTCAATTATATCCATGAATATTTTCTCTGTTCCTACATCTCTCTCCTCTCCTTCTGGAATTCCTATAACTCTTATATTTCCTTTCCTCATGGAGTCAGATAGTTCCCGAAGTCTTTCTTCATTCTTTTTCCTTCGTACTTCTCTTTCCTTTTCTGTTTTGGTTCTTTTTATTTCTGTGTCTTCAAGATTACTTATTCGTTCTTCCATTTCATCTATTCTGCTTTCATTGCTTTTCCCAGAGTTCTTTAGTTCCTCCATTAATTCTTTGATCTCCTGCATTTCTCTTACTTCCCTCTTTAGGGACTCAATTTCCTTCTTCTGATCTATCACTTTTTTAATCATGGCAATTTTAAATTCTCTTTCTGGAAGGCTCAGAAGTTCTTCCAAGTTGCTGTCGTTGCAATCTGGGGAGTGGTTTTCTTTTTGTGGTGTGCTTCTTTCCTGAGGAGTTTTTAGGTTGCGTGTGGTTCTTCTACTCCCTACTGTCTGTTTTCTAATTTGTCGTATGCGTTGGGACACTGTGTTGCTCGGACTGACTGACATCTTGGGTGAACTTCTCCGCTCCCCTCTGGCTCTTCCAGGAGCCATCTCTGTCTTCTGGGGGAGCTTTCTGCTGGTTTTAGGCAGTTTTTACTGAAGAAATGTCCCTGTTCTCAAATGGCGAAGCGGGATGCAGTCCCTGCGCCTCCGGTTTCACGCACACTCTTCTGCGCACCCGGTCTGCCCCGGACGTGGGTGCCTGCTCCCTCTGTGGGCTCAGACTGCTGGTCGGAAGGGGCCTGGCGTGGAATAACTTCCCGGCTGGCCACTGGGTCCTCCAGAAACCTTCTGCCCTTTTCAAGCAGTCTTAAGAAATGTCCTGTTTTATAGGGTGTTAGTGACTTTTTTTTTTTCCTGGTCGCTAGGTGGCGCCAGAGATCTCTCCTATTGTCCTTGGGGGGCTGTTTTTCGCCTCCCCCCACCCCGTGGGACAGAGAACAGAGCGGGAATGGTAGGGTACACCTCAACAGCTTTGGGGTGCTGTGTCTGCCTTGTGCCCCACTGTCGTGGAGAAACCACGCCCCGAATTTTCGTGCCCCGGGTCTCAGTTCAAAGCCCTCAGTTCCAGGACGCGGGCTGTAGCCCAGTTCAGTGGCGCGGGAATGGCGCCTTTTGCACCGCTCCCGTGCCTGGGCGCCTGGTTCCTGCTTACTCAGGGAGGGACCTTCACCTCAGTGAGGACCTCCGCGCGTCTCCCCGCAAGCCTAGGTAGTCTCCCCGCAAGCCTAGGTCGCAGGCGCGGGGACCTGGGCAGCCGCGATCCAGGTCTGCACTTGCTTTTCAAGCGCGCCGAGCACTCCGCGTTTCCGCGCCAGCTTACCGGCAGCCCGGGCTGTGTGCGCGTCTCCCGGGGTCTTTGTTCTTCTCTAATGGCGCCCGGAGCCGTTCGCTCACCGCCGCGGCGGATCCTGCAGGGTTCACCTCAGCTCCCGTTCACGGGGTGTGGTGGCTGCAATAGTTCCTTTCCGCTCCCAGTCCCGCTTGCTGCCTCGTTTGTTCTTGTGGGCCGTTTTGGTTTGTTGTTTCCTCCTCTCTGCGGGGTCGGAGAGTGCCGCCTCTGTGGGCGGGGGAGGGGAGCAGGGTTCTGCGCTTCCCTCCCTTCTAGTCCTCTTTTATGGCCAGTTTCTTCTTCGGGCAGTTCGCTGGCGTCACCCGTTTATCTTCCGTGGCCCAGTTCTCACTGGGACCTGCCGCTTTTCCTCCCTATTCACTTTTTTTAATGGGAGATCTTACTCGCAGCGTCTCCTCGCCGCCATGTTGCTCCGCCCCCTGCAAGTAATATCACACTTGTCCTTTCTGATCCCTCCATGTTCCTAATTCAGACAGGCTACCAAGCATAAATTCTCCTGTACAATAATAATAATCTTAACTAAATGCACTTTCCCCTCTAGAAAATTTGGCTCCATGAAGTCTTCAACTTGAGTAACAGTCCTACTTCTTAGAAGATGAGGTTATCTTTGCCTTGATCTTGACTATTCTCTGGGGAAGTGTAATGGCTTTGCAAGCAGACTTAAGTTCAGTCAGGATTGAAAGATTATCTTCTCCAGGGAAGTTCAGTGATGTATCAAAGAAATTTCCTCAGCCCCACATCTCCATCAGGTCACTTCCCTCATAATTTAATCATGTGTGTCCTCCAGAGATCAAAGAAGAGAGTCAATCCAGCCTCCAGTGCCCTTTATCTTTCATGTTTCATTTATCTTTAAATGCATCTTTCATGTTGTATCACAGGAATTTCTAGAGTGTGTCAAAATAAGATGTTAATTAAGCACCTGAAAGATTATGATCTCACCTGAGAAGTCACTTTCCTCTATCCCAATTTTATCAAATTATGTTCAACTAATACTCTACCTAACTCCCTGAATCAAGTTATATTATACAGTGAACACCAAATGGCATTATAACCCATGTAACACATATCCC
The DNA here is from genome assembly GCF_014898055.3 of Talpa occidentalis. Classification (NCBI taxonomy): domain Eukaryota; kingdom Metazoa; phylum Chordata; class Mammalia; order Eulipotyphla; family Talpidae; genus Talpa; species Talpa occidentalis. The sequence goes on from NW_023605083.1 coordinate 57,881,138, forward strand.
AATACATCTTAGTATTCCAGGACTCAATCTTCTCCCCTTCCATTTTCATTGTCAGAGATTTAATTTCAGTCCTACCTCTAGTCCCTTCTTCCCAATCTCACCAGTCTTTTTTTTTTTAAATCAAGCCATACTCATGTTTCCCTCCTGACAAAAATTATTCTTCAATAACTAAATTGTGAGTTATACAGCCCCTAAAATAGCAATTGGCATAGACTACTTTATGTGACAATTCTCTGTTATCACCTACTACCCCCTCTTTCACATTTAATGATCAGACCACAGTGATTTATATACCTTTTCTTTAAGATAAAACAACATTTTACAACTCCAAGTTTAAATACATGCTATTTTCTTTTCCTGGTAGACTTTTCATTCACCTACTCATTTGGCTGCCTTTAATAACCTTCCTTCCACATTTTATTCTGGCATCAACTCTTCCAGGAAGTCTTTTGTAATTCACTCCCAAACTACAGCAAAGGCTATACATTCACCTCCATACCTCACAAATGTCTTTATACTATATTTCCCTAACTAGACAGAGAAGTAGCTAAGGGAGAGTTTCATCATCTTCAGATCACCAACACCTAACATAGTAATTAAAAATTGGCGGGTGTTAAATAATTTATTAAAGATCAGCATAGAGTAAAAGCAACATGGTGTTTGCTTACTTGCTAATTTTAGAAATGCTGATTTTACAAAAGCTGGGTCATCTAAGTAAGAGGAAACCCTTCATCTGATAACCCCTATATCCAAGTGTTGGCGAGGATGTGGAGAATTTGGAACACTTAAGCAATGTTGCTGAGAATGTAAAATGGTGTAGTCATTATAGAAAACATTACAGAGTTTCCTCAAAAAATTAAAAGTAGAACTACTACATGATTCAACAATCCAGCTTAGAGTATAAATCTAAAGGAACTCAAGGCAAGATCTTGAAAAGATATCTGTATACCCATGTTTGGTGTAACATATAGTTTGGAAGAAAGAAAAACTTTTTTTCTATTCTTAGATATATTTAAATATACAAACAACTACAAAATATCCCAAGGGATCCACAAAATAGCTAATAAAATTAATAGGTAAATTTACCAAACTATCAGGATATGTTACATCACAAAAACCAACAGAATTTCAACTTACAAACAAAAAAAACCTTGAAAAATATATTTAAAGATGATTTTTAATAAATTAAAAATAACTAAGAGAAAAAAGATGTGAAAGATTTTTCTACAGAAAACTTTTAATCACTGCAGACAAAAACTAAGGAAAACCCATTACCAAGGTCTGGATAAGACAGTTCAATATTACTAAGATATCAATTCAACCCATCATCTAGCTGTCTCTAGATGACAACACTGAAGTGGTGAAGTGGAAAGTGTTAGTAGCACTAAGATTCCTTCCTGGGCACAAAGTTTTCCTAGAGTTAAAAAAGTGAATTATATGCATCATCCTGGGGACTTGAAATTATATCCCCGTGGAGTAAAACAAATGAAAGACCCCAAGGCTGCATTCTGTTGCAATAATCTAGTCAGTGAGAAAGGAGTTTCTAGCTGTTCTTTTAAAATTTTGGTAATATTTCAAATTTATAACCTTCTCTGAGAATGAGGAATATTTAATATGATACAAACAATTCAGAATAGCCATGATTACAATCAGTTAATAAGAAACAAGGTATCCAATCACAATTATACACTAATGAATTGAAAGCATGTTTTCTCCACACCACCATGCACAGTTCACCTCTAGTATAGTCCCTCACTTTGAAAAAAATATATTGACTAGAGGTTATAAAAGATCTTTCAAATAAATAGAGCATTCAGTGGATTTCTGAAGGCACTTTTATATAACAAAAGAAACTTTTTAAAAGGATCCAACTTTAAAGGAAGTGTTCCTTAAAACAAATGGCCCTTCATAGTCCATGAAAAACATCTACTCCCATAATATTTATCTTTAGGTCATGATGAATAGAAGGGTAATTTAAGCTTCCCTTCCTCCATATTTTGTGGGCTCCATAACAAGTATCAATACATCTCCCACATATTTGAAAAGCTCCTTCCTTCTAAAAGAGAATCTGTCAGAGTTATTTATTCCCCTTCAGTTTATTTAAATTAATCAGCTTGGATGACTTCATAACACCAATAGGAGCATACAAAGTCCCCCTTCTCAAGGATAGTATTAGAAACATGATTATTTCTTGTTTGAATAACATCACATCATAGAACAGACTAGATACTCACTGTAATTGGATCTATGGGACATTGTCCCTGGAGTGCCAGAATTTGTAATCCTATGCAAATAGATCTCTAAGTTTAATTTATTATACAAATTAGAAACTTTTCACAAGCTACAAATAACTCAAATTGCTTTACAGTGCTGATGGCTGATCCTTTAGAAGATATTTCTGGAGCACAGAAGACAGGACAACAATGGTGATATGAAAGACATCTTTGTCATATGCCTCACACCATGACAATGTGTCACGATCTTCCTGGCTTTCAGATGGATGATGGACTTGTGTTTAAATGTTCTAGTTTTTCAGTTAAATAATCTGTGGCTGCAGAAATCTATATCATTTTGTACTCAAGACATCTATCAAATTATTTTTGACAGAACTTTAGGAGTGACAGAAGAAAGTATGAAAGTAGAAAGAAGACAATTTCTAAGAACACTTATCAAAATAGAGAAAGAAAATCATTCCAGTGGTTCAGAGGTAAATGGATTACATATCCATAGTTCAGTTACAAATGTGTTTTTGGAAAAACAAGGAATGCGTATGATTGTTTCATTCCTCAATCTCCTGTGGTGTTTATAAAATAACTGCTGTCTCTATCCCCAATCAACATTGCCATAAAGTCTTACAGAAAAATTACAGCTTGTAGATTGTATAACTGTTGACTTTCTGCTTGAAATTTTCCTTATTAATGACAAATTCCTTCAAATATATTACCAATACGATCATAAAATAGGAGAAGCATGTAAGCAAAGACCAAAAGTTCTTGGCCAACATACCAAAAAAAAAAAATGAAGTGAGGAAATTTTGTGTTTTACTTATAATAGGTGATATTATTTCTTCTTTGAACATATACAAGTGAGCATTACATAATAAAATGCTCCAAGCAAATTTCACATTTGTAACATTTTTTGTCTTCTTGGGGTTTTCTCACTACCCCAAAGTTGAGGTCATCAGATTTGTGCTGTGCTTACTGATGTACTGCATCACTTTGCTGGATAATATAGCTCTAATCTACATCACCATCCTGGATTCCCACCTATACACACCCATGTACTTCTTCCTGAGCAACCTCTCCCTTTTAGACATCTAGTATACCTCTTTTGGTCTTACTCCATTGCTGACACACTTCGTTTCAGGGAAAAACACCATCTCATTCTCAGGGCATGCTGCTCAGATGTACTTTTCTCTGGCCATGGGCTCCACTGAGTGTGTTCTCCTGTCCATGATGGCATATGACTGGTATGTGGCCATCTGCAGCCCCCTGAGATACCCCATCACCATGAACAAGAGGGTTTGTGTGCAGATTGCATCTGGCTCCTGGGTGACAGGCTGCCTCACATCTTTGGTAGAAACAGTCTCTGTCATACAACTATCTCAGTGTGGCAATAGTATCATCAATCATTTTGCTTGCGAATTCCTGACAGTCCTGAAAATGATTTGTGTGGACACCACCATGGTGCAGTTAATTATTCTGGTTATCGCTATACTTCCTGTTCCTATGCCAATGGTCTTAATCTGTGTCTCTTATGCATTCATCCTCTCCAATATCTTGAGAATCATCAGCTCAGTGGATGGTCGAGGCAAAGCCTATTCAACATATGCAGCCCACCTAACTGTGGTGATTTTGTTTTATGGGACATCTCAATCCAGATACCTGAAGCCCTCATCTATAGATTCACAGGAAATAGATAAATTTATATCTCTGGTATATGTAGGAGTAACCCTTTGTTGAATCCTATCATCTATAGTCTAAGAAACAAAGGTAAAAACAGCTATGAAAAAATTGCTGATTAGAAATCCTTTTGTACCATCTTAATTTCAATCATCAAATAATATCAGAGCAGGTACATTTTTTGAATAACCTACAACATTATTAAGAAAACTTCAAAATACTTGTATTGAACAATCCTTGGAAAATACTTTTTTTTTAAATAATAAATTTTATTTTTATATTCCCCATACAATTGCAACCCCCCATTCTGACCCCAGTCCCTCCCCTCCCACCCCCCACCCCCAAAAAGTATCTCTGGTTCATAGTTTTTTGTTGATTTTGATTTTCACTTTCTTATAGTTATTCATTTTCCTGGTCCCTTATTTTAGTTTTCTAGATTCCTGCTATGAGTGAGACCATCTGGTATTTTTCTTTTTCTTTCTGGCTTATTTCGCTGAGCATGATCCTTTCCAGCGCCATCCATGTTGCTGCAAATTGCATGTGTTTATCTTTTTTGAATGCTGATTAATATTCCATGGTATATATGTACACATCTTCTTGATCCAGTCATCTATTTTGGGGCTTTTGGGCTGTTTCCAAAGCTTAGCTATTGTAAATAGTGTTGCTATAAACATAGGGGTGCAGGTGCTCTTTGGAATTGATGTTTCTGTGTCCTTTGGGTAAATACCTAGGAGTGGAATTGCTGGATCATATGGAAGCTCTATGTTTAGTAGGTCAAGAAATCTCCACACAGCTCTCCATAGTGGTTGGACCAGTTTGCATTCCCACCAACAGTGCAGAAGAGTTCCTTTTTCTCCACACCCTCGCCAACATTTGTTGTTCCTAGTTTTTTTAATATGTGCCATTCTCACTGGTATAAGATGGTATCTCATGGTAGTTTTGATTGGCATTTCCCTGATTACAAGTGATGTTGAACATTTTTTCATATGCCTGTTGGCCATTTGCATTTCCTCTTCAGAGAAGTTTCTTTTTAGCTATTCTGCCCATTTTTTCACTGGATTATTTTCTTTGTTGTTATTGAGTCTCATCAGCTCTTCGCAGATTTTTGTGATCAGTCCTTTATCACTAGTGTTGTGTACAAAAATGTTCTCCCAGTTGGTGGGGTTTCTCTTTGTTTTTGTTATTGTCTCTTTTACTGTGCAGAAGCTCTTTAATTTGATGTAGTCCCAGCTGTTTATCTTTGCCTTCACTATCACTGCTTTGGGTGATGTGTCTATAAAGATGTCTTTGATGTGAATATCACATAGTGTTTCACATATTTCCTTCTATGTATTTTATGGTTTCAGGTCTTATGTCTAGTTCTTTAATCCATTTTGAGTTGATTTTTGTGTATGGTGTGAGGTAGTGGTCAAGCTTCATTCTTTTGCATGTAGCAACCCAGTTTTCCCAGCACCATTTATTGAACAAACTTTCTTTGCTCCAATGCATAGTCTTTGCTCCTTTGTCAAAGATTAGTTGACCATAAATCTGTGGGTTTATTTCTGGATTTTCTATTCGATTCCATTGGTCTGTATGTCTGTTCTTGTTCCAATACCACGCAGTTTTGATGATTATGGCTTTGTAGTAGAGTTTGAAGTCTGGGAGTGTGATGCCTCCATTCCCTTCTTTTTTTTTTTCAGGAGAGCTTTGGCTATTTGGGGTTTTTGGTGATTCCATATGAATTTCATCAATAATTGCTCTATTTCTTTGAAGAATGACATTGAAATTTTGATTGGAATAGCATTGAATCTGTATATTGCTTTTGGTAGGATGGCCATTTTAATAATGTTTATTCTTCCAATCCATGAGCAGGGGATGTCTTTCCATTTCTTTGTGTCTTCTTCTATTTCTTTTAACAGTGTTTTATAGTTTTCTTTGTATAGGTCCTTTACCTCTTTTGTTATATTTATTCCCAAATATTTGATTTTTTTTTGTTTTGATAATAAAAGGGATGGTTTTTTTGATTTCTTCTTCTTCAGATTTATTGTTTGTGTATAGGAAGGCTACTGACTTTTGCGTGTTGATTTTGTATCCTGCCACTTTACTGAACTGATTGATGAGTTGAATTAGTTTTTCTGTGGAGTTTTTGGGGTTCTCTATGTATATTATCATATCATCTGCAAATAGTGATAGTTTGACTTCTTCTTTTCCTATTTGGATTCCTTGGATGTCTTTCTCTTGTCTTATTGCTCTGGCTAGGACTTCCAGTATTATATTGAAAAGCAGTGGTGAGAGTGGACATCCTTGTCTTGTTCCAGATCTTAATGGAATTGCTTTCAGCTTTTCACCATTGAGAATGATACTGGCTGTTGGCTTGTCATAGATGGCCTTTATGATGTTGAGGTATGTTCCTTGTATCCCAAGAATTTCAAGGGCTTTTATCATGAATGCGTGTTGCACTTTGTCGAAAGCTTTCTCAGCATCTATTGATATTATCATATGGTTTTTATATTTCTTTTTGTTGATGTGCTGGATAACGTTGATTGATTTTTGGATGTTAAAACATCCTTTTGTCCCTGGAATGAATCCTACTTGGTCGTGGTGAATTATCTTATGGATACATTGTTGGATTTTGATAGATAAAATTTTATTGAGGATTTTTGCATCAGTGTTCATTAGGGAGATTGGCCTGCAGTTTTCCTTTTTGTGTTGTCCTTGTTCGGTTTTGGTATTAGTGTAATGTTGGCTTCATAGAACGTGTTTGGTATTGTCCCTTCCTTCTCAATTTTTTGGAAGAGTTTGTGAAGGATAGGCACTAATTCGACTCTGAATGTTTGGTAGAATTCATTTGTAAATCCATCAGGTCCTGGGCTTTTGTTTTTGGGGAGGTTTTTGATTACCATTTCAATTTCGCTGCTTGTAATTGGTCTGTTTAGGTGTTCTATTTCTTCTTTATCTAGCTTTGGGTGATTGTAGAGTTGTAGGAATTTGTCCATCTCCTCTAGATTGTTGAACTTGTTTCCATATAACTGTTCATAGTAGTTACTGATTATTCTTCTGATTTCTGCTGTGTCCATTGTGATCTCTCCTCTTTCATTTATGATCCTGTTTATTTGTGTTTTCTCCCTTTTTTCCTTTGTGAGCCTGGCTAGGGGTTTGTCTATTTTACTGATTTTTTTCGAAGAACCAGCTCTTGGTTTCATTGATCTTTTGGATTGTTTTTTTAGTTTCAATTTCATTTATTTCTGCTTTGGTTTTTATTATTTCTTTTCTTCTACTGGTTTTGGGGTTTTTTTGTTGTTCTTTTTCTAGATCTTTGAGCTTTGAGATTAGGTTGTTTCTTTGAGTTCTTTCTTGTTTCTTGATGTGAGCTTCTATTGCTATATATTTTTCTCTTATTACTGCTTTTACTGTATCCCATACATTTAGGATATTGGTGTCCTCCTTGTCGTTCAATTCAAAGAATTTTTTAATTTCTTCTTTGATCTCATTAGTCCAGTGGTCTTCCAGTTCCAGTGGTGTGGTTTTTAATCTCCATGAGGTAGGAAAGTTCCTTGCCTTCTTTTTATGGTTTATTTCTAGTTTGATGCCTTCATGGTCAGAAAAGATGGTTGGTATGATTTCAATCTTGGTGTATCTGTTGATGTTTGTCTTGTGCCCCAGTATGTGATCGATCCTGGAGAATGATCCGTGTGCGCTTGAGAAAAATGTGTACTCCATTTTTTTGGGGTTTAGTGTTCTATAGATGTCTGTTAAGCCCAAATGCTCGAGGTCCTTATTTAGAGCTTTAGTTTCTTTACTTATTTTTTTGTCTTGTTGATCTATCCATTTTTGATAGTGGTGTGTTGAAGTCTCCCACTACGTATGTGTTTTCTCTGATATCTGTTTTCAGAGATGACAACAGCTGTCTGATATATTTTGGTGCTCCTTCATTTGGTGAGTATATGTTAATGAGTGTTATTTCTTCTTGAAGTATTGTCCCCTTGATCATAATGTAGTGACCATTGGGGTCTCTGGGAAAATACTCACTTTTGATAAGAATTCAACACGAATCAGAGTATCCCTATTTACCCTGTAAATAAAACTCTTGGTATTCATGGATCATTTAAGAAGAATGAACTATGTTTTCACAAAACTATTTAGCATTTATTGAACATAATATAATATTAAAATTAGAGTACTGCTTCATTTCATATTTGACTTGCTATATGATCTGTGTCCCTTAACTTATCAAGCCTTGTAAACTTTGAAACTATTTATCTTATTGCAATTATTTCTGAATTTGTTAAAAAGCATGTAAAACTGCTTTTTTCTGAATTTTTAAAATCTGGATATAATTTTCTGAATTTATGAAAAGGTAGCTATTTTAGTAAGTACCAATATAACTGAAAGTACATATATAGTATAGCTATATATTATATATAAATAAAATAATTTATAAAATCTGGACACTATTAATTTTAGAATTCTTCCTTGTGTCAATATGTGAAAAATAAGGTTTTAGATTTGATGAATAGAGCATAAATTATTTTATTGGTCATATGTATGTAAGAGGTGAGTAATTACCTTTGTATGTGCAAAGAGATCATGACAGGTATTTACATAATTGTAATTTTTATATGAAGTGAAACTGAGGTGCAATGTTCAGGAAATCCTGAAGTATGGGTTTAAAGTCAGAATATTTACTCATATTTACTTTGAATGCCTCAGTGTATTTGTACACATGCACATACACACACACACATTGCATTACTATTGTTCTTAGAGTATGGTGAATTGACTAATTAAAGTGGAGAAAGAAGATTCCTAACCTTCAGAGATTACACTACAAAAGAAGCAATGCAGGTACATAATGTGGGAAAGAATCATCAATATGTTAATGCATTTGAGCAAAATTGCATAAATTATACTTTCATTTTCTTAATTTTTCTGTTTTTCCCACCCTCACAGGAGCTGGTAACTAATGAGAACATATGAAAACATTACTTTTACTTTGTCAGAAAGATATTCTTGGATATAAGTGGATGATTATTTTATGGAGAAGGTGACTTGTTAACATAGACACAATTTCCTTCAGCCTTAGGCTCAGAGAAAATGGGACCCTTATAAATAACTATCACAGAAGGCCCTAGCTTGAACAAGACATAGCAAGCAAGGAATGATCCAATTAAGAGTGAGTGGATTGATAAAAGAACCATGTAGGAGGAAAGAATTCAATGAGCATAAACTGTGCCGAAGTTCTTAGTCGAGCCTTTCATTACATATAAGAAAACATTTTTTCTTTCTTAGATATTAGATACCCCCTAGTCTATCAATTCAGAAATTTTCCAAAGGTAGGAATTGGTAATGGTATCATGAATAAAGGGAACCGTTACTCTAATTTTCACCCTTATTTAAACATTTCACTACTTGATAACAGGAACCCTAATGTATGTTATTTGACTGAAAAGAAGTAATGAATATAAATCTTATTACCCTACCAAGTTCTACAATCATTTACAACACTGATTCCAGGTAATCACAAACACTGAGTGCATAAATATACATATATATACACATACATGTATATATTCATCTTTTTATATGGGTGAAAAGAAAAATCTGTAAGTAAGGTATTGAAAATAAATTTTGGTGTTCATCAGCTCCATTGGGCGTGTGATATCTTAGGCAGTATCTTTTTGGGATGTGGATAGTCATTGCTTATGGATCAGGCCAATCAGCTGCCTAAGGCAAAATCCAGTACATTGGCTTATCCTGCCTGGATGAATAACAGTCTATAGACTGTCCTCAGATTTCAGGTGCTTCTTCAAGTCATTCTGGTTAAAAAACTAGATCCAAGATGGAGTTACTGTCTGCATGGTCCATAGAGGATACCTGCTATCACTGAATGATGGAACTGTATATGTAATCCTGAAGTGTGTTTAGATTATTTTATCATTATCCTATGTTCGATCATGAACATGCAGCAACTGTTTTATCAAGAGAGAAAAGGGCACATTTGAATGCAGCTTATATAACTGCATCACACTCCTGTTCCACTTCTCTCAGGTAATATATAATATAGATTAACCCTGCAATATTCATATTCAGTGTCCTTGGATAGTTCATTCACACAGGTGATTAACTTTAATGGATGAATAACTTCAACCCCTTGTAGAAATGTTACTATTTTAACTCGCAGACAGCTACCTTGATTAAATGATCTTCAGGAGCACCTCACTGTGACTCACTCCCAATTACCACTTTTAAATATATTCATGGGAGTTCAGAGGAAACAGACCTGAGGCTTTGCAAGCACACAGTAAGTTATCATACCACTTAATTCCTAAATGTCTGTCTGATTAAAGTTTTTTTCTAAATATTCCTGTTTATTTTTTCCTTTTTGTTTAGGTTAATAAAACTTTACATGACTTCTGATATGGTCTTTTATTTTCATTCCAATAATGTCCCACAGTCCAAGAATCTACTAGTAGCTGTGCTAATTTACTCTCTTTAACTTATCCTGAAATATTTTCAAAATATCCTGAAAAAAAGGATCACCTAGAATTTTTCATAAAATATTGTGTTATGTAAAACCTACATGCATAAAAATTGAATTTCCAAGCACAAGATCTGTTATTCTGGGTGTTTTTATAAGATTCTTACCATGTGAGAATTATGGGAAATTATGATTCAAAGCATTCAAGCAGCAGAGTTTGAATCATATTCCTTAGTGGTTTCAGGGTGAGGAGGGAGAGAAAAGGGGTGTGTTAGATGTCAAGGAGATGAGAATATCACATAGAACGATCAGAAATTCGGGGGAAAGCTGTTCTTTTCCAGCCCTTTGTTGCAAGGTGCTATGGAAAGGGAGAACCATTAATTGATGCAGGAAGTCTACGATGAGCACAACCTTGGGGCTCTGCTCTCTGCTCGAAGTAGAGGCTTTGCAAATTCAATGCTTCACGATGTTTAAATTCAATGCTTCACGATGTTCTCTTTGCTGCCTTTCTCTTATGCAGACGAAAGTAAAACCAAATTCCTCCATTTACTTTGAAAAATACCTTCTAGGGCCTCCCTGGTGGCCAAGGGGTTGAGCACCGCACTATAAAGCAAGCCGCAGCCTTTCAGCACGAATTTGATCCGAGGGCCAGGGAGAGACCACATGGCACAGCAGATCTCTCCTGTCTCGCCCGCTGTTCCCCTCAGCACTGTATTTCAGTCAGTCTGCCTGTTCTGTTCCCACTCTGTCTCTGGTGGATCCTCTCACCCCCTGCATTTCTGGCCTGTACCCCAGCTCTTGTATGCTTATATAAAAAAAAATCTTTTAAAAAATACATTCTAAAAAAATACATTTTAAATATACTAGAGGGAAGAATTTTTTCGAGGCTATAACATATGCTTACTTAAATTTCAGACAAATTTACCACTTTAGTGAGACCACCTTTTAATAAAAGATAATTACATATAAAATGATCCTAGAAGCTAGAGGCAGAAAAGCTGAGTATGAGACTTCAATTTGGTATCCATAGCTCTCATTTAAGGTGTGCATCATGTTCAAGTATCATAGTACTATGACAAGTTAAAAAATATATATATACATTGTGTTAGGATCATCGTCAGGAGTCAGAAAAACCTTGGAAATTTATTGTAGTAATTCTGAGAAAAAAAGCTGTTAGCCCAGGTCATAGTGATAGTTGTAGTGATGGTGAGAAATAGAAAAGTTCTGGATACATAGAGAAGGCAGAGCCAATGGGATTTCCTGAAGGATTTGATGTGTCTTAGTGAAGACAAACATCAAAGATGATTTCAATGATTTTGAACTGAAAAATGTGATGGGCAGAGTTGCAACTAACTGAAAGGGGAAAGAGCTAGATTTACTGAAAAATATCAGGTCTTTATTTTAAAAATGTTAGGTTCAAATTGTCTATTACATATGAGAACTGCAACGAAGAATATACAAATCTTGTTAGAGAGGGAAATTTGGAAGTCATCAATATATGAAAGATATTTAAAATCAGAAGACTGAATAAGATCAGCAAGATAGTGAGGCAACATTTCTGCAATACTTAATATGGTAGATCTCTTATCTGTTACTGTTCAGGGATGGCAGATGACAATGTGACCTCTCAATTATCCCATCTAATGTAGATCTGGGCACACAATAGACTGTCATGACCATACATGTGTGGTATTAAATCCACTATTTAATAGCTACATATTTATTCATTCATATGAATTTAAAATATAATCTAACCATTTATCTATTAAAGATTATTTCTATTTGGTTCCTATTGTCACTAATGTTGAAATTAATATCGTCATTTTCATTTTCTTTTTTTAATGGTATCTTAGAATAAATTCCCCAGAGTGGGTTTATACTTCATCAAAGGTAACAAATGCTAACAATAGACTAGCAGAGGGCACACAATTCCTTCCTACTTAGTCAAACAAGATAAAGGAGATTTAAAAAAAAGGTCAAAGAGCTCTCAAGACAAAAGTTAAAAGTGGCTTTAGCATACTAATGTTATTTTAAATACTCTCTATTATTGCAGTAGCAAAAGGGGAGAGGAGGAAAACGTCAAAGCAAATGTTAACAAATTTTCAGCTTCACAATGCAGACAGAGGAGGGCACTCTTGACCTATGAATCTTGTAAATTAATGCAAAGTTCAATGGTAAGAGTGTACTATTTATTCTAAACAGTTAAGCTACCATAAAATGAAATTAAAAATGAGAATCAAGATGCCTGCATTAATAGTGAAACCTCTAATCCTCCTCCTCCTAAAAAATTAAATTAAAACCATCACACAGAACAACTAAATAGACCAATTATAAGCAGTGAAATTAAGGCAATAATCAAAGTAGTCCCCAAAAACAAAAGCCCAGGCCCAGACGGCTTCACAAATGAATTCTACCAAACATTCAGCGGTGAATTAGTGCCTACCCTACACAAACTCTTTCAAGAAATTGAAAAAGAAGGAATACTACCAAATACATTCTATGAAGCCAACATTACAGTAATACCAAAACCAAACAAAGACAGCACAAAAAAAGAAAATTACAGGCCAATCTCCCTAATGAACACTGATGCAAAAATCCTCAACAAAATCCTTGCAACAGAATCCAACAATGCATCAAAGGGATAAAACACCACGATCAAGTGGGATTCATCCCAGGGGAGCAAGAATGGCTCAACACACAAAAATCGGTAAGTATAATCCAACACATCAACAAAAATAAAAATAAAAACCATATGATCATATCAATAGATGCTGAGAAAGCATTTGACAAAGTCCAACATCCATTTATGATGAAGGCCCTTGAAATTCTCGGGATAGAAGGAACATATCTTAACATAATAAGAGCCATATATGACAAACCCACTGCCAACATTATTCTCAATGGCGAAAAGCTGAAGGCCTTTCCTTGAAGATCAGGAACAAGACAAGGATGTCCTCTCTCACCACTGCTCTTCAATATAATACTGGAAGTCCTAGCCAGGGTAATAAGACAAGATAAAGACATACAAGGAATCCAGATAGGGAAAGAAGAATTAAAACTATTACAAAGAACTCACATGGCTCAACAAAAATAAAATAAACAATCCAGTCAAGAAATGGGCAGAAGAACTCAAAAGACATTTCTCCAAAGAGGAAATACAAATGGCCAACAGGCATATGAAAAATGTTCAACATCCCTGATAATCAGGGAAATGCAAATCAAAACCACACTGAGGTACCACCTTACACCAGTAAGAATGGCACATATCAAAAAAACAAGCAACAACAAATGTTGGCAAGGATGCGGTGAAAAAGGAACTCTCCTACATTGCTGGTGGGAGTGCAAACTGGTCCAACCACTGTGGAAAGCTGTCTGGAGGTTCCTCAGTCTACTAAAAATGGAGCTACCATACGATCCAACAATTCCACTCCTAGGGATCCACCCAAAGGACACAAAAACAGTGATTCAAAAGAATACCTGTATACCTATATTTGTTGCAGCACTATTTACAACAGGTAAAACCTGGAAACAACCCAAATGCCCAAAAATAGATGACTGGATCAAGAAGATGTGGTATATATACACAATGGAATATTATTCAGCAATCAAAAAAAGATAAAGTCATGCCATTTGCAGCAACATGGATGGAGCTAGAAGGAATTATGCTCAGTAAAATGAGTCAGAAGGAAAAAAAAATATATCAGATGGTTTCACTTATAACAGGAACCAAATAAGACAACAGCGTAAAAAAAATTATAACAGTACAAAACACAACAAAGCAAAAACAGACAATTATAAACCAGAGACATACTGCAGGTGAGGAGGAGGGTGAGAGGTGAGAGGAAGGGAGGGAGGAGCACAGGGGACTGTGGTCATGGTGCATGGGTGGGTGCCTTGGGGAAGGAAATTCTGTGGGTACTGAATCTGAGGGGGTGGAGGGAAGCAAATATTGTCCAAAAAATGTAAAAAATGATAAAAGTTAAAATAAAAAAATTATTAAAAAAATAAAACCATCACATAACACGACAAATTGCAGCCAATAAACTTGAATTGAAACAAGCATTTGAATGAGTTAAACACACACACACACATACCTTGAATCAGAAGTATACAAATTAAAAAGAAATTAACCAAATAAATGTCAGGAAGGAATGACAAGAGAATTGATAGAAATGGGAAACAACAAGCCATGACAAAACCATCTTATAGTGAAGACTAAGATAAAGATAGCCAAGATAAAATAGATTTTAATAAAATTTAATAAGGGAATTGAATAAAGGTGAGGAAGTAATGAAGAGATTTAAAATCAGATAAAGAAAGAAATGTATCCAAAAATGATTGCAATGAAACATAGGCCTATTTTTTTCTTGGCCTATTTTGACTATTTGGGGTCTTTGTAGTTCCAAACAAATTTTATGATTTTTGTTCTATTTTTGTGAAGAATGCTATTAGGGCTTTGATAGGTACTACATTGATCCTACATTGTTTTTAGTAATATGGCCATTTAAAAGATGTTAATTCTTCTACTTCATGAGCACAAAATATGTTTCCATTTCTTCATGTTTTCCATTTCTTTCAACAATGTCATACAGTGTACAGAGTATAGGTATTTCAACTTCTTGATTAAATTTATTGCAAGGTATTTTTTTCTTTTGGATGCAATTATAAATGGGGATATTTTTCCTGATTTCTCTTTCTCTAGCTCATTACTTGTATATAGAAGCACAACAAGGGCCTCCCTGGTGCCGCAAGGGGTTGAGATGCAACCTATGGGGCTGGCTGCGGCCACCGCAGCATGAGTTCGATCCCCAGTCAGGAAGAAATCCACATGGCGCAGCGGACCTCTCCTGACTCACCCGCTGCTCCCCTCAGCAGTGTATTTCAGTCAGACTGCCTGTTCTATTCCCTGCTCTGTCTCTGGTGGATCCTCTCACTGCCCACACCTTTGGCCTGTACCCCATTCTTGTATGCATAAATAAATAAATCTTGAAAAAAAAAGCACAACAAGTTTTTGTAAATTAATTTTGTAGCCTTCCACTTCACTGTATTCACTTATTATTGCTAATAGTTTTTACTAGTGTTTTCAAAGGTTCTAAGTATATTATCAAGTCATCTTAAACAGTGATAGTTACTTCATCCTTTCCTCTTTATCACAGTCTATGATTTTCTTAAGATTGTTAAATTTGGTGTGCTAGTATTCACTGAGGATTTTTGCATCTATGTTCATCAGAGATATTGGTCTAAGGTTTTGCTTTCTTTAATATTCTTTTCTGGTTTTGCAATCAGCCTCATAAAATATGTTTGGAAGTTTTCCCTCCTTTGAATTTTTCAACATGTTTGAGAAGAATAGGTGTTAAATCTTTGAAAATTTGGTAGAATTCACTAGGGAAGTCACTTGTTTCTGTGATTTTGTTTCGGGGAGTTTTTTTATTATGCTTTTCAATTTCCTTACATGTCATTGATCTGTTGAGATTTTCTATTTACTCTGGATTGAGTCTTGAAATATTATGTTTCCAAGAACTTTTCCATTTTTTTCCAGATTGTCCAATTTTTGCCATGGAAGTTTTCATAACACTCAATTATCATTTCTATTTCTGTGGAATAAGTTGTAACTTCTCTTTCATTTCTGATTTTATTTATTTGTGGAGCAAGCAAGTATGTATTTCTAATGTGGTGGTAGTATAGGAATTTGTGCATAGGATAAAGCTGCAATGAACTCACACACAGACACACACACCAAATACATGCAACAATAGCAAAAAAAAAATACACTCTGTAGTGCACTTAATAATGTTGAAAAAGTCAGCTTTTTGGTTTTGATATTGTAATATCATAACATGTCATAATTGGAGGAAGCAGGGTGAAATCTATTCCATATTCTATTTTTGTAATTTTTTATGAGTCCCTAGTTGTCTATAATTTTTTTAAGTTTTGGAAATTAAAGTTTGCTATTTTAAATTTTTTATGTGCCATAGGTATTAGAATTATTTTCATTTTTTTCAATAATTCAAAAATGTAAATATCATTTTTACCTTGAAAATTACACAAAAATTGATGGTAGGCCAGATTTGGGCCAGGGTCATATTTTATTGATCACTAATTAAATAAAATTATTTATCCATGTTGGTAATTATATTTTGGCTAACTTAAAACAATGTCTTTGAGTGATTTTAGGAATGAAAAAGTGAAAATTTGGAGGTAATGAAATATAATATCTCCACCTTCTGAAACAGTTGAATAGATATATGCATATAGATGTAAATATATATATATATATGTATAAGGAAAGAAAGGAAAATGTGGTAATGTTACTGTCTGAAAATCCTGATGGAGGTTTAAGAAAAAATTTTGTGTGATTCTTTTTCTACAAGTCTGAAATTACTTCAAAATATAAATATTTTCTTTTACACACTTATATGTTCAGTTTTTGCTTAAAATTGTAGAGAAAGAGGATAAGTGGGTATAGATAATAAAGAAAAGTGAGCTGATGATTATTTAAGCTGAGAGATTGGTACAAGAGATTTCATTACAATATTGCTTTTTGTCATTATTTGAAAATTTCCAAAATGAAGTTTATATATGTATATACACATACACACACAGACCAGAGTTGCAATGTTTTTCAGAAACCCTTATAGTGTCATTGACTACAAATTATACGAGGGGGAGAAGGACATACAAACTAGCAAGAAAAATTAAAATATTTGTGCCTTGGTAATTTCATTTTCTGTAATTTATTCTGTGAAACCTAAAGATTATATACACATTTTCTTAAAAACAGGAGCAACTTCAAGTATACAAGATGCATAAAAATAAATCGACAAAAAACTAACTTGATGAGTTCAAATTAGGGAGACAAATAATAAAAATGTTAGCAGTAGTCACCCATATGAAGTAACAACAGTGAACAATTTTTCCTCTTTATACTTTTTTCACAGTTTTTGGAATTCTCTAAATGTTTGTTATTTACAACAAAATAATACCTGCAACCATGTTTTTGAGACTTCTCAATTTCCCGAAGGTGAAATTAGTTTTAAAACTGTCAGTTTTCTGACGTTTATCAACATGAGCTGTGCTAGTCTAAACAGAAGCAACTTGAATTAACTTTTTATATATCAACTGAAAACAATTTTAGGCAGTTTTTGTAAATAATGTATCCATCTGAAAAAAGCATGCATATGAGATGCTAAAACCCTTCCTGTTGTGGGGGAAAAATTAAAGTGCTAAGAAGTTGTCTGGGGCAATAGAAATAAATACAGAAATAAATACAGACATGTACCTAAACTTTAGTTGCAGAATTTGAAAAGAATTAAACTGATATCAGAATGAAATGTAGGTCTCCTCCGGGAGGGGGGCAGGGGGAGACTGGAGGGGGAAGGGGAGGGGGTTGGGGGGGGGCTGGGGGGGAGGGGGAGGGGGAGGGGGAGGGGAGGTGGTGGGGAGGGGGGAAGTAGGATCAAAACCAAAACAAGGGGGTGGGAATTGTATGGGGACTATAACCAAGATCAAAATGCACACATTATGCAAAAATGAAAAATGATGTAAAAAATGTATAAAATAGGGCCTCCCCAGTGGAGCAGCGGGTGCTGGGCTGCGAAGCTGCCCGCAGCCTCTGCAGCACTGGTTCGATCCCCAGCCACCAGCAAGGGGACCACATAGCGCGACAGACCTCTCCTGCCGCGCCCGGTGCTCCCCTCAGCAGTGTGTTTCGTCAGTTTGCCTGTTCTGTTCCCCACTCTGGCTCTGGTGGATTCTGTCACCCTCCTGCACTTCTGACTGTACCCAGAGCTTGTATGGATAAATAAATAAATCCTTAAGAAAAAAGTATAAAATAAAAGAAAAAAAAAAAGAAAAATACAGACATGTACCTAAACCTTAGCTGCGGAATTTGAAAAGAATTAAACTGACATCAGAATGAAATATAGGGCTCCTTCCAGTGTGGGTGAGCAGAAGTTAACAACCTCTATGCAGGGCTTGATACACACCCGTCAAAATAGAACCAAAAGGGGCACCCATTATGATCCAGAAAGGACCAGAAACTGGAAGCTGGCTGCAGTGACAACACTCCAGTCCAGGGAGTGTTGATTTTAGTGATTTAGCTCAAAATCTGGGTTTACCCCAAGCATGTTGGTTGTCAGGGAGTAAAGTTCCCAGGAAAGAGGTCTTGGATCATGCTATAGTTTTAAATCCAATAGGGAAATGACAATTCAGGTAGGAAAATAAGGCTGAAGTCAGCTATCACAATGGTTAGTGACAGTAACCAGTGAGATGCTGTGATCATCCATGGCAGAAGATGCTACAGAAAGGGAGAAAAAGAAACTGTACAAAGTTTACTGAGGTATTTCAACTCACCAGAGTACACAATAAAATGGTTTTCTCTACCTACTCACTAGATTTTTGCCTTCTTTCAGACCCTGAAATAAATTTCAGGCAAATTTTAACAATTGTGGTTTTTTTTTTAGCCTTAAAATATTAATCCTCCAATCCACTTCTAGATTACCTCCTCTGCTAGTCTAGTTTATATACTAAAGAGAAATTCTGCAGGCCTCCATTCAGAATCAGTTATCCTTGTTCTTTGCAGGCATCCAAAACCTTGAGAGGTTCTTTTTCAGGACCACATCACTTAGCATGGATTAGAACATCACTCACTGTGCACTCCCCAGGATGTAAATATTTCTTGATTCTATTTTATAATCCCTTGATATTTTCTTTATATAGATATGTGGGGGAAAGTAGGATTGGTGATTGATGTTAATAGGGGACTTACAGGAGGAATGCCTACCCTACTAACTGGTAACAAAAAAAAAAAAAAAAAGAATTGCCAGCTGATACCTTTTATTTTTAACTTTGATTCTTCAATTCCTTAATTCTGTCATCAGGAAAAAAAAAATTAAGCTCAACTTCCTCTACAAAGGGAATCATTATGAACTTGGCACTATGCTTGGTGCATTGTGCAGTTCACTGAATCTTCTAATAACACTGAGAGAGAGTACTTACTCCCTTTTGCAAATAAGGAAACTAAAATTTAGAAAGGATTAATGACTTTCCTAATATCAATTTAAGTGGCTTGTGATAGAGCAGAATTATACTACTGCCTCTCTATTTTTCAAAGCTTATGTGTTATCGTCTCCACTATGTTGTCACCCATCTTAGACATCGTCAGGGATAAGATTCAAAAGGAAATGAAGGAATTAACTGTCTTTGTAAGATATGGATGAGATCCTATTAGAACCCGATTTTATAGCAAACCAACTTTCTGTCATTGTAGTGTCATTGTAGCTAGTGAAGGCAAAGAATAAAAATATCCCTATATACTTCGTTTTCCCCAAAGAAAACTCCCACTGATTGCCCAGTGATGCCATTTTTCTTCTTCATAGATAAAAGATTCATAGTTCCTTTTGATTTGATAATTAACATCTTTCTGACACAGTAAATATTTCACAGCAGCTTTTACATCCTTATTCCTCAAACTATAGATTATAGGATTTAACATGGGAGTCACTACTCCATAAAACACAGAAATAAGCCCCTCCCTACATTGTAAATTGTCTTTCCCAAGTTGCTCTTGAGACTAGGGTTTGACATACATAAAGAAGATGGTACCATAAAATATGATCACTACAGTAAGATGTGCTGAGCAGGTAGAAAAAGCCCTGCATTTCCCAGTGGCTGATCATTCTCAAGATGGTGTAGGGGATAAACACAGAGAAGAAAATGACCAGCAGTGGGAGAAACAGGAATGCCATATTTGATATCACCATGGTGATACTGAGGGATATATCAGCACAACCTCATTTAAGAACAGCTAATATTTCACATAAAAAATGATTAATAATATTATTCCCACAAAAAGGCAGTTGCATGACAAGAGATGCCTGAACAATTTAGTTGATTCTAACAGAGAGCCATGACAGAAGCCAGCAGTACATATACCACCTTGCTCATGATGATGGGGTATCTCAGAGAGTTACAGATGGCCACATAGCAGTCAAAAGCCATCATGACAAGGAGCAAACATTCTGTGGACCCCATTGCAAACCCAAAGAACATCTGCACTGCACATCCAGAGAGGAAATGTTTCTTTTCTTTAAGATTAAGCTGACCAAAGTTGAGGGAACAGAGGCAGACGTATAGCAGATATCTAAGAGAGGTTGCCTAGGAAGAAGTACATTTGGGGAAGAAGACTGGAATCAAAGATGCTTGCTATGAACAGAACACCACTGCCAATTAGAGTCACTAGATACATGACTAGAATTAGAGTAAAGAAAATGATCTCCAACTTGGGGTAACCAGAGAGTCCCAGAAGAATGAATTCTGTCACATATGTCTTTATTTTACCCATGTCCCAGCTCTCAGCACATCAAAACAAGACCTACAAGGAACTACAAATGTAACAAACATTTTGAATACATATAGTTTCAGGTGAAATATAGAGTGTATTTTCCTTGAAGTTTTGTCATCTGCCTCTGTCATCAGCTAACTTCAACAATGTCTGTGTCGGGCCTCCCAGGTGGCGCAGCGGTTGAGCGCTGGGTTGCGAAGCTGCCCACGGCCTCTACAGCACCGGTTCGATCCCCGGCTGCTCCCCGGCCACCGCAGGGTGGGTCCCACATGGCGCGCAGACCTCTCCTGCCGCCCGCTGCTCCCCTCAGCAGTGTATTTCAGTCCTTCTGCCTGCTCTGCTCCCCGCTCTGGCTCTGGTGAATTCTCTCACCCTCCCACGCTTCTGACTGTACCCAGTGCATGTATAAACAAAACAAACAAACAAATAAATAAATAAAACATGCCTCTATTAAAAAAAAATTTAAAAAAAAAACAATGTCTGTGTCTAGAATATGACAGAGGATATTGAGAGTTTCTATGCATTGTGGCTGAAGTGTAAAGATCTACCTAGGGTGGAAAAAATTCAGAAGCAAACTTCCCTACTATTGAAGATACCCTAGCCCCTAGAATATTTCAGACAATGGAACATATTTTGTTGTTTAGCCATGTCCAGCGGTAGAGTGGTAGGAAAGGTACAAAAACAACTCAATTTGAACTGGAATTTTGATTCAGTGTTTAACAGACATGCTCAAATTTTAAAACAGGTTTTATTTTTATTTCTACATGTCTGACACTCTGGATCACTTTCTGGTTAAATTGTGTATTTTTTATGGGTAGACTTCAATCATAGTAAATTGAACTATATTGCAATTTAACATCTGTTCACATGTAGCTAGTTATTGATGTCATAGTCATAGCTCACTCTTAACTATTTGGTTATTTTTCCATTAGAAGACCAGTTCTGCAAGGATAAGACTAAGAATCTTTGAAGAAAAATATTCCCTCCATTTTTTTTTTCCCTGTGGCTTCATAGTTATTTTCCACAATTTATCTAAGTTGAACCTGAGAAAACACTAATAATACTTTTACATATTTGTATATGTGTAGGTATAGCACGTTATACTTTACAGTTTACAAAAACTTTATCAGCTTTTTATGGAAATGTTTAATTATTTATTTTTTTTAAATTTTTTTTAGATTTATTTTATTTATACAAGAACCAAGGCACAGGCCAGATGCCTGGGAGGGTGAGAGGATTCACCAGAGACAAAGCAGGGAACAGAACAGGCAGACTGACTGAAATACACTGCTGAGGGGAGCACGGGCGAGTCAGGAGAGGTCTGTGCGCCATGTGGGTTGCTCTGCCGCCAACAGGGATCCAACTGGCACTGCAGAGGCTGCAGACAGCTTCATAGAGCTGCGCTGAACCACCTGCGCCACCACGGAGGCCCCAATTTTTTTTATTTTTAAAATTTTTTATTAATGAATTACCATTGTTTTACATCTTACTTAATATTTGACAACATAGGATTTCTCCCTTTAAGTGTGGTCATCGAAGCTCTACCACCACCTAAGGACCCACAAGTCCTCCACCATAGTCTGCGGTCCTTTCCCTTCTCTTCCTCTACTCTCATCCCTCCCCCTCTCCCTTTTGCTCTTCCTCTTTCATTGGATGCCTTAGATCTATGATGAGTTCTCATATTTCTACTTTTTTAATGTAAAACACAGAGTGTGGTCAAAGCTATTCAGCCACAAGTACAAAGTAGAGCTTGAAGCTCAAATTTTGGTCAATAAAGTCTAGAGTTCTTTGGGATACAACACTAAAAGTTATTATTCCTGTTTCCTATGAAGCACTATGCAGAAATTTTGGCCTTAATGAAATAATGAAGAATCAACTATTTCAGTCTTTTAAATCTTTCACATACATGTAAATTCCTGGGGGTCTTGTTAAGATGCTGGAAATAAAAAGATAACATGTGGAAATTGCTTTAAGGATTAAAAGGTACATTACTACTAATAATAATGATCCATGGCTCTATTTTTGTAATAATAAATTGGTTCCTGAATCAATTAGGTTATTCACATTATAAATTCACATTGAATAATAGCTTTAATTATAGATTGAGAAGGTACAGTTACATGGTATACAAACTCACCTTTATACTAAAAAAATATTTCTACTCCCTAGTAGAACCTGTTACTTTCTTCTTAGTATTTAATTCAGCTTTCTGAATTAAGATCAAGTTCAACAGTGTCAGATCCCACAAATGTGGAAGAGTAAATATTTGCTATACAACAGTTGTTGTAATTGTTCCCCAGTTCCCAAAGCAATTTAAAGTTGGAATGAGAGATCTGTGGGATGGAGAAACTTCCTGGTGCATTAGGGACAGTGTCCCACACACCCAATTAAGAGTGGTACTGGGAATAAGCTGTGGCTGAATTAAAGCTCAAAAATGAAATGATATTATCCGACCCATGTAACTTTTGGAAACACAGGCAAAGTTCAACAAATAAGTTTTATGACATATGGAACTTTTTAGTTTAAAAAATATTTACCAAAGTAAATTCAAGGAATTATTACTCATTTGGTAATTACCAAAATGAAATAATTTGAATTCAAATGACCTTATTGTTGACATAAAATATATAATTAAATGAATGCTATAAATTAAGTGCATTGTAATTTAACTTATTCTGCTTATGTTATCTTCATTCTTTTTGATAAATTAATTTCCTATAAGATGCCATCTACAACCTTTTTTTGGGTAGAAAAGAAATACAGATTAAGGAAAATAAATACATTTATACGCTAAACATGAATTTATATATTTAATGCCAAAAAAGTAAAAATAACAGGGTTCAGAATAGAATGCTTGGGACATAAACTCAGAAAGGTAGATAGCACATTGCTATATTAAAGTGTTTCAGAAAGTCCATTGGAAAAAAATCTGTAGGGCCTCCCTGGTGGCACAAGGGGTAAGTCTCAGCACGAAGAAGCCATCTGCAGCCACTGCAGCACAATGTGGATCCCTGGCCAGGAAGCTAACCCACATGGTGCAGCAGACATCTCCTGTCTCACCCACTGCTGCCCTCAGCAGTGTATTTCAGTCTGTCCGCCTATTCTGCACCCCACTCTGTCTCTGATGAATCCTCTCATCCCCTGCACCTCTGGCCTGCACCCCAGCTCTTGTATGCATAAATAAATAAAATGAATCTTTTAAAAAATTCTATACATATAAATACTTAGATTCTGGCTAAAATTTTCCAATAAATGTTACATTTCACTATAAAATATGAATTCTGGAGGATTAGGACATTTTGAGAAGAC
This sequence comes from Talpa occidentalis, assembly GCF_014898055.3. NCBI lineage: Eukaryota > Metazoa > Chordata > Mammalia > Eulipotyphla > Talpidae > Talpa > Talpa occidentalis. The sequence continues at coordinate 57,905,148 of NW_023605083.1, forward strand.
AGGACATGCCCAAGTAGGAAACTCTCCAACCAAAAATTATTGACCAGGAAACAGTCCTGACCCTTTTAGTGGACTTAACTACAGTCTCATTTGGCCTTGATCCTGCCACCCGTACCATCTATCAAGGGTCCTGACAGGATTCATGTCACCCCATGTCCCAGGTTACAGGTTTATGAACCTTAATTTTGGTTGTGGATCTGAATGCCACCAGTGACCTGGAAGACAGTTACCTAGACAACTGAACCAGAGCCATGCCCATCTGTGCCCCAAGGCTCACCTTCCAACCTCTGTCTGACTTCAAATCTTGAATTGACCTTGTAGTTCTATTCTAGCTTTAGGCTGACACACTGTTGTCTGTCCAGGGACCCACTAGAGACATGCTCATCTGATTCCCTAAAAGTAGACCTTCGGACTCTGACTACAGAAGAAGCCTCGTAATCTGGTTAGAATCCTTCACAATAGCAATCAGAGAAAAATCTTACGCACTGAGGAATCAGGTTAAGAACTGTCTCCATCTCTCAGATACATGGAAAGAGCTACAACCATCTGTGTATCTGATAATAGACCTGTGTGCCAATCCTGGCACCAGGATCAGATATATTGACCAAGATTCTGGTGGCTGGCCATCCAACCAGAGACATGAAAGTATATGAAATATAAATCATATAGTTAAATATATATACACATATAAATACAATATAAAGGTATATTGTTATTCTAACTATATGATGAGGCTTAGGTAAAAATTAAAGAGTTTTCCAGAAGGAAGTTTATGAGAGATAAATCAGTAACTCATAAGGTGCCTTGAACCTCCTGATATTGACCATCCAGCTGGGCTCATAGTTGTATGTTCTACCATGAATTGAAAGAGCAGGGTGTGGTGAGGTTGTAAGAAGTATATTAGAAAATAACTATCAGTTTCTGCTACCTCCTTCCAGGACCTTCTATTCTCCATATGCCACCTTTTATTCCCTAATAGGTATTTATACATCTCTGCTTTATATATATTTATATATCCCTGACATATTTTTTCTTTATTGTTTACCTGTTTCCCGAACCTGCAAGTTCTAAGATAGGAATCCTGACTTTGTTCAACAACTCTACATAAAGATCCAATCCCAGCACAAATCTTTGTTGTCTTGATTAGTTAGAAATGGATGCCATCATATGGAAAAACTGACCCATGCTCTCTGACATAACTAATTTTTAAAACCCCCCTTTCCTCTGAACACATTCAAGTCTTTGCACAAGGGACATCCAATACAATTGCAGATGATAGCCCAGTAATTCACTAGTTTAAATAATGTAAGCAATGTTACACTAATGACACTAATGCTTGCAACAATGTAATTAGCAAGGATAATGTAAACATTAATATAATATACATATATATAAGTAATATAATCATACCACTATTTTTAAAGTAAGTATTGATAGATCAGAAAGGGAAATCATTTGGGTGGAGTGGTATGTCAGACATTTAAATCCTCTCCTTCCACAGATGGAAGTCAACATACACTATCTACAAGGAGGGGGGGGGAATCAAGAAATAGCAGAATAGACCTATTATTTAAAAATACAGAAACAGACATTAAAGAAATAACGCGAAATGTTTAAGATAGTTGGTAATTCTAGTACACAATAATCAGGAAGGGGAGACTGAATCACAATTCTGATTTCTGCTTTAAAAGTTAAGAGAATATCTAGTTTTAACTATGTATGTTTACCTTTCGCTTTTTCTATCTAACTCTTGTGCCCGCTATTTCTCTGAGCTCCTGGTAAATAAATTCTAAATTATTAGGAGCTTTACAAGGTAATGGTAGCCATGCGGAAGGCGACTGCATTTAGGAGCAGAAAAGTAAAAGCTCCCCGGCCCTCTACCACATGAATATCATACCAAACAAAACCTGGCCCAGGTCACAACCTCCTCAAGTTCAAGAGCAGAGCGTGACATGTGCTCGCCCCCATTTCTCAGTGAAATTCACTCGCATTCTACACGCTTAGGAAATGTGTGCAACTGCGTGTGAGAAAGGATGGAGGGATGAGTTCAGAATGGTGGGCCAGGAACGACCTGAGCATTCACACAATTCTGTGACCTCTGACGTAATGGGCGAGAAGTGTGAGGAAACAGAAGGGTCAGGAGCGCCACCCTAGGAGCCTGGGCAGGGCGTCGTCCAGACGACTGGGTCGCACCCCTCGGGCATCGGGGGCGGAGCTGACCGCGCCCCGAGCCCGCCTCCGCCAGTTACTCAAGAGGGGTGCTCTTCTAGTCGCGAAGCTGGAAGAGTAGGAATCTCAGCGAGAATACCCACTGGCTGCCTTTCTCAGCGTCCAAGCCGCGCCATGCTCGTCCTCCGAAGCGGCCTGACAAGGGCTCTGGCCGCGCGAAAGCTCGCGCCCCAGGTACCGCCCTCCGGGAAACTTCCAAACCCAACTCCTGAAAGGGTGGGGGGGGGGGGCGGGGAGTCAAAAGGAAACGTGCGATCCGCGCATGCGCCCCTCCGACTTGCCAGCTGGCCTGGCGCGGGCGGCTTTCCTGCCTGCAGCCTTAGCCTCTCGCCCGCGAGCTCGGCGGAGGCGGGGAAAACCCGGGAGGCACTAGTAGGGGAAAAACCTTTTGCCATTGTCCTCTGTCAGCCTGCAAACAAGCTGCCCTGGACAGAGGGCTTTTCTGGCCTAGGTGCCAGGCGGCCCTGAGAACACCCCTAAAGCTCCAGCTACTGGGTTTTTTGCTGCCCAGCACTGCTGCCTCTCCCGGAAGGGCCTGTGCCAGGGCTGGTCGGGCCGCTGTTGATTTGACTCTTACAAGCGAAGGCCACCTGCAGACTGAAAGTGGAAGAAGGAAATAGACCAACCGATCTAGGCAACGGAACTTGCCATCCCATCTTAAAGGAAAAGCCCAACTTCTGAATATTTTTCAGGGATCCTTGAAGAGGGAATTCAAAGTGCCAGTGGTGAGGCATCCTGCCTAGCCGCCCATCTCCTGCAGTTAGTGCCCAAGCCAAGCAGAGTCAGAAACCTCTTAAGCAAATATATTGATTACAAACTCATAATCTCTGATGAGAAATGCGCAAAACAGATTTTTATGATTCATACTTAACTGTGAGAAATCGACCTATTATGGAATTTAAGCTAGTAATTTATTTCTTGTCATGTTTAGGCTTTTAGTCCTTTCTCAATGAGCAGGATAAGAAAGGGATTGACATATTCTAGAATCATACTTTCTGGTGAACAATAAAGACCTATTCACGCAAGACAATCTTTATCGTTTATTCTCCCTTCCTTCCACCTTCATTCTGAACTTGTCGTTCTTTTATAAATGAAGTGGAAGTTCTGCAGCCTAGAATAAGCCCTAAAGTAAAGAGAAGGGAGCCAGAAATATTCATTCTCAAAATCGAGTTTTAGTTTGTCACCTGCAACAAATATCATCTCACCCCTTCCCAGAAACACACACACCCTTCTCATTGCTATTAACTTTCCCCTGAACTTTCCTATTCTATTTTGAAAAAATAGATAAAAAGATAAATGTGTGATTTGATCACATATTTTGTTATCCAAACACAAATTCCCTAAACATCAACTTAACATTTGTTACAATTGCCTCATAGTCATTTTGATTACATTTTGTACATGATATTTTCAAAACTGTAGATACGAGGCAGTTTTTATTTGCATAAATTTCTCTTATTAGAGTTTGGTATAATGGCACAAAAATAATGTCTCCAAATTCAGGGTTAACAGCTCTTGTTTTCAGTGGCAAGCTTTGTCATTTAGGTGGTGAGATTTAACTCAAAATAGATATTAGTGGAATGAGCTGAAGATAGACAATTACAACTAAGTCCTGTATTTACAGTAAAGTAAAATAATATACACTGTTGTATTTTGTAAACCCAATCTATGTCAGAGCAAGAAGCCTACTGCTTTCCTTTAAAATCCTAGATAGCGAAAAATGATCCCAAAATTCATCCATAGCTTTGTAGGTAACAAAACTGTTTTAATAGATTACTCCTATGTAATCAGCATCATTAAATGTACACAAGCTAGCAAAAAAATGGATTTTCAAACTAGAATGCCATTTAAATGTGTGCATATACATATATGTATGTGTGTGTTTGATATACATTCACAGATGATCTTTTCTGGTAAGCTTTTCCTGCTGAAAATTAAGTTCACTCAGAGAACCAAACTCAAAATTAATATAGTGAGTATATGACTTCCAAAAAGGAACAAATGGTTGTTCAGGGACATTTCCATAAACTTGATATAATTGGATAGAATAAATTCCCTTCAGATTGTATCTGTAATTAAAAATAATTATTCTGACAGCTGTAACTTGGTTTTTCCCCTTTTGACCATTTAGTCTATCACAATGTTACAATGCAATGGACAGGATAGATTCCTGTTACATTAGTTACCATCCATTCCTATTTTTGAACAGTGATCTGCTTCACTGGATTTGGGAAATGCTCTAACCTGACCAGCAATTTCCATTGTTTTAAGAACTAACAATAGGAATTTTCTGCTAGTAAACACATTTCTATTGTGTCACCAAAAACACCTATATGTTATATAAAGTTCTTATAAATGCTTAACTCCAACACATATACCATTGACTAAAAGATGGAATATTGGCTAGCTAAGGGGAAATTTGTGAAATTTATTCAGATTCTAATCTTATTTCTTGGGAAAGAAAGTGCTGCAGTGCCTTCTTCTGAGCAACTGCTCATGAAAAAGTGAATAAAACTGATCCCTCTACCAGGAAACACAGCTGTCTCTTTAGAATACTGAAAGGTAGTAGTGCTCTTTATTGGCATCAATGTAAACTGATGTCTATGGAGAAAGGACAGCTGAGGTAAAATTAGATTGTGAGTTTACTGAGTGTCCTTTGTTAGTATAAACCCTATAAACTGTTAGTTTAAACAGTATAAACCCCACCCTCCCAAAATGTTTAACTCTGCCTTATCTTCCTTCAGGTATGCTCATCTTTTGCTACAGGCCCCAGGCAGTATGATGGAACATTCTATGAATTTCGTACCTATTATCTTAAACCCTCAAAGATGAATGAATTCCTGGAAAATTTTACAAAAAATGTTCATCTTCGGACAGCTCACTCTGAATTGATTGGATACTGGAGTGTAGAATTTGGAGGCAGAATGAACAAAGTGTTCCAGATTTGGAAGTATGGTATGAATCATCAACTTAAGCATGCAGTATTAAGTTGATGCAGTCATCAACTTAAGCATGCAGGACATATTTTCTTTCTGTCAGTTGTTACATGAAACATAGTTCTTTGATCTGTATAACTATAATAGACACAGGTTACATAAAACTTTTAACCAGAAATGAAAAACTTGTTAAACTGGAAATAACCCACCCAGTTATACATGTCTGCCAGTCCACTGCTGGAACTTTGTCACAAGGGAATGTGATGTTGGGAAAGTATGACATCTCAAATTTCAAATCATAAAATTGTGAACTGGACTTTAATTCTCAGAAAAAAAATTACAATATTTATATAAATGGTATATGGAAAAAATTGTTTTGTTTTACAAAAATTTAAAGCAGGTGATTCTCTGACTCTGCCCACACTTACTCTAGAGTATACTGTAACCTACAATAAAACTTCATTTCCAGGGCCTCCCCAGTGGCGGAGCAGGTTGAGCGCAGCGCTGTGAAGCTGCACGCAGCCTCTGCAGTGCCGGTTCGATTCCTGGGGCAGACCTCTCCTGCCACGTCCACTGCTCCCCTCAGCAGTGTACTTCGGTCCTTCTGCCTGTTCTGCTCCCTGCTGTCTCTGGTGAATTCTCTCACCCTCCCACATCTCTGGCCTGTACCCGTGTTTGTATAAATAAACATAAAATCTTAAAAAAAAAACAAAAAACTTCATTTCCAACTCAAAAAAAAAAAAAAAAAGCATTAATTGCAAGAACCCCGTGAGTAAAGTTCATAAAGGAAAGTAGAATTACTTTTTCTATTATTGAACCTATAGTTAGACATCAGAGTTCTAGAAGAAATGGTTAAACAGCATGAGGCTTTAGGGAAATGGAGACTGCTAGATGATGCTAGTTAACTTTGAAGCCTTACACATCTGTAAGACTTAATAATTATGTATTGTTTTGCAACCCCTTTTGTTTCTGCATCCTGTTATTTCAAGGCATTCACTGTCAGTATTCACTGTCTAGGGAGGTCATGGAAAAGGAATTTCAGACAATTCTCATATTGAAGCTAACCTTCCCTTGGTTTAGAAGAGGAAGGAGAATAGGTTACAGAAAGCCCAGGAATGTTTGTTACTCATCTTTGTATCTTTATTTAACCTTTGTGAAGTCCAAGTCCAGACTTAATGATAGCCAAAGAATGTGTAATAACTTCATTTAATGTTTGGTCATCAATGTCCATTATTTTAAAGTACTTTAATATGAAAAGTGCTCATTCTGTACTTAACAGGACATAGTTTAGGATACTTCCCTCTTGTAATAAAAAAAATCCATTAAGGGCCTCCCCGGTGGCGCAGCGGTTGAGCGCTGGGTTGCGAAGCTGCCCGCAGCCTCCGCAGCGCCGGTTCAATCCCCGGCTGCTCCCTGGCCACCTGAGGAGGGTCCCACATGGCGCGCAGACCTCTCCTGCCGCCCGCTGCTCCCCTCAGCAGTGTACTTCGGTCCTTCTGCCTGCTCTGCTCCCTGCTCTAGCTCTGGTGAGTTCTCTCACCCTCCCGCGCTTCTGACTGTACCCAGTGCATGTATAAACAAAACAAACAAACAAACAAACATGCCTCTATAAAAAATCCATTAAAACACATATATATGCTTAAATGTGCCACCAGTTTAATCAGGATCCATTAAAATATTTAAAAGTCTTAATGTAACTTCCTTAAGCTCTATGATAGGTGTAACTCCTTAGCCTCAGCAGAAACCATAGAAAACTCTTTTACTCTTAGTCTTATGGGACCCTAAGAGTAAATATAGTATTAGGCCCATATATAAGTAAATTTTATCTTTGTTTTGATAACTTAAACAGAAGAGAAATAAGTATCAGGTAAAAAGAAAGTGTGATAATAAGAGAATTTCTTTGGAAGCCTTTTAAAGAAGAGGCTATAAAGAGCATCTTCGATTTTGTTTATGTTAAACTTAATTCAAGGTATACCTTCAAATGACCACCTATTACCACCACCACACCAAAGAATAACAGTCCTTCTCTAAATTGGTACTATAATATAAATACTTCAATTGAAATAATAAAAAGTTAACATATTAAGTACTGTCTTTGTGCCAGCAGTCTTCTAAACTCCTTCACATGTCTAACTCATTTAATCTTCACAAAAACCCTGGAGGTAGATACTATATATCTATAGAGATAGAGATGTGTATAATAGAAGTATATAATAGACAGATACATATACTGGATGTGTGTGTGTGTGTATGTGTGTGTGTGTGTATATATATATATATATATAAACTGTGTTATATATATGTTATATATATACATAAACTGTGTCTCCCCCCACCCAGTTTCATAAAGAAACAGACCTAGAAAAATTCAATAACTTAGCTACGTCACACAACTACTTACTAGTAGTAGAGCCTCTGAATCTCACTATGTGACAATATCCTAGTTATTGACATTTCCGCTCTCCTTTGGACCACGACAACTTGGAGACACATATCATATATATACCATATGTACAAATATACACACACACATAATATATATGTTGGTATCCCCGGTGATATAACAGTAACCATATGTACCTTAATGAACATTAGCTGAAGTGGAATGAAACCCAGGAAAAGTGTAGGTGATCTAAATCTAGACTTTTTCTTCCCATAGATAATTTTGCACATCGAACTGAGGTTCGCAAAACCTTGGCCAAGGATAAGAAATGGCAGGAACAATTTCTCATTCCAAATTTGCCTCTGATGGATAAACAAGAGAGTGAGATTACTTATCTGGTACCATGGTGCAAATTGCAAAAACCTCCAAAAGAGGGTAAGTCTCTTTCCTCATGGTCTGTTTGAATTTTGATAGAAAAAAACTAAAGATTTTAATTACAGAAACTGAAGTCAAACCTTTGATAACAGTGTTCATTGTTGAGATAAAAATTAGTTGGAGCTTTCAGCTTTTCCTTTTAAAAAATGAGCACTACACAATAAAGCATAATTTTCCAAATTGGGATCTTACTGATCTGAAACCTTAATTGCATCATAGAAAAAGCTGACATGGTCAGTAAAGGCTGAAGAGTTGGGCCTTATGAGCAGGGAACACATGTGTGGGTAAGTGTGGAAGGGTGTGTGATGTTCTATCATAATTTTAAAATAAACTTTTAAATATTTTTCTATAAATTAAAACTAATCTTAGACCATTAAGTACATTTTTGTTTATAAAACTGACTGTGGGGACTACCAACTGAAACTGCCAAGTCTAACTCTTCTGTCTTCCTCTTATTTCTCAGCTTGAAAATAATTCCTAAAGATTTGTCTTCTTGCTGATTTAAAGAAATTATTATCTCAACCCAGTTTTAAACAAAGTTCAGATTAGTAAAAGCATTAACTGGTTTAACTTTTCTTTTTGTTTCCCTGTGATCCCCAAGGTTTGAAAGGTCTTATCAACTTATACATTTAGATTCCTTCAGCTTTCAGCACTCTCTAAATGGACTAGATGGCTTCTCTCACTGCATGAAATCTTGGTTCTCTTCCTCCAGTAACTTTGCATGCTTACCTTTACTTCTCTAGTCCATTTATTCCTTAATTTCATTCTCTCCACCTACCTTATACTTCCATCCAGAAAGTAGAATGCTTTTCAAGTATTTACCTGGATTAAAGGAACAATAATACTATCTCTTCTCAGGTTTTTTCCCTTAAAAACACTTAAAAATCAGATCTATTGTTTGCCTGCTGTTCATGTTAGAAATGGATTCTGTTAAGAGGCAAGTTATATAAAGATACAGAAATGGAAATTAGAATGAAGCATGAAACTGTAGGAGATTCAAAATACTTCCTTATTCATATCTTTTCTAAAAGTGTAGCCTCGGGCAGATAAAAAAAATCCTATTCAATCATAAATTCTCAGTGTTTAACTTACTATACAGATTATTATTAGATTTTTAATATAAAAATAGTTTACCTATAGCTGTCAGTCCTTTTTTCCTGTAAGCTTAACAATTGATGCTTAAACATTAACAAGGACTTTCTAAATATAAAAGCAAAGAAAAACAATGCAAATTATTAAAAAATGTGTCTATATAGTCATATACGTTTATGTATATCCAAATCTTCTGACATCAGTCTTCCACTAAAATCAAACTTAACATGATTAGAAGAGTCACTTGAATATGTCTGTAATATAATTAATTTTCATCCTATCTAGGAGTCTATGAGCTTGCTACTTTTCAAATGAAACCAGGTGGACCAGCTCTGTGGGGTGATGCATTTCAAAGGGCAGTTCATGCTCATGTCATTCAAGGCTACTCAAAATTAGTTGGAGTATTTCATGGAGAATATGGACTACTCAACAGAGGTACATTTCTTCTATGAAATTGCAAAGAATTGGTGATCTTAAGTTGTTTTTGTTAATTTGTCTCTGTTCTCATTATGGAGCATATTTTCTTTTTATTGCCAAATTTTCAATGTTTTGTAATTTTAGGGTTGTGCAAACCTGTTATATTTTTTATTTGGAATATTAATACCTTATGAAGTATTTTTTTAAAATACTGAAATGGGAACTCCCTGGTGGCGCAGCAGGTTGAGCGCAGCACTGTGAAGCTGTCCACAGTCTCTGCAGCACAGGTTGGATTCCCGGCCAGCTAGAGAGATACCCACATGGCATGGCAGACCTCTCCTGTCTCGCCCGCTGCTCCCCTCAGCAGTGTTTTCGATCCATCTGCCTGTTCTGATACCCTTTCTTCCTCTGATGAATTCACTCACCCTCCCATGCCTCTGGCCTGTGCCCCAAGTCTTGTATAAATAAATAAATCTTTTAAAAAAATAAAATACTGAACTATTCTTTCCCCTAAAACATCAAAATAATAATTTTTTTAAAAACTGAAGGGAACCTCAACCTCGATGGAAATGTTAAAACTGGAAGGAATCTTGGGTTATCTGTTGCTTTGTTTTTCTATATTGCACATATGAGTTAAATCATCCATTGTCTTTCTTTTTCTGACTTACTTCTCTTAGCATTATTCCCTCCAGTTCCATCCATGCTGCTGTAAATGGCAAGCTTTTATCTATTTTTTTTAAATATTTATTTATTTATGCATATAAGAACTGCAGTATAGGCCAGAGGTGGGGGGGGGGTGTGTGAGAGAATTCACCAGAGACAGAATGGGGAACAGAACTGGCGGATCTACTGAAATACACTGCTGAGGGAAGCAGCGTGTGAGTCAGGAGAGGTCTGCCACGCCATGTGGGTAGCTTACTGGCTGGGGCTCGAACTCATGCTGCATTGGCTGTGGATAGCTTCATAGGTTGTATCTTAACCCCTTGCACCACCAGGGAGGCCCCACTTTTATCTATATTTTTAACTGAGTAGAATTCTATTGTGTGTATATAGATGTGTGTGTGTGTGTGTGTGTGTGTGTGTGTACACACTACATCTTCTTCATCCATTCCTCTACCATTGGGCATTTAGGTCTTTTCCAAAACTAGGCTATTTTAATGCACCACAATGACATAAGAGTTCATCTATTCTTAATTAATGTTTTCATGTTCTTTGGATAGAAGCCTAGGAGTAGAAATGCTGGATCATATAGTAGATTTATTTTAATATTTTGAGGCACCTCCATACTATTTTCCCTGGGGACTTAACCTGTCTACATTCCCACAAATGGTTTGCAAAGGTTCCATTTTCTCTACATCCTTGCCAATACCTGTTGTTTCTGGTCTAGTTCATATGACCCATTCTCACTGATGTGACATGGTATCTCACTGTGGCTTTAATTTGCATTTCCATGATTATATAAATTATGAACTTTTTTCATGTGCCTGTTGGCCATCTGTATGTTCTCTTTGAAGACATGACTATTTAGCACTTCTCCCATTTTTCCAATGGGTTATTTTTCTTTTTGTTGAATTGTGTGAATATTTTGTAGATCTTAGATATTAGCCCTTTTCAAATGTATGATGTGTAATATTTGTTCCCATTCAGTAGGGTGTCTCCACTTTAATGATAGTTTCTTTCACTGTGCAGAAGCTTTTTAGTTTGATACAGTGCAACAGTTTATTTTTGCTTTTATTTCACTTCTGTTTCATTCATGATAAAAACTCAATAAAATGAGGATAAAAGAACCATACCTCAACATGTTAAAAGCTATATAAGACAAATCCACAACTAACATCACACTCAGTAGTGAAAAAGTGAAACCTTTTCTTCTAAGATCAAGTACAAGACAAGGATGTCCACTTTTACCACTACTATTTAACATAGTATTGGAAGCCCTTGTTAGAGCAATTTGGCACAGAAAGATTTAAAAGGGAACTAAATTGAACAATAAGTAAAATTTTTCACTATTTTCAGATGACATGGTCATATACACAGAAAACCCTAAAGACTCCACAATAAAACTATTAGAAATGATAAATCAGTACAGTGAAGTGTACAAAATCACTTACAAAGTTTTATGCATTCCTGTATGAAACAATGAACTAGAAGAGAAAGAAATCAAGAAAATGATCTCATTTACTATTTGAAAGACCTGTACAATGAAAACTATACAAAAATGTTGAAAGAAATGGAAGACACAAAGAGATGGACACAAATTCCTTTATCTTGGATTGTAAAAATTATATTATTTAAAGGCCATTTTCCCCAAAATAATATATAGATTCAATGCAATTCCTATTAAAGACTCAATGGCATTTTTCAAAAATAGAGTGGACATTACTGAAATTTATATGGAACCATAAAAGAACTGAATAGCCCAAGCAAATCTGACTGAAAGAACAGGGGTATCATACGTCCAGAAATCAGGCTTAGCTACAAAGCTATATAGTAATAAATATCAGTATGGCATTGGAATAAAGATAGACCCATAGATCAATGGAATAAATCAAGAACCCAGAAATAAACCCATACTTACATAAACAGTTAATCTGCAAAAAAAGGAGCAAAAAGTATACAATTGAAAAAGAAAGGACTCTTCAACAAATGGTGCTGGGAAAAATGAATAGCCACATGCAGAAAAAAAAAAAAAAAGAAACTATACCACTATCTCATACCTTACACAAAAGTAACTCTCAGTGAACTAAACACTTAGGTATAAGATCTGAAACCATGAAGTACATAGGAGAAAACACAAATAAAACACTATGTGATGTTGGCTTCAGGGAGTTCTTTGGGGACTTGACTTCAACTTTAATTATTTTCTTTTTTTCCCAAGTTATATTGAAATATTGACTTTTTTCTGTATTTCTATTTGTAATAATGCATAGTCTTTTGAATGTGTGTGGTTTGTTCCTGCAGTTCATGTTCTTTGGTGGAACGAGACTGCAGATAGTCGCGCAGCTGGCCGACACCAGGCACATGAGGATCCCAGAGTGGTGGCTGCCGGTGAGCTTTTATATCACGAGGAATAAATTATTCTTAAAGAAAGATTTGATTCAGTCATTAACTTATAAGCTTTATTATGATTTTTTTTTTTCAGTTCGGGAAAGTGTCAATTATCTAGTGTCTCAGCAGAATATGCTTCTGATCCCTACATCATTTTCACCATTGAAATAACTTTCCATTGAAATCCAAAGCATTTCATTAACTATGAAATTAATTGCCATAAGATATGTCTGCTAATGGTGCTTAAATTCTCCCAAGAGACTCTCCCTTTTACTTGAAGGAGGTGGTAAGTTAATTTGCTATGTCTCGGAATTTTTAAAGTCACTTTTGTCCATTTTCACTATCACCTCAGGAAATTGTTCTGTTCATTTTCCTCAGGGCATTCATTAGCTATTATACATTAAAAAAATAGTATCATTATGACAAGATCTTGATTTTTCAATTCTTTCAGAATATCTTACTCTCTAATTCGGTAACCCTCTCCTTTTATAGCATTTTTGTTCAAATAATGATGTTACATTTCCAAATGATAATATTTTGAAAATTTTTATATACATTTTGCATTGTCTTTTTTTCTAAGATTTTAAAAGTTTTTGTCCAGTAAAGTTTATTTTGTAATAACAATGGGGTTCATTAAGTATTAAACTTTTTTTATTTTTTCTATGGAAAAGTTCGGTATCATTTGGATTATCTGTATTAAGATTTCCGCATTATTAATCACTTTCAAAATGATGTTATTAGGTTCTGGTATTAAAACTCAGTTGGTTTATAGGATGAAATGTCTTCACATACAGTTATTTTTACTAATTTTCTTACAATTAATTTTACTAATTTTAATTTTATGTTGGATCACTAACAAAGATACTTGAAACATTTGTTTTAAAAAGATATTGTGGTCATGGAAATGTTTGCCCTAATAAAAGCCTATATACACATTCTGATTTTTTTTAATTAATTTATTTATTTATACAAGCACTAGGTACAGTCAGAAGCGTGGGAGGATGAGAGAATTCACCAGAGCCAGAGTGGGGAACAGAACAGGAAGACTGACAAAATACAGTGCTGAGGGGAGCAACAGGCGTGGCAGGAGAGGTCTCTCGCGCCATTTTGGGACCCTGGCTGGCAGCCGGGGATGGAACCAGTGTTGTAGAGGCTGCAGGCAGCTTCACAGCCCAGCGCTCAACCGCTGCACCACCAGGGGAGGCCCCACATTCTGATTTTTTAATAGTGTTTTATATTTTTATTCCCTCCTCTGGAGCTTTTGCTGTGTTGCTATAGATAATGAGACAGTAATTATGTAAATATTAAGTTACCCCAAGTAAATACTCTCCTAGTAAATCCATAATGAAAAATTCTTTAGTAACATCACAGATGTGCTAGGATTTTCCTAAAAACAATTTTAATTTTCATATTAGTTGATCTCCAAGGTTCTCTTAAACTAGATTTGGTACTTTCATGATATCCTGATAGTCTATATTTACAGACATATGATGTTTCTAACATATATTGCAAATACAACATAGTAAATTATGAATTAGCTATCTGAAGGAAATTGAAAAATAGGAATGAAAATTATCTCTTATTATCATGTCATTTATGATATCCACATAGAGTCAAAGGACAGATGTTTCCTAGTAAGGAAAAGAACACCATCACCCCCATCTAAATGCCTACAGATCCTATAAGAATGAAGAAAAATTCTGCCTAACAGGATTGAGAAATTTTTGTAGCCTTTGTTTGAAGTACTAGATTGCTTATAGTATAGGGAGTATACTAAATATTGCTAATATCCACATCTTAAAAAATAACCAAAATATACATTATATGGTATAGAAAACAAGGCATTAACTTCCTGGAGGTACAATGCTTTCAAAGTATGTAGAAATACTGTGATTCATCTACAAAATTAAAACAGCTATAAATAACCACATCATAATTTAAACATGGATTTTACCAAGTGCAGATTATTTATGTAAGACACATATGACTGTTCCTGACAACAGCAGTCTAAAGAAGAAAGGAGCTCAAATGCAGAAATGAAAGACAAAGCTGTTGTATCAGGTTTTGTTCACTGCTATTTTTTACAGCCAATATTGAATTGTGTAGGAGCCTGAGTTGATAAAATCCATCTCACCATGTAATTCCTGAATCCACCTTCTGTGGACCCCAGCACAGTAAACACCCTGGTCTCACTAGTACTTTCTCCCTGGACACCAAAAGCAAACATACCTGACAAATGTGTACTGTTCACTGTACATCCAGGGCTGAAGTTCCAGGCTGGGGTACTTGCCAAAGGGTGGCATGATCAAGCTGAACACCAGGGCAACACAGACAAACAGCTGGCAGGACAATCTATAACCGAGGTAGAGGGGGAATAGGGAAGCCAGGAGAAGAGGGAGTTTTATTCTTTGCTTTATTCTGTTCTTCTTGTTCATTCCTCTGTTGGCTTTGGTTTTAGGAATTCTTGTAGAATTTTTTGGAGTGGGGGTTTAGTTGTAATGAATTTCTGGAGTTTTGATTTGTCTGAGAAGGTCCATATTTTTTCTTTGTAGAGGAAGGACAGCATTTGCTGTGTTGAAGTTTGCTGAATATGTTACTCCATTCTGTTCTTGCCCGCAATGTTTCTTTGGAGAAGTCTGAAGTTAACCTGATTGGTTTTCCCTGTAAGTTATCTGTTTCTTCCCTCTTGCCAGTTTCATTATTTTTTCCTTGTCTTGAACTCTTGCAGGATTTACTATTATGTGTCTTGCTGTAGTTTTCTTTTCATTGTGGTAACTGGGAGTTCTTCTTACTTCTTGTATGTCTATATTCATCTCCTTTTTCATGCTTGGCAAGTTTTCTTCAGTTATCTCCTTGAATAATTTCTCAGTCCCTTTGTCTCTCTCCTCACCTTCTGGAATGCCTATAACTCTTACATTTCCTCTTCTCATGGAGTCTGATAATTGTCTAAGGGTATCCTCATACTTAGAAGAAGGAGTTTTAGAAAAAAGACCAAAGGGCAAGCACTTATGAGTTCAGCCAGCTTCCTGGGCCAGCAAGCATGCAGATGTGGAGTATAGGGACCATAGCTGAGCTCTACTAGGACATTCTGGGTGGCCTGGAAGCAGTGGAGCCTAGTAACTAAATATCTACCAGGCCATTTCTGGTAACTGGCAGCACGAGGACAGAGGCCAGATGGATACCAGGAAGAGGCACCATGCTGAAGACTCCACGGAGTGAACACTGGCCACAAGGCAGGGTGACTCTGAAGACCTGAGGAAGCCCACACTGGGTCTGAGTCCAACTCCACTTATAGGGAAGCTGAGAAAAACAGCCCTGGAGCAGGACCCTAAAGACCTGAAGCTTGGTTCTGTCTCTACTACAAGTGTGTCCACAGGAAGTCAGTCCCCCCTGGCCTCAGTCTTCTCATTTGTAATCTGTGGACTGAGACTAGGTGACCCATTCAGGTCCCACACTCCAAAACACACTCTACACCAATGGCCCAGTGACAGCTCAAGAGGCATACTATCTAAATCCTCCTGGTACCTCCTCAAACACTATACCCCCATGTTCTCTAAGAACAACGACTTGTACATACTTTATAAGGAAACCCTAAGTTCCTTCCATTTATTGCTGAGGATGTTATCCTTAAAAAACTAAAAGAAGAGTCTAATGCTGCCTTTAGTTGTAATATTCTGGGGTTTCAATGCAAAAATAATCACTGAGTGGTTGATTCTATGAGAAAGTATTTTACTGAAAATTATCTCATTTACTTACCATGACTGTCCTAAGTTGTAGTAGCATTATCACCATCAAGATGGAAGGTAATTGAGACTCAGAGAGGCTAAGCAACTTGCCCAAGTTCATATAGGCAATAATTAGCAGAACCAAAATTCAAGTCCAGGTATGTATCCTTTAAAATCACAATATTTGCATTACCCACACAGTGTATAGGGATGAATATCTGCAGACTGCTGCTGTATACATCTTTATAGAGTGGAATAATTTTATCCCTCCCAACCAAGTGAGTTAGTATACAACATTGATATGCAAGCAATACAAAAGACAGAGTCTTTTCTGATTCCCAACATTTTTTTTTTACCTCTCTGGTTCCCTTTGTATATGAATTTGCAGTTAAAGATCAATTTAGACAAAAAATCATATTTCCAATTAATATTTAAGTCAACAGAATCTTAGTATATCATTGCAAGTTTATGAAAATTGAATTTACCAGTTTTTCTGAACTTTGCCCTAGTTTCATTACCTTTACACACACACACACACACACACACACACACACACACACACAGAGCACTACCTAAGCACTCACTTTAATCTTTATAACATATCCTCCGTCAGATACTGATATTATTATCCCCATTACACATATGAGCAGATTAAGGCACAGAGAAGTAACTTGCCCAGTGGCAAGAAGCAGAACTGGGATTGAAATACAGATAATCTGGCTCCAGTACATGTATCATAACCATGATGCTATCCTGACTTCATTGGTCAGGAGGCCTACAGCCCACCCATAAAGCCTTAGCCTGCATGGCACATCTCACCTGAGGCAAGAATCCCTTCCAACTCCATCTAGTGATCAGCAACCTTTTCCACGAAAGGGCCACGAACTGTTGCTGTGTGAATATCCAGCCCTTCACCTGGTAAGGAGCCTTTGCCATCCATCAGGTTGAGCAAGTCTGCCTGTCTCTAGATTCTGCAAGAAGTCAACATGGAAGGTCAGCTATTACCTTAGTATTTCCCACATAACCTTACTTCTCTTCCCAGCATTTTCTGTAAGCCTTCAAATCGCTTAAAGATGAACAATGAAACATAAAATTGGGCAATGGTCATAAAATAACAGTGATATGACCTATAAAATTATGACAAATACTCAATTCACAACAAATCAGGGAGAAGAAAAGTATAAATTAAAATGATATTTCTCACACATAAACAGGCAAGTATTAAAGTCTTGCAGAAGAATTGGCAAGAATGTGGAGAAAGGAAATCACACTCTTTGCCAATGGGAGGATAATTAGATACTTTAAAGAGCAAGTGAAAACTAGTGAAATTGAATCAGTATTTCCTCTCACAGGAATTGTAAGTGCCCATGGAGATATGTACATAGCTACTCACTGAAACATTATATATAAACTAAACATAAGGAAACATATCAATAGGGAAGGAACAACAAAGTTATGGTATACTCAAGTACTGGGTTATTGAAGAGTAATTAAAATGAATCCACTGTCTCTAAACTATTTACTCTGCTACCTTTGAAAAATCACTCATTCTCTTTGAGCTTAATGTTTGTTTTTTTGGTTTTGCTTTTTTTGTAAAGTAGAAATAACTTCACACAGTACAATGAAAGGGGGGGGGGTGGGGGGGGGGTGGGGGGGGTGGGGGGGTGGGGTGGGGTGGGGGGGTGGGTGGGTGGGGTGGGAGGGTGGAACTAAAGGACAGCGCAGATAACCAGCGTGCCCCGCGCTGGGCCCCGGCGCCGCTCACGGGCTGGGCTGTCCGGCCGCCCCTCGCGGGCACTGGGGGCGGAGCGGACCCGCCCCGAGGCCGCCCTGCCCGGAGCTCGGGCGGGGTGCGCTTCAGTCGGGAAGCCGGGTAAGAGTTGGAATCTCTGAGAGAATACCCACTGGCTGCCTTTCCCAGCATTCAAGGCCGCACCATGCTCATCCTTCGAAGTGGTCTGACTAAGGCCCTGGCCGCGCGGACACTCGCGCCTCAGGTACTGGCCGCCGGGACGGGGCGCCACGGAGGTCACGGGCGACAGATACGGGGCGTGTGTGGGGCGCGCGCGCGGACCTGCGCACGCGCACTGTCCGCTCGCGGCCCCGGCTCGCGAGCTCGCGAGCTCGCGCATGCGCACACTGGCTCCCTCGCAGCCCGGGGAGCGCGGCGCAGGCGCCGAAATTCAAGTGCACGTTCCCGAACCTGTAGGCGGGGAGCCAGGCCTGGGCGCAGCTAGGGAGGACCCGTTAGCCAGGGTCCCCACCCTGCCCGGTCAAAAGCAGCCTGAGACAGCGGGCTTTTGGCCTAGAAGCCAGGCTGTCCGGAGGACATCCCTGAAGCTCCAGCGGCTGCGTCCTTCTGGCCAGTACCAAACGCGCTCGCCCCAAGGGGCCTGTGCAGGGTGCCGGTCCTGCCCTTCCTATCGATTTGTCTTTTGATAAGAGAATGCCCCCTCCAAACTGGGGTAAAAGGAGAAAAAGGTCAGCCGACGGCTGGCAACAGAACCAGCCTCCCCCTTGTAAAGGAATTGCACAACTTCTGAGCATTTTGCAGAGAACCTGGAAAAAGAGGTCCAAGGTGCAATTGCTGGAACATCCTGCCCAGTTGTCCACTGGTGTCTTTGGTAGGTGACCAAGCCAGGCAGTATCAGAAACCTTGTAAATAAGCATGGTGATAAGAGATTCATTTAACTACAGCTGGAAATCTACAGAACAAGTGTTTGTGAGTCAGTCGAAATCATTGGGAATTGGCATCTTCTGTGAGATTTTTTTCTTTTCATATTCAGGTTTTTTTTACTCTTTTCTCAATGGGCAGGATAAGGAGGAGGTAAACATTCTAGAGAATGATTTGCTGGTGAATGAAGACTAAAGAAAATCTATTAATGCCCCATTCGCCCAAGGCTAAGCAATACAGTCTTTATTCTTCTGATACTGCTGAAACAGGACCAAGAATTTTTCCTTACCTCTTAATTCTGCACTTTGACTTCATTAAGTGTCGACCACTTGTTCTCTAATAAGTGAATTGGGGGGGCGCAGCGGTTGAGCCCTGGGCAGCAAAGCTGCCCCGCAGCCTCTGCAGCACCGGTTCGATCCCCAGCCTCCAGGCGAGGGTCCAACATGGCGCGCAGACCTCTCCTGCCTCATCTGCTGCTCCCCTCAGCAGTGTACTTCATCGGTCTGCCTGTTCTGTGCCCCGCTCTGGTGAATTCTCTCACCCTCCCGCGCTGCTGACTGTACCCAGTGTTTGTATAAATAAATAAATCTTTAAAAAAAAAAAAAGTGAATTGGAAGTCACTGCTGTCTACAGTGAGGCTTATGTGAAGATAAGGGAGTCTTCATATTAGTTACCATACAGTCCTATTTTTGAACAGTGGTCTGCTTCACTGGATTTGGGAAATACTCTAACCTGACCAGCAATTTCCATTGTTTTAAGAACTAATAATAGGAATTTTCTGCTAGTAAGCACATTTCTATTGTGTCACCAAAAACACCTATATAATTTATAAAGTTCTTTTAAATGTTTAACTCCAACACATATACCTTTCACTAAAGATGAAATATTGGCTCACTAAGGGGAAATTTGTGAAATCTTATTTCTTGGGAAAGAAAGTGCTGCAGTGCCTTCTTCTGAGCAACTTCTCATGAAAAAGTGAATAAAAATGAACACTCTGCGAGGAAACACAGCTTTCTCTTTAGAATACTGAAAGGTATTGGCATCATTGGCATCACTGTAAACTGATGTCTATGGAGAAAGGACAGCTGAGGTAAAAACAAATTGTGAGTCTACTGAGTGTCCTTTGTTTCCAGTCTCAGATTGGTTGTCACATGGCAGTATAAACCCACCCTCCCAAAATGTTTAACTTTGCCTTATCTTCCTTCAGGTATGCTCATCTTTTGCTACAGGCCCCAGGCAGTATGATGGAACATTCTATGAATTTCGTACCTATTGCCTTAAACCCTCAAAGATGAATGAATTCCTGAAAAATTTTACAGAACATATTCATCTTCGTACAGCTCACTCTGAATTGATTGGATACTGGAGTGTAGACTTTGGAGGCAGAATGAACAAAGTGTTCGGTATTTGGAAGTATGGTACGAGTCATCAACTTAAGCATGCAGTACATATTTTCATTCTGTCAGTTGTTATGTGAAACGTAGTTCTTTGATCTGTATTACTATAATCAGACACAGGTTACATAAAACTTTTAACCATTAATGAAAAACTTGTTAAACTGGAAATAACCCTCCCAGTTGTACATATCTGCCAGTCCACTGCTGGAACCTTTGTCACAAGGGAATGTGATGTTGGGAAAAAATGACATTTCAAATCATAAAATTGTGAACTGGACTTTAATTCTCAGAAAAAATATTACAGTACTTATTACATAGATGGTATGTGGAAAAAAATGTTTTACAAAAATTTTAGCAAGCAATTCTCTGAATCTTCCCACCCTTACTCAAGAGTATACTGTAACCTACAATAAAACTTCATTTCCAGATTAAAAAAAAATTAAAGCATAATTTACAAGAACCCGAGTGAGTTATGTTCATAAAGGAAAGTAGAATTACTTTTTCTATTATTGAACCTATACCCAGATATCAGTGTTCTAGAAGAAATGGTTAAACAGCGTGAGACTTCAGGGAAATGGATACCAAAAAGGGATGCCAGTTGATTTTGAAGTCTTACCCATCTGTAAGATTTAAAAATTCTATATTGTTTTGCAACTCCTTTTATTTCTGTGCCCTTCTATTTCAAAGCATTCACTGTCATTATTTTAGTCTAGGGAGATCACGGAAAAGGAATTTCAGGCAATTCTCATATTGAAGCTAACGTTCCCTTGGTTTAGAAGAGGGAGGAGAATAGGTTACAGGAATCCCAGGAATGTTTGTTACTCTAATATCTAACCTTTATGAAGTCCAAGTCAAGACTTAATAGTGAAAGTACTTGTAATAACCTCATTTAGTGTTTGTCCATCATTGTCCATTATTAATAAAGTACTTTAATATGAAAAGTGCTCATTCTATACTTACCATGACAAGAGGAACATTTCCCTCTTGTAATAAACAAACCCCATTAAAACAATCTATGCTGTAATGTGCCACCCATTAAAAAAATTACTAAAAAGATCCTGTTATACCTTCCTTATGCTCTAGGATAGGTATTACCCCTTACCCTTATATTTACATCTATATAGATCTATAGGTTACTCAGTATAAAAAGCTTGTCCAGAAAGATTCCATAATTTACATAAATCACATGATTAACCACTAAGTGGTAGTGCTTCTGAACCTATTAGGTGACATTAAGCTGGTTATTTACATTTCAGTTCCCCTTTTAGACCATGAGCATGTTGGAGACAGTTGTCACATGTGTATGTTGGTATTTCCTGTGCTACATAACAGTGTCCTTATGCAACCAAGCATACCCCAAAAAACTGCAAGTTAATCTTAAATTGCCATCTCTTCTTTTTCTTATCCTTTCTTCCCATAGATAATTTTGCACATCGAACTGAAGTTCGCAAAGCCTTGGCCAAGGATAAGAAATGGCAGGAACAATTTCTCATTCCAAATTTGCCTTTGATGGATAAACAAGAGAGTGAGATTACTTATCTGGTACCATGGTGCAAACTGCAAAAACCTCCAAAAGAAGGTAAATCCCTTTCCTCATGATCTGTTTGAATTTTGATAGAAAACACTAGAGATTTTAAGTTATAGAAACTAAAGTTAAACCTTGGTATAACATATGTTGATTGTTGAGATAAAAATAAATTAGAGCTTTCAGCTTTGTAAAAAATGTGTAGTGCTCAATTTGAAAAAAGAGCACTACATAATAAAGCATAATTTTTCAAATTGGGATCTACTGATCTGAAACTTTAACTGTATCATAGAAGAAGCTGACATGGTCTGTAAAGTTTGAGGATTTGGGTCTTAGGAGCAGGGAACACGCATGTGGGTAAGTGAGGGAGGGTGTGTGATGTTTTGTCAAAATTTTAAAATTTATTACAATTTATTTTAAATTAATAAGTATTTTTCTATAAATTAAAACTAATCTTTTTTTCTTTATTTTTTTAAACAATATTTGCTTCCCCCCACCCCCTCAGATTGAGTCCCCATAGGATTTCCTTCCCCAAGGCACCCATGCACCATCAGGACAGTCCCCTGTGCTCCTTCCTCCCTCCCGCTTATCCCTCTCCCTCCTTCTCCCCTGCAGGATGTCTCTGGTTTATAATTGTCCATTAAAACTAATCTTAAATCCTTGTATATCTTAGCTTATACAACTGACTGACCTCGGGGGCTATTAACTGAAACTGCCAAGTCTAACTCTTGTATCCCCTTGGATTATTAATCCATTTGGATTATTTAATTATTTAATTATTTAATTCCTAAAAATTTGTCTTCTTGCTGATTTAAAGAAATGATTACCTCAATCCAGTTTTAAACAAAGGTCAGATTAAAAAAGTATAAACTAATTTCGATTTTCTTGTTTCCCTGTGATTCTTAACTGTGTTATAATGTGTTTTAGATTACAAGAGATTCAAAAAGTCTTGTTCAGCCTTCTTGTACTCTCTGAATACAGTAGTTGGTGTCTCTTCTCCATCATGTCAGTTCTAGGTTCTAGGCCTCTGTTGTTCATAATTCTTAGTAATTTGGTAGTTTGTACTCTGCGGAATGGGGATAATGACATAGTGTATATCTCCAGGGCTGTTGAGAAGATTAAATGATTAGTATAAGAAACTTAGAATGTTGGCACATTGGTTTCAGTATATCTTAGCTGTCCCTATTAATTTAATTGAGGCATGTCAATTTAGAGGAAGATCTTTTTTTTTTGGTGGTGGTAATAGTGGTAATAGGTCATCAGATGAAGGCACCCCTTGAATTAAATTTAACCTAAATGAAATTAAGGTTAAATGCACAGCCTCTTCTTTGAGCAAACAGCTCCTTTCTCTTCTCAAATATATCTGTCCTTGTTCTCTAGTTTCTTTCAGTGTACCTTCCCCAGATCTGACTAGAAGGTAAATGATTTTCAAGTACTTACCTGCATGTTTAGGAACAATACGACCATCTCCTCCCATTTTGGTTTTCCTTTGTTTTCCCCTCATAAACTCAGGCATCATTTCAGGTCCATTGTTTGCTTGCTGTTCCCCTTAGAAATGGAGTCCTGTAGGGGGAAACTATACAACTACTATTACACAAAATAGCATTTCCTCTCTAAATTGGAAAGCAGAAAACATAATATTGGAAAATACTTAACCTAAAATTATAGACTCAAGCAGCTGAAATATCCTAATCCCATTATGAATTTTTAATGCTTGTTTCATTGACAAATTTTCAAAATAAAAAAGTATTTCAGAAAATCTTTTACCTACCCCTTCTAGTTCTTTTTCTTTCTTTGTGTGTGGGTAAGCTTAACAACTTACCCTTATAGTAGGAACAGGATTTTCTAAACATAAAATCAAGGAAAATAATGCAAATGATTAATAAATGTCTACATTAAAAAATGCATGTGAGTGTGGTCCTCTAAATCTATATGTACATTACCTTCCATTGGAACCAAACTAACCAGATTAGAAACTACTTGAATATCTTTTGTAAAATAATTATTTTTCTCCTTATTCTAGGAGTCTATGAATTGGTTATTTTTCAGATGAAACCAGGTGGGCCAGCTCTGTGGGGTGAAGCATTTCAAAAGGCAGTTAATGCTCATGTAAGTCTAGGCTATTCAAAACTAGTTGGAGTTTTCCACACAGACTATGGAGCACTCAATCGAGGTACAGTCACCAGTTTTTTTTTCTTTGAATTTGCAAAATGTGTTAGTGCTCTACTACATTCCTTGGTGGGTCACTTTGTCTCTCTTTTTTTCATTGTTTCATTTTACTGCCACCTTTCTTCTGGAGTGAGGAGGTGGGGTTTGTAAATTAAAAGGGTTGGAAAAAACCTGTCTTAAACTCTTATTTATGAAGTCTTTTAAGTGCTCAACTGCTATTTTCCATGATACATCAAAATGATAAAACTAAAGAAACTGCAAGGAGCCTCAGGAAAATATCTATTCCTTTCATCTTTTAATCTACGTATACCTTGATTCAGTTTTTTAAAATGACCAAATTGTTACTTTATTATATATATATATACTAAATACAATATATGTGCATATTTGCATATTATATCCTAGAAATAATGCATATGCATTGTTAATAATGGCTTTCTAACACTCCAGCATGAGTAGATACATCAGACAAACATACATACTTTAATTTATACAATCAACACCTATTTGTTGCATTTAACTTTTAACATTGAAATTTCTTGCAGTCAGAATTTCAGAGAGTTTTTATGGCAAACTCTAAACAATATGTGTAAAATCATCTGGAAGGATAAATGACTATAAATAGTTAATAAAATATTTGGAAGACTCACTATATCCAATATCTCCTCAACTTCCCTACTTGATGTCCAGTGGACATCTCAAACCTAACACATTCAAAGCTGAGATTCTGGTCTTTGTGCTTCTAGTGATGTATCCTAAGAAAGTCCAGGAGAAAAATAAAGGGGGGCCACCCTGGTGGTGTAGGAGTTAAAGTCTCAGCGCTGTCGAGCTATCTGTGGCATGAGTTTGCCCCTTTCCTGTCTATCCTGCTTCTCCCCTCAGTACTACATTTCAGTAGTTCTGCCTGTTCTGCTCCCCACTGTATCTCTGGTGAATCCTCTCACCCCACTCCCGTGTACCTCTGGCCTACTCCCCAGTTCTTGTATGCATAAATAAATAAAAATAAATCTTTTTTTAAAAAAGAAAGTCCAGAGAAAAGATATTTTCAAATTGGAAAGTAAATGAAGAGGAGAAATATATGAAAATTATTATCTTTCTCTTGCATACTATATGCTAAAATAAAGTTCAAAAGGATTATAGATTTCCATGCTTAAAAAAGAAGTTTTACATTGCTGATTTCTAAAAAATCTGTCACTAAATATAATATACAATAAGATCCTGTTCAATTTCAGTAATATTTTTTAAAGGAAATATACTACATATGAATAGGTTTCTTATGAGCAATAAAGATTATGCTGCTTTTTATTTTCTTTATATTACCCCATATTTTCAATAGCAAGCATAATTTTTTGTAATATTGCTTTTTTTAGATAAAGTGTAAAATTAGAAAGTTGTCAAACATGGGAATTGTATTGATTCTTTAGCAGTGTCTTAAACATGGCTTTCCCTCTTAAGCCTTTATAAAGCCAATTTGATTAATTTATAAATGTATCTCCCAAATCTCTAATCCCTCTCTAACTTTATCACTGACATGTTTAGTTTCACCATTTTGATACTATTTTGATTTAAAGAATAAGACAATGTTTCTTGTTCGTTTTTCTGTATTTCTTATTTGTATACAGTGTCCCCCTTATCTTCAGGGAAATGCATCCCAAGACTCCCAATGGATGCCTGAAACTGTACATAGTACAAAACCTTATATGCCCTGTGTTTATCCCTATACCTACAAACCTATGATGAAGTTTAATTATAAATTAGGCAAATTAATAATGAAATAATGAAAAGAATTAATAATGAAAAGAATTGTTTTAGCAATATACTGTAACACAGGTTATGTTAATGTGATCTCACTCTTCTCAAATAGCTTATTGTACATAATATAATCAGACTATATTTGACCAGAGGTAACTGAAACTGTGGGTAAGGGTGGTGGTGGGGAACTCCTGGTATGCCATAGTCTTTGGAATCTGTGTGTGGTTTGTTCCTGCAGTTCATGTGCTTTGGTGGAACGAGACTGCAGATAGTCGTGCAGCTGGCAGACACCGGGCACACGAGGATCCCAGAGTGGTGGCCGCCGGTGAGCTTTTTTTCATGAGGAATAAATTATTCTTAGAAAAGATTTGATTCAAACAGACTTGAATCAAACACTTTATAAGCCCTCTTATAATTTTTTTTTTTTTTTTTTTTTTTTTTTTAGTTCGGGAAAGTGTCAATTACCTAGTGTCTCAGCAGAATATGCTTCTGATTCCTACATCATTTTCACCATTGAAATAGTTTTCCACTGAAATCTGAAGCATTTCATTAACTGCCATAAGATGTGCCTGCTAATGGTGTTAAAAATCTCCCAAGAGAGTCTCTCTTTTATGTGAAGGAGGTGATAAGTTAATTTGCAGCATCTTGGAATTTTTAAAGCCACTTCTGTCCTTTGCCACTACCACCTCAGGAAATTGTTCTGTTCATTTTCCTCAGGGCATTAAGTATCTATTATACATTAGGAATAGTTGCCACAATTTCATTATTATGATTTTACATTTGTTTCAGAATAGCTCTTATTCTCTGTTTTGACAATATAGCATTTTTCTTTGCTTTGTAGCATTTTCTTATATTCAAATGAAAATTTTACAGTTCTGTGCCTGACAGTTTTTTAAAATTATTTATGTATAAAACCTGTCTTTTCATCATGTCTCTTTAATTAAGACTTAAAAATATTTTGTCCTGTAAGGTTGTTTTTGGATATTACATTGAATTCATAAAAATACTAGATCAAATATCTAATATGGGACAGTACCATCATCAGTATTGTCTGTATTAGTTATGTTTTTCAAAATTAATTATTAGTCACTCTAAGTTGGAAAATAATATAACTAGATCTCAGTGTTTAAAAAAAACTTCTGGAGACTCATTTTATATGCAGACATGGTTGATTTGTGGTTAATTCTGTTCATTTTGGATTACTAACAAAGATACTTTGGACACCTAATTGTTTAAAGAGATCTTTGTGGTTATGGGAATGCTTGTCCTAATAAAAGCCCACAATGTCCATTCTGGATTTTTATTTGTGTTTTATTTTTATATTATCTTGAGTTTTTACTGTGTTGCTACAGGGTAGTGAAACAGCAATGACTTACCAACTTTATCATAAATATTAAGTTAGATCAAGAAAATAATGATAGTAATTCCAGAAGGCAAGCTTCTTTGGTACCACTACAGATGTGGCAGAGCTTTCCTTGAAACACCTTCAGTTTCCATTTTAGCTGAGTGCCTGTTCCTTCTAAAACTTCCAAATCTTCATAGTCTGTATTTACAGCTATTATGACTTCACATTTCTAAACAACATTGAATTCACTGTCAAAGGAAATCTGAAAAACAAAGTACAGTGTTTAAGGCTAATGACAGAAGAAATGTCTAAAAGATTAAAAACAAAAAAATCAGAAAAAAAGGTGACACGGTGTTCACATGCTGCCTCCACTATTAACAGTAAGATTCCAAATAAAAGTTTCATAAACCAGCTATTGTGATTTTTGCTTCCCTTTAAAGCAAAACTCTCTGTAAGGCTGTGTATGTATAGTTGTGATCTTCCTTTCCTTGGTTCCTTGTCTTATTCTTCCCTGAACCCAAATCAGTAAGGCTTACACTCTTGACACTCCACTGAAATGACCTTCTGAAGGTCACCAAGGACCCTGCCTCACCAAATCCAGTGGTCTTCTCTGTCTTTACCTCTTCATCTTCTCACCAGTGTTGAACACAGTTGACCATTTCTGCCTTCCTGAAACACTTGATTCTGAGCTTCAATATATGGAGTCATACTCAGGGTTTCTTCCTCCTTCCTAACTAGTCACTCTCAGTTTCCTGTGCTGGCTTCTGTAAAAGTGGAAGGGTCACAGGGTTCAAGATTATTCTTCACTCTGTCTAGGTAAGTTCTTCAGTCCCAAGGATTAAATACCATGTAGGTGCTGATGATTCACACATTTTTACCTTTTTTCCTATTGCTCCTGAGTACCAGATTGAGATGCTGACTACCTTTTTAACACAAGCATCTCTCTAGTTTGGCTCACGAACTAGAAGTCACCTTGATTACTGCCTTTCCCTCATCTCTTCCATGAAGTCCTGTTGACTCCATCTCTAAAATAGACCCTGAATGTTTCCAGTCCTCCCTCTGGATGTTGCTATCAACCTCATGCAATCTACCATGACCTCTTAGCCTCCCTACTAACCTTTCTACCCAGCATTCTTTCTGAAACCGGTTAGGTAAAACACTGCCTTGTTTTGACACGACTCTCCAATGGTTCCTTTTTGCATTAACAATATAAACAAATAACTTAAGGATTAAGTCTGCTAGTCCTTCAAGTTTTGGTTTCTGTGCCTCTGATTTCATCTCCTGTCACTCTAGACGCATTGGCATTCTTACCACCATCACCAGCCCCTTCAATTTGCCAAGCTTTTTCCCACTTGGGGCTTTTGCACCAGGTGTTCTTTCTTCCAGGAATGCTCTGCTTTCTCAACTTCAAATGTTGGCTTTTATTCAAATCTGAGCTCCTCAGGCCCTCTCTGACTCTTTTCCCTCATTATCCCATTAGCAGGTCTTATTAGCCTCTTATCCCATTAGCCCCTAAACACTGACGTTGTTTACATTAATTCTGTTTATCCACACATCCCTTGAGTATGAGCATCATTTCTCCACTGAGATTCATGTTCATTAGAGCAGAACTGTCTTCTTTGACACAGAGCCCCAGAACCTATAAAAATACCTAACCCGTGCTGAAGTTCAGTGATTTTTTTGTTCAATTCACATATGCTTCTGAACTGATTTTTACCAGAACAATTTTAACTGATACCCAACTTCAACAAAAGCATTCTTCCGCCACTTACTAACCATGTAACTTTGAGCAAGTTCCTTATCCTCTGAGCCACCAGTTACTCATGTCGAATGGCATGGCTTACCTCATCCTACAGGAATTGAGGATTAAATGAAGCGCCTAACAACACAGTAAACACTTGGAAAAGTCAGCTAATTTTTCCTCTTAGGTTTTTTCATATTTAATGTACACATTATCATTCCAAAGATTTTTTGACTCTGTTTATATAGATTTTACATATTTTTCATCAAAATTAGCTGCCTGTTTGTTTTCAATTTCTTTCCCTCGACTTTCCTTTTTTCACCAAGGAACAGTTTTCTAGCATTTTATCGTCATCACTGCTACATGCACTTCATTGGGGAAAGAAAAGGTTCTGAGCCTGCAGCCCAGTGGCACCCCAGCTCCTTGCAAGCAGGGGCCTTCGGCAGCAAGGTTGGAGACTCTCGCCTCCACAGAACTGCCACCTTCATGGCCAGTCAGTAGAGGGCACAGATAGTGCCGGGATTCTCCGGGATGCCTGGTGGGTGCATTTGACAACGGTTCTTCAAGTTCCAGGATAAGCACATCTCCTTACTGTGATTGCTGATGAGCTATGAAAAATATATCCACGTCTCATCATAGTACTCTCTAATCTTGGGCATAGACGCCACAGAAGATAGGGGTGGCGCCTCCAATACTCATCCATTTTGCCCCCACAATTTTGTACTTTCCCTGTCTGCTGATCCTTACTATCAAATTCAACACCTTACCAATATATTTGTCACACTATCCTTGTACTTTGGCTGGAAAAAAAAAAAAAATGAACTCTGGAGCTTGCCTTGATAGTTTGCTCAATACCAAATAAGCTAATGAAGTTTTTATTAAATAGGCTTAGCTACAAGAATATTTTCAGATAACTCTGCAGAACTGTAGTCATTAGGCAGAGTAAGTTTATCTAAAACCTCTTCAACTTACTTAATATCAGATATTATCTTAACTGAAGCATATGAGTAAAACACCCTGGCTTCTATTTTCAAGTAGACCCCTCAGTTCTCTTCTGTGATTAACAGGGAATTGAGTGGATTCTAAATTTCCACTTTAGGTTCAAGCAGCTTTCCCTTTATTACTCCTGTAACAGCTTTATAATGTCTTAACAGTAGGCGGTGCTATGAATGCACGAAAATAAATTTGTGTAGACTAACAATTGTCACAGCTTTATTTCGTGACTCATTACAACATAGAAATATGCCTTTTTAATACTTTATATAAAGTTATAGACAGTACATTTTTCTTATTTTCTTTTTAATGAAAATGATTTAACTTAGAAATCTATTGTGAAATTTTTATCTAGTTTTGCAATTCTCAGATATTCCAGTGCAAAAATAGATTCCATTACAGAAAGCATAAAGTGCTTGGAATGAAGGGCCAATGATAAAGAAAAAGCACAAAAACATAGCTTCAGCCTAGGATACAGGAAGAGAGAACAGAGTACTTAATCTTTTTGGAAATATAAACACTTTATAAAAAGGGATGCAAAAATTTTCAAAAGAATTAGAGCGATATTACTATAGTACTGTTATTATTAGCAAATAGTTACAAGGATACAAATTAATATCTCAATATCAAAGTGGTTCAATATTATGACACATGGCTCTTTGGGAAAAAAATGTACCTGATATATACAACCACATGGAGAAAACACAGACAAATCCCTTTAGTCAATGATTATTATACAGTGAATGAGGGATATGCAACACTTAATAGTCACAATGATACACTCTCAGTACAGATATTGAAATACAGTAGTTTGAGGTTTGGTTGTTCTTTAACAATGAATTGTGCTGGGTGTTTATGTAGAGAGGACTATTTTATTACTGTTTTTTTTTTTTTCATATTCACAGTTGTTAATAAGGTTTCTAGGGTGTCCAAAAGAAGCAAAAGAATTCTTTCAACACTTGAGAATTTCTGAAATTCACATAGCTGCATTTCCACAGGGAATATATAGAAATTTTACTTGACTTAAGTTAGTAAAAGTTTCTATTACAATTAGGCTTACACAGGAAATTTTAAAAGCTTATTATTGGATAGTCTAAAAGGTAATACAGTATTATGGAGTCAATGTGTAATTGTAGATTTTTTCTAGCTTCAAAAGAGATCCTTTTAAATCTGTATTGAAATGGCATAGTTTTTTCAAAGTAGTTCACAGTGCCTTTGATTTTTAAAAATATGTCCTTGAAGTCAGAAAAACCAAAGCAGGGAGCTTCTCACAGATTAAATATAATGGATAACTAAAACACGATTCTAGTGAAATGGGAAAACCAACAGAAGTTTGATGTTGAATTTCATATCATTAAAGATAGCATAAGTATAATTCTCTCATGCTAATAGTTATTGGAAATATGCCTTCATTATTGTTTACCATTTTAGAAAATATTGATAATTTCTAAAGTAATTTTTAAGCAACAAATTATGTGATAACATTCTATAAATTTTAAAAGAACAAATAGATGAGATAGTTCTAAAATCTTATACCTTTAGAGTTAATATTTAAACATATTTAAATTTTAGAAAAAGGAGGGACAATTAGTAGTAATATTGAAATTGCATAAATGTCATCAAACAGTAGTTCTCTCATATTTCTGTTGCCTCAAGACACAACATTAAGCATTAGTGAAATACATTTTTAAGGTGTTTATTGATGAAAAAAAACAAGACTGGGTTCGAACGCCTGAAATACATTTGATGTGGGGGAGGAGGGTACTTGCTGTTAAATATTTTTCGTGATAAGTTGGTGATTGAAGAGATGAACTATTTGAAATTGTCAGAATGTGTGTCTAAAATCTTCAGAGCCAATTTGAAGATACTAAATGCCATTAGCACAAATTGTTTTGTTTAAGAAGTTTTGAAGCTAGCTGTCTTCTCTGTGAAAGAATTCATTTTTTAGTCTTGTGACCCTAATAACACTTGAACTGTCTTGGCGTTTGCATTGTTTTGCGTTATTTTCACAAAGTGGAACGCCCAATATTCTTCCCATGGGCTCCCACAACCACAGCAACAAAGCGACCTATATTTGTAAACCAGTTATCTGAATAACATGGCACAGGAAATCTGAGACTTAATTTCTCCCCACCTCATCCATAAATACTCATTCAGCTAAAACACACACACAAAATACTTGATTAATGAACTGAGATTAAGAGTATTTTAAATAATCTTAAACTCAAACAGAACATTGTCATGAGATGTTGCCCTTCACATTCTTTTCCAGGCACTAGGCACTAGTCAGATGATCCATCTGCAAACTTACATGAGAAAATAAAGCTAATGAGGCAGTGTGGCCCTCCATGCCTCTCTATGCCACAGGGTTCTACAAAGAGGTCATTCTAAGGTTCAGAAGTCACTGCTGGAACATAAAATTCCAAATAACTTTAAAAGTACAAAGATTTTTGTCAGAATACAGTCCATCTTCTCATGTCCTAGATTAATTTAAAAAGCCAAAAATACTACTACAGATGTGTCAAACAAGATCTTGAGATGCAGTGTACCGTGTTAGTAGACAACAGGGATAAGTAGACACAGTCCTCCCCAGGTTTGAGCACGCCACCTCTTTAATCCCATGCCCTGGTCTCAGCAACTTACAGCCCAACAATTTGGCTGCAGATTCTTTGTTTCTTACCAGGATCCAAGTACATTTAAAGAGTCTGACGAAGATGACCCTGAAGACCCATGGCTCCAAGTGAGGACAGCATAACAATGGAACCAAGTCTCCCTTGTCCAGAGCCTCTCACATTTTGCATGTTACTGCCACCAGAACAGTTCATCAGCAAGGGATTCAAATCATGGCCTTCCCCACACATGGCACCTATTTGTCACCCGATATTTGATGACATCGACAAGACTCTGAGCAGAGCATCTTTCACAAAAGTGTGCATGACACACCATGGTGCTTCAGGCTTTCTAAGCAACTTGGCACTAGTTATTCTGGC
The DNA here is from genome assembly GCF_014898055.3 of Talpa occidentalis. Lineage (NCBI taxonomy): Eukaryota > Metazoa > Chordata > Mammalia > Eulipotyphla > Talpidae > Talpa > Talpa occidentalis. The sequence goes on from NW_023605083.1 coordinate 57,937,999, forward strand.
ACACTCTTTGCCAGCAATGGATGTGTCGCCGGGAAGCCAGTCTCCTGGCATGGCATGGCCTGATGAATGAGGATGTGCCTGCCTTCTGATTTTGATAATCACTGGCCATGATTATTTGATGACTTACTGTTGCAACCCCAGTGAGAATACAAAGGAATAAAAAAGTATGATTTCAAACCCATAGGTCCACCGGGTTCCATACTAGAGTTTCACACAGATATAAGATTATAAAGTAAATTCAAGTCTTTTTCACTGGAGAGCCACACAAGACATAGGCTACAAAGGCACTGCCCCTGTAATGGAATTTTGTTTTTGTTGCATTGAATTGCATTGCATTGAACAGTATCAGTACAGTATCCAGTTTACTTCTTCCCACAAAAATTCCAGCTCTTTGCTCTGAAACACTTCATATGGTGCAAAGGAAGGTCAAGTTCCTCCTTTCTTTCAGCCATCTGTATGAATAGGATTCTTCACACATAGCTTTCTTTCACTTTCTCATCCTGTAGAAAAGATGTGAGAACGGCAACATCTACTACTGTCTGGTTTTTGTGTAATGATAGGTCCTTTAAGTGATCATCATCACTTTGGTCCTTGGCAAAGTTTACAAATACCTGTAGAAAGAAAGATGGACTTTAGTAAATACTTCTTGACTTTAGTAAATACTACTTGCTCTATCTTCTAGTTGCATCTCTCTACATGGAAATTAGGTTGGATAGAAGAATACAAGACTACATGAATAGATTAACTAGAAAACTGTGTGTTTAGGAAAGAGGACTACTTGAAAAAGCATTAACCACTTAAAAATGTAAAAACTTTTATACTGCCCCTCCTCCCTACCCCCCAACTCTGTTAGATCATGATTTACTTTGGCTTATAAAGCCTTGATGAAAGAGAAGGGGAATAAAAACTAACATTTGCTAAGTGCAACTAACTAATGCCTACTAAGTGCCAGGATCTGTTTGATAGTGATCTTAATTTACTTAAATAGCATAAAGCACCTGGCAAAATGTCTGGCCCATAAAGGGAAGTTATGATTATTGCCACCAACTATTCTCACAAACCCTTATCTTCATTGTTCAGACTCAGGGAGGTTCAGTAAAAAGTATAGCTAGTAGGAGATCAGGAATTCAAACTCCAATAGTCTATGCTGCTCTAGAACCCATAATGGGTTCAGGGAGGGAGCAAGAATCCTCACCCCGAAATACAGATCTATTCTTGAAAGACAGCACTTACTTGATCAAGAGTTGTCTGAGAAACAGAGTAATCTTCTATGTGGAGTTGCTTTTTGCTCTGGGACAGGATGCTGAATATCCTGGCCAGGGACGATAATGAAGAAGGAAGCTGGTACTGCAGCATGTTTCGATGCTTCTCTTTTAGGACACTTCCTGGAAAGGCGTGTCCAAAGAACTCCTGTACAGGTTTCAAGTCAGGGTTGGACCCTGCTATTCGTACTACTATCGTGTAACCATCTCCAAACCTGAAAACAAACCAAAAAAGTCCACATGAAAGACCCTCAGGAAACTTCACAACAGTATTTAACCCAAAGACCCAAACTGTACCATGAAAATAGATCCCTGACAGACCCAGAAGTTTCTGAGAAAAGGAGCTAGTTTTCATTTACTGAGTATTTCACGTGAGGTACCATACCATGTTCCTTAGATACTTAAATTCATTTAATCCTCACACGAAGCCTGTTAGAGAAACTGAAGCCCACTTACAGAGCTCACAGACCAGGATGTGGCCCCACTTATGTTCACCTCCAAAGCTTATACTCTGGCCACATTGGTATGTCATTCCATTTCATCTGTATAACAAAACTAGAAAGCAGATAATCCTAGGAAACTGACTCTCCAAGAAGTTAATTCACAAACCAAAGGGCATAGGAGTAAAAGGTAAAGAAAGTATTTGATTATAGCCTATCCTGACTTCAAAGCTTCCTTTTTTTATACACTGTATCATTTTGGTCAGTTTACTTTCCTTATTTTAGAGCCACCGTTTATATACTCAGAGAAGAATAAATACAAGCTTTTTAGTAGGCATGATCCCAAAGAAATTGCCTTTGTTACCTATTTTTCAGATGTTGGACACTGCCAAGACACCTGAACCTCCCATTGACCATAATTGCCATCCTAGTACAGAGAGCTTCACATTCTTCCATACTGTGAGAAAAAAGAAGGGGGTTTTAGTTTTGGACAGATGCTCCTACAACATCAATATCACCATTGCATTGAACATTTGAAAGAAACAGAAACCTAGTTTCCTAGGGCACAATTGCATCCTGTTACAAAAGTGCATGAAGATGCAGGGTTAACATTGTTCATTGCAGTGCAGTGAGACAATGCACTGCATTGTTTACCATCGTGAAAAAATTTGGAAACAATCCAAACACAAAGAGCAGAACAGCTAAACAAATTAGGGTATATCCTAATGGAAAACTAGCAAGCTGTAAGAAACGATGACTGATGTGGAGTAACATTCATAATACATTAAGTGAAAAAAAAAAAGCAATATATATACCAAGTTTGAAACTGTGTAAATACACAAACACATATATAGATTTCCATCAAACTCTGTGAAGATAGTGAAGGGATAGTGATGGTTTTCTCCAAGTGACGCAGTTTCAAGTGCTCAGAATTGTTTTTCTCCTTGCCTTGCTGTACTTTGTAATTTCACATAGCAATCAGATATACCACTTGGGAAATTTAAAAATTGCACAATGCAGTAGACAAGCCAAGATTTCACTACAGACCTATGAGATGTAAGCACCACTGATCTCCCCTCCTTGACAACACTGAGAGCACAATTCCACAAGAATCTCCGGGCTTTGGGATCCATGCCTGTGGTGGGTTCATCCTGTGAAGAGAATAAACAAGTCCTATTATTTGTTGAAAAAACTTCAAGGATAGATTTGTGTTTAAATGCTGAAGTATCTTTGAAATAACCTAAATTTAACTTTCCATTTTAGTATTTCTTGAAGTATTTCTTTAGTATTTCAAAGAACTAGACCTTATATACCAAAATAAGTTCTATACCAGCTTGCTTTTTATAAATGTCTCACTAAAGGAGGAAACACAACTTAATTTTTTTATTACATTTCTCCCAGTAAACAGAAAGGGAAGGGAAAGGTCATTTAGTATCAACCATCTTTTCATAACTGACACACATATACTAAAAATTCTTTTTGTGTGAAATCTCTATTTAAGTTAATATAAGGTTTAGGTAAAATTCTGTTTGTTCTTTTTTTTTTTTATTCTCATTCACTCCAGCATAGTGTATTATATAACCCTTGCTAGTCTTAAAGAAATACATTCCAGATCTACGTGGTGTGGATTACATTAAAGCTTCCACCCAAGGGTGTTGCTCTTCTTCAATGTTCTTCTCTACAGAAGAAAAGGAGTTAAGGGCCACTATCCGTCTCATCTCAGGTTTCCATCGATTTGTATGTGAGACACTATGAGCCAGGTGCTATCTTAGGGATCTTGAAACCTTGTCCACACTCTCCCTTTTCAGAAGATGAACACATAAATGATTAGAGAGAATGTTCATCCTTTGAAAAAGGTCAAATCACACATTCAACTTCAGCTACACTTGTCAGAGTTCTCCATGCCAGAGAAGCAAGGAAGCTGGAGTGTCTCTCTTTGGGATCCTTCGAGGGGCTGGCAAAGCCACCCCAGTGTGTGTCAATTAGAGAAACAAGAAAGTTCCCCTCTGGCTTTCTGAGGCTGCTCTGCAGTTCCTGGTCAGGGGCGAGTGGCTGACCACTGTCAAGCCTGTTATGCAACATCCCCGAACATACAGGACATCAGAAAAGTAATTCTTTCCATTTAGGGAAGAACAAGAGCTTCCCATTCACAGTCACACTCACCAGAAACACCACAGGAGGCCCGCCAATCAAAGCCATGGCTGTAGAGAGCTTGCGCTTATTGCCTCCACTATAGTTACCAGCATATTTTTCTCCATACTTCACAAGGCCCAGTTTCCGAATTGCCCACTCACCAACCTAGAATAATAAAATGCTCCTTGAATTTTTTCTGGTTTGGTAATTTTATCATGCTGTCTTATATTTACATATGAAAAGTTTTGCTCCAAGTAAGATCAGATTCTATCACCATGACCTGGCAAGTGCTAAGGAACCAAAAGCAGAAGGAAAGGATTCGTGTGGGTGCTGTGTTGGCAACACTTCCTCACTGCCCTCCAGAACAGGCCTATCCACCCATCCCTGCCCATCATCACAGATCCCCACCCTGGAAGTGAGTGCAAAGAGCCAGCATGTCATATTGCTAAATGCATGACAAAAAATAGCTGGAAGCTGACAATCAATATAAAGTCAAAGGCATCAGGCACACTGTCAGGATGCCAAGGAGGCTTGCTGTCCTTCTGGTGCCCACCATACCTTGCCAACTTCTTTCTCTGGGACTCCTCTCAAGAGGGCAAAGAATTCTACATGTTCTCTTCCAGTCAGCAGCTCTGTGATGGCATCAAACTGAGGGCAATACCCCATGTTCTGATGTACTTCATGGATGTTTGATAAGATACTACAAAGAAAAACATAACTGGTCAAGATTTAAGTGTTTACAGATTCTCTGATCAAAAATCCCTGCTTAATGTTCCTATAAAGTGTGATTCAGAAATACTGGCAAGCACACCTGCTATAGCTTGAAGAAGTAGCCTTTCTGGCCTCAGGATGCCAACCCCTCCAAATAGTGAGGGTTCCTGCCTCTATCCTGCCTGGGCCTTGCACCTCAATCTGAGGCTCAGTCCCATCTGAGGCTTCCCTAGTCTACTGTCACTGCAGCACCATCTTTACCAACAACCTCAGTCATACAGTGTAGGGGCTTTAACATTAATTCGCCACCCCAGACTTGACTCTTTGGCCCAGTCATATATAATATATGCCTTGTTGCTCCAAAATCTCCTCATGGCCATTCAGACACAGAAGAGGCTCAGCAACTCTGAGTGTAACTCCCTCCCTCTGTGTTCTGCTGCCCATCCCTGGTTCAATCACAGCACGTGACAGACTTCTTTCATTCTGCTGAAGACCCAACCCTGCACCCTCCTGGTTTTTAAGGTTTTTCAAATCTCAGACTTGGAGAATCTAGTAATAGGAAAAAATATACCTACATCTACAATTTTACATGTATCAGTGGTGTTAATTTTAGGCATTTGAAGCCAATCTCATGTTAGGAATCTCAGATGTGGAAGACCAGTTTCCATAGCCAGTCTGATGGCTGCACTTCAGCCACATCTGGACAGTCATGAATTTGGCCATTCAGTGCTCTCCATTCCCTTCTGTAGATGTACTTAGTACTCCAGGGTCCAGCCTTTCCCAGAATTACAATGGAGGTGCCCATGGGCCCTGTGCCTTGCCTACACAGCTACCCCACCCAAGCCTGCTCTTACAACCAGTCACTATGACAAAGTTTTGTTTGGGCCAGCCACTGCCTTCATTGCTATCCACACCAGGAGGCTGGTGCTACAAATGAGGCCGGAGAAGTAGGTGTACAGCCTCGGGCCTGCTATTCTATAATTTCTGTTCTCTTAAGCCTCCTGAAAAAAGTGGTAAGAGATAGGAGTATACTGTTATAAAATAATATTTTATTTAAATCAAGTAAAAAAGTCTTTGCCAATATACGGATTCTTTCTTTTCTCATCTTTTTTATGACAATATCCATCATTTACTGAAGGTACCTCAGCTGTGAAGCCCACTGTTAAGTATTTCACATATGTTACTTCACTAACTGCTATTGGTAATCACATGAATTTCTCACCTATTTTTGTTAAGGAAAGCATCTCCTCTGGTAACAGTGGTATCTCCAGTTAACATCTTGAAAGTTGATGATTTACCAGCACCATTAACTCCCAGAAGCCCAAAGCACTGAAAAAGATTGGATAAATTGTAAAAGCAAATTACTGAAAATTTGAATATGAATGGTCATTATAAAATAGTTACCTCAGCTTAGTTTTTATATAACATGATTCTATAATATCATTTTCAAATACCATCTTAAGAAATTATACAGATATTTAAACATATGTTTTATAACAAGACCATTTTGAGTGTGGGAGTATTTGTAAATATTATTTGAGTGTTCAAGTTGAGGCCAAAGTTAATGTGTAAAAAACAGTAATGAAAGCCAACTAGTCAAATTTCACCATCTAATATGACTAAAGGGCATAAAAGAAAACAAACATGAACAAGAAAGAAGAAAATCTGTTTTAATTTTAGATCGAATGAATCCATTTAAGTTTCATTAACTTGAACAAATCAGAAAAGCACATTTTAGATGTGTATCTTTTTCTTAAGCTGTCAGATTTTCCAAAATCATTTTCTTTTGACATGCAGGTCCCTATCCTCTCAGTGACTGATGGCTCCACAGAGACATAAACAGAGAAGGTTTAAAAGCCACTTTTTACCCCTTATATATACTGTGGTCTGACTGGGTAGAGATAGTTTGAATTACTAGGGACAAATACAATGCAAAGGGCCTTTACCTCACCAGGAGGAATACCAACGCAAATCCTGTCAACAGCAGGCTTCCTCTTCCTTCTATATATCTGGAACAAACAAAATGCCAAAATTGATGAGCCTCAGTGACTCACAGCAACCCCAAGCAACTGTGTATGAGGGAATTAAAACCCAAACACACCACGAAATAAGATGTATTGGTAAGATTGTCACACATTTGACATGCTAAGTATCTTGCTTTGTCTCTGTGGCAATCCTTTTCTGAATGACTTTGAAGCACAAAGTAAGAGTGAACTTTTTATTTTTTAACCTAAGATCAATCCTTAAAATATATATATTGGTTAATAATCTACATAATTTTCACTTACTTGATGTAGAAAGATATTATATTTTAAAAATGAAGTTCTACTGGGTAAAATTTTATAATCAAAATATTGCATATGTTACCAAAAAAGTGAAGTGTTGGGATTCCAGCAACTACAGAAGGCTGGGAAAGCCTCTCCTATTGAGCAGTGGAGACTTAACATCTTTTCAGACTAGAAAACTCAACATCAACCATATATTCTTTGACTGGAATATAATATTAGTATGTTTTAATGCTAACAATAAATGTAAGTGTGTTCTCAATAGGATTTCTTTAATTAAAAAGTGCCCATGGTTCATTTTAAATAAAATTAAATTGACAGAAGCTTGGTAGAGATACACATTTGGAGAAGCATGCTCTTTTTTTTTTTTTTTTAATGAAAGTCAACAAAATACTAGTTTCTAACATAGACAGTTGAAAAAAATAAAGACAAGTTCTTACAACCTGTACTCATTACCTCACCTTTGTCAGCTCCTTGATTTCCAAGATATCATTCTGTCCTCCACCATCAAGAATTCTCTGTCTTTCTCGTCTGACATCTTCATCCTCATCATTCATAGGAGGAAGCTTTGCCTTATATGGTCTTAAGGGGAAAATTTAAGAAAAATCAATCTTTTAAGCTATTTTTCTTTTCTTTCCTTTCTTTTTTATTGAAGTATCATTGTTTTGTATCCTTGTTAGTATTTTGGATACATAGGATTTCTCCTGTCAGTCACCATAGTGCACCCATCACACAAGCACCCATAGTCCTCCACCATAGTCCATTGTGTTTGTTCTTACCCCGCCCTCTTCTCCTCCTCCCCACTCCCGATTTGTCAGTTCAATGGTCAGTTTTCAAGGGTTAGTCTGACTCTGTTTGGTTTCACTAGATTCGACATATAAGTAACATTATCTGGTATTTGTCTTTCTCCTTCAGGCTTATTTTGTTAAGTTCTTTTTCAAGACAAAGATCCACTTTTGAAAGCAGTCCTATAAAATCTACTATCCATAGTTTCCAGGACTGCCAGTGTTGGAGGCTGGAGGCCTCCACATTAGGAAAGAGTTTGATTATCTGCTTTGAGTTCAATTCAGTCCAATCACCACTGATGGGCGAATTCCCTGTACTACTTCTCTGTGACCCTCAAGCAGGTGTTCCATGAGTTCTGAGAAAAAGCTCACCTGGGCCTGATGAAGAATCTGTACTGGATTAGAACAGTGATGAAGAAGAACACCACTCCTTCCACAGCCATAGCGAAGAGGTTTCGGCCCACTAAGTCCCAAGAGAGTGGAGAGACAAAACGATTCTCCCCTGGCAGACACAATGCAGAGATCCAGTTCACAATGGATGCACCAAAGACCATGACCTTTCCTTAAATTCAGGTTCAAATTCACTTCCCTTCCTGGTAACACCAGTGCTTATTAACCATGATGAGATTGAAAAAATAAGGGAGTAACCACTCTCCAAGTCTGACTTGAGGTAAGGTTTTGGGGAAACAGAGTACTACCCAGGATCACTAAGAATTTCAGAGTTAACATATTAGATATGATATATCATCTAAAATAGCTAACGTCTCCTTTTTAATGAGCCATGTCAAAATCTTTTATAAAAAGTTAGACAATCCATGGATATTTTCTGGGTATTTTAACAAATTACAAGTTTCACTAATCTCAGAAAGCACTTTAAAAAGATGCCCCTTTCAGTAGCCCATAATGTAACTGAGTAACTCCATTAAATCACTTAGTTTTATGTAAATATATCTTAAATTCCTTATACATCTCCAAGCTGAGGGTGTGTGGGAGGGTGGGCTGGGCAATAGTCTCTCTCCTATGTCCTCTAAATAACATGGTTCATATAACAATATAAGCCAATGGATAGAGAAGCCACAGAAGAGATATTTTTAAAGGCTCTAAAAGGTAGAAAGTGTTACAGTAAATTATCTTTTTAGAGATGGTGTAAAAAACAACATATGGTAAGATCTGCAGAACCATGGTTTTCTCCGTAGAGTACAAGTGTGCATCTTTCCTTCTGATTATCTGTCCCGTATCTAATTCTCAAAGCTGTTGTTTGACTTTTCCAATGGCTGACATATCCAACCACTGGCATCATGCACTGTATCCAAGTTAACAGTATTTTCCCTACTTCTAGACTTGCCCCCTTTATGTTCTCAGTGCTCTCAGAGGCACACATGGATATGTCTCAAAATCATGCCACAAACAGCTGTGTTGTCATGAGTCCTATCAGAGAAGTCCTATGCCCAGTCACCAGCCTCTTTGTAAAACAAAGTCCAGAGTACCAAGGTCCATGCAAACTGCCATCTTCATGGAAGCATCCCCCTGACCCTGCTGTCACTCACCAAACCTTTCCAAGGCATCAGCCATTGCCTGGTTTTTCACCATGTCAATGAGCCCCCGTCCCAGGCAAAAGTGTGGGAAGATCAAGAACACAGACTTCAAGATATCATTGATGTTATTCAGCTTCTAAAAAAATAAGACAGAGAAAGGAAGACTGAATGTTATTCATGATTTAAGCTAAAAATTTATCAAAGTCTGAAATATATGAGTGAAACTAACTATTGATTCCCCTGAATCAAACTGAAGCTTTGAATTCAGATAGCAATAAACAGCAGCAGCCACAGCTAATGATATATAACACAATACAATTCTGTGCTTTAGAAAATTTGGAATTATCATACTGAGTATAGGGAAATATGAGTAAAGTTTAGAAACACAGTGATGTTTAATCAGAAGCAAATCCATGACAAAGTATTTGCTTAGCATTTTAAAAGCAAATTGCTCATGTCTGAGTCAATATTTCAGTTTCAGGATTTTGTTGGAATTTTAGAAGTTCTTGAATATATCAAGCCATCAGTGGTCAAATATCCAACAACTGAGTAACCTGCCACATGCTAGATGTATTGTGCTAAGGCACGGGAGAGGCCACAGTTATTAGGAAACAATGTCTACTCTGAGGAAGAGGGCCATAGAAACAGGAATTTGGTACCTAGCTGTATATGTGTTGTTCTGAGTCATGAACTGAGGACTCTGGGAGCACAAGAGTAAGAGCACCTCCTATAGGGCAGGTGGATAAACCTTCATGTTCCAGCTCATTCTTCTTAAAGGATAAATGAGATACTACCTGACTGTGATGGAGAAAGTGCATTCTAAGACTACAGAACTATGGCAGGTTTAAGGGAAAACTCAGCTGAAACTTTCAGTGACTCAGGGAAAGGGTGTGAGGGGAAGTATGTCCCCTGGCCAGGAAAGTATGTCCACCTCTTAAAGTCTTTGTGTGCTAAGTTAAGGTATCTGAAGAAAGGCAATGACAACAGAAGGACAGGGATACTCGTTTAAGAGATCAGTAATTGGAAGAACTAACAAGGCAACCAGTCGAATTTGAGAAAGCAAAAGCAAAGCATTAAAGAAAAATTAACAGTTGCCAGTTACCCTCTAGGGTGTCAGGGATGGCAAGAAAAATTTAGGTTCTAAGAAGTAATTAGGATGAGTCTAGTGTATTTGTAAATTTTCTGAAGGCAATTGAGAATGTGAGGCCAGAGTTCAAGGAAACACAGGGCTAAAGGCATAGAGCTGAGAGAACAACATAAGACAAAGAGAGATGGTAGTAAAAGCCTCCAGCATCACCCAGAGATAAAATCTAAAATGGAAAGCAGAGATGGCAGAGGACTGAAAACTGGGAAGAGCAACATTTAAAAAGAAAGGAGTATAAAAAACTTGTCAAAGTCTGAACAGAGAAATAGAAGGAAAAGGAGAGAGGTGATATGTAAATCCAGGGTAGAGAGAATCTGAAAAAAGGGCAGGGAAATTTGTGGTGTCAACACTGCAGACAAGTAGAACAAGATTACGATGCAACCAGAGCCTCTGATTCCCACAGACCTCATCCCAGCAGGAGGCACTCTTTATGGAGAACTCACATTGTTGGTGAACAGCTCCAGTACAAAAGTGGCCACACTACCATTGATCCCGATAAAGAGGTTCACACTGGTGAGGACCACGTAGGCGGTACTGGGGATCTTGAACACAAAGGATGCTGGGTACATGAGTGGTGTGATGGACCACCTGGTGAGGCACAAAGGCAAATGTCCATTAGGTATCTCCCTCCCATTAGGCACCCTATGCCTTACCCACCGATATGCCCCACCCAGAGGTGCCTTACCCATACAGCAAAAGTAGAAGGGCTAACACAGGCAAGTTGGTGGAGGACACATAAGACTTCTGCTGGAAGCAGATGAAGATGATAACGACCAGTGTGGCAGGGACCACGTAGTTGCACTAAAAGTGAAACAAAGGAACCAAGTTCACCCCTACATCAAAGACACAGCACATTCCAAGTCTTCACTATCATCAGACAAGAAAGGGCAGACAGACATAATGAAGAATAACTTTGATTTAATGAGGCCACGTAAACTATTAATCAAAATACTGGACAATACATTTTGACAAGCATTTTACCCTTGGCTGATTTTATAAACTACATGCCCTTTCTGTCTTTCCAACAGCTAAGCCAAGGTGTCACGCTCAGTAAACTTACTGAACGATGGATTCCCAGTCAGAGTAATTTCAATTTCACAGGCAGCAAATAAGCTTCCATTATTCTTCCCAAAGATGATTGTGTCTGTCTCATCATTAATGCTGTATTATAGTCTGCCCAAGTTCAATCTCACATGTAATCTATTTATGAGGTAAGTGCTTATAACATGAATGTCAGAATTGTTTCATCACATTGAGAATAATCTTAAAGTCTGTCCTGACAGTGTATCAAGCATTAAAATGCAGAAATAAAGACTTGACCATGGAACAATTATGAAAATTCATAGCTGGCAGAGCAAAGCACAGGCAGGAAGGTGACAGTGGGTTTGTCAGCTGGTGGAAGAATTTTCAACATCAGACCTCAGGGCTCTCCTCAGTCCCATCCTACTCAATGTTTTTATCAACAACTTTGCTTAGAGTGAATTTCAGAGGCTCTAAATCAGGGAGGGACAGATAAGTTACAGGCAGATAAGTGATATCCCTGTAGGATCTTATAGTTCATGTCTGAATCTCTTATGCTTAGCATAGTCAGACACATAGTGAATACTATGTGTTTAGAGAATGGTAATTACTAAAGCAATTTAAAAAAAAATGGATACTAAATAAGATTCAGTTTAACAGGGATAAATATAAAGCTTGGATCCAAAAAAGGCAATTACATTAGCATAGAATGAAAGAGACCCATTCAACAATCGTTCCTGTGAAATGGAGATTTTGGTTCACCAGCAAGTTGCCAACAAGACAGAGATACTTCCAAAATGCGATAGCCTTGGGCTAGGTAATGGAAGTATGAAATAAAGACCAACTCCTCCAGAGTCATGACTATTCAGTCCTGAACAGCCTGAACACAAGGTTAATTCGGGGCTTTTGTGTTTCAAAAGGGACATTAACAATATGGAGCATAGCCATAGAAAGGCAATCAGACCAGAGCTGAGAGGCCTGCTATCCTCAGCACAGACATCATCATCATCGTCATCATCATCACTCACATTTGTATAGTACTTTAGAGATTACAAAGTGTGCTCTCGCAGGTCATCTGATCTGGGATGGCTTAGGTTAAATGAAAGTTGTCTTTAAATATCCAAGTGGCTGTGTACTAGGAGAAGAATTAAATTTGCTCTCTATGGTTTATATAGTTCATGGAATTCAGAGGGAGATATATTTCAACTCAACTTTACTAAATTAGAACTTTAGAGTTTTTAAGTCCTCCATATTGATCCAAACCAGAAACAATTAGAGCTACTGCAAAATCATGTTTACAATGGATGGGCAAACTTCTGGTAAAATGTATAGTTTTCAAATGACAAGATGTATTTCCCAGCAAGGCAAAGAATACCCTGATTCTAAAAGTTAAAACCTACCAAACAAAGTAGGTTGAAGTTTTGACTAAAAGTCTTCCACCTCAGTATTTCTTTGTAAAGTTTTCCCTTAGAAAATTAGTGATATGCTAGTGGTGATGGTATTAACTTCAGTCACAGGATGGACGGATTTTCTCTCTGGTGTGAAATCAGCTCTGTATTTAACATCACGTCTGGTATCATGGGTGTGAAGAATTGCATCTACCTATTCCTTTTTCATTCATCCTCAGACTGGCTACAACAAGCCCCAGTGAGAGACAGGGGTTCTTTCCTGCAATCACTAGCTCTGTTGGAGATTTCTAAAGTAGCAGCAGCCCAGTTTTCTTACCATATCCCAAACAAAATTGGAGAGCCAGTAGATGACAGGCTTCACCCCACTGATGAACTGCAGGTGTTTGGCCTTGCTGACCCGCTCCTGGATCAGGAACACAACAAAGCTGGCTGGGACGAAGGACATTGCAAAGATAACACAGATGGACACGAGGACATCCACTGATGTGGTCATCCTGAGGAAGAATAGAGGGCAGTGAGGATATGCAAGGTCACTGATACAGCTGAGGACAAACCCAGGAGGACACACAGAGAATATGAGATCTGCTGCACAGTCCAGCAAGAAAAATCCACTCATCAAATACATTTATCAGGGTTAGAGATGATTATTTGCAAATAAAACAACAAGCAACCTGACAATTAAAATGCACAACTGATTTCACTGAGGTCAGAGAGTCCACTGCCATAAAAAAAAAAGTTCCAAGGCAATCTAAGAATGGCCTACTAACACTCACTTGGGTGTGTGTGTGTGTGTGTGTGTGTATGGCTTTATAAGAGCAATTAGTTTTTCTCATATAGAACTAGGGCAGCTTGAAAACTAAAGTAAAAATATTCATGTGGAGCAAGTCAAAAAGCTGTAAGTAAATTTGAAAACAGCAGTATGAGTTTATCAATCTAATACAAAAATATTCTATCAGACTCTTTTAAGAACGATTTTATAAGTCCATTAAACAGGATATAACTGTGTATATAAAAATATATATATAGTATATAAATTGGATTTAAAGATCCTAGTGACATATATTGATATCCTATATGAATTTAATAGAAATAGTAACTGTGCCATGGTCCACACACAGGAAAGTACCTGACGTGTGCTGAATATCAACACTGTGCTGATACTGATGGGCAATTTACATGAGTTGCCTCATTTAACATCATTATCTCCAGGAACTCAGAAACCAGACTCAAACACAGCCCTCTATGACTCCAATTTGAACTAGCTCCTACTGACTTTAAACTTCACACAGATATATGCTCAATTCAAAAATTAAAAACACAAATTTTTACCAAATTTAGAAACAGTGGCTACAAAACAAACAAAACTGACTTTTTTATTAAACACTGTGTTAAAGGCAAGTAAAAATGTATTAGGGTTTTATTGATAAAATTTTTCACTTCAGAGAATTCACTAGATGCTATAGTTCTAGCATCTGAGTCACTCTCCACCTTCCACAGCTTCATGCCTGCCTGCCAATTCATCTACTGATCATTTTCTGCTCAGAGACCTATTCCCCTTCTCACCACACCCACTTAGACACAGTCACACTTACAGGGCCACTTCTGAGAGTTGTTGCTTGGTGAGATTCAGGGGGTGATTGAAGGCAGTAATCCCATACTGGCTAGGGTTCTCTCCCTTCTGCAGGTTGGCCCGGAGGATGGCATTGTTGATGACATTTAAGAAAGAGCTGATGGCATGCCAGCCCTTGTTGTTGAACCATACCTGAAATCAGATAGACCAGGTAGAAGATAATGCTCCCAAACCCTGCTTCTGAAGGTAGGTACACTCACAAAACATGTATGTAAATTTCAGAAATTCCAGTCAAATGCCAAGGAAAAACAGTACAGTTGGAGAAAAAAGCAAAATAACAGCAGCTGAGGTTGCCTGAGTACTGACCATGTGGCCAGACACTGATGACTATTTTCACCACAGCTTTAAGATGGTCATGATCACTGTCACCATTTTATAGATTAGGAAACTGAAGAGATAGGTTAAGTAACTTGGTCAAGGTTAAGTAATAGTCACAGATATACATTTGGTGTATCTAGAAGCAAAGTAAATTAGACTGCTTGTTTCTGTTATGAGTATCCCTACCAATGTTATCATGAACTGAAAGCACTTCAGGGCATACAAGGTTATTGTTCATCAGGAAGCTATGAGAACAAAGTGCTTTACCTTGACGTTATTTTTTGTATCCAGTCCTGTCATAAACCTTCCCAGGCTGCTGAGAAATCGATCTGCAGAACTGTCCTGTGAACAAGAGAAACCAGCCTCAGGTGGGACAGTTCACAGGGAAGGACAACTGGACAACCCCGTGAAGAGCAACACCATTGCTGCCTTTTTCATTGAAATTAAATTTGAAATCACTAGATAATTGGTTCCCAAGAAACAAGTGACCAGAAATCTAATTCACTGATGTTACCATGAGCCACAAGTCTTAAGGGAATCACAGGAACACCCTGTAACTCAAAGTCCCAAAACACAGATGTCTGGCTATAACTGGGTGCTGAGAATTCTTCAAAATGTTCCCCTGGTGTCATCCTAAGCCCCAAAACTACACTCAATGCAGAAAAGAGTCAGACATGAGAGGTCTGAGCCTCAAAAGAGCAGATACAGATGCTAGGACTATTGCTAATGCCCATGATCTGAGAGTCCATGTCATCTGAGCTTCCCAATTCTCATTTAAAACTGAAATACACAGTAATTAATGAGTGTCTGTCAGGTCCTGAAGCCTGCTATGAGTTTAAAGAAAATGACCCATTTCCTTTTTAACCATCGATTGTTTTAGAAAACTATAGTTGAAGCCCAATTTACTTATCCACTGGATAAACTGATAAACAAGCTATTCTCAGAGCTTTTAAATCTGAATTTGTTCTTGAGCTATCCTTTCAGTTACTAAATATACACTAAGTTCAGTCTTGGCTGGTATAAGATCACTAAATACCAATAATGGCTTTGTATTCAAAAATCTTAAAAACAAGTGGCAAGGTAACCTGCCAACTACTCCCATATACCAGCAACTTTGGACCCATCTCCCTGACATGTCCTAGGATGGATAATGTACCTTGGCTAGCTTCAAGTGCTTCTTCATTTGCTTGATGGCATCATTAACTTCATGACTTGGAGGAACTGACGGAGAATTACTGGCACCCAGGGAAAATCCACCATACCTAAATGAATGGCCTAACATTAAACACTCATACACAGTATCATTCAGCAGCAGGTTCCACTTGAGTATGTGCATGCTTCCTTTTCATTGCTTATTCAAAGGAGGACCAAAGTTAGAAAAAGTTACCACTTGCCCTCCTCCAAGGGACTCTGGCAATCACTTAACTCTCATGGTTACTGTACACAAGGAAGGGACATGGGCCTGATGATACAGTGAGAGATCTGAGACACTGAGGGAAGAATGGTCATTCCACTCACACATGCTCCTCTAACCCAAGTAGCTCAGGCCTGAACTTGAGCCTCAAGGCCAGCAGATAGGGATTCAGGGTGAGTAGTGAGGACATTGGTCAGAATAGGCTAGGAAGAGCTTATAGACAGAGTTTATAGACAGGCTCTTCCCTAGCAAATGTACCAATAGAGGGCACTCCTGCTCTGCTCAGTTATATGGGTGTTGTCCCACTGTGAAAAGGCAAAGAGGAAATATGGGAAGCAGTAACAGAAGCTAAGTTTTAAGGTGGCCAAGTATCTCATTTTTCATGAGGTATAAATTGGCCTCAAGGATTTTTTATTTTTTTCCAAAATCCCACCTTTCCTTCAAAACCTATAGGGATAAATGACTTCAAGAACCATGAAAATAAATGGCTTTGATGCCTCTAATTTCATCTGAGACCTATTTAATGTCATTCTGAAGACTTGATCCTTTGGGATCTATTTTGGGGGAAAGTGTAACTAGCCTATTTCCAACACAACATTGTGCCTCCTATTAAATCCTTAGACCCTCTAAGAAACTTCCAGCTCTCCTCAAGTTAATCAGTGTGCCAAATACCAAAGGCCTATGAAGTGGGAGCTGGGCATCAGCAGAAACACTAAAGGCAAAACAATCCCCAAACCAACCACGTCCTGGGATTCAAGATACCTGCATTGACATCACTGTCTGAACTAGGATAAGAAAAACAGAAGAAAGCAGAAAATGTGGTCTACTTACCTAAACTCATTCACCCAGATCTTGTTCTTTAAGCTGCAGAAAAGACAAAGAAGCCATACATCATTTCAAAGAAACTTTGCTCCTACTATTCCTGATGACACAAAAGGACTAAGTATGTACCTGAGGGTACAACACAGGGAGAAATAATCCTGTGATCAGGCTAGAGTGACAGAGCTTTACCAAAGGAAAGAACCCAAATCAGCATGGATTTCTTCCCTCCATCTTAAAACCTTTTTATTTATAAGAAAATCATACTTTGGACTTAACCAATTTAAAACCTTTCTAATAGACAAAGATGTGACTGAATTAATATTTTTTTCATCCAAAGTAATACTCAACTATGGATGACATGGAAAGGTTATCCTTTTTCCTGGAAACTCACAGTAATTATCATTTGAGCATACCCTTGTCACTTAAAGTCAAGAGTCTCCGAACCAAAAGGCCCCACTCACCAAGCAGGAATTAGAACAAACATTTCCCAAGCATCCACTAAGAATTCAGCACTGTGCTGTGAAGCCCCAGGAAGCCACACGGCCTTGCTAGGCTCCACTGCCAAGGCAGCCTCCTGAGCTGGCCCAGGGCTCCCTCTTCATGCCACACATTAGCATGCCTTTTTTTGTGGTAAGAACACTTAAGATCTAGGCGCTTAGTAAATTTAAGAATATAACACAGCGCCACTAACTGTCATCATAAAGCTGAACATTAGATCTACAGTATTTATCAGATGCACAGCACTGAGACATTAGCAGGCAGCCTCAACCTTGAAGCTCACAGACACATGTTCATAAAACTTATTTTTATTAGTTTGGGAGAAGACAAGATGAGGCACATAAGGCATCCTTCCCACACCCCTTAGTTAACTGTTTTTAGGCCTTTAATTTCTCTAATCAGGATTGATAAAAACAAGAGTCAGGTGTAGTAAATAAAGACCTTTTGGCTATGATCTGCACATATGTCTTCACCAGATAATCTGAAATATTTCTTCCCGTCAGGTTCTGAAGGATGTCCGCAGTGTTCTGTTTTATCTGTTATCACAGAAAAATCAAGCACAAGTGTATTTATGGACCATCATTTGGACAAGGGGCAAAGAATACAGTGGCAAAGGTCCCTCAAACATGTACCACAGGGTGACAGGACTCTGCCCTCAGGTCCAGGTACAGCCTTCAGTCAACCACCACCACAGCAGGTGCATCCTGCCCTCAGCCCTGGCCTTTCACTTACACCAAGTCAAGCTGTTGCCAGGAAATTATCCTGAACAATTAGAAAAGAGACAGTAAAATGTGACTCTTTATAGACGCAAAGGGTTTTAAGGGAGCAGCACTACACCTATTGAATTATTTTATTCTTTGGAGTTATACTTCTGATTCTATTAGCTGTTATTTTAAAACGAGGTAACAAACTTCTTAAAGTTTTCACATCCATTTAAAATTGTTTGTCCTCACCCTGAATCGGGATGTGAATAAAGTGGCAGAGATACTTAGCACAAGTTAGCCTCGTCCTAAAATTGTTCTCAGGAAAAAAATAGCTCAGAACTGCTCCCACACTTAGAGTCTCAGACAGCATCAGAGCTTTAAGACCCACATTAGTTTCATGGACCAGCCTCCCCAATTCAAAAATTGAAGAAACACCCAGAGACACAGAGTGGTCGTCTCAAGGTCACCAGCATGTCTGTGGAACAGCCAGGGATAAAGCTGGGCCTGTCACAGCTTGTCCCATGACACCACTAATGTGAGAGAGACCAGTGTGTTTTCCACAGACCACTGATCTATGTTGTGTTCTGGTTTTAGTTCAGATGTAAACTAGGCTGACTTTTCAAAATAGAGAAGCCAGCTAAGCACCCTCAGATACAAGAACACCGACGTCCAAGTCCCCTTCCTTCAAAGCTCACATGTTTTTCCCTATAACAAGAATTAGAGACTGAAAGAGACACTCCTAATGTAATATCAGCCATTCCTTCTTCCCAAGCAGAAGCTCCCAGCCCACCCCACATTCCCATCTTCTCAGTCACACCCTGAGAGTGACCCACCTGTGGAGGAGGTAGGCCCCCTGCCCCCAGGGGACATACAGGCAGCATCTTCTTGATTCTGTCGCTGCTACACTGGCAGGTGGGTGAGGGGTTCTCCATGGTCCAGTTCCCATTTTGGAAGAGATCCATAATGGTCTGAGGAACTGGGCCGGTGGTCCATTCCTCCTCCCCCATTAGGCAAGGCATGTTTCTGCAAAGGGATGACATCAGAGCAGGATCAACTGAGAGGGCTTGGCCTTTCCTGTTGCCTTAGGAACAGGATCAATCAACCACTACCACAAATATGCATCTGTCCCTCAACATTTGGAAAGTATGAGCACAATCTCCCTTGGTTATTTGAGTCCCCAACATGTTGTAAGCTCATTTTACAGACATGGATGGTGGAAGACATAGAGGCTTTAAAAATGAATATACTGAATTGCATCAGATCAATTCGATCCACCAGCATTCAGTTATTCACCCCCGTGCTCACTCAACATTCACTGAGCATCTACTATGTGTCAGACATTGATCTGCAATTGTGAGAGCTAGAGGTGCACAGACTGCCTCTTTTGTCTCTGTAGGTCAGCTGAGTACAGACCTGGATCTTACAGATCCTTCCTAGGTTGGCATTATCTATCTGTGAGTCTATACTTTCAGTTGGTGTGAGATGAATCTATTCTACTCTAATCATTTCATCTCATTCTTCTATCTTTCCTACAAAACTTCCAAGTGGAATAACATCAGAAGTCTTGTGAAATCCAGATAGAATGTCTTTATGTCCTTCTCCACCTTGGTCCTTGTGATATTTAGGAGCCAAAATTGGCTGCTAGGATTTACTTCCCATTGATAATCAAGTACTAACAAAAGTTTATTATGTACTTAATAAAAGGAGCAAGTAAATGGCAGCTGTCCATTTAGAAATCTGCTCTAAAATCCTGTATATAGTTATCACACTCACTCATGTGTCACTTGCAGGATGGAGAACCTGAAGTCAAGGTCTCCCTTCTCTAATATACCTATATCAACCCACACTCCATAATTTCTCAGAGGGTGTGATTTATCAACCTTGATTGCAAATGCTACAAGAGAATGGAAACTTGAGCTCGCGAACTCTGTCAGTTTAGGACTAGGGGGAAAAGCCTCATCTCTCTTCATTGTCTTTACTCACCAAGATCCCAGAACATACCTCCCCCACATAGATATCCATTTAGAGTCATATGGGTATGTCACTGGATTTATTTATACACTGCCTACTTTCTTAAAAAAAAAGATTTTGAGGCAAGTATGATAAAAATATGCAACTCTAAAAGAAGAATATGTCCATTGTTATTCAAATTAACACATCTTTTCAGGTTGGGAAAGTGAAGAATGTGAAGATAAGAAAACTGCACATTATATATAGTGACAGCCTATGCTCTGCCCTGAGCAACAGGAGTTAGAAGGAAGAGAAAATAAAGTGTTATTTTAAATTAAATATTAATTTCTAGAGAGGTAAACATTCATATGTCTCTTTGCAGGATGTGAGAAAATCCCCTTACTCTGCCCTATTGTTCCTAGATGGTCTGATTTGATTACTGCATTAGCTTTTTTTAAATGAAAACTCATTCAAAGGACAAACGATGGTAGTGACACAGTAGCATTTATCGTAGCTAATAAATGAGGCACATCAGAGATCAAAACAGGTGAAAAGCACAAGAAATCATGAAGGTTTCACAGTTCAAGTGGCACTCACGGAATTGGGTTTCCTTCCATACACCGAGTCCCAAAGCCAGGATCTTTGGTGAGGGCATTCAAGAGTTCCTGGGTGGCCAAATCCTCAGGAGCATCATTACTGTGGACACAGGACAGGCAGCCAGCTCAGCAACATTTAAGCCAGGAATTAGGGGTTGGGGTGACTTCTTTCTACATAACACACTTTATTAGGCACTTCCTGTAGTGCGCTGAAAATAAAAATGACTAAAACTCAGAAGCTACTGGAAAGGACCTCAGATTCTGACCACATATTTGGTACCAAGGTAACATTGAGCACTCGAAGGTGGAGCTTGTATAAATAAGTAATATGTTTGGAGGTATGCAAGGGTGAATTCACACACATATACACATTACATATATATAGTTACTGTAAAGAAACCATTCACAATTGACAATCCAAAAAGTACTTTCACAATTATCCATTAGGCAGAGACCATTGGAATTTCCTAAGAAAGGGCAAACATTTGATTGGTTAAATGTTTGCATAAACAACGAGAAGACACAAAGAATAATGAGCACAGGTTAGAGACACAAAACAGGTTTCTGTTCTACAGACTAAGGTAATACAGGGTCAAGAGCTGAGAAAAGAAAGATAAAGTAAGCCTAAACAAAACAGGAAGGAAATATGGGGTTAGAAAGAAATAGACCAATTCACAAGTATACATAGTTCCTTTCTATTTTTTTAAGCTTCTCTTTTACATCATGACACACTTATCTCATGTAAAAGTCTACAGATAGTATAGGACTGAAGTAAATTCCATGTAACAAGGTGGAGAAATCCCTTTGTCTTTTTGTTTGAAGTACTGGATTTTCTGGCATTTTTGACTAAAGAACAAACATTAGCTAATATCTAGAACTTAATAAATACAGTAATTGTTCAGTGTAGAAACAAGAATCTGGAAATACAATACTTGGATAGTATATGGAAGCCCTATGATTAAATTTCAAACTTAAAGCATAGCTATGAAAATTCAAACATATTATAGCTCAATCATAGATTTTTTTTTGCAATGCAGATTATTTATGTAAGACACATATGACTGTTCCTGACAACAGCAGTATAAAAAGAAGCTCAAATGCAGAAATAGGAGACTGGGGTGTTATTCCAAGTTTTGTTCACTGCTATTTTTTACAGCCAATATTGAATTGTGTAGGGGCTTGAGCTGATAAAATCCATCTCACCATGTAATTCCTGAGCCCACCTACTGTGGACCCCAGCATAGTAAACACCCTGGTCTCCCTAGCACTCCCTTCTCCCTGAACACAGGGGGCAAACATACCTGACAAATGTGTACTGTTCACTGTACATCCAGGGCTGAAGTTCCAGGCTGGGGTACTTGCCAAAGGGTGGCACAATCAAGCTGAACACCAGGGCAATGCAGACAAACACAGCTGGCAGGACAATCTATAACCGAGGTAGAAGGGGAATAGGGAAGCCGGAGAAGAGGGATTTTTAGAAAAAAGGCCAAGGGGCAAGCACTTATGAGTTCAGCCAGCTTCCTGGACCAGCAAGCATGCCAATGAGCAGTAGAGGGCCTATAGCTGAGCTCTATCAGGACATTCTGGATGGCCTGGAAGCAGTGGAGCCTAGAAACTAAATCTCTACCCACCAGGCCATTTCTGGAAACTGGCAGCATGAGGACAGAGGCCAGATGGATACCAGGAAAAGGCACCATGTTGAAGACTGCACAGAGTGAACACTGGCCACAAGGCAGGGTGACTCTGAAGACCTGAGGAAGCCCACACTGGGCCTAAGTCCAACTCCACTTATAGGGAAGCTGAGAAAAACATCCCTGGAACAGGACCCTGAAGACCAGAAGCTTGGTTCTGTCTCTACTACAAGTGTGTCCACAGGAAGTCAGTGCCCCCCTGGCCTCAGTCTTCTTGTTTGTTATCTGTGAACTGAGACTAGGTGACCCATTCAGGTCCCACACTCTAAAACACACTCTACACCAATGGCCCAGTGATGGCTCAAGAGGCATACTATCTAAATCCTCCTGGTACCTCCTTAAACACTATACCCACATGTTCTCTAAGAACAATGACGTACATACATTATAAGGAAACCCTAAGTTCCTTCCATTTATTGCTGAGGATGTTATCCTTAAAAAATAAAAATAGAAGATTCAAATGCTATCCCTAGTTCTAATATTCTGGGGTTTCCATATAACATCTTAACACTGAGTGATTAATTCTGTGGAAAGTACCAAACTGAAAGTTATCTCATTTAATTATCATTACAGCCCAGAGTAGTGGTAGCATTATCACTAATCAACAACAAGGTAATTGAGGCTCAGACAGACTAAGCAACTTGCCCAAGGCCACAGAGACAATAATTAGCAGAACCAAAATTCAAATCCAGGTCTGTATGCTCCAAGCCCAAATAGTCTTGGCATTACCTATGTCATCTTTAAGTGTAAAGATCAAATACAAAGGATTCTCTATTTTGTTATCTCTTCTATCAATTTGCAGTTGACCAACTTAAAGAAAAATCAAGTTTCCAATAAATTCATATATCAAGTCCACCTGCATATATCTATCACTTCTCAGGTTATATAAGTTTAATTTGCCTGGCCAGTTTTGCTAGACTCAGTCCACGTTATGACCTCCTCTATAATAAACTAAGGCCCACTCCCTACAAAAAGTAATTATTCATGTAAGGGCAGTTCTAAGCATTGACTCACTTTAACTTTCATAACCCTATATCCAGATACTAATTTTATACCCATTATACAGATGAGCAGATTGAGGCACAGAGAAGTAACTTGCCCAGTATCAAGAGACATAACTGGGATTGAAATATAGATAACCTGACATCAATACTTGTATCTTAATTATGATGCTATCCTGCTTTCATTGGTCAGCAAGCCTGCAGCTCAACCATAAAGCCTAGTCCTTAGCCTGCACAGCACCTCTCACCTGAGCAAAGAATCCCTTCCGACTCCGTCTGGCAATCAGCAGCCTCTTCCACAAAAGGGCCATGAACTGTTGCTGTGTGAGTTTCCAGCCCTTCACCTGGTAGGAGCCTTTGCCATCCATCCCACTGAGCAAGTCTGTCTCTCTAGATTCTGCAAGAAGTCAACACTGACGGTCAGCTATTATCTTAGGTTTTAGATATCATCATGTTCCTCCCCATGGCTTCATCTTGGATTTTTTTCCTAAAAATTTTATAGAAATCCTTATCTTAAACTCATGATTTGTAACCTAAGTGCTATAACATCTTACCGGCATTTGCTATTTTTCTTGCATTCTCTTTTATATTCCCATCAAATACGCAGGAAGACACTCATCCAAAACAGCTACATCTGAGCACTACTGGGTTGTCGAAAAGTCATGAGCTATTTTTTGGGGTTTTTTTGTTGCAAAGTGTGTCATGACTTTTCCGACAACCCAATATTAACTCTAAAACTCACCTTTCTGACTCTTTCAGGATCATTTGTCCATTCAAAAAATAGTTACTCAATAATGATATACCTTATGTAAGAATCAGGGACACTACAAAAGAGATAATAGATTCAGAGGATTGAGGGACCAGCTGAGAAAGATCGCAGCTGCATGAAGGAAGTGATGAAAATAGGCTTGTTCAGGTTTAACTGACTGGAAAAGGGCAAATGACTTTTCTCATTTTCCCACTTCCCTTTGGACCCTACAATTGTGACTCTAGGCCATCAACAGAAAACACCAGCGAAAAACAGAGAGAAATTCACTAACAACACTGGCACACAGATGTTATCTAAACATACCTGGGTCTATGTCAGAATCATTGGGGTCAACAGCATCATCTTCAGTAAAAGGGCGAAGACAGCTCTGCTTATCCCCAAAGACTCGTCTGTTTCGTCTTGCTGGCAAGGTGCCATCTGAAGGCAAAGAGAAGGATTCCCAAATTGGACTTCATTTCTAAAAAAAACACAACCCGCTGCATCTCTAACAAACTTAGACATGAAAACTAAGAATGCAATGAAGCAATTCAAAGGGAAGGGTGAGACAGCCTGCCCAGACAGCGTGTAGCCCCCCAACCAGGGGGTTACCTGAGGTCTCAGCATCCACCCCACTCTCTTCAGCCACTTTGAGAAATATCTGAAAAATAAAAGTGGGAATATTAAAAGCACCTGTCATGAAAGCACCCATTACTACCAGGATTATTACATAACTGATGGCATGTTAGCCCCTAAATTAGAAGTGGCATTTATAATAACACTCTGGCCGTCACTTGGAACTGAAACCATTTTTAAGCAGAGAGCATTTCCTCAGTGGTGAGTGCTATCAATCTAGATAATCATTTTCAAAGTAAAGTTACAACATTAAGACACTGCTGCAGGAAAAAAAAAAATGTGTTCTGAAACTACAGGGAATAACTTCTTCCTGGTGATCACTTATCAAAGACAGAACAAACAGAAGACAATCGATCACCAGAAATCTTATGGCAGGGATGCAAACATCAGAAGAAAATCTGAACTAGACCAGGGGTTTCCAAACTCTGAGCTATAGACCTCTCCCTAGGAAGCATGCAATTAAAGAACTGACATCAAGGCCTTCCCTCCAGAAATTCTGATTCAAAGACCCTGAAGCTAATTTTTAGAATTTTTATTGTCAATAATATCCCCAGATGATTCTGCTGCACAGCCAAGCTTGGGGATCATTGGGCCAGACAACTTTTATATCCCTTCTAACCCTCAAGGTATATGAGATACAGTCTCTCTAAAGGAAGGCATTAGTGCACAGTCAAGAGAGTAAGGGATTTGAAATACCAACCCCCGATTCTGAATCCTAGCTCAGCATCCCTTTGTGTGAACTTTCTCATCTTGTTACAAGGACTATGGGAGTTACAATGATATAACAACAAAAGATACCAAGCTCAGTTCTGGCACAGATTTTCCATACATGTTGGCATTTTCTTCTGCCTGGCCGTGACAGTCATACCAGGGAGTACTTATAATACTTCTTTCCTGTTATCCTTGAAGGATAACACTAGGATCTCAAAAGATTAACAAGGGCCAACATTATGTAGATGTCAACAACCTAAGAACTAGACAACCAGTTCCACGGTAATCCTATTCCCAGTGGGATTGCTGGCTGCCTATTTAGAATTGAGATTATTGGCCCTATTACTTCTGAGTCAGTCACTTAACTTACTTCTTCCAGAGTAGTCTCTGAGATACCATAACTAGAGATGCCCAGGTCTGACAGCCGGTCATCAATCTCATGGAAAAGTTCCACAAAGGCCCCCTCTTTGGCAGCTTCATAGGGGAGTACATAGGTCAGCTCATGCCCAATGTCTTCGACCAGCCGGGCCTCAGCCACATGCTTCCTGATGAGGTTGGAGATAGCAGAGACATCTGTAGGGACGAAAGCACAAAGATGGCTGAGCCTGTTCAGAGGACACACATCTAAGGGCCAGCCATGCCCCCTAACTTTGCTTACTCTTCAGAAGCTGCTACCCATACACCACAGCTGCCCCAGATATGTAAGACATTCTACATGTTCATCTCTGTCCTGAGTGTTCCTGGGGCAAGGACTATACCTTATTCACCTTTGTCAAGCACACTGTGGATTCTCAATGAATAGGGGGTAGGTAGGTGGATGAATGGATGGATGAGTGGATGGAAGAATGGGTGGGTAGGTGGGTAAGTCGGTAGGTGGATGGTTGGATGGATGGATAGATGGATGGGTGGATAGATCTATAGTTACATGGGCATGTAGCTGGGTGGGGTGATAGAAGGAATGATGGATGACTTTTTGAGGTAGAAAGCCTGGTATCTCTTGCCTAAAGTCTAGGACTCTTCAATGGAATATGTCAATAAAAGAAACTTAAAAGATTCTTCACTTTCCTACCCTTTTAAAGAAGGCTATTTCTATTTACCTCAATAGAGGGGTAATCAAGTAGGTCATGGCAGAAGTCCACCTGGAAAAACCGAGCTGTGGGACTGGGCAGAGGTGGTCCAGGATAAAGGCTTCTTCATCTCCTCTACATACCTCCAGAGGAAAATCCAGCAGCTATTTCTGATCTCCTGGGCTCTCACTCTCCTTAGGTCCCGAGCTCCAATCCCTCCCCATTGGCTTGGCCCTCAGTTCCTCATCCCTGGCCTCCAGCATCCATCCCTAAAGGGATCTCCCCAATCAGCTACCCTGTGACACTACCCTGCCAGCTCCCAGAAAAAGCCCCAGGCTCCCCAGCAAGCGTTAAGCCAATCTGCCACCAAGCTGCACCCTCTCCCAGCCGCCCAGCCCCAGCCCAGAGCAAACCTTGAGTCAGCGCCACCAGCCTCTGCACCTCTCCTCCTCTGCCTCCACTCTGCCCAGCTGGGAGAAACTCAGGCACCACCTGAATAAGAAACCCCAAAGTCCTTACCGATGGTCAGTGTGTCACTTTCATGGTCGCTGCCCAGGCCAGCATCAGAACTGCTCTGAGAAACACTGTCCTCCTGATGGCAAAGAAGGAGGTGAGAATGGGTCAGGGACCAAGCAAAGTACAGCCACCACCACCTTCGCCAGAGGGGGCTTCCAAAAGGCTCTACTGTTGAGATCTGGAGCAAAATGCTTCTCCTGGGAGGTATGCAACTGGGCAGCCATGGCTTCGGAGGAACTGGCAGACCTGCAGGCTATGTGATGGTTGGTTGGAAAGCAGAACTGGCCACAGAACTGTGGAACTCCTATGACTACTGTGACCTGGCATTCACTGACCAGCTCAGCCATGGGATGTACCTGGCTAGTTGTCTAGTTCAGTACTTCCCAAGCTCTAATGTGTGTTTAGTCATCCAGAGACCTGATTAAAATGCAGATTCTGACTTAGTAAGTCTGAGTGAGCCCAAGTTTATACATTTCTGACAGGCTCCCAAGAGACCCTGATGATACAGACCTCTCTTTGAGTAACCAGGGACTAGTTAAAAGGTAAATAAGAGAACAGGATTGGGATATAAATGTTTCAGACACCACTGGTTTGAACACACAAAATAAATCTTGAGCATGTACTGTGGTACAGAAGAAAACGTACCTGATGTTTGGTTCTGGGCAAACTTCTGGTATTTTACCTGCCAGGTGAGCTTTGAACAAACTATAAAATACCTACAAGTCTTACTTCCCTTATCTAGATAATAATATATGCAGTTTTGTGGTTTAAAAGTTAGGGTCAATAATATTTAAAGCTAATGAACAGGAATGGCAGGTAATTCTGCAGCCAAGGCTCTTACTCTTGGAAAGTCTCTTTTCTTTGACAGAATAAAGTCCTCTAAGAACCTTCTTCATCTCTCATTGTACCTTCATAGTAAACAGGAAATGAGATTTAACACTAACATGATGTGAACAGTGGCCTTCGGAGCTTTCTACATAAGTTGATGTGATTCTGATGGGACCACACAGAGCAGGGAGATGGTGACCTCAAGTAGCAGAGGAGGACAAGCCATTCATACCCAACAAATCCTGCCCCAGACCCAGGCCCAGCCTGGCAAGACAGCAACTCACCTTTTTCAGGTATGATACAGTGCTACTACTATTTCTGCAGGAGCTGAGGGAGGATTCCACATCCTTCTTGACCAGAGTCAGGTAGTAGCCTGTTCCCAGCTGGTTCTTCAGAAACAGGGAGGAGCCCACACAGCACAATTTCCCATGGGAAATTATGGCAATCCTGTCCCCCAGGATGTCTGCTTCATCCATGTGGTGTGTGGACAGAATAATGGTACGACCTGTCCAGCACAAACACAAGGACATGGGCCTGTAAGTTCTCACTGATCACAGTAGAGCTAGAGAAATCTTAGCAGGGGTAAGCAGAAGAGAAAGACCTGGAAGTTTGTGTGACTATGGCCTGTAGGATGACAATGCCATGAGTACAGCTTCTGCATCCTCAGAAATAAAGACAGGAACACTTATGGGGAATTTGCTATATGCCTGGCAGTATAGTAAGTGGCTTCTATGCATTCTCATTTAACTTAACTCTCTATGATGTGGGCACTGTAACTATTACAGATAAAGAAACTGAGGCAACTTGGATGACTTTTCCAAGGTGTAAGCATGAACTGGCTCCAAAGTCCATGCTCTTTCAAACCAAAAGGTGGTAACCTAATATGCCTTCCACATCTCTAAGCAGACTGCAAATCATGTACCTCTGTGCCTCCCACCTATTCATTTACTCATCTGCTCTTTTCACACATAAATTTAATGCACCATGTTTGGGGCAGAGATGATCTCAGGAACCTTAGGCTATAGGGAACAAAGTTATAATACACAGGTGTAAGATCTATGCTAGAAGTGGCACAGGGAAGCCATGCTTTTTATCCCCATTTCTTTTCTTCTTTCAGGTCCTTAGGTAACAAAGCACAAACTTTAAATGTCTTGTAAACAGGGCCTTCCACCTCCATGCCATGGGAAAAACAGAGTTTTGAGAAAAGAAGTTGTATATTTTTCTTGAGAAGCAATTTTGCTGCTCCAGCAACACAGCTGTGCTTCTCAAGATCTTCTCCATCCCACCCTCCCAGTCAGAACTCAGAACACACACTCATCAGTTACCTTGTCGGTACTTCAGCAGCAGCTCCCATATTCCCCTGCGGGAGTAAGGGTCCACACCAGCTGTGGGCTCATCCAGAATGACAACCTTGGATCCCCCAACAAATGCCAAGGCCACAGACAGTTTTCTCTGCATTCCACCTGTAAGAAAGATATAGAGAGGTTCCAGGACCAGCTTTAGACAGTGAGCAAGGGCAAAGGTGGTAAGAGATAAATGGGGGAACTCACCTGGGGACAAGTCAGGGACACTTTTCTGACCCATCCACTCCCTGCCAGGGGCCCCAGGACAGTTTTTTTGTGTGTGTGTGTGCGTGTGTGTGCGCGCGCGCGCGTGTGTTGGGTTGGAGGAGAAGTGGGGAGAGCAGTTCTATGCCTCACCTGACAGCTGACTTGTTTTGCTTTTCAGTTTGCTGGGCGGCAAACCAACGTCCAAGGCCATCTGCTCCATCTCTGCTTTCACATGCTTCTCCGAGAGTCCTTTAAGGCGGGCATAGAACCAGATGTGTTCTTCAACAGTCAGCCTGGTGAACAGAGGGGGAGGTCAGCTCTGGGGACTGCAGGATCCTGACCCAGAACAGGAAAGAATATGCACATTTCCCACCCAGCCCTATTTTTTGAAAATTTTATCAATTTATGAAAAAGAACATCCAGGAAGGATTCAAGTTAGAACAATAGTTAGCAACTACATCAGTTGCACAAGAAGCCAAAGCTGAAAAACGACAAGTCACTTCCAACCTATTCCCATCAGATCTGGGCCCTGTGCATCAGGCAGTTGCAACTTGAAATCTCAGGTATTCAAAGGGCCCACCTTATAGCCCATCAACCAAGAAGCTAGTTCAGTGCTGGTATGAAGCAGCTCTCCCAAAATGCAAACAACCTCAGACCCTGACAGTAAGGAGTCCCCCACGGAGGACAGGAACCCAAGCTGCTCACTTTAGAGAAGAAGAAATTGGAGCCCAGAAGGGAATCTTGCCCAAGGTCAGAAAGTTCAGATCTTTCTCTGATCCAACAGAAGCATTCCCTGGGGGCACTACTTGCTGATGGGGCAACCTGAAGGGAGCCAATGACCTGAACAGAAAATGGCCAGCCATGATAGGAAAGGTCCAGAGGTACTGCCAGGCCTGGCATAGAGCTGCAGCTGGCACCAGGGAGGGTGGGGCAAGAAAGAAGATACGCTAATGGCACTCAAGATGACATTAAGGAAGAACCCATCCCCCAGACCCCATCAGCAGCTGGCTGGACTGATGTAACATCTCCTACCTGACAAGTCAATTCACTTCCTACTTGTCCTAAAACAAAGAACAACCAGGTCTTTCAACAGGTAAAAGGAGGTGAGGCCTGCCGCTCCCAAAGGAAGTAAAATGCTCAAGTCCCACTGTGCCCATGATTCATGACACACACAGCCAAGGAGGTCTGCTCCTGAGGTGCTGCTCATACTCACATGTCAAATAGTACATTATGCTGGGGACAGACCCCCAGGTTCTGCCGGATGGTGCTCATCTCGGAGCGGATGTCTTTCCCCAGAATGTAGGCAGTGCCGGAGGTGGGAGGGAACAACCCGGTCAGAATTGACCTGAGGACAAAATTTAAAAGTACATGAAAATGCCCCATCCCAGGTTGTGGAGTCAGGACAGATAAAGCAGAGGTATCAATCTTCCAAACACCATTTCTTCCTAATGGATCCTAACACATCCTCACAAAGCAAAGATGTCTTTGCTTCAGTGAAAAACAAGGAGTGGGCCTATGTGTTATAAGTGGAAATTTCAGTTCAAGCATTTTTTAAATAAAGATTCTAATCCAAAATGGAAAGTACACTTTAAAACATACATTTTACATTCCTAAAATCATATACATATAAAATGGACAGACCAGAACAAATGATTAATGACAAAAATAATTTTTGTGTAGGCAGTAGGATTTTTGTGTGCCTTTTAAAAATTTTATGCAGTATTCATAGTATATTGATTTTGCATTAACAAAAACAACAGAGACAAAAAGCGATAAAGACTATCATCCCCAAAGAGATACCCTTTGCAAAGGTTAAGGGGCAATATTGAAAACCACTGATGCTAACTGGTGTTTTACGGCCTGTGCTTCCTTCTAAAGCTGCCCATCATAAAAGGTCCTTGTAGGTAATCATATATATAGCCAGCTGTCCAACTGCTGCTCACATCTACTTAGACAGTGTTCCTGGAAATTACTATCTCCCTCCAAAAGACGTAACTTTCTACAATCTTGCTTCACAGTTCCGACCAAGTCAGCTCAAAAAGAGACCCTCTCAGAGCTGTCACAGTCTGAAGTTCTAGGAACACTGCAGAATTCTAAGAACTAAATGGGAAATGTCATCAAAAGGCTCCCTGCCTGTTTTACATAGGAGAAATTAGTATTCAGCAAAAACCACTACCTGGAAAGCACTCTCATGAATAGGTGTTTTTATACTTGTCATCTCCTCATATGCTCTGTCCTAGCCCAAGTGCCCAAGCAATATCCTTAGCTATGAATTCTAACTGTACTACAGAAGCTTCCTGGCTAATCCTGAGAGAATCACACCCTCCTCTTACATGGTGGTGGTCTTCCCAGCCCCATTGTGGCCCAGGAACGAAGTGATCTGGCCCTCGTAGAAATTCAGGGCCAGGCCATCAACAGCAACCTTCATTCCATCTCGATAAACCTTCATCAGGTTCTGAATGGACACACCCAGCTTCAGGTGTGTGGGTTCTTCCTCCATGCAGACTGGGAGAAGAGAGAGGCCAAGAGAAAGGAAAATTAAGTGTAAGTATAACATAAAGATGTTGGGGACCTGGGGAAGGTGAAGGAATAGAGACAAAGAGCCACTTTGCAAGAAGCCAAGAAAACAAAGGAAATGTCCACCAGCAACCCTGATGGGTGATACCCCCATCAGTCAACAGCACCGGACACAAATGGCATGGGAGATTTTGGAAAGGGGCATTGCTGGTGTCTGCTCTGCCCCTACAATGGCTTTGTACTCTTTTAAAGGGCAAGAGCCCTTCCTTGGCCCCACAGTCAGTGGGGTCAGCCACACCAGGGGTTGGGCGCAGGGTAGGACTTACTTTCTGTTTTTCCCTTCTGGCTGGAACCAGGGTGGCTCTTCTCATCACTTTCCTCACCAAACCAGTAGGACTTGGTACAAGGAAAATACCAGGGCCGGGGAATTCCGTACTGGCCTGAAAGCAAAGCATAAGTATGAGCTACACTCAGCAACATCCCAACATTCCTAGGTATCCACACCAGACCCACTCCCTCCTTGACCGTCTTTGGAGATGGTCAAGTCTGGAATGGAGGTAGGGGAGAGGGAGCTCACATTTGCTGGGACTTTGTATGTATCATCCATGTTCTGTACCTCCATGAGTCTGCCCAACTACCCCTCAATGCAGGTATCTTCCTCATTTCAGAGATGGGGAAACTGAAGAATGAGTAGTGACTCAGAATCTGAATCCAAACCTGTATCATACTAAATTGCTTTACTAAAGCAAGAAGTACAGGTAATTTCATATATATATACACTCCCTTACAGAAAATCAGAAGGTGAGCCAGAAAGAGTTAAAACTCGCTCTCTCAGAATTTGATTTATATGAAAATATATGCAAGAAAGCTCTTGGTCAAAGAAATTTATTAACGGAAGTATCAAAATGAATTTTGATGAATACTAATTTGATTAAACCACAGACAAGGGCTTAAAGCCAATATAACTTACTATTCACAAGCTATACTAAGAAAATAGAACCTCTAGCTAGTGGTAATTCTAGTGATACAGAGTTAGAAAACTGGATCAACACTGGAAAAAGGGAATCTCCTGGCTAGCTGACCCAGTGTAACCTGAATAGTTTCACCTCCAAGCCCCAACATTTAACAGCCATGTAGCCACTGGCAAGTTACTTCACTTCCTTGTGTTCTCTCATTTGCAAAATCTGGAGATAAGCACAACTCCCTTAGTGTAGTATTATGAGGAAAAACTGAACCAAAGTACACAAAACACTTTGCAATGTGCCTGGCACATGGTGCTCCAGAAATGAGAGCTGTATCAGTAGTAAGAGACCATTTGTTTGCCAGGGGCCTAAAGATCTAGTCACTTCCCAAGGAGGCCCAGGCCCTGTAAAAATTCTAATACAAAGTGAGGAAAGGTTGGCAGTTGGACATGACATTTCCCAAGCAGATGGCTAATGCAGCATGAAAGCTTGGCGTACCTGGGAAGACAGCCTCGATGTACCAGGTCATCACTCCATAGATGAAGGTGTCAAACAGCATCATAGAGACTGAGGTGGTGAGGTTGAAGCCATCCTCCTCCACAGGGCTTTCAAAGAGGTTGTCCCACTGCACCCCAATGCCCTGCTCCTCGAAAAGGGCAAAGTATTCACAGCCAAACCCAAAAGCCACTGGAGACAACAGGCTCTGTGAGAAAGAGACAAAGTCACTTATCCATCTCTTTGTTACTCACATTTACCTACCACTTCTAATGTAAATCCCACTTGGAGAAATCTGAATCTGAAAAATGGATCAATTATAAGATAAGGAAGTATTCACCTACAGAGTCCCTTGCAGAAAGTGGGTTTCCTCAAAGTATGAAAAATGATTCTATTGATAACTGCTTATTATATACACACATTTTGGAAATGCATGTATGAGGGGGTTTAAAACTTTCAAGAATTTTGTGCTTTCAAAGATGCTCAACAGAGTGGGATGATAAATGGTAAAAATGTTATCTACTATGTAAAGGCATCCCCCAATGCCCTTTGTCCCCAGCCATGTTCATAGTAAGCAAGCTCTCTGAAAAATTCCCATCTATTCAACTAGCATTCACTGAGAAGATTAAAGATGGCAATTCAAACTGAATTCCTGCCTTCAAGGAGCTTGGCATACAGAAGTGAGGTTCAAGTGCCATTCAAAAGGGACTCTCTCATCTTTCTTAGCTTGGACTACCAAGAGGAGGTGAAGCCCAGGGTTGGTCTGTGCTTGCAGCTGCTGCAGAATCACCAGTTACTCACTGCAAAGATCTTGAGTGTGAAGCCCACATAGTCTTGCCATGCCACGCACAAGACGTAGGGCAGGTAGAGTGTGAAATAGATGATGCCCCCACAGGCTGCTGCCAGGTTGGCTCTGGAGAAGAGTGTGCTGATCAGGAAGCACTGTAGGATGGTCACCACGGCAAACACAGACAGAAAGACAAACACCACGCTGGGGTCACTGTAGGGCAGCAGGTTTCCTAACTGGGAAGGAAAAGACCCATTCAATGTGTGCCTCAGTAAGCAAGTGCATCCTCACATGATGATGGGGAAAAACCAGGGCTGATTCATACTCTTCATACTCATCTTACAAATAATATAGAACAGGGCTGTCTACTTTTCCTGATGAGGACACTGAAGTCAAGAGAAGGGAAATGAATAGCTAAGACCACACAGCAAAATAAAAGTAGGGTCAGGAATAGAAGCATGTCCAGGGTTGATAATCATCAAGGTTCATCTCAGTGGACAATTTTGTTCCTTAATTCCAAGAAATAATATCACCCAGTTTCTCCTTTAGTAAGGACTATGCCTCTTGGCACCAAGAAAGATCTTATATAACTCCTCCCTCCAACTCCAAGGAAAAGCTTAATATTCCTTATGATCCACCGTGATTTCTGCGTTTCCAAAGCCATCCACACTTCCTCTCTAGCCAGTCTGTCTGGTATGTCAGAGCAGGGTCCCCCTGCTCCCAGTGGTCACAGTACCACCACATCTACCACAGAGCTTGGCCCTCACAGCCAGGTGTCAGAGCTTGAAAGGAGGTTCATTTCAGCAAGAACAGCTCTGCCATACTGCTGCATGGCCTCAGTGAAGTCTAAGTGTCCTTGTATGTTAAATGGTTATTTAGTGAACCTATCATAAGACTGCACAGATGATGTGCTTTAAAAAGTGTTTAGGGGCCTCTCCTGTGGCGCAGCAATTGAGCGCTGGGCTGCAAGGCTGCCCGCGGCCTCTGCAGCACTGGTTCGTTCCCGGCCACCGGCAAGGGTCCCACAAAAAAAAAAAAAAGTGTTTGGCAATCACTAAATGTTCATTTGTAATGAACAGCAGCTAGCATTAAATTAAATGTTAGCTCTATCCCTTTTTCTACATGATGAGTCCATAAATGTAGACAAAGGAAAATGGCATATGAAGCTATTTATACTTGGGGTAGACACAGAAATGCACTGCTGAGAGTCCTCCTCAAGGGGGAACCCACTGCCCAGCTATCAGCAGACAGCCTCCAGGTGTCAGTTGCTCTGGGTTTGCCACTGTTGCAGAGAGCTGCCTGGCTCTGGGCATGCCCTACTGATGAGGTCAAGAAGGGAGGCCTGGGGAACCTAACGGGCTGGATATTCCCATTCAATGAGTGAGAACTCCCTGGAGTTGTATATACCTGTGGGGTTGGCCCTGCCTTGCAATTCTACTTCAAATTCACTTCTGTGCAATACCACATACTCCTAAATCTCTTCTATAGATATTGATCCCGAAAAATTGCCAAATCCTTTCCCAACTCCTACCTCCAGAAAAAACTAACTGGCAACAGTTAGTTGCAACTATCCTTCCTATTATAGTTTTTAGAAACTCTGACAGGATCACCACCTAATACATCTAAGTAAATGAACTGCTCTCAGATGCTGTCATAAAACACTGCCAAGCAGACAGCATGGCCTTGTTAAGTGCGTTTTCCGGAGAAGCAAGAGTCCTGAGTTTTCCTTCTGCTTAGTTACTAGCCAGCCAGGCTGACCCTCAGAAAGTCACTGGCCCTCTCTGGCCCTCACTTTCCCAACTATAAGATGAAGGAATTGTATGAGATGACATGTAAGAACTCTACCCTCCCAAAGAATCTGCTTCTCTTCTCAGGTAGCTAGAATTAATCTGTTTAGGAGTTGCCTGATAGAAAGTCTTACTTTCAGAATAACCACCAGCAGGCCGGCGCTCACGAGCAGAGGGATGAGGCTACTGATAAACCAGCTAAACCAGAGGATGCCGTTGTCTAGGCCCATGATGCGCATGGTCTCCTTCAGCCGTGCCTCCTTCTCATACACAATACCCTTGATGATCACGGCTACAGAGTAAATCCAGGCCAGGGTCATGAAGAGGGGCATTGACCGGCTCATCACCCGCAGGAAGCTGGAGGGCCCAGGTAAGGGCAGAGGGAGAAAAAAAGACAAGTGTGAGCCAG
Organism: Talpa occidentalis; assembly: GCF_014898055.3. Taxonomy (NCBI): domain Eukaryota; kingdom Metazoa; phylum Chordata; class Mammalia; order Eulipotyphla; family Talpidae; genus Talpa; species Talpa occidentalis. The sequence goes on from NW_023605083.1 coordinate 57,974,357, forward strand.
GTTCCTGGGCCAGGCCCTCCAGCCCTGTGTGCAAGAGAAAGCACCACAACTGAGCCCAAGATGGGCAGGCCCTCTGGACTCCGAACTGTACAGATTATCAAATGTTTCACAAGCAATGCAGTGAAGTGTTAAAATTAGACTAGCGAAGTGTTGCTAAGTAAAATTTCCTTGGAGGTTTGCTTTATTAACTATGTAACTAAGATGCCATTAAACTAACAAAGGTTATTTTAAAGTACTAAGAAAAAAATTTCCTTCTCTTAATGTAAGTTCAACATCTCCAAGATCATCTCACTACTGACTTGCCTTGCATGACTATAATCACAAATAGGGCAGAAATACATTTCAGGCAGTTCATGTCAGTGATATTTCAGATTCCAAACTAAAATAGGAAATGCAGTACTATGAAGTAAAATAGACACAGAATCTGGATCCTCAAACTCAAAGTTCAAGTCCCTGCTTAACTCTTTGTGTACTGGTTAAGTGACAAAGGGCAAAGGCCCTTAGCTTAACTCCTTGTGCACTGGTTAAGTGACAAAGGGCAAAGGTCCTTAGTCCCTCTGACTTCAATCATGTCCTTATCTTAAGACATCCTCTCTAGAGTAAATCTTGACTTGCTTGGAAAACACTTCCTTGGGAATTCTGGCTAATCTTTCTGAAGGTAAAAAACAACATAATTCCAGGTGACAAAGTTCATATGACCCATGAAAGGCAATAGGTTGTTTATTGCAAAGCAGAGAGCAAGTGCCCAAGAAAGAAGGCCTGCTCCTTCTGTACTCTGGTGTACACGCACACACACATGCACATGGGAATAAGAGAATGAACAGAATTTATAAGAGTCATTATATATTTTGATGCCTGCAAAAACTACACTTTTGCCCACTCTCTTTTACAAGAAATTATGAGCTTCGAAGACATAGTCCCCACAAAGAGGACTTGGCAGCTTAGTGACTAGGCACTAAACACTATCTGTAAAGTCTAGGATAAGAAGGGCTTGTTCACTTCTATTTGGGTTGTTGAAAATTATGCTTATACCACATATAAAGAGGAAGCAGACATATTTACATAAAGCTTTTCCAGAGGTCTAGACTGCTGCTTTTGTAGTTTGGGGATGTGTATGTGTGTGCATACACTTGCATATGTTTGTCATAACACATTTTAAATTCGCAGATTGGGAAAATTTTGGCCAAAGGTAGAATGTAACAAATACATGTGCTAGTAAACACAGACTTGAAAGAAGGATCACCAGTGTGTACAAATGTGTCTGTCTGTGATGTGGCTGAAACTGTCAACTGCCAACATCTGTACTGACTAGTATTCATACACATGTAAAATAAAGTGTTCTATCTAACTCCTGTTGATGTGTGTGTGTGTGTGTACACATTCCATTAAGGGATAGTATCAACCAGTTAAATAAAGATGGTGTGTTTCTGGTAACTTACATGTCATCGACATAACAGGGGTAAGGCATCTGCTGCACATAGACACCAGTTTTCCTCTCGGTGCCCGTCAGCACTCTGATGATCGCCTGCTCCACCACATCCTGCAAGTAGGTGAAGCCTCCCCAGACATACCGCATATCCTCAAAGGGATCAGCTCGAGGACCCGGGTCCCAGTACCTAAAATCAAAGCACAGGTAATCAAATATTCCTTACAACAAACAAAAAAATCCAATCTCCCACAAACTTTTCACCTTCACAAAGTTACTGCTTTTATATTTTGCTTTCTGGGCTCAGCTGATGTGTGCAGATATAGATATATTTATATAGATATAATAAGAACAAGCACATCACATGTTGGTCTGGTATTTTCCCCTCCACCAGCTCCCAAACATTGTATCAAATAGGCACACCAAAATATACTTAGCCATCTCTTTTTGTGTTGGTTGTTGTAAAAACCACTGCTAGCATGGGGAAGACTCTTGTTTTATTTTTTTGGTTGACTTAATTCCTTAGAGTTAATTCCCTAAAACAAAAGTGTTCAATTAAAAGATAATGATAATCTATGATCTTTGAAATAAGTCTTCAGCAGTGAAAGTGCCAGCTGTACCATATTCATGCCACCAATTTGAGTTATTTTTATTGAAATTTCTACCAAATTATTACATAAAATAAAGTACCCCCAGTCATAGCAGCTGCTCTCAACGTCCCCAAGATTAGCTGGTATGGTGGGAATCGACTTACGCATCCTTGATCTTATTTGTCCTCTCCACATTGTCGATGTCCATTCGGATCTTGTACTTGACATGATGGGGCAGCTCAACGCTGCCAGGGGCAATTCCAGTGAACACAATACCAGCCCAGAACTTCCTCTCATCCAGCAGCTCCATGGATTTGTTGATGAGTCTGACTTCTGTTGCTATTGGCTCGAGCTTGTTCAGGTTGACACACTGATGGAAGAACAGTCTTCATGAGAACTCTGGTAGTCAGGAAAAAAAGCAGTGACCGAGGCAGACTCTATCCTAAGAGAAAAGGGCTAACAACATGGCTTTTTTATCCTCACCCTCTAATCGTCCCTAAAGTGATTTTCCAACATTCAATCAAAAATAGATCACTTCATGTGTTAATTAAATTTTAGAGATAAATTACTTATATTGATTTTTATGTCAGAGAAGAGTTTGAAACAATGACTACACCTCATTTTCTTCTATTTTATTAACTATTTTGAGTCATAACAACTAACTAAACAAAAAGACCAGAAAAAACTTTCCATTTGTCATTAAAACATAATTTTTAGGACTAAATTCTTACACTGGAACCTGTCCTGTTAGATTTTGATAATTTACATAAACAACCCATGTTTCAGGGGATGCTTTGCTGCCATTAGGTATTGGTATATCAAAACACAGGAAATCTAGAAGACAATGGAAAGAAACGTTCTTTAGCAAATAAAATAAAGCTAGTGTTAAGTCTGTTTATTTACTCATTCACTCATTCAACTGACTTTATTGAGTGCCATCTGAGAATCCCTCTTTTGAGGGATTCTACTGTAAATAAGACTATACATTACTTCTAAACTTTCCTCCAATCAAACCTTACTGTACCATCACAGAGAAAGAAGCCAAAGACCTTTCCAAATGATCTATGGAACAGGTCCTCACCTCCATGAAGCGGGATATGGTCTGGATTGCCCGGTTGGTTTCATTGAAGGCTTCTCTCCAGGTGTACACAGAGCCATTAGTGGACTGGACATCCTCTGGGTACTTGGCCAGAAATGTCATAATATCTTTAGCTGTCCAATCTAAACCATCCAACCGCTGTTCCCAAAAGCGGTCATTGACCCTGCTGTCCAATAGTGTCTGTGATGCCAAAGAGAAAGTACAAGTAGTAAACAACAACCTAATTCTTGATGAGCATGCTATGATTTACAAAAACCATTCATATATGTAAGTGTTATTATGTTTACCTTCCAAGAAAACTCTGAGGTAGATAACTGTGTTACCATTTCATAAGTCAGAATACTGAGGTTCAGGATAGGGGGAGAATATGATTTCAACCAAGGCTAAGTCATATACTAACAGGCATAGAGCTGATATTCAAAGTTAGGCCAGTCTGAATCCAGAGTCCATGTGTTTCCCACTACACCAAACTGCCTAGCTTGACAGTTAACTTTAGTAACAATAATCATACTCTCTATAATTACTATATGAATTATTGATATTCGTTACTTCACATAACTCCTTAAGGAATGTACCTTTAATAGCTGACATTTTCCAGATAGGGTAAAAAGGGTTTAGAAAAGTCTTGTCTCTAACATAAGGTCACACAGCTAATAAGAAGCAGAGCCAGAATATAGAACAAGGGTTCTCAGATTCTACTGTATCTTTCTGCAGCATTATATCACCACTTTTGAGATCTAGTCAAAAGATTCTTCATAAGGACCCTATCTCTCAACTGAATTAAGACAAACCCATTTTTGCTACTAAGTTTAAGAAAATAATGCTGCTGTTAAATCAAGTAAAATATAAGCTTTCCCCACTGTAGGATACATGGATCATAAGCAAAGGACACCTGTCTTCCATGTCTAGTTCCCCACAGAGGTCAACATGGAAGAGAAGGACAAACAATCTGGTACTCAACCAGTAAGTTGTAATGGCTGGGCCAAAGACCTGCGCATATGTGCTGCCAGAAAAATGGCTCAGCCTCAAACTCAGCTCATGGAAAAGCAAAAGCAGATGCAACTCCCATCACAGCTTCACGACCTTGGCTCTACTAAAATGGAACTGCCAAGGGGCCAAACACTGCTACTCGTTGCATCAGTTTTATTTCTACGAACATATAAGCTCCCCCACCCTTACTGTGACTATGTATTTATTATTTTAATGGGAACATAAAGATTTTGTGAAATGTATATGATTTCTTTAACTATTCCCATACTGCTAAGCAATTAGGCTACTTCTAATTTCTCACAAAAACAATTATTATAGCAATAACATTTTCTCTCACATGGTAACTTTTTTTATAATTATTTCTATACTATACAGCCTTAAGGGTATGCAGAATAGGAGGTACACATTTTTATGGGACTTGCAATTTTCATTCCAAATTGCTTGCCAATAGGGAATGACAATTTATGCTGTCATCAGTAAGATGTATGTTTTTTGTTAAAATAATGGACACAAAACTATACCTCACAAAAGTTCACAGGGGTATGGGATAATAATTCTTAAATGATTTTACTTAGAAACTTAGACTGAACAAATAAGAACTGAATGAAAAGACGAGTGCATTTGGTGAGTCTGTCCTGCCCATGTGGCTTCTGAGCATTATGGCCAAAGGAAGCAATACCAGAAAGATATGTCCATGAGATCACTAACCACATGGCCATTCTGGGGAACTTGAGGGGGCCAGGAGACCTCAAATCACCCCTTGGAGTGGGAAGCGGGAATAAAGCAGGGCCTTTACATGAGGAGGCAAAGAGAAGCTCAGAAAGGACAACAGTTTCATATGGATTCGTGACTGAACAGAGAAGTACCCCAGATCTGTGGGATGATGCAGTTGGTGCAGACAGAGCCAGAGAGAGCAGAAAACTGGTAAATACCACTTCAGAATAGAGCAGTGGCTTTCAGGCATGGGTGCAGAGGGGAAGGGGAGGCTGAAAAGTACAAAAAGTCAGTCATGCAATATGAATATATTCTGAGACCTAATGTACAGCATGCTGACCATACAGTTAAAAGTGTTATACTGCACTTTTATTTAAGTGCTATACTGTACTGAAATTTGCTCCGTGGTAACTAAACTATGTGAGATGATCACACGTTACTTAGCTCCATTGTGGTAATCATTTCACAATGTATGCCTCTATGAAAACATCAAGTTGCATACTTTAAGTTGCATACATCAAGTTGCATATGATTTTTATTTGCCAGTGACATATCAATAAAGTTGAAAGAAAGGAAGGTAAAACTATCCCAACAGAATCAAAAGCCTCAAGCACTGACTCATGTACTACACATGAGGCTACAGAGAAGCAGAGGACTAAGAAACCCAAGTTTACTTAGAAGTGAAAGGAAGTTTCTTCAACTTCCCCTCCTCACAGGCTGACAAGTCCCTATTCAGTGTCTCCAGCCCAACCACTGCCCTGCACCTCAGGGTCCAATATCCGTTGACCTATTGGACATTCCCACCATCCCTAGCTAGAAATCAAGACTCATCCTAATACCTCCTCTTTTTTCACCTCTCCACAACCAAGCAGTTCACCAGGGCGTTCACTTATGCTTGAAACCTTGGCTACCTACTTGGATACCTCCTGGTCTCTACCTTCCAGCTTTCCCCTTTTCAACCCACCTGTCATATCTCAGTAATGTATCTACAGCCCCCACCCCCCAGCATAAAGCCCTTTCATGGTTCCCCAGAGCTTAAAGATACTACAAATCATGAGTCATTCTCCCCCTCCACAGCTCCTATATTTCCTATCACATATCCTGGGTCCTCCAAGCAGGATTCCTAATGAACACAATGGATGTTCACAAGGGCCTTGAACCATAAGAAATGGAAGCCTATGAGCTACTGAAGCATCCAAGTCAAACTCTCTATTAAAGAGGAGGGGAGGCATCCATCTGCCTGAGGGAGTCCCTTTAATTGGGCCCCTCATCATCCTGTGTGACTCAGAAGGAAATAAGTCCAAAAAGAAAAATGTGGATTCTAAGGAGGGCCAGGAAGAAGAGGCTTGAGACCATGCTCAGGTCTATGGCATTATCTGTGTCTGGGGCATATGCATCCCTTATAGAGGAAAGACTGGAGCCCAACAGGGACCCACACAGGAAGGATGTGAATTGCTGCTGCTGCTGCTGTTGCTATTGTTATTATTATTTGGTTAAGAATTATTCATAAATCCACACAAATTATTATTCACATTTTTCTTATAAAATTCCCTTGGCTTTTAAATGCCCCAATTAAAAAATTCTGCACATGTAATAGAACTAGCACAACAAAGATGACTCCATTTTTCTCATTATTAGAAGGCCCCCAAGGGGTATCATCCCTCCCAGGGTATCAGGCTGTCAGGGGATAGTCCTAAGCCTGCAATAGTACCTGTTAGGTAGGTACCACCTCTAAAACTCCTCTGATCAGTGAAGTACAGGACAAGAAATCTGGCAAAAAATTTCTGCATCTTAGTGGCAGCAGAAACAAACGGAAGAGGCCTCCCTCACCATGGAGATAGGAAATAGCCTAATGACACTCTGACTCAGACCAAGGCAGGGATGATGTGATTAAAAGCCACTCAAGCTCAAGCGAAAGAGACATTCTGTTCTTTCTCAGACTCCTCTGCTTTTGAATCCAATTGTCTCCAGAGTACTTATCCCTTTTGAGTGGTTCAGAAGCACTAAGTGCAGTTCCCCTCACACAATAATGATGTCTTACCAGGTATACATATGGGTGTACAGGTCAGAGCAGGTATTTGCTCCCACATCTCTGTCTAAGACTTACCAAGGCAGAGGAAGACTAAGTAAGATGCTGTGGCTGGTTCCAGAGTCAGAAATGAAAATAGTCAAGGTCCTGTAATTATCGAACTTTTGCTCTAAATACCAAAACACATTAAGTTTCCTAGAAAGCTGATTTTTTTACCCACGAGATGCATTGATGCTGATGTGCATGAAGCTGTTATCTGTGCACCACCCCTAGAGCTCTCTGCAAGGTGACAGCTCTCGGGTTTAAGCTATGCTCTTAGTGAGTGAACATGAAGAATTCTCACCTCAGTCACTGCTAGGAAAGGGATCAGAAATTTACCTCTGTAGCATCAAGAAGGCACATAGTAATCAGAGTGACACTCACCCGGATGAGGTCCATTTCTGAGCTGCTCTCCAAGAAGGTCCAGATCTTAGGGCTGAGCTCTTCCCACATGCCTTCTAGATCATGAAAAACAGCCAGTTCCTGGAAAGTCTTATTCACCTGAATCATATGGGGATACAGAACAGCAGAAAAAGGAGAGGCAGAGGCATAAAAAAGTCAGCTATTTCCTGAAAAGATGCTCCATCAAGTAGCCTTTTCCCAGTCTTTTCCATCCCCAAGGAGTACCTGCCTACGTTATGATTCAATACCCAAAGCTGGATTCAAACACCCAGGGCCCTAAATAATCAGCTCTGGCCTGGTTCAGACTTGAAATTCTCATTCTTTAGAAATCCCAGAAGAGCATGAGTATATTCAATATACTCCACTCAAAGCTGTCTTTACTTTTTTGCCCTTAATTCCAGGATGATTCTGGGAAGAGTGTGGGCAACTTACCTCAGCCATCACCTGCCTTGTGGCTGGAGTGTCAGGTGTATACAAGATCTTCCCAACAAGCAGAGGCTTGAGCACTTTCCATATGATGCGGGAGAGAGGACTGGACTCCAAATTCTTCATCAAATCATTGCAATAAGGAGCTAGGAGGATGATGAAAGGCAAATACTCATAAGCATGATGACTTATTTGTAGGAATTAACAACAGCTTTGGATCCAGCCAGACAATCCTGGATTCAACTCCCAGCTCTCCCACTTAATAGCATATAACAACTTCATTTGTCTGAACCTCAGTTTGCACTTCTGTAAAAGTAAAGTTAATAATCAATGAGATGTTATCTGTAGAACCCTTAGAACAATGCTTGATAAGTAATCAGGGCTTATTATAATGTTAAAGATGGATAACTCACAACTGAGTCAATCTAGGAAAATGTTTCTACTATATACAAGCTGTGAAACCTCAGCTTCATTCTCTTATGCCAGCCCTCCCCACACTTTTCTTTGAAAACAGAGGGTTGAATTCAGACTTTGGTTTTTAAGCAAAAAAAAAAGTCCCAATAATTAATAGGTCTCATCACAAGTATATGTAATAAATGTAATAAAATTCTCAAACTGAAAAATCCAATACTAAAACAGACAACAGGGTTTGATTATTCAGAAGGATTTCTGAAGTTTTTTGGTTTGTTTGTCCATGCCAGGTTCTTTTAGACACCAGGTATTCCCTATACGCTGCAAAGGTAGTAAGATTTTTTAAAGGCTGATTTGTATGTGTTATGTCATTCAAAAATCCCAATTATTTTCCTTAAAAGCAAAAACATAATAAATTTTTCCTTTACATCTTTAAAATAAGTAGGATTTGCTTGCAATTATATCTGTTGTGCAAATGACAGTTCCCCTGGGTTGATTTGCAAGGTAGGGGAGGGGATTTCAGAAAACTGCCTATTATGCCATCCCTTCAGGCTAGCAAAGCAATCTGCCACATCTACAGCATTTACTCCAGAGAAGAATAAAAGGTTCTTGTGTTACAGTAACAGACAAAACCTGCCTCACTCAGTGTCTGAAAGACACACCTGCGGTTAGAAATGGAGAAAGGCTCACTTGCATCTTGTTTTCAAGGAAAGGGATGCCATTGTCTGAAACTGTAACACTGACTCCTTGCTGCCACCAGGCACAGGACACACATCACCACAAAACTGCCCAAGTGTGGGTAGCAGATATGGAGTTACAAGATTCTTTAACACCACCTTGCAGCTAAGAACCAAAACAAACAGCAGATCAAATGCCCAGGTCTGATGGTACACATACCACCCCTAACAGGTATTCAGAGGTAGTGTGGTTTACGGGGAAAAAAGCATGGAGCCAGGCAGATCTGGGCTTAACTGCAGCTTTTGTGGGTTAGCTATTCTGTGGTTTTGACCAAGTCATTTACCTCTCTACGCCTATAAAATGCAGGGTTATGAAGCCTTCTTTATAAGGCTATGGTAAAGGATATCTAAAATAGAATGCACAGTGCATAGAAACTATTCCCTAAATGTCAGCTTTTATTGTTTTATTGTTATTTTTAAGTTAGTGTTAGTTATATTCTCAAGGTTTTATTATAAAGTCTTGTTATAAAGCATACCTCAAGGAAGGTGAGGAGAGAAAGGGGAAGTGGAAAGGAGGGAAAGATCCTTGATTACTCCAGGAACCATTCCCCAGAAAGGTAGGGAGATAACTTTCAATCATTTATTCATTCAATAAACACACTGTGCACCTGAAATGTGTGAGGCCCTCTCACAGATACAGGTACTGTGAGCTGCTGAGGAAAAGACTTCTCTAGGAGCTCAGTCTCAGCATGTGGGGAAACAAACTTGTCAATGCCCAATGCTGCTACAAAGTTGATAAGGGGTAAAAATGAGGGAAGAAGTAACTCTGAGCTGAGTCTAGAACTATGGCAGGATGGGGCTAGGGCTCCAGTCACTCACTTGTAGAATTGTCATAGAAGGTGTCAGCATCTTCCTCGGTGCCATTGCCTCCAAAGAGGGCTTTGTAGTTGTTGTCCTCATACCAGTTGAGGGACTTGATCTTCAGGCCCCCACCCTCAGGATGGCCACAGACGATGCGAGACACAGCCTGGTAGATCTGGGTGGAGGAGCTGGAGCTGTTCACATTGGTCAGAAACATCACCTCCTGTCGCATATCACTCCAGCTCCTCATGCTGAACAGCTGGTGTCAGGGATCAAGAGACAGAGGGAAGAGGGGAGAAAGGGTCGACAGAGCAAGGATTGGGGCAGAGAAGAAAAAAAAATCTTATTTTCTTGTCACACCCCAGGACGCACCTGGTCTGACAACATCTCATCTCTACTCATGATCCGGAGATGAGCAGCATCAGCGTTATCTGAGAGGTTGTTTGAAATGCACATTCTGGTCTATCTATCCACCACTTAAATCTGCATTTTCACAATATGCTCAGGTTGCTTCTATGCACATATTAAGAAGCACAGCCTAGAAGTCAGTGAAGACCCTGGTGACAGGCTTGAGTTCATCTGGGTTATCTTCTGGCTTATGAAAGAGAAAGCATTCTCTGAACAGCTATGTGTTCACACACAGCCACCAGGAGCTCAAGCACTGACAGGTGTATATTATCACCTCAATCTTTAGTGTAGAAACCCTTGGGAGAAAAGGCACTATGTGTGAAGACCCATCCTCATCTTGGTTAAGTGTCGAGGAATGGACAAAGCATAGGTGGCTGACGTGAGTTTGAAAGCAGCTATGTCTCTCACTAGTTTACAGCCTTAGAGGGTCCAACTTCTCATTAAGACCATAAGCTAGGGCCTCCCCGGTGGCGCAGCGGTTGAGCGCTGGGTTGTGAAGCTGCCCGCAGCCTCTGCAGCGCCAGTTCAATCCCCGGCCACTGGCGAGGGTCCCACATGGTGCATAGACCTCTCCTGCCACCCGCTGCTCCCCTCAGCAGTGTACTTCGGTCCTTCTGCCTGTTCTGCTCCCTGTTCTGGCTCTGGTGAATTCTCTCACCCTCCCGCGCTTCTGACTGTACCCAGTGCTTGTATAAATAAATAAATAACTCTTTAAAAAAAAAAAAGACCATAAGCTAAACATCATAAAACAGAATACAGTAAGGAATAAATCACAAGGCCTGCGGGAGAGGGCCCTGCACAGCACAGAATGACTCAGATGCCCAGGCAACCAGAGGCTGTGTCTGTGACTTAAACTCCACAAGCACTTTGTCTCACATACAAATGTACTCCGGCACCTAGCGGGGTTCTTGGCCTGATTGCTCTTCTAATTAAATATTTATAGAGCACTTTGCATTTCCATGCATTTCACAATAAATCATTAATAAACCCCTACATTCCTTGAATGTCACATGTTCTCACCACCTGGAAGACTGAGCCATGGAGAGTAGAGGGGAGAGGATGCTGCACATGCCCTGGAGAAGGCCTGCGTTCAGACTCTACATGCCCACTTTTCAGTCTCACAGACCCTGATGACTCCTACAAGTAACATGGTCCTAGATGTGGTACATCCTGCCTTTATCTTTTGCCTCCAGAAGAGAACGAGGCACTTCAAGGAAGGTCCCGAGGTCATGAGGATTTCCCTCCAGAGAAGCAGCATGTAGCACAAGCCATGAGAACACCAAGAGGTGACCAGCCTTCCCTGACTTTATATTTCACGACCTCAATATAGACAGGAGGGGTGAAGTAGCCAGACCACCTTCCTTCTTGGTGGTGGGCCAAATTCGCTGGAGATTTTTCAACAGTAGTGAGTAAAAGTCACTTACTTGCCCTGCTGCTTCACACCACCATCTCACCATCCCCCGACCGAAAGAAAAGCCCTTTTCCCATATAAAACCAGGGCATCTTTGGACAGAGTTATCCCCAACCCTGGGCTCCCTGCAGCACCTGACACTGGAGCAAAGTTCTACTCATTCTTTCATACCTCATCCCATGCTCCACACTTCCTCTGTGAACCGCTCCTACTCACAGGGAAAGATGGCTATTTGTCCTCCAGGCAACTAAAGCCAGTGTTTGATCATTGTTTGTGGAGAGAATGACAGGCTGTCTGACTCACTGCCTTCTCAATCAACTATAATAGTTCTTTCTTCCCTAGTGCCCACTACAGTCTCTTCTCAATTTAACAGGCAGAATGTAAAGTCTTATACTCTAGGTCAGTCATCTGCTTCTCTGCTCCAAAACCCCCACTGCTTCCACCCACTCAGCATCAACCACCCTCATCAGACCTGCCAGGTGTTCACCTCCGTCTCTGCCCTCATCTCAATCACACTCTCACTTGCTCACTTTGTTCTGGCCACACTGGTCTCCCCTTAATTTTTAAATACATCCTTTAATTATGCCTCCTGTCAGTGTCTGTGTGTGTAGTTCCCCTTGCTTGGATGGAGGACACACGTCCATTTTCTCAGCCTCAAATACCATCTTATCAGAGAGGACTCCCCTAATCTTGCCTCTTTAAATCAACACCTCACCATCCTCATCCTCCCTTACCTAGTTTTATTTCTCTCTTTGCATACATTCACACTGCCACAGTACACACTGACCTGTTCATATCTGTCCCATCGTAGGCACAGGAGTACGGGAAGTGAGTACACTCACTGTGAATTCTGAAATCTAGCAAAGTCAGGCACCAGGAAGGAGCTAGGTGGATAACAGACATGGCTCCCTGTCCTGCTTTCCTGTTTCATCAGACACAGATCCCTAGTCTCCCTGATGTGAAGCTCATATAAGCTCCTCATTCCCACCCACATGCCAGGTTCTGTGAATCCACATTTTCTCTCCCTTCTATTCTATTCCAGTTACCATCAGAGTTTGTCAGACAAAAAGTAAGCACTGGCAGCAAGAACATGGGCCTTGGCATCCAACCATTCTGGGTTCAAATCCCAGTTTTGCCAATTAACTAACTAGATGACTGTGGGTGAGCTGTCTTTTCCTGCAACTTTTCCAATCCTGGGGATCATCTTTAAAATGGGCACACTAAAAACCACTCACTTTTGCCATGTGGATTTTACAGGGAAATTGGGTGAAATTGCATGACCAGAGCTCTTCAAAAAATTCTGCTCCCTCTCTCTTTTCCTTCCAAGAGTTGTGCTTTGGTGAAAACAAACAACTGTCTTTCTAAACGCTGAACAGATAAACAAGTGCATTTATTTATTACATCCTCCCATTTGTCCCAGAGAACAGCAAGTTGGGCGATGAAGATGTTCTATTGAGAGAAGGGGTGGCCCTTGCTTGCCCTGGGCTAGGGAGCAGGCAGGGTGCAAAGAAAAAGCTGCCAAGAAAAATGTATAATCTCAGTCAGTTTCTGCCACATCAGCAACGGGAGCATCACATGCTTTCAATTATTGTTTTACCCCAGACAAAAGGCAGGCCAGTGATGTAAGAGGAAACAGCTGTAACCAGACCCTGCATTTAGAGGCAGCCTCCCAGGTTCCAGGCCCTGTTTTGCTTTCTGTAAGGCTGGGAGAGGGATCTTTAAGAGTTGTACAGGGCAGGTCTATGTCAGCTAACAAGGCTCTAGAGAAATAGCCATGAACTTGCAGGGCAGTTTGTTTTCTTTCTGCCTCCTGGAAGAAGCCTGGGTGACCCAGACTCTCCACCTACAGAAAGTCAGCAGCACTGCTAGCTAGAGCAACAAACAGCAGGCTGAAAGAGGGTGTCTCCTCCTAAAAAGGACCCCAATGCCAAACCGCTACAGTTAAGACAGACATGAGCAAAATTAAAAAAGAAAAGAGAATGGAATTGAAAGCAATACACTGAAGTGGCGATGGTACGTGATCACAGTGTTTTCTGTATTTTCCAAATGTTCTTCTTTTTCCCCAGTGAATATGCAACACTTTTAATCTCAGAAAAGCCAAAGTAAATTTTGATACTTGAAAAAAATGACACAAACACAACAAATGAGTTAGAGAAGCAACTCAGAATAAGGTTGGAACAGGTCTGAGAAAATTCCCCCACCAATGATTTATACTTAGTGCCTTATACATTAAGGCATACATTGTTTCTGCCCATTGCTCTCTGGCTCAGCTCCTTACATGCTGGGCTCCAGACAGTTCCTCCTTTCCAAGTCTAATCTGAAACAAGGCTGGGTGTCAGCAAGGTGACACTCAGCTGCCTAGGAGGCAGAGGAAAGGTTAACTGCTTCTGCATGCACCCACAGACCTTCTGATTCTATGACAAAAGTTATCTTGATGTACCTGTCAACGTGTAGGCCAGAAAGGCAAACTTAGTATTTATCAAGAGATGATATTTTCAGAGGCCAGATATTCACAAGGGGAAGATATGATTTAAAGTAACTATGTTTTCCCCTTTAGTTAGCAAACGTATGTTTTGGTAAAAAGATGACTAGTCTTATTTTTGAAGAAGAAATATGGAGAAGTTGCTGGTAAGATGAAAGCAACACATGAAGGCTGAGGAGGAATTTATCCTCTTTACCAACATGTCAGAAACCTGGGACAGAGCGTAACAATAGGAGAAATTCCAAACTAGACACTGGACAGTTAAGCACTAACTATGCATCTGTTTCTTCATTTCTGAAGTATAGAGATAAAACCAGATGATTTTTAAGATCAATGATGCTTCTAACACTGATTTTACATTTCATATAATATTAAATCAAAAGGACTCTCTCAGCCAAACTCAAGGTCAAAGAAAAGGTGACTGTGAATGGTCTGTCTTCTGATGCTAGAAAGACACTACTTACCTCTTGGGCCAGAGTCCCGAGACTATCCAGCAAAATTTTTGTGGCTTCCGTCAGCTCCTTATACGGGAAGGGAGATGTAGAGTTTAGTTCTCTCTGAAATGAGGAAAAAAAAAAAACACTGTTTCTAAGCTCAGATGTAAACTGGAAGTCTCTACTGAAAATAAACAAGTTAATTAAAACCATTCACAATCTTGAGTTTAAAACATAAGAAACTCACTGCTAAGCAAAATAAAATACTAAAACTATTCTATATGTAATGTTGACATGTTATTTATTTCAGATAAGAATTACTAATTTGTTGATGAATGCTCTTAAATGATGTAGGAATATATATTTAAAACTACTTGACATGGCAAAAGATAAAAATATCTCATGGGGGGAGGGGTAGTGTGTGTGTGTGTGTGTGCGCACACGCGCATCCAACGCAACTCTAACCACAAATTCCCAACCCTGTCTATGTTTCTGCAAAACAGGCAACAGGAGAATAACCTTGAGAAACAAGGTTCATAAGAAAGGAAGAAAATATAAAGCTTAGAGCTGCTAATAGTATGAGAAAGAAGAGTTCTCCCTTTTTATTCTACTCAAGTCAGCACTGGCTCTAACACTGGAAATTTAATACAGAACATGTATCATTATGTCTAGTTTTAGCCAAATCTTTTTATTTATTCACTTATATATTTAATTGCTATTATATGCCACCATGCTGCACAGAAAATAACTGGGCCTAAGGAAAATAAGTTAGGGCAGAAAGCCTAAGCTAGAGAAGGAAAAAAAACAATAACGCACAGTCTCTGAGACCAGAATGGCAACAGTTGAAGAGCCTCAAATTTGATTCTGAGTTTTCAGACTCCCAAAGGAAAAATACAGGATGAGTTTCAACATTATTATTTGTCAATTAGGAGAAATGTTATTAAGGGGAAACCCATCTTTCCTTGGCTTTTCAATGGCATCATTTTATTCTGTACCAATCACCTCTGAATCTAGAGAAACCTGGGTTACTTTGGTATTTGTGTTGTATCAGACTGCTGTAAAATCAGAAAACAGACTGCAGAGAAAATGGCTAAAAGTGAATGAAGCTCATCATCACTGTTTCTTAGAAAGAGTAGTATGGAATTTTTCCTTTCAAGAAAACTCCATATGCAACAAGGTCAAGTTAATATCATCATGCCATCATAATATGCAAGCATAATCCTGAATATACATTTCTGATCAAATCTATCTAAACACCCTGTGAAATAATTTGTTCAGCTTGATTTATGAGCTCTCCCACAATGGCTTACTCACCAGCATCTGGCATTCCCACACCCCCAGTCCTCTGCTGGGCCAAGGAGCCCCTTAAACATTATACTCAGAGGGTCACAGTGCTAATGACTTTTCTCTCCATGAAGTGAATTCATGAGCAAATAGGTGGGGTGTTTTTGGTTTTTTTCTTATTCTCTTCAGGTTTACATTATAACCAAAAGTTGAACCTACACTAAAAGTTAAACCTAATGGAGAACTTGTTGGAAGAAAAACTTGAACAAACTGGGAGGTCGTAATTAGAAGACATGGAGGGAAAGGGTTTTTGTGCTTACCATGAGGTCCACAAGATGGTACATGTTCAGAATTGTATAGCAAAACAAAATGTTTAATTAGTGTAAAAAATGTAAATGTAAAAATCTTAAAAACTGGTAGGGGTTAACCCATTTCTTTCATAAGGTCCGAATGTAAATAAGGTTCTTGTCATTCCTGTCACTCTGCCCTTCTTCGCTGGTTATTAGGATGGAGGGAGGGGAGTAGCTACAACACCCTGGGCAAATGGCTCAAATTCCGCGTGCTTCTATTTTCTCAACTATGCAACAGAGTTAATATCATGTGCACATATTCACAGCACTTCATGTAACAGACTAGGGCATACACACAGAGAGCCATAACAGTGCCTGGCATATTGTAGGTCCTCACAATTATAAATAATGACATCCTTGCCTTTCATCTCCCCCCTCAAAAATTCACTATCAAAACAACACCTCTCCTTTACAAAGAGGGTTTTTTCCATTTCTTTAAAAGACGTACATTTCCCCTTCTGTTTTGATTCACCTCACAAGTTTCTCATCCCGTGGAGCCTTTATCTGACTCCCTCAGTCAGAGGATGAGGCCCAACAGCTACATGGTCACATCTTACCATTCATTCTCCCATGAAACTCCCCACGGTTATATCTACTCCACTCCAACCCACTCACTCTGAACCAGTAATGTGCAGATCCTATAAATGCCACCTTCTCTCTCCCCTCTGGCTCCATGCACATGCCATGACCTCTGCCTGGAACATTTTCTTCCCTGTACTTTATCTGGCTACCCTCTATTCTGTTTTTATTCCCGATCCTCAAAAGACTGGGTCAGAAAGTCCCGTCAGGGCCACTAAACCCCCAACCAGCACGGAAACTCAGAGACTACTGATTCTTGCTCGCCATAGTCTCCCTTGTCCAGTGCATGACACACACCAGGGTTCAATAGCATTTGCTGAATGAATAAATTTAGTGTTTATAGATGATCACTATATAAAATGAAGACTGGTGTCTCCCTGGTGGCGCAAGGGGTTAAGAAGCAACCTATGAAGCTCTCCGCAACCACTGCAACATGAGTTCGATCCCCGGCCATGCAGGGAACAACCCACATGGCAGCACAGACCTCTCCTGACTCATCCACTGCTCCCCTCAGCAGTGTACTTCAGTCAATCTGCCTGTGCTGTTCCCCACTCTGTCTCTGGTGAATCCTCTCACCCTCCACACCTCTGGCTTCTACCCCAGTTCTTGTATACATAAATAAATAAATCTTTAAAAAAAACTAAAAAAAATAAAATGAAGACTGGAAGTGAATATTACTAATTTGAAGTCACAGTAGCATACAGAACATCGGTGAAATTAAAATGTGACTGAAAACTCTTCAAGTTAAAAAAATCTGCTCCACACACAGATTTTTCAGAGACTAGACTACTAGATAAAGTGAAATATGGGCACCTTTGAAAAACATTCAATATAATACACAATATTGTTTTCATCTAAGTTACAATGTGTTCAATGGGATATTTCACATTTAAACACTTTCATAAAGTAGCTTAAAGTCTCTACTTCACTTTACTCGTGTACAGAAAATCCAACGGAAGGCTAAGATTTACATGTTTCTGTTCAAATTGAAAATAAGTAAGACACACACTGGGTACAAAGACTTATCACCACCCAGAAGCAATCACTGTTTCTTTCCAATGATCTACATGACAAAGTTTTACTTTGGGGAATATTTTAACATTTTTTTGTTGTTGAAGTAGAGAATTATAAATCTCATATCAGAGAAAACTACTGATCTTTCAAGAAACAGTTCAACAATTTAAATTTTAAAATTGATTTATTTAATGTATTCAAGTACTGCATTTTTTTTCTGTTTCTAAACACAGTTAAACATACCTGCTATCACATCATTCAGGACCAAAATGAACCTCTACTTTAAAATGGCAACACTTTAAAAGGAAGAATTAGTATAACTGAGGCAAAAAATTATGGACAGATGGAGTTGAATAGACACATTAACACACTGTTAAATTCACCAATGTATCCCTCAGTTCTGTACTCCAAATTTCCCATAGGAATCAGGTGAACATAGAATTTGAAGAGTAAATCTGCAAGGCATGTCATTTTACCAACTATGAAATGATGGGGATTGCAATTGCTTGCCAAGCAAAAGCATATGTTGTAAGCAGGTGGGCAGTAAAATCAAACAAAGCCAAACAAAATCTGATACTTCACACAAATGTCTGAATTTCAGGCAGGAGGAGAGGAAAAGCAAGCGTTTTCTCCTCCAACAGAACCCCTACACAAATGCTGTAAGGACTGAATGTGACAAGTTGAAGTATCTAGTCCCAAAAAACAACAAGCCAAGCTTCATCTGTATTCTGAGTCCTTGTTTAAGGGTAAGAAGACAGCAAAGACCCTCCAAGACAAAGATGAATTTGTTCAACCCATCTGCTCCTTCTATAATACACAACCCACTATGAGATCACTGGTTTTCCAGGGGCCTCAGAGCACTATCACTTCACCTCCTTTGTCCCATGAACTGAGTTCTGCCTTTGCAAGAATGTGCTGCATGCATCAGAAGACATGTAAACAGAACGCTTTGTTCCAGAGAAATAGCACTTTCCTTTTTAGGGTGAAGGTATTATCATAGGTCAAGACAATACAACACATGGTTACACAGCGGTAGAGATTAATCTGTATCCTATCCTTCCTAACTTAAGAATCAGACTCTGTTTTCCCCCATTTAAGGATTAGGTATCATCTTCACATCACTGAGTCAATGGTGATCCAGGACTGGCACCCAAGCCTAATGAACCCCACATTCCTTCTGCCAAGGCTCATAGTATCCCACATTGGCAATAACTGCTGTCAGAGAGTTGTTGGGAGGTCATCAGTACAAGTGGGATGGGAAGACAGCCCTCACACTACAGAACTGTGGAGAAATCCTTTAATTCCCCATCTCGGCCTTGAAGTTGGTGCTCCAAGCCCACCGGAGTGGAAGTTTTATGAACCTGTTGCCAGTCTCACTCAAAGCTGAACTGTCAGTGCCTAGAATGGCACTGGTACAAAACAGACTTATAGTTGCTGATTTTTGTTGACAGATACCTCATGCCTTGTTCAGAGATGCTCTGCTTCCCAAAGTCATTGCTCTCACTGTAATGGGTAGTATTTTATTATGCTTTAGAGCCCCTCTCATATTTTATTATGCTTTAGAGGTCATGGGGCTCAAGAGGGACTAAGAAAAGCCAAGGACACTGAGGAAACACTTCAAAGATGTATTGGAAAATACCTATCAGTCAATAGATATTTGTGGCAGGATATACGACCTCCCCAAATCTGTCTAAACCCTAATCCCTGGAACCTGTGACTAGGTAACATTACATGATAAAATGTACTTTACAGATGTAATTATAATTAGAGTTATGGAGAATGTCCTGCATTATCTAGCTGAGTCCAAATTAATCACGTGAGTTTCTTAAGAGCAGAGAAACTTCTCTGGCTAGAGGCAGAGAAATGAGGCAGAAAGAGATGTGAAGGAGAGAGGTTCCTACGGAGCCTGGAGAGGCGCCATATGAAAGCATCATGAAGGAGTGCTGGCAGGCTCGGCGGGCCCCTAACTGATATCTAGCAGGAAAACAAGAACCTCAGTTCTACGAATATAAGGAACTGAATTCAACAACCAACCTGAATGAGCCAGAATCAGATTCATCTTCCAAAAGCGGGGTTTTAAGTGGTCCCACTGGGCCATGCTGTACCTAGATTTCTGGTCTACAGAATTGTAAGATTATCAATTCATGATGTATTAAGCTACTAAGTTTGTGGCAATTTGTTAATACAGCATTAGAAAACCAATAATTAGCAAGGATCTTGGAAAGAAGCAAATGAATCCTGCTGGTCCAAATTTGCCAATCTACTATCAATATTTCTTTTTAAAGATTTATTTATTTTTATACAAGAACAGGGGTACAGGTGAGATGCATGGGAGGGTGAGAGGATTCACCAGAGACAGAATGGGGAACAGAACAGGCAGACTGACAAAATACACTGCTGAGGGGAGCAGCAGGTGAGACAGGAGAGGTCTGCTGCACCATGTGGGATTCTCACCAGCCAGCCGGGATCAAACCCGTGGTGCAGAGACTGTGGACAGCTTCACAGTGCGGCGCTCAACTGCCTGCACCACCAGGGAGGGTCCCCCTCTACTATCAATATTATGGCTCCTTCCAACAGTTCAAAGGAGATGGGAGGTTATTGTGGGATGGCCAAGAAAGGTCCCCATATATTCCCCTCTGTCAGGGAAATGTGTGTGCTGCTTCGGAAAGGGAAAGGGAAGGAATGTTTACCTACCCAGCCAACCTGCCCAGAGATAAGACCACAGAAGTTACTGCCACATGGCCCTGACTTCCTCCTAGAGATAATTACCTCAACAGTTCAAATACTATGAACACTAACACAAGTCTCCATGAATATGTGCATTTATACTAGAGATAATATAGCTAAACCATTACTATACTTATCAGAAAGCCATTTTTGCAAGGCTCTCAGGAACATATCTGACACAAACTCCTACTGTTCAATGATTGTTTTTAAATAAAAAAGTAGGACATTTACTGGGAACTTGTTTAATTCCAGTGAGTTTAAAGGATGCAATAGCATTCTGACATCCAGCATTAAGTTCTAAAGCAAGGCATAACTGAAGTATAAACATAAATAAAAATCTATAGGGTAAGCAGTCAAGACACTAGGTAAAGAACACAATTTTTCATCAAATATTCTTCAGGACTCATTTGTATGGTATTAATCCAACTCCTATCACTGACCTACAGAGGGAAATATTTAATTTCCCAGCAATGTTCTTGTCATATAATTTACATTATTTGTATCAAATTATTAATGTTTATTATTAAGCACCTAATTATGCCAGACCCCATGCTGGGTTCTTCATATGCATGGTGATAATCACAACAATGGGGAAACTCTATTATCTGCATGTAAAACAGGAGGAAACTTGGCTTCACAGAGGCCAAATAATTTATCCAAGGTCACACAGCTGGTAAAATGCCGAAGCAATAATTGAAGCCAGATGCAGCTGACCCCAAGTCCATGCCCTTTCCACTCTGCCACATTTCCCCATGTTGTCAAAACACTGCTTCCCAGAGGTCATCTGGAGACTGAAGGAGGCCAGGAGAAAGAGGAAGAAAATGCTTGGCTGGAAAAGGAGAAAATATGCACACCAACAAAATATATATATATATGGAGAGAGATTTCGAAATCTCTCTTGCTCCTAAAAAATCTACATTTGGTGCAAAATACATTGACAGATGAGCTTCTATTTGCATGATGTTGGGTCCAACACTGGTTGCTGCTCCTGTTATGTTTCCTGGAACAATCAATTGTCCATGTGCAATGATGGTGCATGCCATACCCAGCTACCATCTCAAATGCTGAAATTTCAACCAAGAGGCAGGAGTAAAAAGCTGTTTGATGTAAATCAAATAGCAATCCCAGCACTCCAATTAAGACCATTTAGTTTAATAAATAAGAGTCACATTTCAAAGTGTTTTGAAGTCATTTCATCTCCCAAAGTATCCTTTACACAGAACCATTCTGACTACTCATTATATTTCAAGAACCTTGTTTTCTTTTTTAAAAATTTTATTTTATTTCTCTATTTATTTCTCTATTTGTTTATTTGAGGTGACATTGGTTTGCAATGTTTGATTATGACTTAGAGGTATGGCATCACACCTTTTAAGTGTATGTTAATGCACCACAGTTACCACCAACGCACCCATGGTCTTCCACTATAGTCTCTCCCCACTTTGCTCTCCTCCCTCTCCCTTTCTCTCTGGTAGAAATCAACAGATTTCTAAGGTTTATCATTTGTTTTGTTTCTCTGTATTCCCCATGTAAGTGTCACCATCCAGTATCTGTCTTTCTCTTTCTGCCTTATTTCATTTAGCATAATCCCCTCAAGTTCCTTCCATGTTGTCACAAAAGGCAAGAGTTTATTTTCTTTTATTACAGCTGAGTAGTAGTCCATTGTGTATAATTATCCCATCTTTCTAATCTACCTATCTGTCTTTGGGCACTTAGGTTGTTTCCATAGCTTAGCTATTATAAGTAGTACTGCAATGAACATAGGTGTGCATATATCCCTTTGAATTAGTGTTTTCACATTCTGCAGGTAGATACCTGGGAGTGGAATTTCTGGAGCACATGGCAGACCCATTTTTAATATTTTGAGAAATCTCCAAAAAATGTTTTCCATAAGGAAGAGTCCCATTTTCTGATATTATAGAGTGATCTCTCAGCAACAGCAGACAAGAACAGAACCTGAAGAGATGCACAGAAAGCACATGGTAGCCATCCTAATCAATAACTAGTCATGAATCAACTGATGTGCAATGCACAACCACAACACAACAGGATGGGCTGTGATATAGCTGACAGTTTTGACAGTGCATTTCCACATACCGTATCATGCTAGTCCTCCCAAACAGATTTTTCCAGTTGAAACTATGATTGTCTTATTACAAAGGCTATACTGTCATTTACATAGGGAACAATCCAGATGTTTTATGAGCAAAGGGGTTTTACTGGGTTGTGCACACAATAGGTATTTAACTAGTAAACAAACAAAACAATTAGCCACAGAATAAATTATTATGTCTTCTAATAGCACCCCCTTTCCAAAATTTAAATTATCCTGGCAGAAAAAGTGACCGCTTCAATGCCTTGTAGTGAAGTTAAGCAAAACAGGCCAATAAAGGGTCTACCATTTGTAAAAACCTTCAACCCTCTATGTCTCTCTTAAGTGAAAGAAGCCAACAGGCTGGGAATGTCTATACAAATAAGCTTATGTAGCTCTTTAACCAGGTAAGTAGGTTACAAACATCCCCATTCAGAAATATATCTTACTTAAAATTTTATATTAGGAACATTAACCAACAGAATCACAGAGCAGTGAACAAAACAATTCAGTATTCTTTCAACACTGAACAGACTATACCCCTTCTGGAATAAAGCTGAACAGATCTTAGTATTAGGCCTAAATCCTTCACATTGACTGGCTCACCATCAACTCTGCCATAGAAACACCCAAGAACGCAAAGTTTACCACCACCTTCATCTCAGGCAGAAACCGCAGGCATTATAGAATCAAACAGGATACAAGAAATTCTTGATCAAGTGAAGAGTGTAAATGGCAGGATGTGCCTGCCAATTCTAGGGTGTGATCTGAGCACATTTCCTGAACATTCTTAGTACCCTTTAATACTCTCCTGCACCAAGTCCCAGAAGAGTCCATTTTTTTTTATTATCATGAGAAACATCTATTTCCAGGCACAACCATCTTCCAGGACTCCTTCCCTGGTTTAAGAGAATCTACTGACAAATCAGAGTGCTATCTGCAGAATAGGGAAAAAAGAGAGCTGGATACTAAGGGATGTTGTTGGAAGAGAATTTCACCAGAGCTCTCAGAAAACCCAAAGATTTATGCCTGTTCTGGAACTATGTATAACACTCTGGTGCCCAATATGCTCAGGCTCATCTGTATTCTTTGATTAAGAATAAAGTGTATTTTCGTGGATTGTGTCTCTGAAGTATTGATTCCTTGACTGATCAGACTTTCAAATTTCTTTTTCTGTTCATGCAATTTTGTTATTGATTAAGCTAATTATTGAGTGCACTTCCATCCCATTCCAGGGTTTTCCCACTGTGACAGTTCATGTCGCCTTTCTGATGGGCTTTTAGAAATGAATAGACATCCATCTTCCCATTAATGGTTTTGAGATGCTTTTTTTAAAACCTGGGGAACTCTTTCACCAAATGAACTCTTAAAATCTCAAATTATAATATAAACGAACATTAAACACTAGGTTTTCTCTGACTGAATCTAGGTACCCGGGACCCTGGATTCCCTTGGAATCCAAGCTGGATTGTATTCAATTCAGGCTTGGACTCAGAACCACACCCACCTCATTTTTACCCCATTTAGTCTTTGGAAGGTGGCCCAAAGTTTGAAAGAACAATTAGAATACCACTGAGCTAAATTAAATCTCAAACTTCCAGTCAGCCCTGTTTCTACAAAACAAAGTCAGATTGTCCAAGGAATAATTTCACATTCCAAAAGCACTAGTACTTGAAGCTTCTCCACACAGAAAGTCTACTCACCACGACTGGCTTCAGGATATCCATGTTGGAACGAAGTACTTTCTCTGCTGCATCCAGTTTTTCTCTTGGCAGGTCACAAAGTTTGGAAACATCTTGGTCACCGAGCTGAATCACCTCTTCTAATTTTGATCCATTGCACAGATCGGTCAAATGTAACTGGTAGCCTTGCAAAAATACCTGAAAGCATTTCATGCAAAGAGAGGCCAGCAAAACTGGATTACAAAGATGGGAAGCTGGCTCCTTGCAGTTTCTAGGAAGAATTCACAATCAATGCAGCTTTGAAGAATGGACACAACTGCAATAGTCCAAGTATCTGGTCTCTTAACTGACCTTGAGAATGGATCAAGGCACAACCTGATAGGACATTTGAAACCTGAATGTTGTGGTGGACTGCCACACTCTTGTCCTTCTTGCAAAGGAATTACTGAGCCCAACACTTTTTCTCAAAAGTGGGACACATGATTCAGCAAGTAGGAATTCAGAGTCTGAAACCACCCTTATTAGCAAAGACCTCTTCGTTATTTTGGAACTTATGATATAGGAAGACTAGGTTTGAGCTGAATTATGAGGGTGAAAAGCACTTATACCATTTATTTGTAGATACAGATATTTAACTAATGCACAGAATTATGTTCAAGCAATGTCAGAATTTGGAACTCATTTTATTTGCCCCAGATAACCAAAAAGCCAAGCCTTTTCTCATCTCTTTGATGGGCCAATTCTAAGATATTCTTATCCATCCATCTCCTAGAGAAACTTTCTTAACATCTTGTGTAATTAGTCTTTTGTGGCATAAATAAACTGTGCTTCTTCACATATGGCTCTTACTATCCATTACACAGCAAAGTTTAGTAAGAGGTGGGACCTTGATTTTCTTGCTTACTTTCTATCCAAAGTACTGAAAGATCATAGAAAGTAAATATTTATGGAAGAAATAAAGGCAGGATGCACACTTTTATTACTCCATTACTACCTCCCCTGTTAGTTTAAATTAGTGCAGCTTGACCTGCTTGTGTAGAACCGGTGTGAATAAAGGGCGAAAAGCCTCTTTGAACCCATACAGCTCCCCAACTCCCTAATGCTGCAGAGCATTTGGCCTGCCATGGTTTCCATTAAATTTTCACTTACTGCCAGATACTCAAACACACTTCAGTTTAACTCGTTTCTCTAATTAGTCCTTGCTGCCAAGCTGTCAGCCTACCTCTAGTGTCTGGTTAAGAACACTGACTACAGAGAGGCACTAATTACCCTACAAGGACCACCTCCATGCCTCGTCTGGCCCTTATTTTAAACTGATAGGATGTGACAGATAAGAAATTGCAGGGGGCAATGGAAGTTATATTAAATAGAACTATTTTCACTCGCCTGCTGCCTTTGGCTCATCTCCCAACCACACAATTGGTGGACACTAGGCCTATTTTTCTAGTTTCATAAGGAAAAGCCATAAGCATATTTTTCTAATTTTAAAAAGTCTAGATAAATGTAAAGCAAAGACCTTATTTTCAAGCATAAACACTTCTACCGCTTCTACTTATTATAAAGATATGCTAATATGTAATGGTAAGAAAGCAGTTCTCTTTCCTTCCAAAGAAGAAACTTGAAAAGCTTCTCTGAAAATCCTTAACCATGCAACCTGGAATGCTACCCACAGGCTGGGAGAAGTATGATATCTAATGATGCCAGATGAGGGTTTCTGAAAATCTAACATGAAAATTCTGTATAAATACTAGGGCCTCCCCTGGTGGCACAGCAGTTGAGCGCTGGGCTGCAAAGCTGCCCGCAGCCTCTGCAGCACCGGTTCAATCCCTGGCCACCAGCAAGGGTCCCACATGGCGTGACAGACCTCTCCTGCCATGCCCGCTGCTCCCCTCAGCAGTGTATTTCGTCATTCTGCCTGTTCTGTTCCCTGCTCTGGCTCTGGTGAATTCTCTCACCCTCCTACACTTCTGACTGTACCCAGTGCTTGTATAAAAAAAAAAATTCTATATAAATACTAATATTACATTCTAGTTTATTATCTATCTTTAAAGTAAGCATTAGGTTTTGAAAAATCTTAACTTAGATTTTATAAAGAACACTACTACATAATCCTCAATACTGGTTATTGCCTCAAAACTGAAAAAAAAAATTTAAATGTTTAATTTGCGTTAACTTAAGTACATTCCCTCCTTAGGGGGAGGTGATCAACAAATGCCAGTTGACAGGCAGGAAATAAGTTTTATTTTAACCAGTTGGCCCAGGTTACATTTCCACCCTCTGGATGGCTTGGTAAAGCTAACCTGAGCAGGGAAGTAAAAATAGATGAAGGTGAATTTGAGCTGCATCAACCTCTTTCAGTGCCATTACAAAGACAGGGTTTTATTCATTTCTTTCAAGACACTCTGAAGCCATGTTATTGCCATCAGCCCCACTGAGGAAGCTAATGGTAGCACCTCACCTTGTGGAGACTGACATCAGCACCCAGCATTTTGTCCACAGTGGACATTGGCAGAGAGAGGTTGTGATTCAGGAATCCAGAGAAGGTTTCATTGTCCACAAGGAAATCCTGAAGCTTCAAGTCTGTTGAGAAATAATGGTATATTTTCATTTAATAAGTAACTCAAAAAAGTCACAATGGGGCAGACGGAGAAAACTAACAACATTCATTGCCTCATTTTAAAGTGATTTATAACCACAGGCTTCTGGCTTAAGCACACACAGAAATTAAGTTCATGGAGTATCAGAAAAGACATGATAAAAAAAGACAAAATTGCTCTCTGAAGACCTACAGACCCACACTCAGAATGGCTGCTCAACTCAAACAGTGCAACACTACGATACACACATGTACAAGCCTCTTGGGAATTATCAAGCAAAAGGCTGAATCTATTAAAGGATTTCACCCCATTCATCCGAAATTTGTGACACTGACCCTACTGCTCCTGCCTCCCTGATACGACCTCACCTGCTAAACTCAGAGAGATTTAAAGCCTTATTCCCAGAAGTTCCAGGAGTTGATTTCCTTTTGATACAGAACAGTAGTTCCCAAATTTGCATGTGCACCAGAATCACCTGTGGGCTTGTTAATAAGCCACATCACTGGATCCCACCTAGAGTTTGTGATACAGTGGACCTGGGATAAGGATGGAGAATGTGCATTGCTAACAAGCTTCCAGGTGATGCAGATGCTGCTGGCCTGGCACCCCCATTTTGAGAACCACTGGTATAGATAGCACAGTACGCATATCAAAGCTCTTTCACAGATAAATCCACTTTCATTTGAACCAGGCATGGAGCATGCAACACAGAGCTCCAGAACCCATGTCTGCTGTGTCTTAAGAAAACACACAGGCATAGATTTTTAAAAGTCAACCCTACTAAATAATTGCATTGATGAAGGATTCACATGGAATCCTTTTAAATTTAATCCTTCCAGGGCCTCCCCTGGTGGTGCATCAGTTGAGCGCTGGGCTGCGAAGCTGCCCGCAGCCTCTGCAGCGCTGGTTCAATTCCCAGCCGCCAGGGAGGATCCCACATGGCGCGACAGACCTCTCCAGCCACGCCCGCTGCTCCCCTCAGCAGTGTATTTCATCACTCTGCTTGTTCTGTTCCCTGCTCTGGCTCTGGTGAATTCTCTCACCCTCCTGTGCTTCTGACTGTACCCAGTGCTTGTATAAATAAATAAATCTTTTTAAAAAATAAAATTAAAAAAAAATTTAATCCTTCCAGGATCCTGCTCAGCGAAATAAGTCAGAAAGAAAAAGAAAAATACTGGATGGTCTTACTCATAGCAGGAATCTAGAAAACCTAAATAAGGGACCAGGAAAAAGACTAATTGCAATAAAGTAAAAATCAAAATCAACAAGCAACTAGAGACTAGAGACACACTACAGTGGGGGGCGGGGGGGAGGAGAAGAGGGATTAGGGTCAGAAAAAGGGGGTGGGAATTGTATGGGGAATATAACCAAAATGAAAATGCATACATTGTGCAAAAATGAAAAATGATGTAAGAATTGTATAAAATAAAATATTTTTAAAAAATACTGGGGTAAGGGGGTCGGTCACGTGTAGATATCATGGGCCTAAAAGCGTAACCAGATGCTCATTAAGGCTGCCCATTCCAGGTATATTCCATTTAAGCAAATCATTGATAGAGACTAATAGAAAGGATAAATTAAGCATGACTCACAAATCAAGGGAAATGATTGTCTAGCCACACCTAATTTGGTTCCCTCCTGTTACTCCTCGTGACATCTTCAAGATCTCCCTAAGCCCAGATAGTGTCCCTCAGAGTTGGTGCTCCTGCACCACCACCTGCTTGGTGCTCCCCATCCTATATGACCCCATACCGATGACAATGGCCTCATTTCTGTAGTCTTCAAATCTCAGAGCACCCAAGATTCACTTGGGGAACATGTTACAATGCAGTTTCTACGGTCTAATGCCCAAAGATTCTCAAATAGTGGATCTGTAGTATGACCTCAGAATCTGCATTTTAATAAGCATCCTTTATACTTCTAATGCAGGGGGTCTGGGATTCCTACTTTTAGGAATATTGTTTAATTTGCTTATTATCTCTGCTCTAGACTGTGCCTTATATAAGTACATATAAGACAAAGTGTGTTTTGTTTCTGTATCCCAGTGGCCAGGGTAGAGCCTGGCAAAGAATCATTAGTCAGTGAATGATGACTAAAAAATAAATACCAGAAGATAGGATTAGGGTTGGGAAGATTCCAAAAGTATCTGAGCAGCATCACTGGAGATTTCCTTTTAGTTGAGCAGGTCCAAGATGTACTCAACGTTGTCAGTACAATCTCCAGTCTGCACCCCACAGGACTCTTGGTGGCTAGTACTATAATCTCAGGGACACAAAGTGACATCCTAGGTGTTCTGAGACCCCCAGGGTAAATGAATGAAGGTAGGAAAGTTGGTGGCTGCAACTGAGGCCTGGTATGAAAAGCCAGACACCGACCACTGCAGAACAACAATAAAACACACACACACACACATACACACATACATACATACACATGCACACACATACACACACACACACACCACACACCCCGCACTCAGTGTGGTGCTCACCTGGGCTCTATATCAGTTTATTTGCCAGGTCATTTCACCTAGCACGTGTCTACTGCCTTCCCAGTGAAACAGGGGTAAAAAAGAACCTCTGGGAGCCCTGGACAGGACAGAATATACACATGAACTGACCCTTTCTGACCAGATGGACCACAAATTCCTCCTGAGTATCAAAAGTCGGAGCCGCACATAGACGTCCTACTACGGAGCAGCCTCCTCCCTCCTAGCAGAGCTGCTGAAGCGTAGGAGGCTGCACTTGTGATGGATTTAGGTCATGAGCTACACCCTGGAGACCAGTGGAATGGCCAGTGTGTTTATAAGATTCTTCTATTACATCAACAACCTCTGAGGATGAAAACAGCTGGATGTGATCAACTCCAACCACCTATCAGTGACTCCCCTGGATGATACATAAGAACCAAGAGGCTGACTAAAGGCAACAACCCCTGGCAGGACACATGCTCAGGGTGGTGAGGTTGCTGTGTGGGGAAGCAGCTGGGAGGGCCAAAGATCCCTAGCTACAGAGAACTCAAATTCTGGTCACATGGATGCCACACATGTAGACAGATTCGCACACTCCCACCAATAACTGCAGCCAGTGTGGATGCAGAAAAGTGGTGTGGTGCCATGCCCTCCTTCTCAACCTTCGCTCCCATTAGACTTCCACAAGGAACATTCCAAAAATCCCAAATCCCAGGCCATACACACACACCCCAGACCCCAACAGCTCATCAAAACCTCTGGGGCTAAGACACAGGCATCAGAATCTTATAAAATTCCTCCAGTGGTTCCAGTCAAATTAAACAGTGGTGTGGCAGAAAGATCAGGGGTGTGGGACCAGGAAAACATAAGTTTGATGTTAGACTCTGCTGGCTTTAAGAAATTCATTTTGCTTTCCTGAGCCCAAGTTTTCTTACCTAAGTGGGAAGGACAGCAATTTGAAGACGTGAGGATTAGCTATTCACATGTAAGCATGAAGAGCAGCAACTGGCTCATGGTAGGTGCTCAATAAATGATATTAAGTTTGTGATTGTTGAGAAAGATTTTTTTTTCACTCGGTCACACTAGACCATAAAGAAGTCTAGAGAAAAGTCTGTGAGAGCAAGGTAAGAATCCAGTCCTTGCCCTCACAGAACTTCCAAGGCTGACAGGGAGAGGAAGAGGCAAATCAATAAAGCAAGAGAGATGAGGAAGACAGTTGATGGAGGAGTCTCTCCAAGATGAGGGTTAGGCCTCTCATGGAGTAGGGGACAGGCCACCCTATAGGTACAGTGCTGTGCACATAGAAGGTTGTCAATAAATGTTGTTGAGTGAATACATAAACCAAGAAGCACATAAATATAGAAAGAAGATGTTCCTTAAAACTTAAGATATGGGGAGTAGGATGGGAAGAGAACATGGGCTGGGGATTAAAGCTCAGAAGAGGGTAGTGGTGTGTCTCTGATCTGTTTCTTCACTATGTTGCAGGCAGGCAAATCCATAAAGTCAAGAATGTTGAGAAGGTCAAATATCTGAAATAGCCCTTATCCTCTTAGCCTACCCCTTCTTTATGACTTGGCCCATGAGCTATCTCCTCTAGGAAGGCCACCCTGATTTTCCCACCCTCAAGCGAGGTTAGGTGACCCTCCCCTATGCCCTGATAGCATCCTGTGCTTGCCCCAGGTATGGCACAGATGGGGCCGCAGTTTTCTTGGCTACACATCTTTCTCCTCAGAAGAACAGAAATGCCTTGAGGGCCAGAACTTTGTGATTCTAAAGCTCAGCAGTGCCTTTCATGGAGAAGAAATGAATGACTACAAATGGATGAATAAGTTAATCAACTGTGGTGATCTGGGAAACAGCCAATTAAAGAAAAGCAAATTCACCTTGTAGTGGTTAGGGAAGAGTGAAACAAACCAGGTAAAGATGACACGAGAGTATCTCTGAGCCCATTCAGCTGCATCAGCCCAGGACAAGAAGAAAGTCAGACGAGTAGAAGCTGGAAACGAAGTGTAGAGAAGTATCCATAGACAAATGGAGATAACAGTAGCATCTCACAGGGTGAGCTGGGGGGTTAAGTGAGAAAACGTCCCCTGAATGTCCAGGATAATGCCTGACAGCAAGCCAAGTGCTTACTGAAGGATGACTACTACCATATCACTGCTCACAAAAGAATGATCTCATTAGCTTCATTGCTAATTTGACCCTAAAATATAAGCTTTTAAAACAGATAACACAAAGGTGACTAAGTTGAGATGTTGGATTTATGATCTAAGGGGTGTGTGTGTGTGTGTGTGTGTGTGTGTGTGTGTGTGTGTGAAGAGAGAGGCATTTGCCTGGTTCGGGGGGAGAAGGAGGGTGATTATTTGCCTGAATGAGTTACTGAGTGGGACAATTATTAAATAATTTCTGTTGATACTGTCTGTAAGGTGAAGAAAAGGTTGAAGCTGACTTATCTCTTTAGAACATCACTGAGGAATATATCTAGAAAGCCTAGATTTTAGAGAATCAATGGAAATCACCACATCTACAAAGCGACTGCCACGAGGAGCACAAGCAGAAGAGGACCAGTAAGAAAGTCCAGTAACTGAAGGCAAGACAGGGAACACTGAGTGGAAAAAAAGTCACTTAGCCATTTAACTTTGCCCAAGTGAGCTGACATGACTCAATTTTCTTATGTGTAAAATGTGTAGATGAGAAGAAGATCTCAGAGGTCTTCATATTCATAGTAATGAAAGGCACACTATGGGAGAGGGGAAATCAGCACTAGCTCTGACATCAGGTGATCTGAACTCAAGTCCCAGCTCTGCTGTTGCCTAATTGTATTATCTTTTCTTAATTTCTCTGAACCTACATCTCCTCGGACATAAACTGGGGCTAACAACATTCACAGGTTGTTATGAAAACAAAGAACTAGAGCGTGAGCATACTCTGCAGAGGGAAAGAGCAGACAGCCGCAGGTGTTTATAGGGGTTACTGAGGCTATAAGTGCTGCCACAGAACACAGCGGAGTCAGGAGCAGGGCTGCTCACTAAATTAATCATTTGTCCCTGTTGCCGGCAGAGAAGACAAAAGTCACTGTGCAGCGAAAGGCCAAGAGAGCTTTCCTGCCCAATAGCTTCAATATGGACCAAAATACTTATTCTGCTCAACTGTGCCTGAGGAGCAAATGGTGTCTATCCATTTCCTGAGAGCTTTGCTTTCAGAGCAGTAGGTACAGCAAAGGAAAGAAAGGAGAAAAAAAAAAAAAACAATTCAGGAGCTTGGAGTCTAAAGAACAAAACAAGCGAAATGTGTCTTTGTAGGCTGGGAAGAACAGGACAAAACCCTCAGCTTCCTGCCAATCCTCTAGGCCAGGCTTCTCTGATCAAGCTAAGGAATCATTTCCACAGTGGGTAGAGGTTTGTGGTGGGGAGAGACCCTGCATGCAGGGGATGCTTTCTTGAAATTTAGTGTTCCTTCTGTTTCTCTCCAGCCTGCCTTAGCTCAGCAGAAGTGAGGAAGGAGAGAGGCGGAGGGAGGAAAGGGTGGTGGCAGAAGGCAGAGGAGGGAAGCCCTCAGCAGCCCTCAGCGAGTGAGCCCAAGAGCCCGCAGGGGTTATTCTCGGTCAGTGCCCTCCAGTCCCCAGCTCGAGTTTCAAGATTGCTGTAGTCTCTTTTGTTCAACATGAAAAGCAACCACAGCAATCAGCTGCTTGAGAAGTGGGTGGAGGAGGCAAAGGGAAAAAAAGAAGTGGAGAAAGAGACCTTGTCAGCAGCCAAGGCCCAGAAACTTTTTAAAAGAACCCCAGGAGGGTCCCCCAGACCTAGTCTGTCATATAGAGGATGTGCTGGAGGAGCCAGGAGGCAAATTCTAACTCTTGGCTTTACTGAGCCTAAGCTTGTCCAGACATATAAACAAGACCTAAAAATTTCTCTGCTACGAAAGGGCAAGTAACAAACACTCAGGTTATCTTCTGAGTATTTTTTGTTTGGGTTTGTTTTCTTGATGTTAGGGCTCCACTTTGTTCTTCAAGGCACGCTTCTGCCTATTCCCCTGAGATGACTGACCCCTCTCTGGGAAGATCAGAGGTTCTGCGGGAAGTTCAGGGCCCTGGAGAAGGGGGGAAAGCAGGATGACCTGGCTGCTCCTTGGATCACTCCTGAGGGCAGTTAAGAAGAGGCTGGGAGCTGGTGCACACACAACCTCAGTTTCATCTGGTCTGGGGTTCCCAACCTAGGCGAAGTTTCCTTCTCTACAGTGAAAGCTTTATGAGGGATACCAGGGCACACCTAAACGATGTTAGGTCCTGGAATCTGGCTAATCTGGTTCAAAGCTCAGTTCCAGAATTTTCCAGCTATGTGGCCTTGGGAAGGTCACTTAGGCTCTCTTAGTGTCCCTTTTTCCATATGGAGTCTGCTTTACTAGGGGTATGGGCGAGGCAAACACTAATGACAATAGTGTGTAAGGAATGACCTGGATAGAATACAAGAGAAAGTATAAGCTGAAAATTAAACAAGTTCCAAATGTATTAATAAAGTCATAGATGACAATTATGTAAAAGGTTCTCAAGAGAAACCAGAATATTTAGAGCAGTGCTCCTTGAACCCTTTGAGGCAAGCACCAGGGAAGCCAGAGTCCTCTTAACACCAATGGGAGTACCATAACTTTGGAAACCACATGTTCTACACGTGGTGGGAACCTGCATTCATTCAACAAGCTTTTAAGGGGCTATTAAACCCAAATCACTAATCCTGTGGTTCAAAGTATCAATATTTCTCCATCCTTTGAAGGGAACCTTCTGTAACAAAATAGACGATATATAAAGACTCATCCCTGCCCTTCCCTTCCAAGAGGAGTAGGCAAGCAGAGTTATGGCCTCTAGCCCTCTATGTCACTTCAGCATCAGTCATCACTGAAAGAGGGGGATGGAAAGGAACACTCTTTCCCCAGCTCCACCCAGCACACCTGCATCTCATAGAGAAGTAGGCAAGGTAGGTAGGTGAGGAGGTTGGTAGCCCCTGGAATGAGGACTCATATCAGTTGATAAGTTGAAGGGTAACCAGGTCGTCAAAGAGCCTATAGAGACTATGGCCCCAGGCAACAAGGGCGTCTCGTTCACACTGGCCAGGAGCTCTCCTGAGGCCATGGGGGTGACAGGCACAAAAGTCATATCACCTCTGCAAGCCCAGAAGGAAATGAAAGGTAACACTAAGGAGGTACCACCAGCCCCAAAGTGGAGTCAGTGTTGGACAAAGCAAGAAAATAGCTGAAAACTGCATGGAGAACCCTTTGTAAAGGCCAGAAGGGTGGAAAGGTAGGAGAAGACATCCAGAAAAGCAAGGAACAAAGAGGTCAAAAGTATGAAGAAACCCAGTGTCCAGAAACAAGAAAGAGTGAATCAAATAGAAAGAGCAGAGACCAAAAGATCTGGAAGAAGGAAAAGAAAATTTGAGGCACTGGGTTCTTTACTAAAAATGAGACCAGATGCTCCTAACACCATGAAGCATGAGATTAGAATCTGCCTTCAAGGTCCTGAATAAGGCCCAGGAACACAGGAAAGGAAGGGAAGATGAGTTTGTGAGTTCGGGCTAAGAAGGGATTCTTTCCAGATTTGGAATTTCCAGAATTGTTAATGTAGATACTATCTAAATTGCTTAATTTTTCTTACTTTTACAATTAACAAAATGTGTCCAAGGACATGGTAGTTAGTGCTTTGTAGGTAGAGGAAGGTGATTAACAGTTGCCCCGCATCAGAAACATTATCGTTTTCTAAAATCCCTAAAACAAGTTTACAAGAAAGGCATTACTAATCCCATTTTCAAATGAGGAAAAAGATTCAGGGAAGTTCATTTCCTGCTCAAGGTCACAGAACAAACAAGTTCTGTTTGTAAATCTGAACAAACTTTGGTTCCAAAATATTGTCCCTTTCCACTGTATTAGAATGCTATGGATGGTATTACACTTATAATGTCCTACTGTGATTTTTGCAGCCAAAGCAAGTGAGGTCACCCATGATTCCTATATTGGAATTAGGCAACATGACATGGAATCAGCGGCAAGAAGATGCTGAGCCTTGAGGTCATACATACCCACAGCTTTACTCAGTGACCCTGGACAACAGATAAAACCCTTCCAAGCCTCAGTTTCCCCTCAATACAACAGGGACAATAATACCACACTGCAGGCACTGTAGGAAGCCTTGAACATAACAATCTATTCAAATGTGAAATGGCATCATTACCTAGAGCAACATAGTCTGTCGGACAAAGTGTCTTAATTCTATGACTGCCCTTCTGTGTCTCAACGCCACAGTGATAACAGGCCCATGAGGGAAGCTTTCACAGAGAAACAAACTGGACTCCCAAATTGATCATTGCCGCCCACACAGTAAATAAATCTTCTGGTGGAAAAGCAGGAGACATCAAACACTTTTCTTAACAATCCAAACTTTTCAAAGGCAATCTGAATATGGTGGAGAACGTGCTGTCCTGTAAGTGAGTGCAATTGTGCTTTCTATTCCTGTCAGGATAAAGGTGACCTTTGATTCAACTTAGTTCAAGCAATATTTCAACACAGGAGTGCAGCATTACAATTTCCTGAATATGGCGTAGCTAGCACCAGGTTCCTTCCCTGGATGGGAAGTCCCAGACTGGCTTGACAGCTCCGAGAAAACTTGCAAAATACTGTGCTCTAAGGCCCCATATCAGAAAGCTTGATTAGTGCACACAGAATACACACTACAATCATGCAAAGATTTCAAGGAATTTCCAATTTGATGACATAATGTTGACACATATGTCATCTGATCTCCCAACAAGATGACACATGGGGGCCCCACAAGAACAGAAGACAAAGTTTGGGGCTACATCCTCAACCTCAGCAGCTGCCCAAATGGAAGGAGGGGCAGATGGGGGAGGAGGGCAGCTGTGAGTCACAGGGTGTTCTTTCTAGACAGGACTTAGAGAACAGCCCACCAGTGTCTGTTACCCATAAAGGCAGGAAGTAGAGGAAGTCTGGCACTTCTTGTCTCCTTTCCGATCCCAGCCCATCCATACCCAGTGTCCTGTAACCTTGGGGAAGTTTCTGGCTACCCTAGACTGTTCTCATTAGGATGTGCTAACAGTACAAAAAAACTGGAATTCTAAGTTCAATGCCTGCCTCTTGCCAGCTGTGCATCCTAAAGCAAATTATTTGGCCTCTCTAAATTTCAGCTCCTTCATGTGCATAAAAAGCCTCACATGATGGCTGTACAGCAAAACAAAAATACAGCAAGACTGATACTTAGTATATACCATATAGGGTACTAAAAGCTTTGCCCTTATTAGCTCATTAATGTTCCAAAACATCCCCTAGAGAGGCTTATTATCTTCATTTTGAGGAAACAAGACACAGAGATGCTAGGGAATTATCTAAGGTCACACAGCTGGTCAGCAGCAGGGCTGAAATTTGAACCAAAGCAGCTTGGCTGCCAAGTCTTTTAACACTAAATTGTACCACACAGTGGATGTTTACAAGCTGATAATTTTATATCCGCTTCCCGAACCTTCCTGCATGGTCCACTCCCTTGCCATGTCACTAAGCCTGCCCCATGTGCTAGGGGGTCATGTCTTTTTAAATTTCAAAGATCAAAGCAGATTTAAAAGTCCAAATAGTAAGTTCTCGGTATTACCAGTAAATCCAACAACCAGAAAGTAATGCCCCTTCTCCGGAAGCAAAAGCCAGCATAACCCTTGGGACTTATTCCACAAAAGCCTCAGTCAGAGCCATACCAAAAAGGCCAGATTTGTAGGGCCAAACAAAGTAGATTTATACTATGAATATACTAAAAATGACACCCAACAATCCAGCAGAAGGGATGGAAAAGCTCCAGACCCGAGTGAGGATGTCAGCATGCATGCCGCGCTACCCTGACTCTCCTCTCCAGGCCTCCCCTTGCCAACTCTTGACCTCAACGATGTGGGATATCTTCCAGAGAGACATCTCTAGCCCAATGACAAATGCCCAAAGTTCCGCCTTGTTCTTTCCTGGCAAAGTTCTCATAACTATCAGAAGGCTCTATCCTGGAGAAAAGGTATTTCAGAAACTGCTAAATCAAGGACTGTGGAAGGTGAGTTGAGACCCTAGTCCTCACTGGGAGAGGCCTTGTAGGAGTACACTACCCAGTTTCAGCCAGCACAATTCTCATGAGGAGTGCCACTCACCTGGAGTTCAGTACATGGATCCCCAGACTGTATGATACGGCAGCCCCAAGGGAAAGTCAGAAAGCCATCCCTCAACTGTCCCACCTAACTAGCCTGGCCCAGTTTAGCAGGTCCAGAAAATGACCTTCTGGAATCCCATTGAGCACCCACTGGGATTCTGTTTCAAAAGCATCGGTGTGGCTATAATTAGGGACAAGACCAGACACCTGGAGAGCTAACATCTTAACTGAGGATGGAAGTTGCTGAGCCCCATACATAGGGAAGGTTGGGGATCGGCATTCCAGTCACACCACAGACCTCAATGATGCCAACAATAGCCCATAATAGAGAACTTCCACAGTACCTCTCAGCCTAAGAATTGTCCCTAGGTCAGTATGAGCAATGGTGAGGCTGAAGGAGGAGCCATGGAATGTAGCAAAGGACAAGGCATCAGCTAATATGGAAATGGGAAACAAGTGGCAAACTGGGAAACTATTCCATGGGGGATGTGAGGCTGGCCCAGCCCAGGAAGGGAAGAAGCTTCTGCCACAGGATATGCATTTCCCAACTTCAAGTCAAGTAGGAAGACCTAACCAATACCTAAGGTGCAAACTCAAGAAGGGTCTGGACCCATAAAAGATGAAGGAGACTCTGCAGTCAAAATTACAGGATTTGCAAGAGGAGCAAGGCACTGTAGAAAAGTGGATTTCTGAGCAGGAATGTTCAGCAAGATGAAAGGTAATGAGCATGTTCAGTTTCACTAAGCATTTCACTCAAGTAGCTAAAGAGGTAGCAGAAGAGACAAAGAAGAAAGCAAAGAGACATCTTATCTAGCCCAGCCCTGATCTGAGTAGCCCCAGTGGGGAGCCTTAGCTCTTACCTGCCTGCTCTTTAGCCCACGTGAAAATGCCAGATTCACCAAAGGAGTCAGGTGACCTGGAGTGGTCAGCAAGGCTGAAGCACAAGACAAAGGAAGGAGCTGAGAAAGAGGACTTCTTCCTGCCTTCCCAAAGCCTCTGGCAGAGCCAGAGATAGGTTTGTGAGACCTGAGGCTGACGCAATTTGGGAGAGGGAATTCTCTTTAAGAAAAGGAATTTTTAAAATAGCCTATTTTGGCAGTTTTTGAGTGCTAAGATCCCTACCAGGGTCTTGGAACCTAGAACCATAGGAACTATGAAAGTGAAAGTTTTTGAGCTTCTCAGTAAATCCACTTTAGGCCCTGGCTTCATGGCAGCCCTTACAGTAAAGTTCTGGAAGGTAATCCTTACGGAAGAAAGAAAGCCAAGACTGTTTTAAGAGCTTCTGTCATTATTACTCATTTAGAGCCCTGTTGACTTGGATTCACACAGGGGAATCAATTCCACAAATACACGTGCCAGGATTTTACACTTTTCAAAGTGCTTTCACTTGACCCTTAAAATCCTCTGTGAATGAAAAAACATGGCTATTTTCTCTCACCTTCATTCCACAAAGATTTACTGACTGCTTACCATGTGCCTGCTATTGTGTGCTGCTTAAGACACAGACACAAGCAAGGCCCAGTCCTGTCCTCAAAAGGCCACAGGCTAAGGGACAGATCACTTCACTGTGTGGTCCCAGCTGAGCCTCATCCAAGGCAAATCAAGTTTCCAAGAGGAGACCTTGTCAGGTTGTTTTGAAAAGTCTCAATTCTGAGAGAAGGAAAGCGGAGGCCCCAGAGAGGTTGAACAAATTGGCAAAGGTCAAACAGCCAGGAAGAGTAGGGGAGGCAAACCAATTCAGATTTATTGTATGTCACCTCTGTGCTATGACCCACTATCCGTCATTCAGAGATGGCATCTGATTTAATGCTTGATGACCCTCAGGGCAGTTAATCTCCATTTTTCAGATAAACTGAGGGTCAGAAAAAATTAAAATATTCCCAAGGTTCAAACATAACTGATAGAGCTTGAATTTGTTCTCGAAATGAACCTTAATACAAAGCTCCACTTTCTTTCACCAACATTTCCCAATCTTCAATCATTTAGAAACCACTTTCACTAGTTTTACTATGTACACATAAAAAGATGTATTCTTTAAATGAACTTTATTTTTTTCTATTTAATATCCTTCTAAGCAATAGCTATGAAATTTCAACTTGATATTAATATGGATTAAAACTAAAAGTTCTCACCTGTGTACTGCCTGAAAACATCTCAGATACCACAAAAAACTCACTCAGCAGGATAGTCATCCTTGTGGTATCTCACAAAGAATCTAAAACCTTCCCAGATTTTCTGAGATATATCCAATTTTTACATTTCCATTGGTTGCAGTAACAATATAGATTTAAGAAGAACAAATGCTCTTCACACTGATCACAAACATTTATTTAGCCACCATTCATCCTAGTTATGGTTTAGTAAGAAAATAATGTCAAAAAAATTTTTCAGTGATGAGAAAACTTTGTAAGACCCCTGAGTAAGCCTTCCTATGTGGGTTTCTCACTAGTACGGTTTCAAAAGTAACTACACTGGTCCACAACTTAATTCTTAAAACTGGAGGCCCTCCCAGTTGGAAGATTATTAGAACACACAAGATAGCACTGTAGAAAGATAACTGCATGTACCAGTAGAGGCCTAGCTATCTTCAAGTCCCTGAATATCCCTTCAGTGGTTGTGCAAATTTGGGAAAGTCACTTCCCCTCTCTGGATCAGATTCTTTTCTAGAATAGACATTCTTTATAGACAAAGGAACCATCTTTTGTTTATACAACTCTGTGACCCAGTACCTAGAAGAGTAGTTGGCATATATTAGGTGTTCAGTATACATTAGTCAGACAACTGAATCAATCAATTCATTAGATTGCTTCTAAAGTCTCAGCAAATACGTGGAAATAAAAAAAATGCCCTGGCCCAGGAAACCATGGACCTTGAAGGAGATATTTGAATAGACAGCCCCATTTCTACAAATTATCTAAGTGCAATGGATTTAGCAGGTACAAAATTGAAGAAAAAACAGGATACACCCTCCAACTAGATCACAGAAGCAGGAGCCCCATGGTCTAGCACTGATGATAACACAGGTTGGTAGATCTGTAGGAACATGGGAACTAGTGACCAGAGAGGTGGTTAGTCTCCAACAGACTGATCCAAACCTCAAGCCTTAATCCCACAATGATCAGTGACTTGAATGAGAACAAAGCGAACTATTTATCAAATTCCCACATGACAGGAAACAATAAGAAACAGCCAATATAATACCTGGCAAAATCAGAATCTAACATGGTTTTAGTAGGATGCTAAAAATGTATGCTAGAAAAGAGACATTTTCTCTTTAGGTTCAAAGAGCCAATAGCACAATTAAAAATGGAGAACAAGTAACTGGCAAAACTATATTTAAAAGATTCTGCAATTTTGGTTGACTGCACACAGAAAATGAGTCAACAGTGTGACGTGGATGCCAAAAAGCACTAATGCAATCTCAGATTTCAGTAAAAGAAATATAGTGCTCAGAACAAAGGAGGCAAAAGTCCCTTTCTACTCAGTGCATAATACTGTGGTGGTTTTTGATAAACTTCAAGAAAGATATAGACATACTGAAACACAACCAGAGGAGAAGCAGAAATCGGGGAATAAAACATACCAGAAGAGGAATGGAGGGACATTTAGCCTAGAAAAATCAGAGACTTTGGGAAGAGAGGGGATAAAACACAAGAGACGTTTTTAAATATTTTCACAGGAAACAGAATAAGCCTCTTATCTGGAAGGGATAGCTGGTTAGTGAGGATTTCTGATCGTCAGAGCTGCTGTATGCAATCTCAGGAAGTAGCTGCTATCTCAGGAAGTAGGTGTGCGGTAGAAGAGACCGATGAGGCAGGACTCTGAACCACACCAGCTCCAAGGTGCCTCCCAAACCTGAAAATACCAGTCAAAGAGGCCTAAGCCCATCACACTGTCAGTTGGGGTATCAACATAAACACAAATCCAAGTCAGGATGTAAATTGACATACACCAGCCTCTGAAATCTAGAGAGCTACTCAAATTCAGCAAAATGTTACTGATTCCATCTAAAAGGTGGTAACATTTCTGTGGTTTTCCCTCAAGAGTACAGACTGGCTCTGTGCTGCAAGACAAGCAAAAAAAGGTAGAAAGATTTAAGAATAGCTTCAGGGCAGAAAGATAAAGGCATTGAATGAATGGAGAAATGTGTAATAAGCATTAGTATGACACAATAAAAATCAAAAGAAACCTTCTCTCCTCAGAGCTGTGCAGAGAAAGAATTTTGAACACAGGTTTGGCTTCTCTGTACCAAGCTGACTGAGTTGTCTGTTGCTCAACAATGAAAAATAGTTGTGTCTAAGGCAGCTTCCAGTAAGACCTAAACTCTGTTCAACATCTCACCTCCATCAGTTAGTTTATTTCTTCAGCCATGAGCTGAGAGGAAGAAGAGCAAGGCCAGTGCTCAGAAATAGATTACTGTCACTTAAGAATAATATTGGCTCCCACTTATCAAATATATAGTATGTTCCAGATACTGTGTTAGGTTTTATATTGCAAATTACCTATTATTTTCTAGCTGAGGAATTAAGGCTCACAGAGATTAAATGACTTGGCATCAGATATCACCACCCCAACATAAGCACAGCTCGTATTCACTAAGTGCTTCTTATGTGCCAGATGCTGTTTTAAACAATTAAATGTTTTGTTCTCATTTATTCCTCACAACAATCCTATGAGGGGCTAAATGATCATTCACAAAGTCAAAAAGCTACAAAGTTATATATCCTCACCAAGGTAATAGATCCTGTCTTAGAAGAAATAACCCAAGCTCTGCCTCTGGTCTACCAGGCCAGGGCTCTCCAGCAGATTAGGAAGGACTGATGCTTTGACTGAAGGTTGCCATCTTTCACTGTGCTGGACAGGGACAGACAGACCCATATGTACAGGACCAGGAACCTACAGGGCCAAGAAACAGTGTCCAGATGGCCAGGACATGTGGCCAAGAAGGGCCCAGTGGGAAGCTCCTCAAAGCTGATCCCACAGTCTAGGCACAGCCACACCCCTTTCCAATGTGAATCCACACATCTTCTGTGCCCACCCCCCATTTTGCCTCCCTTTGTCATTAGG
Organism: Talpa occidentalis; assembly: GCF_014898055.3. Taxonomy (NCBI): domain Eukaryota; kingdom Metazoa; phylum Chordata; class Mammalia; order Eulipotyphla; family Talpidae; genus Talpa; species Talpa occidentalis. The sequence continues at coordinate 58,016,797 of NW_023605083.1, forward strand.
TCAACACTGTCCTATTGCCTCTCTTCCTGCCCGGGGAAGCACAGTTCTATGCACCTAAGAAAAAGTGCCAAGTCTAGTTCAAATTCCAGCACTTACTGCCATTTCTACTTTTGCCGAGTGGATTGATCACAAGCTGGGAGGTGTCTCAGCAAAGGCCAGCCCACCCCGTGCATCCCAAAACACTAAACTAAATAAAAAGTACTTTCTGGGAATAGTGACAGCAGTTATAATTTATCACTGACATTGTTCAGAACCACCAGTGTATGGTGATAATAAAAACCAGATCGACTTTTGGTCAGCCTCCATAGTGCTTTTAGATTCTCTACAGACCATGCACATCATCATTGCCTCCAGAGAAGACTGGCCACTTGTTAGACAATGGCCTAGCAGGTTGCTCTGTGACTTTTGCAGCCAATGACTCGGTCAGCAAACTGCCTGCTCCTTAGACACTTCCAAATGGCATGCAATAAATTGCCTGGATACTTACAGACCAAAAGTAAAAATTTCACTTTTTAAAGATCAGAGTTCAAATGCCCATCAGACTAAATCAAATGACTAGGGGGAAAGATGAATTGTATTTTCCTTTTAGAAATAAATGCTTAACTTTCTCTTATCCACATGAAGTTGCAGTTTTCATTGCTCTTAAATGCATAGAGATATCCCATTATAAGAGTGTTGATTCACTGTAATGCAATGGCCAACTCCAAAAAAAATGAAGTTGGTAGCAGCACTAATTGGCCCTAACTCCAAGTCTGTACTATTCCTCTCTGGGAATGTTTCTTGTTTCCCCAGAGGAGGTCAGTTCACACATAGTCTGATACAACGAACTTGCTTAGTTTCTTCTCAAACGCTCCTGCAGAGAGGCCTTGCAGCCCAGCCACTGAGGAGGAAAGTTGGTGAGGAACAGCTAAAAGGAACAAGCCCAACGCCACTGGACTGCCATCTCTCCTGATAAAGATCAATTTCCAATTATAAACTGATATATAGAAGGCTTTCGCTTACTTGATCTGGAATTCTCGATCTGTTGTAATGTTCTCAAAACTTTGTGAATGTCCTTCATGCTGGTGTCTTTCTGACTGTATAAAAGAAGCCTCTGAGCATCTGAGAAAAGGCGAGACACACTGCAGGAGGGACAGGAAAACAGAAAAGCCCTTGTTAGGTCAACTGCCTCTCCAGTTTGAAGAAGTGCCTGTCACCAGCCTGGCCACTAGGTCCTCCACCACCAGCTCTGGCCCATTCCTATTGCTCCCCACACCCAGGTCACTATAACCACCCACCCACCTCCCTGCCCCAAATGCATTTCACCATGCATCTGCACAGCCAACTGTTAACACACACAGATACACACAGACACACATGCACAAACACCCCCAGGGCCAATTTATCCATGAGACATAGTAGGCATAGTGCCTGGGCTCAGGATCCTCTTAGGAATCACAAAAATAAGTTTTAATTTCCTTTAAAGTCAGAATTTTTAAAATTAATATATTAAGAATGAATATCTATGAGAATGAATGCAAGCTGGCGTATATTCATCTTTATACTAACACAATTATAAATTAAAATTTTTAATACTTTTACATGGAAGATGGGGCCCATGAAGGCTAAGGCCTGAGACGTGTGAACATTATACTTGGCCTTACCTGCCCCCACTGCAGCTCCTTAAAACTGACTTGGTACATCTCCTACAGCCCCTAGTCCATTCCAACTCATGGCACAGTTCCATGCATTCAAAGACTCTACAGTCTCCTTTGGCAAACACTGCTTAAGTCTATACTTGTGTCTGGTGTTGAAGTCTGGAGCCAGGAATACAAAACCAAAATCCTAGTGGCAACTCTCCTTTCCCATATTTTTCTGATGTTACCACACAAACTTTTACCAAAGCAACTTCACTCAAGTCCAACCACTCGTAATTCCCCAGAGGATGAGAAGGGAAGGAAAATATTAAGATAGACAAGATAGGGCTAGAAAACCTGATCTGGTACTTACATGGATTTGTTAAAGTTTCCAACAACCCCAGGAGCCTCACCAGGAGTCGGATAACGGAAGCAGGGGTTATTGGCATTACAGATAATTCCCTGAATCCAAGGAAGCGTTCCTGCAGAGGGCATGGCTTTGTTTGGAAAGTGGCCTGTTGGAATTGAGACGAAAAACACAAGGAGAAACATTAGTTGTTTGATGCAGTTTTGGGACTTAATAGGAAAGAATCTTTACTTCTATTGATGCTACCCATACACTATTTCATTCTAAATCTGTCCCATTCTCCATATTCTAGGGACCTGCCACCAACTGAGTTAGAAACTTGGCAGCAGATAGCAGTTCTTCACCTATACAACATCATCCGTAGGATGGGAATCATGATAGCAACCTTGGAGAGGGGACGAGAAGGGGAGACGAGATCATACACATCAAGCGTATGATGCGCAGCAAGTACTGGATCCTCAATGATTCATCTTTAACTCACCTAGAGAGGCCCTGAGGATGATCTAACCCAACTGTTTCACACCACAAAGAGGCACCATGAGAAGATAAAAGGAAACCACAGCTGATGAACACTCAGGAAGTCCATGAGCAAAATGGAGAGTAGAACCCATATCTCTGGGAGCCTAATCCAAGCCCCCTTCCTTAAATCTGTAGCAACCTTTACATTCCAGCTTTCCTTAGTTCCCCCTAGTACTGTCCTCTGTTGGCCAATCATATGTTAGGTTCACATTCTCTCAGCTCACAAGCAACTTGGGCCATTTACGAAGCAGAGACTTGGAGTGAGGTGTCAGCTGTGAGGCTATACTGGTGTGGTTGTTTTGTGTCTCATCAAAGCAATGAGGTCCATCTAATAGGCCATCTCCTTTCTCTCCTCTGCCTTCATTACAGAAGAGCTTCTGACAAGGAGAATGACTGGGTGTATTTGAGCTGTTGCTAGGTATCAAAGGCAGAGTGTGGTGTGTGGCAGTCAGCCATGGAAAGGTGCTACTAATGAGCATTAAGATCAACATGTCCTCCTCCAACCAGGGTTCTTAACTGGAATCCCAAGCATGTGCAAATTCCTTTGGACAGAAAGGCCAAGCCTCCAGCTCTCACCGTATTCTCAAGGTTACCTGTGACCCTGAAAGAGTTAAAGACCAATAAAACTATGGCTCTAGTTGGCAAAGACCCAGATGGTTTCACAGACGTTGGCATAAGACCAGCTGGGATTCACATCTAGTTTCTGCAACTCATTAAGCAGCAACTTTGGTCAAGCCCCTGAATCCCTAATCCCGTTTCCTCATCTGTAAAATAGTTGTAAAAATGTGATCTACTTCACAGAGCTGTGCTGAAAATCCCACAAGTTCTTACAGGCAAAGCATGTAGCAGAGTGCCTGGCAGAGCATACAGCTCAATGAATGGGCCTATTAGGATAACTGAGGCACTGTGATGGTGAGACTACAACCGTACCTACTCTGCTATTGTCTAGCCAGGAACACTCCCATCTCACAGCTGCCACCGTCCTCCAAGCAGAACCCCCGTTTTAGTTGGATTTTTATGTCTGTGCAACTGTGCTAACAGAATCTCCCCAAAAGTTAACCCACATCCAGGACTTGCTACACTTTGCATTTCAGTACTGGTGCCCATCTCTCTTTTTACTTCTTTCCATATTCCAGCCAAAAATGGAACATCCAAAGCAAGGATGTAACAAGATCTGATCACTGCAGCCACCCTCTGCAGGGACTCTGGCCTTTTGAACATTTACTCAGTTAACCTCCTTATCTCCCTGTTAAAAGGTCAAGGAAAATCAAACAAGGTCCCTTGCCTAAGTCAGCTGCCCCTCATTCAGCAGAGATTTATGCAACCCAACCAAATACTCGAAGGACCAAGGGATTCTCCCCTTTAACCTCCTAGAGATACTGGCACCAAGGACAGGGTGGTGTCCATCCAGGCAGCACAGGGCAGTGGGAAGTAAAGGTATTTCAGGCAATGCATTGATGGATGAAGCAGAAACCTTTCATGTATGTTGTGTCCCACCCTATTTGCAAGCAAAAGCCAGATGAGAACTTGGCATTTGGGTGCACAAGATGACAATTAAATAGCCTAATAAACTTCCAGGACCCAGGGAATTTATTAGGCCCTCAGAGGCTGTGGATCACAATAGGAAAGATTTATGGGGAAGAATTATACACCAATCCTTTGTTCCCATAGAAAAGACACCCCCAAACTCTCTTCCAACTAGGTCCCTAGAGCATGGAGAAAACAGCAGGTTAAGTTTGCAAGGAGTGCATAAATGGAAGGAAAAGTCTTATCTTCCTTCTACAGGTATAGAAAGTTGACAACATTTCTGAGACCAATGGTCTAGATACAGAGGTATCTGAATTAAAATTTAACAATTTTCCCCAGATCACAGGCTTGGCAAGTGGCAGAGCCAAGATCCAATCTCCAATTTGTGTGATGCCAAAGTCTATGCTATCTCCACTACACTATCTTGCCTGTTTGTGATCATTCCAGAAAGAGAAGAGCATAGCAAATGAAAAGGCTAGATTTTCCTTAAAACATGAACTTAGGGTAATGCTTATATAAAAATCAAATATTCATTTGCTCATCAATCAGCAAAAACTCTTTGGAGTTCTAAAAGAGAAAGAAGAATTACATCCCAGGCACACAAATTGAGTGCAGATTTTATTTTATGTTCTTTTCCTTTTTGGTGAAATCACAAAATCATGTCTGGGAGAATGCTCATGAGGTTTTACTACTAAACTTAAATATTATAATGTGTACTAGCAAATTAGTAGGTAGCTAACTGCAGCTATGTTCTATAAGAGTGATGGAAACAAGAACCAAGACCAAGAACACAATTAAATGGTGACTCTAGTCCCATCTCCTCCATGAAGAAAAGTATCCTGCAAATCTATGGGGCTGGTCAGGTGTGAGTGGAGATGTTTAAAGGTGGGAAAAGTCACTGGGGCAAAGCAATAACTAAACCTCCTACGTAAGCTTTGATTCTTTCAACTGAGACACTGCTGCGATGTCAGTCCATACAGTGAGTAACCCAGTGAGCATGAGCACACATTCAAGATAAGGATATAAGGTAGGTGTTACCATTCCCCTTTTATAGAGACAATGACACTCAGGTACTAAAAAGATAATTCACTTGCCTGAGGTGACAAACCTAGTAAAAATTGAAGCCAGGAATCAAATTCAGCTAGCCTGACATCGAGAGTTTGTGTTTTAGCCCTGACTTTACCTCGATGCTTACTGTAAAGGCTATTATCCAAACATATTATTGGGGGTCAGATGACCTAAGCTTTACTTCATCTGTCACTTTATAGATGTGTGAACTTGAACAAGTCTCTGCACTTCTCTGAGCCACAATTTACTTAACAAAATATTAAAGTAAAGATAAAGTCTATTATAAAATCAGTAATAAAGTCTATTATACATGGTTGTTATGAATCAAATGAAATAATATTCATTAATCTGAGTCTTACGCAAATGCTACTTAAAATTACATGTTTCATGATTTGTGTAATAAAGACATAATGGAAATGAAAAAGACTGGCAGGGACCAGATGACAGTGGTGTTAAGGCATGCCTAAGGGCATTTCTTTAATCACCACTTTCTGAATTATCAGTATGGTTGTTTCACTTTCATGATATAAAATGTATGAAACAGATGTTGGCTATTGTTATAATTACTATTATCACCATTCACTAGAATCGATAATAGTTTCCTAAGTTCACAGTTTCTTAAAAAAAAAAAAAAAAAAAAACTGGAAGCTTAGATTTTCTGTTCCACACCATTTGCAGTGTTTCCTAAAGATGTCTTGGAAAAGGTCAAATTTAGCCCAAGCCTATTCCCTGGCTTTTGCTTGCCAATGTTTAAGTCTCACACAGGATATTCAAGATACTTACATTCATGTTGTTCATAGGGCGGGTAGCTCAGTCGGACAGAGATCAGGATCAAGAAGATAAATAGAGGCCAGGCCACTTCCAGCAACAGCTGACACTGAATAGGAAATAAGACAGAGCACACTATGAATGCAAAAGTTAAAGTGGCTGCCTAATGCTACTAGGCTTTGGAAAACCCAAAGAAAAAATTTTTAAGTGACAATGGAAATGCACACATATTTGATGACCTGTGTGCACCCAGGACTGGAGAAAGCTGGGGGCAGTACAAAGTCCTTCACCATTCAGCTGCTGGTGAGTTGTATCTGCTGAGTTGGAACTCCCTGTTAGAGTTCCCCAGATACTCAGTATATTTATGGCCCTTATCAGCACGTGCCAGCAATCTATAGTCATACTTCTCCCCCACTGTCACTTTCTTCTTACTAAGCCTGCTTAAGAAATGTTTGTTTGTTTTTTTTTTAATTTTTTTTTTAATAGAGGCATGTTTTTATTTATTTATTTATTTATTCGTTTGTTTGTTTTGTTTATACACGCACTGGGTACAGTCAGAAGCACGGGAGGGTGAGAGAATTCACCAGAGCCAGAGCGGGGAGCAGAGCAGGCAGAAGGACCGAAGTACACTGCTGAAGGGAGCAGCGGGCGGCAGGAGAGGTCTGCGCGCCATGTGGGACCCTCCTCCGGTGGCCGGGGAGCAGCCGGGGATCGAACCGGCGCTGCAGAGGCTGCGGGCAGCTTCGCAACCCAGCGCTCAACCGCTGCGCCACAGGGGAGGCCCTGCTTAAGAAATGTTAACTGAATAAGAGAATGGTCTGGAGTTGGTAAAATAATAAAGAAATATAAATATAAATCAGTTGAATCCTTTGGTAAAGCGATTTGCCCATACTTTCAAATGACATGTTTATCCCCTTTGACCAAATACTATTCCATGTAATTCATCCTATGGAACTAAATGTAAAATCTTAAAAAGCTATATACATGAAGTTATTCACTCAAACACTGTAATTGCAAAATATTGGAAACAACTTAATTGCATGGCAATAGAAAAAAATGATTAAATTAAGGTACATCTACTCAACATTATGCAATGCAATCCAGACACTATTAATCATGTAATATTAAATGAAAAAAAGCAGAAAACAAAAGTGTATGCATTCCAAACTTACATCTAAGTTACTTACAAATATAAGAGACGGAATAAAACTTTTAAAAATAGCATGACTATGAATGAATTCAGAATACAGAAATGAACTCAGGAAAAAAAAAAGCAAAATTAAATGAAACATATAAGGGAAGATAAATAATCAATAAGCATGGAGCTCTGAAGATACCATTTGCATTTTTAGGATAAAGATTAGCTACCATTTCCGTAGAGTCTAATATGTAGTAGGTACACTATGTATGGATTATTTCATTTAATCAGAACAACCCTGTGATGGAACAACCTTACTACTTCCAGCCTTTATCAACAAAGCTAAACTCAAGGAAGGGTAAATCACACAGCTAGACTGAGGCAGGATTGAGATTAATAGCCAGTTCTGTCCAGCTCTGGAGGCCACATGAAATTCTACGTGACCCAGGTAGAATATGGCCCCAACTAGGCAGCATGGCCTAAACATCACTGTGTTTCAAAGAGATAAATAAACTCATGGCCTGTAGATTTATAATAGCTTTAGATTTACAATAGTTACAGTCAATATTGAGCACCTACTGTGTGCCAGAGATTTTACTGATCTCACTTGTAACATAAATTTCACAATAACTCTGGAAGGTAAGTCATATTACTACCATGTAAGGAATGAAGAAGCTAAGCTTCAGACAGTGATGACCTAGACCCTGGGTAAAAGCACTAAAATCCCTCTGTGCTCTTACACCCATCTTGTTGCCACTCACAGAGATAAATATGGGACAATGACCTTTTAAAATGACCACTTAAAAAGAGCCTAACATTCACTATTCCCTCTGGGCACTGATCTGAACCAAAGAAATCCTAGACATCTCTGCAGCCCCCACATCTGATAACAAAGGACACCCAAAAAATCATACAAATCACTTTCAGCAACTGAAGTAAGTGGATGTAAGCAGATCAGGGAAAGAAATAAGAAAAAGACTGACAATAATGATTAACACTTAAATAGGGTTTACTATAGATCTGTATTCTAAGTGTTTTACATATACTCATTTTTCTTCAAATAAACCCATTAGTATTATTATAATTCCCATTTTAAATATGAGGAAATTGAAAGTCAGAGTTAATAAACTGCACAAGAATAAAGGTTAGTTAATGGAAGAGCCAGAATTCAAAGCCTGTCCAACGTGTGGATCTTGGCTCTTTGCCACGATATACCCCAACCTCCTTATATCCTCTTCCCAACAACCCCAAGTATCTAAATTCTTGATCCATTCAAAGCCCTTGCAAAAGCTGAGACACTAACATTTACAAAACAATGAAGAGACTGCCTTCAAGGTTCCTATCACCCAAACCAGAGAACTCCATGAGAGACAAAATTTAATGTATACCCTTTTATTCTGGGCCTCTAAAATTATTTCTGGCACTGAAAATAGGATTCACCTTCTAAATTTAGGAGGGTATTCTAGGTATCATTGCCTAATAGCCTCCCTCCAGAACTCTAATTTGACTTCTACCAGGAATGTCATCTGCTGTCATCACCAAAATCAGATTTCTCCCCCACCTGTAAGGTAGCATTTTTCCTTCACACAGACCCTTATAAACAACTAGGAAATAAGACTGATGCTTTATAGCTATAAAACCCTATCAAAAAGCCTTTAATCTTACATTGCTACCTGCCCACCCACCTTCACACCTCCCCAGCCCATGAGGTAGGGCAGATGGACTGGAATACTGGTTTCGAAAGTGCTTTCACCAGGGTCAGAAATTGAGCAGCTTTCTTTTAATGTTGGCTATTAAAATAATCATTCAGATATTTAAGTGAATTGCTATGCTGAGCTGCCCTGGGGAGCACCAAAGCATTGCTTTACATTTTCCAGCTCATTATTCCTTAGCTCTAACGTGGAAATAATCTGGGCAAACACTGCCAGAGCAGAGCTTCTTAACAGCAAACTATGGACATTTTAGGCCATATAATTGCTGTGTGGGGCCCTCCTATGAACTGTGGGATGTTTACTGCATCCCTGGCCTCTACCCACTAGATACGAGCAACAATAACCATCCCCATCCAGGACCCAACCAACCAAAAAATGTCTCCATGCATACGTAAGCATCTCCAGAGCATTAAAATAGGGACAGGATACTTTTTGGCGCTTGATAAGGTAAATTCAGTGGGGAGAAGAAATAGATAAAAACATCAAAGAATATTCTGAGAGGCAAAAAGGGAAGTGTGGGACAATGAGCTTCCCCAAACCTCAAAATGTTCAAAGTAACAGCACACTCTGGGCTAAATCAACATCAAAATAAAAACATTATTCAAATGACCAAATGGATAAGCCCAAAGTCATCCCTGAAGTAACCCCTGATACAGATCAGATTTTGATAAATGTCCCAGTAATAACTAAAGGAATCACTGTTTAATAAAAGCTTCTGAATAACAGAATATGAATGGTGAAGAAAAATTAATTTTAAACCTATATACCTCACTCAGGTTTGGAAAAGTTAAAGTGAAATCTTAAAGAGCAAATCAAACAAATGCTAGAGGGAAAAACCATTTTCTAAACCAGGTCTGCCCTCCCAGAACAGTAAGGACTAAAGCTTTGTGTTGGCTTTTGTTATGAGTTTGATCTTGGGGAGGACATCTGCTCATACACTCCGAAGGTCACTTTGACCCAGTAAGCCTAACCCTAAGGAAATAATACAAATATATACAGCTATCTGCATAAAATCTTTATAGTTTGTAGTTACAGTTATTGTTACATAGCTATATAACTATGTATGTAAGTAATTACATAGTTATACCAGAAAACACTGAAAACAACCTAAATGTTGCAAATAGAGTATGAGCTTACGAAATCAAAACCATGCTGATGAGTTACAATAAAGGTATAGGGAAAAATCAATGGCATCATCCCATAGTAGGTCTGGGGACAAAAGATCCAGCCCTTCCTTTTGAAATCCTTTCCTCACTTTCTGAAACACACATTGTAATGCATACCTCTCAGAACTGCTGTGAAAATTAAAAAGATAATGGGTATAAAGGGATTTTTAAAACTTCAAAATAAAGCCTATATATTATGAATCATTATTATAAATAGGAATATTATTTGGAGATATATGAACATACATACCAAATAATGTAAAATGAAAGAAAATAGTGCATAAAAGGGTATATATGCATGTGATGATTATGGTTTCTTCCATGGGCTGTCACCATTCAACTCAGATTTCTCTGACTAATGCCACTTGAACTTCAGGACTCTCAGATTAAATGTCATGACCTTCCACTCTAAATTAAGTGCCTATCCACTGCCTGGTAGTATCTAAAATGATGCTATCATTTGTTTATTTTTTTCTTCCTAACACTTATCACAGCCTGTAATTGTATTTTTATTTGTGTGATAATGTGTTTCTTATCTGACTCCCCCACTAAACTGTAAGTTCAATGAGGACAGGATCGTATCTGTCTGATTCACCCCTGTGGACCCAACAAGCTGTCCCACATATAGATAATAAATATTATCCAAATGAGACAATAAATGCTATTTTTTCAAACTTTCTTCATTTATGGAGGGGGAAATTACAATTTGAAAGAAATGCTTCCCTAAGCCATTTGAAGTATAGAATGACCAAGCTGGAATTAGAATTGAACTAGGATGAGATAATGATCAGATGTATCACGTGAAACTGTAAGTGGGGAAGGGATGCAGAGTGTCACTCTACCCTGTAAAATTCACTAATAGTTCTTAAATAAGGAGTTCCATTTTTATTTATTTGATAGCTTATTGTCAATAAATAATGCCCAAATGCTGACACTTAATTTAAGTGAAAATTAGAATTATCTATTTCCCAGTTACAGGGCTACTCAGATATAATGAGAAAATTAATTCCAAAAGCCAAAAAAAAAAGGCCATATGATCATACTCTGTCCCCTCTGTTCCATGGGTCCTTGGCCTCTACTCAGCCTAAAACTAGATGAGGAACCTAAGAACTCTGAAGCCCCTCGTCCTTCCTGTCCTAAGCCCTGTTTATGCTGAATGACTACCACCCACACAAGTTAACTGCTCCTTTGAACCCAAACTGAGCTTTGCACCCAACTTTTGCAACTCAGTTTCAATGCATTCTTTGCCCAGTAGGAAAAGCGGAAACCTGTTCCTGTTCCTAAACCTCATCAATGGTCCCATGAGTCTGCACAATGGGGTCCCCAGAATTTATCAGCCAAGAAGGATACAGAGCAAAAGGGCAACCACCTGCCTTCCGACAGAGTGGACCTGGGGTATATGGTTCAGCTCCCAGCTTTTACATATTTTTCTCTTTTTTTCCCGGCAGCAGTACATGATGTTCTTAGAGAAAGGGAGCCTCTTTGAGCTCTTCAAATTAATGGCCCATTTAATACTTTCACCACACATTCAGCAAATAGTTATTAAGCATATCCATGGTGTCAAGCTCAGGGGACACATGGATAGACTCCAGGACATCAGAAGAAGGGAAGCATGCAATCAATTTCCATACATTTTGGGCAAGCACTAACCTGCAGCTACTAACCCTTTCCTGACTAATGGGCAGGGTTGATTCTGATTATGCTAACATCATGGCACCAGAACCCTTAACAGATTCCATTAAACAACATAACCTAGAAATTCAAGCCAGATAGAATCAAGGACATTAAACTTTAAGTGCAGCTAAAGCAAAGCCTGCTGTAAAAGTCCTGTGCCAGGAAGCTGGTTCTGGTGCTACTTCCATAACTGAGCCACTCTGGACCCCTCTTCCCTCTCCCAAACCCCAGTTGCACCAACTGTACAGGGGACAGGCCAGAACTTTCCAGCTCTTACAATCCAAACATCTGCAAGCAGAATAAACCACATTTCTTTGGCCTCTAGCTCAGCCTAAAACTAAATGAGGAAACTTTCTTTCTGGTTGAGCAAGTACATGTCTTTTAGAAATCAGGAAGGGGACAATAAGGAAAAGCTAGCAGGTATGATGTATCATCTAGATAAGCTCTTCTCTCAAGATGTTCAGTCCCTATCTTCTCCTTCAACAAGAAGTCTGCCAAAGGCTACAAATTGCCTTTGACTAATCCTGCCTATCTCTTGAATTGCAACTTTTTTTTAAAAAACCATAAGCAACATTGAGCAAGAACAAGCTCAATACTAGTGGAGACTAGCCCAGTCTGGGTGTCCCAACCCCACCTCTTGTTCCAGGACCCTATGCTCCAGATTCCTTGGCTGACCTTAGGGAAATCCCTTCCCTGCTTTTTGCCTCAATGTTCTCATCTGTAAAATGAATGGTTAGGCTGGATTACCCTTGAGAGCTCTTTTCTTTTGTCAGAAGGATAGAATTCTCTGTACTACTCAATAGCTAAAGGGCACATCATAGCAGAGAACTGCCCATGGTGTGAGCTGTTACCAGCAGAAGAGGCAAGGACCTGGACCACACTGTAGGAAAAAAATGAACACACAGGGCTTGGGAATGCCAGGATTTGAGAAAAGACATGGGAGGAAGGGGGAGAGGCACGGAAGAATTCAAAAACACTAAGATTTGGAGACTCAAGATAGAAAGATATACACAAAGATATACTGAAAAGCAACTTCACATAGTGGTTTAGAACCCCAACTCTAGAGTCAGATTATCTGAATTTCAACCCCACATGTGCTTCTGACTAGCAATGCAGGAGCTAAGACATATACCTCAACCTGTCTCTGTGCTTCAAGTTCCCTAGTTATAATTCAAAAAAATACTTGTACTTCAGTACTTCATGAGGTGGGTCTTAATAGCATTTCAGTGCACAGCACATGGAAACTCATTCTAAGTGTTTGCTTTTATTATATTATATAATATTATGTATTGTGGTTTACTACTACTATTATTAAAATAGATAGGATTCTATTTTAGTAACTCTAGTTCCTATTCTCTTACTAGCGACCTTGGGATTCAGGTCCCTACTTGTATCTAAACAATCAGTTTTTCTCATATTAGAATAGAGATAGATGATTGATAGACAGACATAAATTTTTGAATACAAGTTCTTATATAGAGAATCTTAGAATATTATATTCTTATGTGAACATATCTATTCTTATGAATATATATATATATATTCTTGTGTTCTTGAAAGATTACATGTCAGTTCCTTGCGAGAATTTTAAACACTTGTGTTTTCATTTCAATGGTCATCTAAACAAATTTAAATAAACATATCTGGATTTTCTGAATGCCTACTTCATAATTAGTTCTGGAACATGAGTTCAAAACCCAAGTTTATATATTTGTGTTTGTGGTTGTGTTGGCAGCAATAAAATTGTAGCAGACTAATGAGAAAGGAACAGATGTAGATGCAATGTATGAATGATGAGATGAAGGTCACTGGAAAAATGGTTGTAGAATTGAATTGTTAACACAAGTAATATAAGACTGTTTCAGCTCAAAGGATCAGCATTATAGCCTTCACTACCATATTCACTTTACTACTTATAATTTAGTTTTAGGTAAGCAAAGTCAGCTGTCTTACTACATTAATAGTATGAATTTGAATTGTATTGATTTTGCAATTCTGTTTGCATTTCATTTGTAATTATGTGGTGATCACATGATTATTACACAATAGCCTTTAAATACAAGCAGTTTTATAGTTTTCACATATGTACATATTTAAGTAACATTAAAATAAAAAAGTTTATAAATACAAGGAAGGACACCTTAACATTTTTATTCTTTTACAAGAAGGGCCAAGTATTACTGTAGTTTGAGAAACACTGACTTGAATTCTCCCCAGTGTCCCTTATCACTCTAAGAAGGATGATCATTTTGGTTACAGATGTGTTAAACTTTATTAAGACAGTCAAGTTAGGAAACAGGACAGTGCAGGAAACATAGTTAGAACTCCAGAGAGTTGCCCAGGAGATGGGATAAGATATCTATATTCAGGTAAAAAAGCAAAGGTAACATTTGAGCTTTAAGGAGTCTACCATGTTTTATCGATCTCACCTTCCTCTCTGGAAAAACATCACTCATAGACACATTAAATATGATCTTCTCAGGATTACTCAAAGAATTATTGCCTCATCTGAAAGCCAATGGCGTAAATGCTCCACAGAAATGCAACAAATTTCAGTTATATTCCTCCAGGCTTGTGGTCTCTATTGACACTGAGGGGTCCAGACATATCCAAGAGCTAGACCACTGACTTATGTCATTTCCCCTCCCAGACATAAAAGAGGCTCATTAGGTGCTTCTGGAGAAGGCAGGTGACCCCCAGGTCTGCAGCAAAAGTTAAGAGTAGTAGGGCTAGGGACAGTTCTGTGCCAGATGCCAGAGGTTAGGACACTCCTGAGAACAAGCACAGACCAAAGCTAACACTTCTGCCTGGTTGCAAATCTCCCCTCTATGTGGCCATACATATCAGAACCACATAGTCCTGTGTCTACCAGGGTCAGATTTGTCCAATCACTTTGAGGAAACCAAGACTTCCTTTCCTCCCTCCTCCAATCCCAATTCAAAACCATGAGAGAAAGCCAAGAGAAACCCAAGCTTACTGTTTGTCGTCTTCTGAAAGTGAGGTTCTTCCATAGCAACAACCTCAACTGAGGCCAACAAGCCATGTTACCTCAGCTGGTATGCACAGCAACCGGCGTGTGGCTCAGCCGTGGAGGCAAGAGCTGGAGCTCACAGCACAGACGCTGTGGCTGGTCATTAACTGAAAGATAAAGCAGAAGAGCACTGTCAGTTAGAGCTACAAAGTCATACCCAGTGAGGGCTGTTGCTCCAGCCCCCTCACCTGAAACCTCAACACCCAAGTCTGCGTCACGATTGATCCTCTTGGGTCCTAAGTCCCCAACTTCCAGCCATGGAGTTTTTCAGTAAACAGGGATCCTGGAGATTGACTGGAGGCAGGCTGGGAGTTATTCCTTAGAGTCCTAATCATTTTAGCTCCATTGGTAAGAACATCTGGGAATCAAAAATGCACTTATGCAAACAGACTTAAGTGAGCTATCTTAGGTGGTCAAAACACTGTGGTTGCAAATGGCATACTGGAATCCAGAGACCTGCCTGGTCTAAGAATGTCAGCAGCATTTATAAATTTTGCCTCGGAACCTGGATTGACTTATGCTGTTTTCTGAAATTCACCTCAGACTACATTTTCATCTGACCAACAAGTTGAGTCCTTTCAATGATAAATGGCACCATCAATCGTTTCCAAGTCTGAAAAAACACAGCATGTTTTAACTGACTGTGAGTAAACACCAAGGAAATGCCACCGACACCTGGCTCCCAGGTGATGAGGACAACTGCAGTGCTGTGTATCTG
Organism: Talpa occidentalis; assembly: GCF_014898055.3. NCBI lineage: Eukaryota > Metazoa > Chordata > Mammalia > Eulipotyphla > Talpidae > Talpa > Talpa occidentalis. The sequence continues at coordinate 58,032,101 of NW_023605083.1, forward strand.
TGGAAAGAAAACAATATCCTGAGGGGAAACAAGTCAGCCAAGGCAGGTAGAGAACACACCTGTCAAACTGACAAGTTCCCAATGTCCAGACATATGCCCAGTGCTGATCTTGTTGCCTGCACCTGCACAAGGCGCTGGCTAGTCCTTGTCACTGTTTTATCATGCCGGAAGAAAGGACATTCTTATCAACAAGGGATTCAACATTCTATGTGTCCCAACCGCCCACTCAACAACCTCATTTTATGTAACACTGGAAAATTCTAAAGAGTTGTTGGGGAAGGGGCAGAAAATGAAAAGTAGGAGAAGAGCAGATGCCAGGTTGAAGCAAGGCTCTACTGCCACTACACAGTCATGAAACCCCAGCAGAAATCAGAAACCGGCTTTACTTCTAAAATGGGTCAGTAAATCACTGTGGCATCTAGTACAGCATGAGATACAAACAAACAAACAAACAAACAAAAAGGAGCTTAGAAAGCAGTGGCCACTTGTGGATACACAACCAAGCACTCAACTAAAAACCTAGGTGTCCAAATCAGATCTCAATGCACAGGTCAACCTCTAGGAGGATTTTGTCCTTTTGTCCCCCACCCTATAGGATTTGATTTAAAACTTCTAGAGATTAAAAAAAAGAAAAGAAAAAACTTCTAGAGAAAAAAATAAAACAGAGTGAAGGGAGTTTGAGGTGTCTAAAAAGAAGGAATGACCCCAATAGTATGTGTTTGAATTCATTCATCAACAATCTAACACATCAGAAATTCCTCTGAAATATTCAAGGCTTAGGACCTATTTCTTTTCTTTATCATTGCTCAACAAACTTCTAGAAGGGGGCAGAAGTTTGGCATGTTTCTCATGCCAAAAAGGAAAGTTAAAGCAGCACTGAATTAGCTTGCAGTTTGTTGTTTAAAGATGTCCACTGCCCTCAAGCACTGAGAGCCAGATGCCACTGTGAGACGTTTGTAATCCCAAATTGTTTTGTAAGTGGCATAGGATAGGGTTTGCATTCTACAAATGCTGAAATAAATAATTAGCTAGATTTTTTTTTTCATGCAAAAGTTGCTCTCTAGAAATCACTTAGTTGATTTAGAAGTCACATGAATCTTCTCAGATCCCCAAGGTAACAATCAGGAGCATGGAACACAACTTTGTAATTAAACAGGGGAAATTAACCTAATAGGAAGAACCCAGACATGAATTAGCCCATTTCCCAACGATATGTCGTTGGCCGAGCTTTATGCTCTCTGAGCATGGATTTCTCATTATAAAATGCCTACTTTACATGATACTTTAAATATTAAATGAGATAATGTAAATAAATATATTTATAGCCACACAGTACATGGCACATTGTAAGTGCCAAAGAAATGAGTTCTTTTCTCCTTACTTTCTATTCTATCAGTACCTTCTAGTATTCAATGGCTATATCCTGTCCAAACAGTTTTTCTATTCCATTATTTACAGCAAATCCATAATGATTTCCAGAAAGAAAGGAGGGGAAATATAGGAAGGATCAAATCTTAATAGGCTAGTGTTATTAAGAGCCAACTAGAGAGACCCCAGAGCCAACTAGATCAGAGGATCCCAAAAACCTGAGTGGATAATGTCAGAGAAAAAAGAAGACAAACCTCAATAAAATGGTCCAGAGAAGAGAAAGGCCAGGAGTAGTTTTTTTGTTGGTTTTTTTGTTTGTTTGTTTGTTTTTGGAGAGTATTTTCCTTGCTATAAAGTTTTTAGGTCTCCAAACATAGGTTCTGACCCCAGGAGCCTTCCAGGAGATAAGCAGAGAAGGTCAGCAAGTAGCTCAGAGCAACAGTATAAGGTTCTTTCTGCTCTGGCTTATGCTAGATGCAGGCAGGCTTCCTGTCCCAATTTCCCCACCCACCTTGGCTTGGCTCTGGCCCCCTGAATAATTCCCTCCTCTCACTTCAGAGCAGAATAATCAATGATGGGAGCAATTTTGTCCAAAGTGGAGAGTTTGGCAATGCCCAAACCCCTCTGCTCAGGTAACTGAAGCCAAAGGGACATTTCTACATCAGTTTTCCAAGGAAGTGAACAAACAAACCAAAACCAAAAAGAAGGCAGTACTATGTACTAGATTTCCCAATGTTTCAAAGCTAGTAGCACACCCACTCTGCCCTTATACACATTTCCAGTTACTGGCTGGAAAGGTCCCACTACCCAATCATCTCCAGTGAATTGGTCACTCTCATTCCAATCCTGGTTGAACACAAAGCCACTTCGCCAGTCTCCCTGCCTCTAGTCTTGCCCCTCTGCCATCCATTTATCACAAAACAAGTAGAGTTACTGGACTAAGGCAAAAACCAAATAAGACACTTCTCCACATAACACCTTTTGTCAGTTCCCCACTGCCCTTCGGATAAAGTCTAAGCCTCACCAGGCCTCACCCTGATGTCTCTACCTCCTAAATGAAGTCCTGGAGAATGCCTTGCAGGCATTGAATGGACCTCCCTCTCTACTACTATTGGGGTTTCCTAGTGTATACCCTGTGCTGAAAAACTTTCTAGGAGTTCTGACAACCTTAGTTTTCCCCTCACATTCCTTTCTTGATCCCCTCCCAGCACTCACAGCTGGGTTAGGAGTCCCTCGTAGGTGTTCCCACAGCAGCCTCAGTTTTTCCCAGCAGGTTTCTCCCACATTCTAAGTCCAGGCAGGGCCATTTCCATTTGCTTTGTTGCTCTTTTCCCTGGTATGCAAAATGGTACCTGGTATATAGTAAGCACTCAGGGAATGTCTGCTCAAATTAATTAACTAAGAGATGGACATGAAAATTGGGGTTTCACAGTTTAAGGGTGGTAGCATTCCTGCAGCTGTGGTAACTGATTTCTCAAGCTTGATTAATGGATTCAGACAAATTGTCCCCAGAGGGAGCTCTATGTTCAGCGGGCTTCCACAACACACTTGTGAAGGCCACAGAGGACTGCCGCGCTTTCCAGGTGACTTCTGGGGCACCAGGGAAATTGTAATTGATTCTTAATTGGCTTCCTATAAACACCAACAGAATTATGAAATCTGTTTAAGTCCCAGGTCTGATGAGACCCATCCGTCACCCAGATGGATCACTCTTTACCAAAATTTAACATTTTCACACCCAACCTTCTCTTGTATAGTGTGAACCTAGAAGTGACTGTTGAAACCTTTAACCATTTTCCTTGGAAATTTTCACCTTCAATTCCAATGATATTTTAAAATTCTTAATATCTTCAGAGTATAAAAGACTGCTAAAACATCACCTCAAATAAGCAAAGGTGTTCAACATCATTAGTTGCAGAGAAATGCAAACTGAAACCAAAAATGAGATACCACTAAACCCCTACAAAAGCTGCTAAATTTCAAAATGTTAGCAAGTACATGGAGCAACTGGAACTCTCATACAATCTTAGTACTCACACCTGGAGTAGGTCTCTCTTAGGTAGGAATGCAAAAATGAAACTGTCACTTTGTAAAGCAGTTTGGCATTTTCTTGTAGTTATACACAAACTTATAATACAGCCCAACCATTTCATTCTAGGTATTTACCCAAAAGAAATAAGGGCCTATGTTCATACAGAGACCTGTATGTGGATGTTTCTAGAAACTTTATATGGAATAGACAAAACTGGAAACAACCCAACATCTGTCAACTGGTGAATAAATTAAAATAGAATACTACTCAGTGATAAAAAAGGAATACTACTGATATATGCAATAGCGTGGATGAATCTCAAAAGCCTTATGCTAGGTGAAATAGTTTAGACACAAAAGGCTACATACTATATGATTCCATTTATATGACATTCTGGAAAGGTAAAATGATAGTGATAAAAATCACATCAGTGGTTGCCAGTGGTTATAAGTGGGGTACAAGAGAGACTACAAAGAAGTGATGGAAATATTATATATCATGACTAGAGTGGTTTATAAATATTTTTCAAAATATTTATTTTCCAAAACTCATCAATCTGCACTCAAAATGGGTAAATTTAACTGCATGTAAATTACATATTAATAAATCTGATCCCTCCCCCAAATACCTTGCCTTTTAGTATAATAATTAACATACCCCATAAGTCCAATCATGCTTTGGAAAGTATAAAACTTCTTAGTATACAGGTCAATTATTTTGATTCCTAAAGAAGGTGAAGATGAAGAGTAGGTAAAACAGTCACCACTAATTCATTCAACAAACAACAGCAACCTTAACTCTGCAAGACTCACATCAGCCACAGCAATATTTACTGAGAGCCTTTGATGTGCCAGATACTGTTCTAGACACAAGACATTCAGCTGTGAACAAAAGGGGCAAAGTGTCTGCTCTCCCAGGACATCTATTCTAGAATGGAGGTTAAAAACAGACAAATAACAGTGGGTTGTTATGGCACTGAGTGGTAGGAATAAGGAAGAAAAATAAAGCAGAATAACGGGACAGAGAGTAAATGTAGGGGTGACTCCTTTCTAAAGTACATTTAGGACACTGAAGTAAGAGAGTAGACCATATGCTGCCCACAAAAGTGTCACCAAATAAAATTTTAAGTCAGATGTATTAACCTCTATTTTTTCATTGCATTATTTCTTATTGCTGTAACATTGGTTTACACAAACCTATCAAGTTAAAGACTTGATAAGTTTACTATCAAGGTTTGCTATTGATAAATACCATATTTTATAATTAACTGTTTCTAGTAAATATTTACATACAGACATTACAGTCTTTTTTTCACATTCACATTGTTATTTTAATAAATATATACTTTAAAAAGGCAAAAAAAATTATAGGGCCCCAAGTGAGAGGTGGGATTATCAATTATTTTCACTTTGTCCTATACCAAAACCTGAAATGCCTACCAGACTCAGTGCTGCAAGTAAAAGAAAAAAATTATAAGTTCACAGGAAGCACGGCTTGAAGGGGGAAAAGAGGGCCTCAATCAGCACAAGCCACACTCCCCATCCCCACTTCCTCACCAAAACATTTGGTCCTTTTGAGCTTCACAAGTAAGTTTCAAAGAGAAAAAAGAAATAAAAAAGAGAGAAAAAGAGGAAGACATGCTGAAAAAAAAAGATAGACAAGGTAGGAGGGTTTTGTGTTATTCTCCAGCTGGCAAAGTGAAAAGAAAAACAGGAACTATTCTCGTGACTACCTTCTAGCCTTCTAAAACACTGATTCTGTGGACAGAAATGTAATGAGAGGAGGCCTCCTTGGTGACACAGAAGGTTGAGCACAGCGCTATGGTGCTGTCTGCAGCCTCTGCAGCACAGGTTCGATTCCCGGCCTGCCAGAGAGATACCCACATGGCGGCAGACCTCTCCTGTCTTGCTCACTGCTCCCCTCAGCAATGTTTTTGGTCTGTCTGCCTGTTCTTCTCTCTGCTCTGTCTCTGGTGAATCTTCTCACCCTCCTGGCCTCTGACCTGTACCCCAGTTCTTGTATAAATAAATAAATCTTTAACAAAAAAAAAAAGAGAGGGGCCTCCCTGGTGGCGCAGGTGGTTGAGCGCAGCACTGTGAAGCTGTCCACAGCCTCTGCAGTGCCAGTTTGATCCCCGCTGGCTGCGGAGCAACCCACATGGTGCAGCAGACCTCTCCTGTCACGCCCGCTGCTCCCCTCAGCAGTGTATTTCAGTCATTCTGCCTGTTCTGTTCCCCACTTTGTCTCTGGTGAATCCTCTCACCTTCCCGCACATCTGGCCTGTACCCTAGTTCTTGTATAAATAAAATAAATCTTAAAAAAAATTAAAAAATAAAATTTAAAAAAAGAAATGTAATGGAGGGGAAAGTGCACGTGTTTGCACTGCTACCAGAGAGTCTTAGTTAGTGCAGTAATAGAAGAGTTTGTTGGTCTTTGTCCTTCCTGCAAGAACACAGCATCCATGTGAGGCCATATCCTCCAGCTTTAGGGCTGAACTCCCATCAATCTCCAGTGGAGAACAATCTTCAGGCAGAAACCTCACAAGCACCATCGCCCACTGGAGAAGAGAAGTCAGTCCCTCTAGAGAGAAGAGGGCAACCTTTCACAAGACCATTCTCAGCTGCTGTTCTATCAACAGTCAGAATCTAATGAGATTTAGGCGACCCCACCACCACCACTTCTCTTATAGAGAAGCTGGGGTCCTGGGAAAGCAAGTGATATGCCCAGAGTCACCCCCTATAGTTCGAGGTGGTCCACAGGTTTCTCAACAAATAACTTTTTCAACAACTGATACATGGCCCTTCCCACTACAATTATTTCTCCTACAATTCTCTTTATTGTTCTCAACGCATTTTTCTTAAGAGTTCTATTGGAACTGTTCATATGCGTAGCCAGCAACTAATTTTTATCCTTCAAAAGCAATAGTTTTATGACAGCTATTTCTACAATTTTAAAATAAGTAGGTGCATGTGTGTGTAGTCTGGTTTGTTAGACAAATGTCCAAATAGTTATCAGGAGTAGGACAACAGTTGAAACTTGTAACAATCAGTACCCCTCCTGATGATTTGTAGGTGTGGTATAACAATAAGTAACTCACCACTAACCTACAAAGCAGTAAGTAGATTTAAGACAGGATTTAACTATATCACATATGAATTAAAAATATGTTGGTGCTAAAGCTCAACTGATTGCCTATTCATGAGATGTTGATGCAAAAGCAGGAATCACAGCTGTTTATGCATATATTCTCCAGAGAGACGTGGAAGGTCCTGTAAAATTAGGATATGAAACTTGTAAGCTCAACAGAGGATGCCTGCTTTGGAAGAGATCTGCCTTTATTAGCATTATGGCTCTTGAATCAGTAGCCACATTCAGGGGAAAAGGCTAATGAGGTGGCCGTCTGAAGACCAGGCTGAAAGAGGATCACTAAACTATGATAGAAGATAGGACATGGCTGTGGTGGTGGTGGTGAGAGAGGATTTCAAGTCATCTAGTGATTTCGCCCAGACTGACCACAGCTTTTTTAAGCCTGAAACTGATTTGACTGTCCCAGTTTAATTTCTGGCCTCCAGATGCTACTGGGCTCTCTACCATTAAGATCATCTTGCTGGTCCCTAAATTCTACTCCCTCGAGTTCCCCCAAAATTCTGTAAACCCACAATTTCAGTAAAACTTCCCATAGTTGCTATTAGACCCTTAGAATTCTGCCTGCAGAAAGGCCAGGGGTTGTTACTTACCCACCTCTGAAATTGTGTTCCTACTTAAACTATACCACTGTAATATTCAAATTTGAGGAGATAAAGATAAAAGCAATGCTCCAAGATAAAAGTCAAGGATAAAAGGAAGACATTCTATCATTCTAGAAGAGGCTATCATTCTATTATACTTCCCATTTTAAAAATACAGATCCAGTGAATTTTATCAACTCTAACAATACATAACGGGGACTTTTTAAAAGTACCAAATCATTTACATTATTATTAGTAATAATAAATTTATTGATAACTGTATACTCTACTTTTACTCCCAAATATATATTCAATTTCCTAGAATAGCTGATTTTCAAAATAAGGACTATAAAGTGAATACAGAAAAACTGAGATAAGACATTTGTGAAAATCACAAATCTAACCACTTAGAAGCATACTTCCTCATGCTGTGAACAATTCTGTTTGAAAGGAAACTCAAAAAGTTTACTTACATCTATTTCTACCAGGTCACTGATATTTGTATAAGCAAAGATCCTATTTATCACGCTCGACATTCCAGTTGCAACCAGATAAGACTGTCTCAGGACTTCTAAGACTGTCAAGAGCCAGAGTTTCTGAAAGGAAATCTGTCCTACACCCAAGTTCTTGTTTCTTCATTGTAAAATTAAAAGAAATTCTAACAAAATGCTAGAGATAGCCTCTCTACCCCTGCTGATTTCCACTAAACAAACACAGGGCAATCTTCAAAGGAAGACTTCAGCAAACACAACTATTTGCTTTTTCTCTTGGAGTACGTACGGCACATAGGAAAGAAGAACCTTTCCCCTAGAGAAGAAATAAACTTGTCAATATTATATGTCACATAAAAAATTTTTAAATTTTCAGCCACAATCATAATGGCAAAATTAGGGGGACCTGCCAAGAAGGGGCCACTGAAATCATAAACACCTGCACTTTGAAACACAAACAAGTAGGTCTTCATGAGCAATTCTTTATTTGCTGAAAAATTAGATTGGTCAATGTTCCCTGTTGTAGTAGAGTTTTCCAAGAAAATTTTAGGAGAAACGGCCTAGTGACTTTATCAGCAAAAACCATTTGGTTTGGCTGAAGGATCAACAACTTCAGATGTTCGACCTTCTCCCAGATTAAAAGGTTTATTTTTACAAAACTGCTCAAAGGACTTGGAGGACAAACAAACTCAAATCCTTCACTAGCTTCCCCTTCCTTTGGGCCTATTTACTAGGCAGCAAACTCCCCCAAACATCCTTAACTCTTTCATTTTCTTAAATTAACTGACCCATTAGAAAGAAGGGAGATTTTAGAGTGAGTGAAAGTGGGGTTTGAATCCTGATTCTGCTCTGGGACCCTAGGTTTCAAGAATCCCTGTATCCTCCAAAAGATAGAGCTAATAAGGTATATTAAATAACATTTAGCCAGTTCCTGGAACAACTTAAGAATTCAGTTAACAGTAGCTAGTATAATGATTAGTGTTACTGACTTCACAGGGTAAAACAAAGAGGGAGCAGTTTATTAAAGGAATCTCTCTTCTCTTTTCTTTGTCCACCTAAGACATTATTTCTCCCAAAAGTGTTCCAGGGTAACCTAGAGCACTCTCCAGTGCCCAACTCAGTGGGACAGGTAATATCCTGGCACCATTTATGCCATTGTTTTACTATAAAAGCCCCTCTCCTCTGGGGGACCCTCACCCACACTATTCTTTCCACATCATGAAGGTCCCCTAGCTGTCCCCCAAACAGGCACACTGAGCCTTCTTCCTTGTCTTCAGCACCTGGACCCACTTCCCCAACTCTGTTCATTACCTACATGCAGCCTGGGCCTTACAATTTCTCCATCTTTTCAGCGCTCTCTACAGGCTGCTCTAGGTTATCAAGTAACCGCGTGGTCCCTGCTAAATTGTAAGCTACGCACAGCAAGCAGCTGTGTCTCAACATCTTATTCTATGTCCAGTATTCAGTATGAATTGTTGCTCCATAAATATTTGTGGTATGAAGGCCTCTGAAGTCAGACCTCGGGGGTGAGAACAGATACAGAGAGCAGGTTTACTACAGCAACAAATCAGAAATTTCATTTAAAGTAAAGACCAAAACCATGATAAAATTTCCAGCTGTGTTCAAAGAAACACAAGTTCAAGCAGCAGGAGTGCATTTAATTTGTTTTCTCTCAAAGCTGCTCTAATTTGTTGGGAAGGACATTCATTTTCATTTTTTGACTTCATGTGAGCAAATAATCTGTGATTTGCCAGACTGAGACTTCTAGAACCCCCATGAACATGCCAGTAATAAGAACAACTCCCTAGGGATTCAACCCCAAACAAGAATGTCAGCTTTGAGCAGAAGCCTAAAACTCTAAATGCAGAGGTTCAAGTCAAGAACTCACTCCATGAACACCTGGATGCAATTTCTCCACCTCAATACTCTATTCCTTTTACTTTTGTCAAACTAAGTTATCTAATCTCCAAGCTCTTGTCCAGTTCTAGCCCACAGCTCATGTAGTCAAGCCTACAGAATTCTCTAGAATGAACCCTCTACCAAGCCAGAGCTTGAGGTAACGCAGGCTTCAGTCCCAGATGCCTCTGTTACTGTAACTTGGTGACTGGGTAGGTAAAATCTAGTCTGGGTTCCAGGACAGGCACATTGGCCCAGGGCCCAAACCCTGCCCTCCCAACTTTATAAGCAAACTTCTCTTCTCTCGATAATTTTCTTACTAAATTAAGGGGGAGGGGGCAAGAGAGAGAGAAGTGAGATCACAAGTTTAAATACATATACTTGTGATTCTGAAAAACAAAAACCTAAGGATGTTAGACCTAAGGATGTCAAAAGGAACTCCATTATTTGAGGTTTGGCAGAATCTTCCCAGAGGATATGGATCTGCATTACTCTGATATTTTCATGACTCTGAGTAATCCTTCTAGAAAGAGCTACTGTCATTGAGATTTTCACAAATCACTTTTAGGAGGAATATAGGTGAACAAAATAAGGCATCAGGAAAAAAAATTATAATAAATCAAAAAAATTAACAGACAACTATAAATCAGAGGCATTGTGCAGGGGAGAGGGAAGAGGGATCAAAACAGGGGAGGGAAGAGCACAAGGGACTATGGAGATGGTGCACAAGTGAATTGATAGTGGGAATTTTACGGGGACTAAACCTGAGAGGAAAAAGCAGACATTATACACAAAGAAAGAATAATGTAAAAATATACATAATTTAAAGCCACACTGTGACCACGTGAAATGTGACTGGAGCCAGAAACTGGAAAATAGCACCAACACTGCTAAATTTGCAAATCCTGCCACAAAACAAGCAACTGAATAAACACCACTTGACCAAAGACGTTCTTTATCTTGAACTCAAGGTCCTTACAATGAACACAATCATTAGTGTAAAAACAAAAACACCCAGCCTTTAATCAAAATTAACCTATGTTTTTCTTTTTAAATTATGTTTATTGAGGTACAGTTGACTTAGGTTGATGTATCTGTGGGGATTACAAATTGAAACCTCCACAAATGCATATCTTCACACTATGCCCACCACCATTGCCCCAATAATCCTCCACCATGCTCCATGGGCCCCTTCCCCAAACCCTATTTCACTATCTTCCCCTTCTGGTTGCCTCAGAATTACAATCAGATGTTAACAATTAATCTTAACCAGTCGAATTTAGCCTGGTGTCTTGTACTTTTGCATAAAGGAAATAGTCCCTAGGAGAGTGCCTCCATATTCAGGACTTCTGTGTAGATTCCCTCCCAACTAAAGAGCAATTTTTGAGAGAGAAATCCAGTTGGAAGCCCCCTTAAAATTCAATTTAGACCAAACAGACAAAATAAATAAAGGAGTCCAGTACATTATACAAGGATTCAGACTCCAATTTAAGCTGAAAAGGATAGAAATTTATAGACAGTTTTTTCCACGTCTCCTAAAAGGACACTACCCTAAATTCTGGAAGAGCAGTCAGAAGCCTGGATTAAAAAGGTAAGAGGCCAAGATCTTAATTTCCAGTTAATGACAGCTGGGGAGTGAATTTAGGTAAGTCACTCTACCACTTTGCGCCACAGAATAGAAAATAAATCCTTATGATAAAGAGGCTGCAACAGATGGTCTTCTGCAAGAGACATGGGTATCAGAGTTTGAATCTCTGCTCTGCCATTAGCAAAATATATGACAGACCTGAGTTACTTCTCCCTATATTAGGTATAACATCTGAAAAATAAGATGACCTCGGTATTTCCCCAAATATGGGAGAATTATTAGGGATGAATTGTAGAGGTACCTAGATTTCAGAAAATGGAAACAGTAGTAAAGATTGAATCACATGAGAAAATTTTGTTTTTTTCACTACTTATTTAGCCTGTATAAACTTTTCATGACATTAAGGAGAGTCTTTGGTCTTCAACACCTCTTTAACACATGCTAATTTCCCTTTTCATCAAAGTGAGAGCAAGTCTGAGTCAACACCTTAGGAAACCAAGTTTATAGACAGTTAAGAAAAACTGTTCATTCTAAAATTGTTTAAAGTACCTTCTACTGTGACAACTAATGCCCATTTTCGATTTAGAGGATTAATATAAGGCTAATTTTTTAAAAAATAAATGATATCAAAAATGTGAGTCAATTTAAATAATCCAACTGGCTTAAAAGCTGCCGATCAGGGCCTCCCCTAGTGGTGCAGTGGTTGAGCGCTGGGCTGCGAGGCTGTCCGCAGCCTCTGCTGTGCAGGTTTGTTCCCTGGCCACCCGCAAGGGTCCCAAAAAAAAAAAAAGGCTGCCTATCATAGTATTACAGTGACAATTAAATGCCATGATTGGAGGAAGCCCTAGCGCACATGGTACTCTCATCTATTCACAGTTGATGGGTAAAATAAATATGACTAGAGGGTACAGTGCAAACAAAAGCAAACAAAGGATGAATATGAAATTCCAGACACAATAAGAAGGGTAGCTGGAAGGGTTCTTTACAGAAGCCAGAGGAAAGAGAAAAACCTACAGAGGAAGATTAATTTAACAAATACTGACCGAATTATACTAAGTGCTAAACACCAATGAGAATCTCCCTAAGTATATCTCTTATCTGGAACAAAGCTGTGAAAACAAGTCAGTCTAGGAGGGCCCTAATGTTCATTAGTGATAGCAGAGGCTTAAAGTCTTGCCTCTTATTCACCACTGAGTAATTTATATGGTGTTTGATAAATATTTGCTGAACAAATGAATTTCAGTTTAATGCTATTTTGGGTATAGGAACATACTCAATTGAGATACATACTCTTCCAATAACAGAGACAATATCTCACTCAAGCTAAGGTAAACTGCCACCTTTTCCCAAAACCCTTCATTTAGGAATGGAGAAGAGTCTATAGGTCGATCAATACTCATTAGTTTGGGTCTTCACTTTCTCTCTGCCTCTCCAAGGGAAGATGCTGTTTCTATCAGTGTTGACTTTATGTCAAACTTGTATCATCTAAATACCAGAGTCAATTGATTTCAAGCTGCTATCCCCTTAGGGACCTGCTTCTTCAACAAAACAAACTTGGCTTGACTCTTGGCAAAAACAATTATTCCCAATCTAGAATTCAATAGGAATTTTGCAGAGCAAATGTAAATCGGGATATGAAACCAAAACAATTCCTTAGCAGCTTCTAGCCTCCATCTTGTTCCTTTCTTCCTTCAAGTCCCTAATCTATTATGAACTCTAAAACAACAAACTCAGGACAACACTTCAGAAATCTTTATGTCTTACCTGCCTACCCTCAATAAGAATCTTTCAAAATATTTAGAAATGTCCTAATAAGATTGATCCAATTCTCATCCTAAAGCAGGCACTGACACTGTTTTCTTGGATGACGATTCTTAGAAGTTGTTAGCTTTCCTCTCATCACAATTGGCTTAACAGGATGCAATTTAAATCCTGTATTCAAAATGGAGATGTCCAGGCTGGATAATCCAAATGAATATTTTATTTCTGAGAGATTTCCCAACTGGTGAGTAGAAGACAGAGACAGTGTCTCACTGCTCTCACTAATCATGTTTGTGCTGTTTAAATTTACTGAAAAGAACCAACTCCTCCTCCTTTGCATTTCTGAGGAGTCACCTTTTGATTCTGTGACTCAAGTCTTTACCTATAGGCAACTTTAATGCTTTCTCTCCTCTTCGGTCCTTTCCTCCCATCATCTTCCTTTTTTTCCATCATTATTCTCTCTGACAAAGCTTGTAAGAGTTCCCTGGGCATTCCTTTCACCTTTCTACCTCTCAAAATCTGCACACCCTGTTACATTAATGCTATGTGTGTTCCACAGGACGTATCTCTGGGTAACTTCAATCAAAGGATCATCCTTTCTCCTAAATACCACCCTAGAGATTGAGAACTTAAAAACTGGAAGGGCTCTTTAAGACTCATATATGTAATTCAACCTCTTCCATTTCACAAACCAAGAATTGAAATCTCATAAAAGTGAAATAGCCCAAAAGCACATGACCTGTTAGTGGTTTCTGTATTTACATGTAAAAGTTACATGTAATAAATAATTAGGAGCTCCCTGGTGGCTCAAGGGGTTAAGACACAACCTGCGAGGCTGTCCGCAGCCTCTGCAGCATGAGTTCATTCCCCAGCAAGGGAGCTTCCCACATGGTGCAGCAGACCTCTCCTGACTTGCCAGCTGCTCCCCTCAGCAGGGTATTTCAGTCAGTCTGCCTGTTCTGTTCCCCACTCTGTCTCTGGTGAATCCTCTCACCACTACCCCCCACAGACACCTCTGGGCTATACCCCAGTTCTTGCATGCAAAAGTAAATCTTTAAAAAGAAAAAAATAAATAATTAATAATTAAATCAAAATACAATTATATGTAAAATGTTCAGTGTACATGCCTATGTATATTTTTCCTGGAGGATCCAGATCTTTCACTAATTCTCAAGGGAGTCAGTAATTCTCTCCCCAAAAAAAAATGACAACCACTGATTGATCATATATTACATATACCAATTAACATCTATATACTAATATATAACATATATATATGCCTATACATTCACACACGTATATATACGCACATACATATAGCTTTCCTCCTAGGAAATGTAGTGTATTAAATACCAGTTATCATAAAAAAACTTGACTTTAAAACTAGCCCGATAAAACTAGCTTTAACTTCCAAATACTTCTTGGAAGTTGGATTTGGCATAGAAAGTTTTGCAGTTTTAAACAAACACGGAAAAGAATGAGTAAAAGCATAGATCCCATGCATTAAAGGTTATTTTGGGGTGCTTTGTTAAGTATTTAATTCTCTAAATTACTTCGTGCATGATGTCATTCTTACTAATAAAAAATGAATGTGCAAAATTAAAGTATTTGAATGTGGAATGTCACAGATCACACACTTTCTTAAACCACAGTGTCCTCAAAATGGGAAATAAAAGTGAACTAGAATCATTTTGTTTATTCAGCAAAAAGTAAGCTGGCCTAAGTTAAGTAGGTACTGAATTTGCTCATAAGCCTAACCTTAACTACAGTTACTTCTCATCTAATTCTATTTCTGAAGTTTTTCTGGAATGTTCCCAGAAAAACTTAATTAGTCTCTCAGAATATCAGATACAAGCATGAGGTTCCCATTCTCTCTTTTAAACTTCTTCTAGTCAGCATTTATTGATATCCTTCCATATCAGGGTTGAATTAAGGACTGGAAAGAATAAATCAAAGCCCCCCTCCTGGAGAAGCATACACTCAAGATGAAGACAGATAAATGCTAACTATAACAGAAAACACAGTTATGAACAGTGCTGTAACCCAAATCCTATGGGAACAAAAGGAAGGGGATAACTAATTTAATTCACTGTTGGCAGGGAGGAGTGAATGCAGGAGAGTTTCATGAGAAAGATAGTATTTAAATCAGTCTTAAAGCAGGTTTTCAAAAGGTAGAGACATTTTGTACCAAAGTTTCTTTCACAAAATGGAAAAAGACAGGATTTGAAACTTAATTTTGTTTTAGGTACCAATTCTGAGGCACCTCTATTGTTAAGTGAATGTTCTTTGTATTGATATGGCTTATGGTCTCAATGAAATGCAGAGCAACCCAGTGCTCTATCTGAAAACAATTTTGTATTCACAGAGGTTTTCACTCTCTGACTTCCTATAGTTCTAAAATGTACTCTCTAACATCTTATCCAGTGAATACATACAATTGAAAAAGGAGAATCACTATGCTTTTGCTAGTATTTTCATTTGTCAAAACTTTGATATTTAGACAAAGTCCTTATTTACCCTGATAGTGGTAAATTCATGAAAACCCAAATTGCCTGGGATGCAGCTTCCCTATCAACAAACTCCATGATCAGGCTACTTAACCCATCTATACCTCAGTTTCCCCACCTGTAAAGTGACTGTAATGAGACTAGCCATCTTATGTAGTTCTCCTGAAAATGAGCGGCATTATTACATATAAAATGCTTAAAACAACATCCAGCACACAGTAAATCAACAATAAATGTAACTGCTTTTACCAAGAAGAGTTTGTTTCTAGTCAGCCATATGAATTAAATAAGAAAAAAATTCTCATCCTATTTCAGATTTTGAAACTGCATTTGGTTTCACCTTCAAACTAAATTTCATCCCTAGACAGAAATGGCTATAAACAGAGAAATAGCTTATTTCCTAGGGTCCACAATACAATTAGGGATAGAAGAGAGAACATACTGTATTATAACCAATAATAAAACAAAAATTCACCAAAGTTAAGACTGACAGCTAAACTAATAGGCCTCATCCCCTTTTCTTTTGTTCCTTATACTTTTACCATCAATTACTCTCATCATTCCATGTATCTATCTATGCATCACATCGGAAAACATATTGACATCACAGAACTACTCACAAATTTTTAGCTGAAGCAACGGTAAAGTTTCCATTTTAAGCCAAGTAAAGAAATTAGAGTTGTATATATTTTCTCGATGGGCCTTTTGTAGTGTTGCAATCCCTATGTAGTCAAGTCCTAACAAGCTGGAGATAATTAGAGAATTATGATATGGACTGCAGGTTCTGATAAGGATTATAACAGATTAATGTTCCAGAACAAAGGCAGCACCCTTGGAAAATCCCCTGGTCCCAATGGCTTAAATTGTACCACTTCAATGTTTAGGGGAGGGGGGGATTGCTTAGGGGAAAGGTGTATAACTGGAATTTGCTGGCTGAGTTCAAACAGCTGTGCCACTTGCAAGGTGTGGGCCAGGACAAGTGAGTTTACCTCTCAGTTTCTTAATGTGTAAAACAGGGAAAACAAATGAGTTTGTCATGAAGATTTAATTAGTATTCAGAATGGTACTGGAGTAGTGTCTACTAAATAAACATTGCAATGACAGGCATTTATGATTATTTCCACATGCAGATCTGAG
Organism: Talpa occidentalis; assembly: GCF_014898055.3. Classification (NCBI taxonomy): domain Eukaryota; kingdom Metazoa; phylum Chordata; class Mammalia; order Eulipotyphla; family Talpidae; genus Talpa; species Talpa occidentalis. The sequence continues at coordinate 58,048,609 of NW_023605083.1, forward strand.
GAGAGTCTCAGTGCAGGTCCTCTTTTAGAATGGTTAAAATAAATTTTCAAAAAGATCTTTTAAAATGTAATGCTGGGATCTGAGGAGGTGTGAACCTATTCCTCTAAATCATATACAGTGATAAATCAATCAATCAATCAATAAAAATAAAATTTGATATTGGAGTAACTGACCATAAGAGCCTTATACTTGCATTATTTCATTAATATTCAAATAGTAAATAAAAATGTATTTCGATTTCAGGTTATTTTATTTAGAACTGCAAAACATTATTTCTATTGATATTTCCAAGATACACAAAAGGCTGATAATTAAAGAGATTAAGGCAGTGTCCATTTAATTATTTTAAGAGATAAAAATTAACATATTAACAAATGGTGATGGCTGCAAATACAGTATAAGCCACTTGGTTTATGGGAGGGAAGATCTCAAAAAAATAGAAATGGAAAAAATTCTAACTTCTTTCCATGGAAGATAAAAACTGCAGAAGGTAATAAACTGCATTGCTGAATTTCATTCCACTTCATTTATTTTTAATAATATTTGCATTGAGACAACCATGAAAAAAGGTTGAAAAACCATGCTCTCACCACCCTTTTCTAATCCTAGAATGATCATTGTCTCCCGTGAACTGTCAATATGCCCTAAGTCAAACCATGTCTATTTAGACATTTTTTTTTAAGATTTATCTATTTATACATACAAGAGCTAGGGCATATGCCAGAGGTGCGGGGAATGAGAGGACTCACCAGAGACAGAGTGGGGAACAGAACAGGCAGCTCTACCAAAGTACACTGCTGAAGGGAGCAGCAGGTGAGTCAGGAGAGGTCTGTTGCGCCATGTGGGTAGCTCCCTGGCTGGGGATCAAATCTGTGCTGCAGAGGCTGCAGACAGCCTCACAGGTTGACTCTTAACCCCTTGCGCCACCAGGGAGGCCCTAAACATATTATTATTATTATTATTATTATTATTATTATTATTATTATTATTAGACATATGTGTCTAAAAGCCTACTTAAGTGTAAACAGAAATACTTGTAAGGGTTGAGATTTCAAATCTCACCTACAGAGGAAACATGTATCACAGCATCTCCCTCACAATCAGACACAGTTAGGTCATTCTGTACCTGCCAGGGTACTTGTGATTAATCTTACCACCGACTTAGCAGTTCTTATCATTTAAATGGGCAGTGGTTACCATGGATGCTGGTCACTCTGATTCTATTGCTTTTTCTCAGGTAGATACTGATTTGCTCTTGAATCCAATAGTTTCCCCAAACTCCACTAATTATCTTAATACTTTACAGGAGCCCTGGGGGAACAGAATAGCAATGGAAACTGTACTTGAAAATTATCATGCTATCTGAAGAGGTTGTACTCCACTACATTCTCCATGCTTTCACACTTTCTTTGATTTGGGAGAAGTGGCTCAAGAGAATGATATGAACAGAAGGCCTCCATTAGTTCTGTAGTAGGTGTGAGGAGAAAAAAAAAAAAACTTAAGTAAAAGGAGAGATGTGAAATGAAGTACTTTTTCATTGGTATTTGAGTTGTAGCTGAAAAGAAGATTAAAACTTAGTTTGGATTCCATACTGTTAAGTGCACCAGTAAGACTCCTCCTATGAACCTGGAAAATTTTGCCAGAAGCTTTTGGTGTATGGGGGGAGGAGGTCTGGGGGAGCAGGGGGGCGGGGGGAAGGTGTGAGAATCCAACCTTAAAAAATGACTTGCTGATTTTTTTTAATATCAGAATGTGTCCCCTACTATATGAATATATATACCACCCACTCCCTGTGAGATGGCATTGAAAAAGTCTTGGGCTTTGAAAGTTGATATCAGCGCTGCAAAAGATGAGGGTCATGCTGGAAGTACCTCCAACACCAGAAGCTTTTCTTTCCATTTTTTAAAATCTTGCTTATTGCCTCTTCATGATAACTGCTGAAAAAGAAGCACCCATACACAGCCCTGGAACCACGTCCCCAAAACATTCATATTTCTCAAAAGTCTCCATTCGAGAAATGAGCTAACAGAAGACCACCAGCCAGCCTCTCGCCTGATCGTCCAGCTTTCCTCCTAGTCTGCATCTATCCCTCTTCCTCGATCTCAGTCGGAACCCCGGAGCGACAACACCCGGTAAAGCGAGGCCACAATCTGGCTACCCGACGATTCCCAGGCCGCCCGGCCAGGAGGCGCTGCGGGTCAGTCCCCCGGGGCCAATGGCAACCCGCGCCCAGCCCTCCCAACCCCCACCGCGGAGCCCAACCCGGCGGCGGAGCTCCTAGTTCTGCACCGCCCGCCGGGGTTACTCCCGGTCATTACTCTGCACCATCTCTGCTCAGCCTCCCCATCTCTGGCCGGTCTAAGGCAGCCGCTACAGATCAGCAGCGCAGGGCAGGAAGATGCGGGGGGCAAAAAGGGAGGATGCACACTTTAAATTCAGGTTTCCGCAGGATCTCTTTCTAAGTCTTGTTTTTAAAAAGAACAAAACTCGCCTCCCGCTGCGCCAATTTGGGTGAGCGCCGGGAAACCTTCGGCAGGTCCCCCAGGTCAAACAAAACCCCCGAGGTCTCAAGCCAGCAATAAAGCCAGGGACCCTGTTTGGCACACCTCCTACTCGAGTTTTTGGACAGTAAGAAAGCGCCGCTCTAGTCTGGAGGTGCACACAGTCGAGTCCCCGGTCAAAGCAAACACAGCTTCTTAAGAACTGGGTGGGGACTAAGTCCTGGCATTAGTGCGGTGGTCGCTGTTTGACCCGCAGACAGAAGGGTTTTCAGCTCTCGGGCGCTTCCGAACAAAGAGAAAAGCTCGAAGCTGGACCTGCCACTCTCCCCACTCCGGCAGCAGCGCTCCCAGCACACTCGGGAGCCCTCGACCCCGCTGAGCCCGAGGTAGTGCGCCCCGGTCCCCACACTGGGATGCTCCACGGGTTCCAGCGCCCGGCGAGCCCCGAGCCCCGAGCGCCGCGTCTGAGGGTCGCCAGAGCTCGTCTCACAATGTCCTTCTCCCCCACAACCCACCCCCCGGCCAAGATTAAAGCCGCCCCAGCCTCATTTGCTGTGCAAGAGGTGGGGGTGTGAGTTTTCGGACCAAAGTCCCGGAAACCCAGCGCCTCGCAAAGCTTCCTCGGTTCCGAAACAAAACAATAACGCTCAAGACAAGGGAAAGCCTCTTACCTGTTTTCCACTTTTGTGTTTGCGTCTCTTTTCCCCGACCCTTTGAAAACCCCTTCTGGAGAAGGGAGAGAAAAAAAGAGCAAAACGCCCGGGGAAAGTGGCTCCGACTGGGCAGGTCCAGCGGCGCCCCCAGCCCTGCCCACCTGCACTGGGGCACAGGCGTCGGTTCGGCTCGGCGGGTTGCAGCCCCACTCACTGTTCCTTGGAATTACGGGGTTTTTGCCGGGACTAGTTCCTTTTATAGATTCGGTTGAGCAGAGCGCAGGGGTTACTATCGGTCAAAGCCTGTTCTCTCCCTTTTCCCCGCCCCCTTCGCCAGCCTCTGTTTATGTAGTTCAGTCACTCCGCACAAAGCACGTGGAGCCGCGGCCCGCCCCTTAAACCGGCGACGTCCAGCACTTCCCGGCAGGGCTGGAGGCGGAGAACCCGGGGCAGGGGGTGCTCCCGGCTTTGCCAGGTCCAGGATCCGCGCCCCCTGCCCCCCTCCCGGGGCCTGCGCCCACGGCAAATGGGAAATGCCAGGCTTGGGGCTGCGCCGGGGACTGCCTTTCTGGCCACATTCTGAGCTGCCGGCGGCACTAGCGGAAATTGCTTCCTCTGAACTATGGCTTTCAGCAATTTTTCCCTTTGTTAATTTACTCAGTCGAGGGATGAGGTGGGAAGACAAAAACGCTAGGCTGAAACCCTTCCGGACGCCAATCCTTTAGTCTTTCCTTCCTTTGGCAGGCCCAGTGGGCGGGGGGTAAGGTGGACCTCTAGATAACTGGTTGTGTTTGTTTCCCACCCAAACCTTTACTTTGGTATTCATTAGGCTGCCTCTTGCCTTTGGGACGCCCAACCTGTGCCTGCCAGGTCCCTGGAAAAGCGTCTTGCTCTATCCCTTTTGTAAACTGGGAGGAAAAGAGAGGCCACCAAAAAAAAAAAAAAATTTCCATTTTCTTTTTCATTATACTGGCTGGCAGCCTACTGAGAAATACATAGGGCTTCTACAGACGTGCAAAGTGCAGCTAGAGCATCTCAGTTCTGTAAAATTATATAGCCCTTCCAGTTCTTCAGCTGACTTTGGCTTTGACAATCAAGAACAAGCCCACCCATAGCACTTGAGGGGCAGAGATGAGTACAAATGTGGCCACATATCTATTTAAATTTTAAGCCAAGCCAACAGATTGTAAAATAAATGTCTCCTACCTTGACAAAGAAACCTTGACGTAAGCTTAAAGGGCAGGTTCACACTCTGAGTGTGAACTCACACTCTGAGTTTTAGCAGGAATGTGATGGGATAGGAGAGCTGGCCCCCACTGTGTGCATATGACCTCCCAGATGTGCAAGCTCTCTCTATAGTACAGGCAAAAGGCACCTCTGGGCCACAACTTGTGCTCATGTGCACACATCAGTGTCTTTGTCACTCAGGACAAATCCAATGAAGAGGCCCATGCAGGTGCTAGAAATTCATTTAGGGGCCGAGGGCAAGGAATTCTGGGGTGCCAGGTACCCATCACTCTGAATGGTGTGGCCTTTTGGCCCCAGGGACTATATATACCCTTAGAATGGATGGAGTTTAAAGAGGACCAAAGCCAAGCCTTCTAAAGCCCAGAAGAGGGTTCCCTCTTGCCTGGGATCTTAGACATGACACTGGGTTTTGATGTCATAGTTGACTGAACCACATGATCTACAACTTTCTGCCTCCATTTTTTCACCTGTAAAATGGGCATAATATGTATACTCCCCCTGCTTCATAAGGGTTTTCTGAAAATTTATTTTGTTTTTGAGTTCCTTGGAAGAATGGCACTACAGACAAAGAGCATGTTATTTGCTGATGATTGATATCATTTCCAGGTACAAGCCATGACCTGTAACATTTTTCTCATGCCAAAATTGTAAAACTCCAGATCTAAAAGAGAGTTCAATGCCATCTCTCTGACCCTCCCTATTTAAAGAGAAGCACCTAGAGGAGATATTACCTTTCCTGTTAACAATGGTGAGGTCTCCCAATTCTCCATTACTGACCTCTGATGCCCATCATAGTGCCTCAAATCCACCAGAATCATTCTTTTAGAAATTTTAAAGGCTGTGATTCCCCAGAACACCCTCTATTAAAATAATTCTTTAATGTTGTTCTACTGCGGGGAATGAGTGACATTAAGTCCTATACAAATAAGACAAAAAACAGGTGCTGAAGAAAATCAGTAAGCCCAAGAAGATAAAACCCCAGAAAGAGGACAATCGTTGAATCTAAATACAAGAGTCTATGACCCTACAGCCAAACTTCATCATTTCTAACTAAGAACAACCTGTGATATCAATATAAGCTTGCCCCCCACCCAATGAATACATGAACGCTATGTTTGAAAGCTGTTGATATTGGCTTCATTGATTTCTATCAATAAAAGATCCCAAGCTCCCAAAGAAGTGAAGTGATTTGGCTAGGTGACACAGGAACATAAGTCTGCTGACACCATGTGACAGGTTCATATGACAAAAGTACTGAACTCCAAAGTTAAAGCCTAAGAGAATGTCCCTTGACATTTACAGGAGTGAATTTGTTTCCCTCCAGTCCTTGAAAGTCCAGGTTGATTTGTTCCTGAGTATGTTGCAGGGAACTTTGCACCAAGTCTTTAGATTCCTGATAAAAGGACCACAAAAATACCAATGGTGACCCTTTCCAAATAAACAGGAAAGTCCTTCTTTGTGACTGTTACTCTGGAGAAGCTGATTCTGTAAATGTAGCCTAGGTGGCTTGAGGTTCTATTCTAAGATGACCCTGGCATTTTCTAATTACAGAATGACCCTACAGGCAGCTGTGGCCTTGGAGACCCTGTTAGAGGTCATAGAGCTACAGAGAAGCTCAATTTTTAAATGTTTTTTAAGATTTATTTATTTGTGCATGTAAGTGCTGGGGTACAGGCCAGAGATATGGGGGGTGAAAGAATCCACTAGAGACAGAGTGAAAAACAGAACAGGCAGACTGACTGAAATACACTACTGAGAGGAGTGGTGGACAAGACAGGAGAGGTCTGCCTCGCCATGTGGGTTTCTCCCTGTCTGGCCAAGGATCGAACTCATGCTGCAGAGGCTGTGGATTGCTTCATAGTGTGGTGCTTAACCCCTTGTGCCACCAGGGAGGTCTAGAAGCTCAATTTTTAATCTTTCAATTGAGACTTTTAAATTTGGCATTACCTAATAGACTTTGCTTGGGGGTGATTTGATATATATAATATGTGTTACATGGTATACATAAATAAATATTATATATATATATAAATGAAGTGATTTTCAACACACACATATTTTGGGTTGGTATGCAGATTCTTCTGTTTATGAAAGCTCTGAGAAATAGACTATTACAGGAAGTCAATGAAAAATAAAAAAGAAAGTATTCTTTTCAAGCTGAATGTGTTACCATTAAGAAGAGCTAATAACATTGTATTTTGGTAATCCTGGAGAATGAGAGGTGCCTTAAACAACTTTTATAAATAAGTAATCCATCATATAAAGGGGAATATAAGGTTTATATCTGTGGCTATTTAATTCCAATTTAATTCCAATCCAAGCAAGATTCCAAACCATCACTGCTTCTGGAATTGAGTAAGATGTCTTTCCTACTTATTTTTGGGGAAAAAACAAGTTAGCCTAGATAACAGACAGCTATATAACCCTAAAATACTGATAATCATTGAGTTATAATTCTCTTTAAAAGCCATCCTTCTGGGCCTCCCCTGGTGGCGCACCGGTTGAGCTCTGGGCTGCAAGGCTGCCCGCAGCCTCTGCAGCACCAGTTCGTTCCCTGGCCACCAGCAAGGGTCCCACAAAAAAAAAAAAAAAAAAAAAGCTATCCTTCCAGTATGTCTCTCCTCAAGTTCTCCTTCCCTTCAGATCCAAACTGCTGGGAAGATTTCATCTTGACTCCCTTTCATTCACTCTCCAGCCCATTTCAGGCACTTTTTCCACCACCTCTCTGAGTCTATCCAAATTCACTACGGACGTCCCTAAAAAAGAGAGAAATGGGCAGATGTTTTCTTTTTTTATATTACAAAATATTTTAATGTAGAAACATAGAAAAAATGTCTCAAACACAGAAAGACCACACAGTTGATAAGACTAATGACCTCCTTTAAGTCCATAGGCTACCTGATCTCTGCTATTTGACACTACTGACCACACCTTCTTGAAACTAGTTCTTCTCTTGTATTTCATGAATCTGGTTCTCTTCTGACTCTCCTGCCTCTTTAATCATTCTTTTTCTGACTCCTCTTCACAGAGGTAGAAGTAAAGATATAGATTAGAGGTAGGTAGAGGTAGAAGTAAAAGTAGCAGTACTTAGACTGATTTTCTCTTTATTTCACCTGCTCCACTCCTTGGCTTCACTTAAATGCTGTGTCACCTGCTCTCATCCCTTGCATAATTTGCAGATTGTGCTCCTGAATGCACCCCAGAGCGCCCAACAGGACTGGTAATATGCTAGAGTTGGCTCAAACCGGCTCAGAAAAGCTGGCTGTGTATATCTCATCCCAACTCAGCAATAAGTGACTTCTAACGGGCTAGTTTAATTTAGTCAATGGTGAGACTATCAATATGATATAAAACAGGACTCTCTTTTTCTTTTTTTGGAAAGTCAGCTGTTAACATTTTAGTGGCATAACAATGAACAAGACATTCCTCAAGTAAACCCAGAACCATTTTTCTTATCTTCCCATTAAATCTCTTTCCACCATCTGCACCTTTTTAATGACATCATTGCCCACACACTGATGACGGGAAAACATAGTCATAATTGCTTAACTTTTCATCTCTCCATCCACGTCTTTCTCTTCTCATTCTAAAAAGAGCCAAAATCAGATCAATGGAACTTCCTAAATATCTTTTAAATCTGCCCCTTCCTCATCACCCCACTGCTGGTCTTCTGTATTGTAGTAAATTCCACACTGCTGCTCCTTCCTTTAGTTTCTCCCCCTTCCTATTTATCATTTCTACTGAAATGGAATGATTTTTGCTGGAGGGGAATAAAAAGGGGGGATTGGGAGAGGGTGGGGGGTCGGGGAAGCTAAGCAAGCCAACACAAAACACAAACTATCTAATCATATCTTTTCCCACCTCAAAACTCCCCAGATTCTTCATTGCTCACAAAGAAAACATTCTCCAAGCTTCCTTAAAAAACTTACAGACCCTTGCAAAGTTGAAGTCTAATTGTGTGCCCTGCTCCCTCCTCCACCCTTTTCTATCCCTAGATCACCAATTCTGTTCACATAGTTTCTTATTACTTGGAAATCCTCCAAGTATCTCCACCCATGTCTTCCTATGTAAGAAGATTGTAACTAACTTAAAAGAAGGAGAAAGTCCTTGAACTGTGTATTGAAAATGGAAGAATTTACCATAGAAGCAAAGGACAAGAGCATCAATATATAGAACCACTTCCTTCATTAGAAGGAAAGGTGTAGGATGGAGGGGAGGGTTGGGGGGAGAGAGAGAGAGATAAAGAGAGACAGACAGACACACACACACACACACACACACACACAGAGAGAGACAGAGAGAGAGAGAATAGATTATTTTTAAGAGTTCAAATTAATAGGCAAATAATACCCTCAGCTCAGATGTATCAGTAAGTAACACAATAGATTCAAAGGGCAGAAAGTATCCTTAAGTTTGAAAAGAAAATAATTGGACTCTAGGGATTATAAGAAATCAAGCATTTACAATAACAGAAGTGATGTGTATGCATTCTGCTCTCTTATTCAGAGTGCTTTTTTGATACTTGTAAAGAATCTATATTCCTGGCTGTGGTTTCTGGAATAAAGGAATGTTTTATTACTTAGCCAGGAGCTTTCCTTCTTTTTAACTTATTAATAAGGGAATATGTCATTAAAAAACAAAGCAATCCTAGAAAATATTCCAGATTTTCCATTTCTCTTAGACCCCTAGAGAGACAAGCCTTTTATATCCTCTTCAACACTTGGGAGAAGATTCCTTCCAGGAATGCATGGTGTTCTTGTGTTACCCCCCTCAGTGGGTCTGTGCTGGTTCAACATATTCTTGCACAGTACCCTTCATGGCTTCTAAAATTATCTCAACAGAACAAATGCTTTTGCCTCCTCAAAGACCAAATATCCAGATATTGTGTTGTGACCCAGCCACAAGAGTTAGCCATCGGTCCCCTTTTTTGTTGCCACTCTTTGTGTTGACTGATACTGGCTAGTGAAATCTGAGAAAGCTCTTAGGTGCTTATTTTTCCCACAAACCTACACTTGCAGAATTGCCCTATGTATGTAAATTAGTGGGGAGCGGGCTCCATTTCCAGAGGCCTGGGGCTTCCCACAGAGCTGACCCCAAAGCTGGTTTCCTCCAAGGAGATGATGAGCTCTGAATGCAGCACTAGAAAGAGAAAAGAAAGCTAAAGTGAGGGTCTAGTCCTAAAACATGTGAGGAAATAAATTCAGAGTATAAAAACTGAGGGTATAAGTGGCATGTGAATCTGCTGAACATTTTGACAGGCAATTTAAGAGCCCCTGATCCACTAATTCTACTCAGAAAAATTTATCCTAAAGAAATATGGTCAAAAACCTATGTCCAATAATGTTTGTCATCATATTATTTGCAAGAGTGAACATTTTTAAAATACTTATAATCATGGAACAGCATGAAAATTCTAAAATAAACTCTGCTAAACATATGGAATTCTATGTAGCCATTAAAAATAATGTTTCAAAAGGAATGATATGGAAATTGTTCATGATAAGCATGAACTGAAAAAAAACAAAACTATAATTATGTAGACATATGATTTATCTTCAGTAAAAGTAATTATTAGTGTATTTATAATCATTTTCACTGTATATATGTAAAAAGAAAAGAACGGACAGAATCTTTTCATTTTCTATAGATGGCGGGATTAGAAGCAATTTTTTGTCTTTATACGTAGTTTAAAAAATTTCAAGGATAAATATATGCCATTTATTTACTCATAAAAATGCCATTAAAATAGAATTTCTAGATAAGTAGTGAGAAGAGATAGTTTACAATTGCAAAAATGCAAGCCATGAGGTACCACATGGAAACATATTTTAGAAGAAAAGTAAACCCTAACATATTTTAGAAGAATGTGCTACACAGTAATGAAGAACAGGAGAGAATAAGGAGAGAGAAAAAGATTAAGACATCTGGAATTTTTGAGTGAGTAGGTTTATAAACTGTAAAAAAATAAAGTGAGAAGATTTTGAATCCAACCATAGGGGTCCACTGCTAAGTCAAAATTCATTATTTGTATAATATATCTGTGTGTCGTTGGCATGTTATTTCACCTCTCAGTAACTCAGATTACTCATCTACCAAACAGAAGTAATGGTACAGCCCACCTTATAGGATTACTTTAGGTTTTAGCATATATGAAGTATTTGTACTGTGCGTAGCATATAATAAATGCTCAATTAAATAATCATTCATTAATGTTGTTGTTGTTATTATGCCTAGCAATAGCATAACTTTTCCTCAATGCCTAATAATAACTTAGTAAATGTGACATCTTTCCAAAATTCCAATTTGTAGATTACTATATTGATGTTTCCAAATATATTAACCAATATAATCCACTTCGACAGCTTGGAGTTCAAATATGGTCATATCTCTTTTTAGTTTTTTTATTTAATTATGCAAACCCTCATGTGCCTATTAGCAGGAAGTCCAATATCTCTCTCTCTTGATATTCCTCTCCTTCCTCCAGCCCCTAGAATTCCCTGAGAGCCCTGCAGAGATCTAGAAAAGCCCATCAGGCTCTAATTTCTAGTAACAAATTATTCTATCATTAAAGTGTCCCAAAGAGGAGTGTCTCAAAGCCCCTGTACCTGTGTCCACTACTGAAATGATGTTCATGCTGTTCATGGCTTCAGAACAGCCTTTACCTAGTATTCTACTCTTAGAACCGCAAAGTTAGTGTACTGTACTTTAATTTTCATCAGAAGTTGTACACTTGCGGACCATGGCGACATCCAGAATTTTAACACATAGTTTGTGATAAAGTGTGTTGGGTATTTTATTTGAAATAGTTGATAAGATTAGAAATGTCAAGCAAAAATTTCTTTTTATAGCTTCTATTGAAAAGGTAGATGATCTGACTATATGACACCTGTTCCCACATGGCAAGAAATGGTAAGTGAGGAAAGGGGGCTCTCTTTAGATAGAACATGCTGTTTCCAGTTTTGCCAAAGTCCCCACTAATTCCTGTTTTTCTTAAACAGCCTGACTTACTTACTCATCTGCAATACCTACCCAGCCCCTGTAATCTTCTGGTTTGCGGTACTTTAGCCTGGAAGTTCATGGGGAAAAGATACTAATATATCCAATTCCCTAAGAATGTGATGGGAGAAGTGGCTGATCATCTAAGTATAGTAAGGAGTGAATTACCTAAATCTTGGTGAAATTAAATGTAGCTGAAAGTCCTTTTATGATACAGCTGTGAACTCTCATCTCTGCATTAATAATAAGATCTTCACCTTTCCTTGAAGACTGAAATGCTGAGTTTCTACTTTTGCTAGCTTGAATTGGATTTTTTAAAGTCACACCTTTATGATGGTAACTGAACACAACTAGAGTCACAAAGCAATAAAAGATATTACCGCCTTGAACAAAAGCAACACCACTTCTTCAAAAATGGAACTCTTCTGCACTGTTGGTGGGAGTGCAAACTGGTCCAACCACTATGGAGAGCTGTGTGGAGATTTCTGGACCTACTAAACATAGAGCTTCCGTATGATCCAGCAATTCCACTCCTAGGTATTTACCCAAAGGACACAGAAACATCAATTCCAAAGAGCACCTGCACCCCTATGTTTATAGCAGCACTGTTTACAATAGCTAAGCTTTGGAAACAACCCAAATGCCCAAAAGTAGATGACTGGATCAAGAAGATGTGGTACATATATACCATGGAATATTACTCAGCATTCAAAAAAGATAAACACATGCAATTTGCAGCAACATGGATGGCGCTGGAAGGGATCATGCTCAGCGAAATAAGCCAAAAAGAAAAAGAAAAATACCGGATGGTCTCACTCATAGCAGGAATCTAGAAAACTTAAATAAGGGACCAGGAAAATGAATATAAGAAAGTGAAAATCAAAATCAACAAAAAACTATGAACCAGAGACACTTTTTGGGGGTGGGGGGCGGGAGGGGAAGGATTGGGGTCAGAATGGGGCGTTTGCAATTGTATGGGGGAATATAAAAATAAAATTTAAGATTAAAAAAAAAAAATTTCACCCTTCCCCAGTATCAAAGGCCTAGTAAATCAGCAGGAAAGAGTCAAAGAGGTCAGAAGCAACACTCCTTTAGTCACAAAAAATGAGACCAAAGCATATCCAAACCAAAAGAGTCCAAAATTTGATCCCAGCCTCTTTGTTTATTGAATCAAAACCTGAATATAAACAAAGGTTCAGGATGAAAAACAAGTGGGAGAAAAAAGATGCCCAAATGAATATTGAGCATGGGGGAGAAGTTTTTGAATGACCTAAGATTGAATGAGATAATGACAATTATTTCTTTTACAGACAAATTATTTGTCACCTTATATTTCTATGAAATCATTGGTGTGTCATAAAAATATGACACAATGAAAACTAAATTTGCATTTTCATACTCTCCCTCTTCTTAAAAACACGCAAAAGCAAGCAGAAATGTGACACCATGGGACTTCAAGGAAACTGTAGAGTCATAGTAATTCGATTCTAAAAACAGATGCTTGACAAGAAGTTATATTTAAATCAACCATCAATCTATCAGTGCATAATTTCTAAATTTAGTAATAGATAACCTTTCCATTTTATCCTCTCAATCACCATATGCATAGAATTACACTATACTAAACAAGGTACATATTTGATTTTTATCTATATAAACACCTTGAGGTTATGCTCTTTCAGTCTAAGAATTACATTTTTAAACATCAAAGATGACACCTCAACAATGAGGAAGAATGTTGGTAACCCACACATATTAGAGGGTGAAAGGTTGACAAGGAAATAATAGTACCGGCCTCAGCAATTTTAGAAATATACAGGTAAATACTTTTTATAGTATTTTGGGAAGGATATTTTTGTGGGGTACATGATATTTGAATGCATCTGTCTTGACTTGGGAAAATTTTATCATAGTCTAATATACCATCAAACTTTGCATGGATTTTTATAAAAATCAAAATAAATTTTAAAAATATATAATACATGCTCATAGGCAAATATTCAGACTAACAAAGTTACATAGGTAAAAAGACAATGGTAAAGGTACAAAGGGGAAAATGAGAATCAATGGAAGCCACTGTGCGAAGGTATTTGTTGTCAATGTGTCTGGTATACATACTCCCAGAATTTTTTTCCTATGAATAAATTTATATGTATTCAAACTTATACCTCTCATTTTTAAAAACAAGTCCATGTCATATATGCTATCTATAAACTATTATGTTAACTACATAATATACTATGGACATTTTCCCATGTTAAAAAAGTAGACAAATCATTTGAAAAGGATGTATAATATTCCATTGTACACATGTATCCTAACTTGAAAAAAATCCCCATATATAATTTAGTTATTTTTATAATTATAAAAAATGCATCCAAGCTCATTCTTGTACTATCTTACACACATGTGCAAAGATTTCTTAGAATAATTTTCCAAAAAGTGGATTTGTTAAATAATAGAATATATGTACTTTACGTTTTGATATAGATAAATTATCATCCATAAAATTGGCAGCAATGTATATTCTCATGAACATGGAATAAGAATACCTGGGTTATTTTTTTTTAATTTTCATGTAGTAAAATTTACTTTTTTTCTTTTGGTGTATAGTTCTATAAATTTTAATGCATATATGTTTGTGTGGGTGTATGTATGTCCATATAGATGTATTGCCATTACCATAATCAGGATATAAAACAACTTCATCTCAAAATCTCCCTAATCTATCCCTTTATAGACACCACTGATCTATTCTCTCACCCTGTGATTTTTTCTCATTTCAAGAATGTCATATAAATGGAATCATATAGCATGAAACATTTTAAAATTGGCTTCTTCACTCCATATAATGCTATTGCAATTCATCCAAGTTGTATGAATTAATAGGTTCCAGTGTTGTTTTAATTGCTAAGTAATGTTCCATTATGTGGATGTGCCAGTTTTTTAATCCATTCATGCACTGAAGAACATTTTCCCCAGTTTTTAGAGTTATAAATAAAGCTGCTATGAACTTTCATGTACAGTCTTTGCTGTATAAATAAGCTTTCATTTCTCTAGCATAAGTTCCCAGAAGCAAAACTGCCAGATCATGTGGCAGGTGTATATTTAACTTTACAAGAAACTGCTAAACTGTTTTCCAGGATGAGTGTATCCTATACATTTTCCATTCTCATCAGCAATATATGACAGAGCCAGTCACTCCACATCCTTGTCAGTACTTGATATTGTAGTATATTTTACTGTAGTCAATCTAACAGGTGTATACTGGTATGAATATTCCTGGCTTTTCATCTTTCTATCAACACTCTTATCACTCTTTAAAATATGTCCAACCTAATACCAGATGGTCTCACTCATAGCAGGAATTTAGAAAACCTAAATAAGGGACCAGGAAAAAGACTAATGCAATAAAGTAAAAATCAAAATCAACAAGCAATTATAGACCAGAGACATACTACAGTGGGGGTCGGGGGGAGGAGAAGAGGGATTAAGGTCAGAATAAGGGGGGTGGGAATTGTATGGGGAATATAACCAAAACGAAAATGCATACATTATGCAAAAATGAAAAATGATGTAAGAATTATATAAAATAAAATAATTTATAAAATAAGATAAAATATGTCCAACCTAATTTATTATTTTGATTTATATTTTCTTTGATTTCTAGTAATATTTGAACATCTTTTCATATGTGTGTTGACATTTTTATCCATGTATATATTTATCTTTTTCTTATTTATTTGTAAAATTCTTGTTAACCCAAGCATTTTAATTCCTTCATTGTTAATATGCTGTGAATATTTTTCCCAGATTGCCATCTTTTTTTTTTACTTCATTAAATCTATAAATCTTTTCTTTTAGGTTTTCTAACTTTGACACTTACAGATGCCTTCTATATATCAATATTATAGTCATATTCAGGTTTTTTCAAGCACTTGCATAAATTATTAAATATTCAATTTTACTATTACCAGTCACCTTTACCCAGCCCAATGAGGAGAGGCTCAGAAATGGAGTAAGGGTCAGGACATGAGCAATATGCATTGTTTGAGAATTAACTCTTTTTCAAAAGGGTTTCTTAATCAACAGGTATCAGTTTTATGCAACCATGTAAAAACATGTAAAATGTTCTGCTGAACTTTAAACTGAAAATATGAAGCTATTTCATAGGTAAGGAGATTATTCTGGTTCTTTGCAGAAAGGATAGTGGCAAGGGTAGAGAGAGATTCTCCTCATGAAACTTGGTTAAGAATTCCATGTTTTCCCCCCAAGAGCAATAAAATGACCTTTCTAAAAATCAAGGGTTAAATACCAGAAGTCTGATTTATACACCACACATTCAATTAACTCTAAAAAGCAGGTCTAAAGGAGATCAAGGATAAAAGGTGAGAGAGAGGGCTCTCTCATGGTGACTAAAGTGTTGGGGAGAACCAGGAAATAAATTACAGAAGAAGAAGTTAACATATAGGAGAATAAACTGTTTGAGGGACTATACTTAAGAAAAACTACCAGTGAGAAAGGAGTCTAAGAATCTGCAGCAAAGCAAGAGGTTGGATATTAATGTCGTGCAGGAGAAAATGGTAAGTTCTATGACAAAGTAACAGAGAAGATAAAAGAAGTTGAAACCAAACTCATATTAATGAAGGGGTTCTTGATGAGTTACTCAGGGAAAGAATAAGCTATACTTGGAACAAAGGCAGAATATGTAGTCAGTTGCAATTTTATTCTTTAGTAAAATGAACTAATAATTATTTTTTTTTTAATTTTTTTTTTAAATATTAAATTTTATTTTTATATTCCCCCATACAATTGCAAACGCCCCATTCTGACCCCAATCCTTCCCCTCCCGCCCCCCACCCCCCAAAAAGTGTCTCTGGTTCATAGTTTTTTGTTGATTTTGATTTTCACTTTCTTATATTCATTTTCCTGGTCCCTTATTTAAGTTTTCTAGATTCCTGCTATGAGTGAGACCATCCGGTATTTTTCTTTTTCTTTTTTGGCTTATTTCGCTGAGCATGATCCCTTCCAGTGCCATCCATGTTGCTGCAAATTGCATGTGTTTATCTTTTTTGAATGCTGAGTAATATTCCATGGTATATATGTACCACATCTTCTTGATCCAGTCATCTATTTTTGGGCATTTGGGTTGTTTCCAAAGCTTAGCTATTGTAAACAGTGCTGCTATAAACATAGGAGTGCAGGTGCTCTTTGGAATTGATGTTTCTGTGTCCTTTGGGTAAATACCTAGGAGTGGAATTGCTGGATCATATGGAAGCTCTATGTTTAGTAGGTCCAGAAATCTCCACACAGCTCTCCATAGTGGTTGGACCAGTTTGCACTCCCACCAACAGTGCAGAAGAGTTCCTTTTTCTCCACATCCTCGCCAACATTTGTTGTTGCTAGTTTTTTTAATATGTGCCATTCTCACTGGTGTGAGATGGTATCTCATGGTAGTTTTGATTTGCATTTCCCTGATTACAAGTGATGTTGAACATTTTTTCATATGTCTGTTGGCCATTTGCATTTCCTCTTCAGAGAAGTTTCTTTTTAGCTCTTCTGCCCATTTTTTGACTGGATTATTTTCTTTGTTGTTGCTGAGTCTCATCAGCTCTTTGCAGATTTTTGTGATCAGTCCTTTATCATTAGTGTTGGGTGCAAAAATGTTCTCCCAGTTGGTGGGGTTTCTCTTTGTTTTTGTTATTGTCTCTTTTGCTGTGCAGAAGCTCTTTAATTTGATGTAGTCCCAGCTGTTTATCTTTCTCTTCACTATCACTGCTTTGGGTGATGTGTCTGTAAAGATGTCTTTGATGTGCAAATCCCGTAGTGAAAATGAAAAAATAATTAATTGACATTTTATAAATAAATTCTCTTCAAACCTAATCCCATTTTCATTTTCTTTTTGAGAACCCCTGACTCTCCTTAGCTATAGTGGCAATTCCAAACCCCTCTCATGCCCAGGGCAGAATTACATGTCCTCCTACACTGTACACCTGCCTACCTGGTAAAATGAAAAGAGAGGGCTCCATGATTGGCACTGGAAATAGGGGTGTTGTCTGGATAGATGTTTTATGACCATTATCATCATCATCATTACAGTGATTGCTTAATTCATACTTGAGTGTCATCATCAAATAGTCAAATATTTATAAAGTATCAACAATTTGTATAAACAAGCCAGAATAAGTGAAAGGATTGAGAAAATTATCAGGATAGCTACAGCCAAAAATAAAGTTCTTAACATAAGCTTGAAGACAGAATCTGAACATTCTTAATTATCTCATGATGGTAAAGATGGTAAAGTTGCTTCAGGCACTGTTCCCCTCTCCTCAAACATCTATGGAGCATCAGCTATGTGCCCTATGCTGTACTAGATGCTACCATGTTTTGAAGGAGCTCACAGCTTAGTGAGGAGAGAGAGAGAGAGAGCAATTTCATTATCACCTGAAATTAGCTAAGGTGGAAAGAGAAGAAGCCAGGTGTTGAGAAAGTACCAACCCAGCATGGAAAGTCTGAGAAAGTTTCAGAGAGGATGACATTGGGCGGAGTCTAAAATGTGAGAATTTCTCCAAACTTAGATGAAAGAAGAATTTTCTGGGAAGTTCCTGTAAAGACATAAAGTACAGGGAGTTGATCAAATCAAGGGGGATGCAAAGTGGCTGATTGTGACTGGAGCCCAGGAAAGTTGCTCAATGTGAAGCAGCCACACCCAAGATAGAAAGCTAGCCAAGGTCAGCTCAGGAAGGGCTGAGAAGCCCTGGCAGAGGGTTTGGATTCACCTTGTTCATCCCTCTTCCCCCTTGCACTCCTAGTGGACCTCAAATACACTTAATTAATAACAGTCCTTTCTTCATTTGCCATGTGGACAAAAACACCCTTGATCTTGAGGATGTACAGCAGTTAAGTGGAAACTGAAATCAAACAGTTTGTTTTAAAACCCAAAATAGAGAGTGGGTAGCTCTGTGACCTTGACCAACTTACTCACCATCTCTGTACCTCAGTTTTCTCACTTACAAAGTGAAGATAATAAAAGTACCTGCCCTACAGTAGGTTTACAGTAAGGATTGATGAATTAATATATGTACAAGTGCATGGAACATAGCTGATAGTTTTCAATAAATATTAGGTAGTTTTGCTAGTAGATTGCTTTGGTGTATCCAGGCATTAATAATATACTTTTAAAAGTTTCTTTTTTGTCATGTGCTTTTCCACCCATTCCCTTTGATTAGATCAAGATTTTTTTTGTTTGTTTCTTTGTTTATTTTCTTTCAACAGTACTGCCAGACCCCACCTAGGGCAACACCCTCCCTCAAAAATTACTTCTGAAGCAGAGAAGCAGGTTGCTATTATCAGGCTGTTCTCATGTGATCGTTGACTAGTGGGCTGCAAAGCAGAAGTGAATTAGTTTTGCCACCTACAACATACCCTGGGCCAGGAGAAGCCTGCTACTTGGTGAAATCTTGGCCTGGGTCTCCCAGATTATGGCAGTGCAGGGAAGGACTTTCCACTCTAGAAAGCAGGGACACCATGACATCACATTTCCACTGCAGGCATTCCATTTAACTTTCTGAAATATCTGCTAACTCTGGGGGAAAAGTAAAGATAATAGAGTAAAACAGTAAAAAGGTGTCAGTTAAAAAGTACAGGAGAGAAATTAGAGGCCAGACAGGGAAGAAAGAGACAACTGCAGGAGGACTTTGAGTTCATTCCAAACTAACAAAAAACTAACAGTTGCCAGTCTGGCAAACTGCATTTCATGCATCTATTTATGGTCTATAATGACCTCAACAAAGGCATGGTGACTCAAGGACAATAAAACATCAGTTTAAGAGTTGCCTCTCAAACAATGAAGAATAAGCCCCAAAGTGGATGTTCATGTGAAAGCTGTGACTAACAATCCTCTTCAATTCCATAGTCTGGCCATAACCTGGCACTTTATCCAAAAGAAAAAGGATCCAAAGGAAAGAGTACTTCAGGCCCATGGACCACTTTTGAACTTGCAAGAGTCAAACGATGAAACATCCTCTAGGCCTTAATGTGTCTAATAGCACTATTTGGAGAAAGAGCTCTCATTATCTCAATATTAAAACTCTAGGTATCAGTTTTTGTCCAGTCAGATAATTGCCCAATGAGATCACTATTAGAGGAAGAAACTGAAGCACAGAGAAAGCAAAGGCTTGCCGTGATTGTTGGGTTATTGTTAATGACAGCTCAGCATAATTCAGTAGTAGATATTTTTTTTTTTTTTAGTCTGACAGTTTGATTAAATCCTGTGGATACCAGCAAACTTATAGCAAACATCACATAGCAGAATAGCCCAAATTTCATTGCCTGAGAGAACAAAGTAGGTTTCATGAACAAAATCTCTAAACTCTGTGAGTTCTATGCTATTGTCTGCTAATTCTGGAATTTATCTCCCTCTCAGATGGTTCCTTATCCAGGGTCTTTTGCTTTGTCGTGCTCAAGGACTGTCTTTAGTCCACCAACTGCTTCTAGGAGGTACAAACTCTTAATCCAGTTGCCATATCCTGCCCTAGGTTTTCAAGGATGTGCCTCTAAGTTCTGCACATTTCTGCAGACCAGTCTCTGAGCCACAATGAGCTTGCACTGTGGTCTGGACACTGTGACTGGGGCCCAATTGGGAAAGAAGAACTCAGGGAACATGTCACTCATTATGAGTTGCCTTTGGCCACTTTGGTTCTAAAGCAGGACTATCTATACCCCCAGTCTTCCCAGACCTTCACAAACATAGGCTCTGTTACTTGCCCTGGTGCATTTCCCACAGGGGCTTGCAGCCAGGCCCTCAGTCATGAGACCAAAGGGAGGGGATAAAGTTTGAGGCGATTATCCAGACAATTCTTGCCTTCCTATCCTTCCACCATCTTTATCTCCACTCAGATCTACCCAATGCCTCTCCACCAAAAAAAACAAATAAGAAACACACACACACACACACACACACACACACAAAACAGGTGCAATAACATTCAACACCACCTTCCTCAAACACCCAGAAAACAAAAGGTGCCTGTGTGTACATGTTTGAACTTGTACAAAGAGATTTTTGAAAGAAAGTAATTGCCTAATCTCAAGCGCCAGAACTGTCTGAGTCCCAGCTCTGTCTCAGAGAAGATAAACCTTTACAGGCATTGAAAACATATCATAAACTGATCACGAGCTTAAATAAATCAGTTGGGGAAGGGAGAGGGAGCATCATTTCTAAGCAATGCCTGCCTTAGTCTAGGTTCCCCTAGAAGTAAAAACTGAGGAGACATTTGGTGTAGGTACTAAAGTATTTGAAAGGCAATCCCAGGGTGCACCAGTAAGAACGTAGGGAAAGTGAGACAAGGAAAGGAGAAGCAAAGCAAAGTGTATGCAGATAAGTAGGCTAATCAGCATTATAGGGCTCAGTGTTACTGCGAACTCTCTCAGAAACTCTAGTTCTGAGGAACTTCCCTCAGAATTAGAGTCAGAACAGGAGGAAGTAGGTGAGATGCCAAGGGTACAAAATTATAAGGGGCACTCACTCTCAGGATCACTCAAGTTCAAATTGTGCAAAAGCAGTTACATGGCCCTTCCCCTCTGGACAACACATAAAATCTTGACTTCCATTCTTTACTAAAGATCTTTCCATGAATGTGTCAGTGGCTCTGTGTGTGTGTTGTGTGTATGTGTGTAAGTGACAGCAGCTGCTTTACAGGTTAACATTTTTGGCAAAATTGAAAATAGAGGGGCCTCCCCAGTGGCTCTGGGGGTTAAGACACAACCTACGAAGCTGTCCACAACCTCTGCAGCATGAGTTCAATCCCCCCTAGCTGGCCATGGAACAATCCACATGGCACAGCAGACCTCTCCTGACTCGCCCGCTGCTCCCCTCAGCAGCGTACTTCGGTCAATCTGCCTGTTCTGTTCCCCACTCTGTCTCTGGTGAATCCTCTCACCTTCCACACCTCTGGCCTGTACCCCACTCTTGTATGCATAAATAAATAAATATTTTTTAAAAATTGAAAGTAGAGAACAGGGTAGGGAGGAGGGGATGGTGGAGTGTGGTGGAAGACTGTGGGCAACTTGATGGTGGGAGAACTATGGTGAAGGTCTCTGAGGGGAGAAATCCTATATTGCAAAAAAAAAAAAAAAAAAAAAAACAACAACAACCAAAAAACAAGGATGTTGAAAAAAATTGTAATTAAAAAGAAACAAAAAACTAGGAAAAATCACTGTTCCCATGCACTAAGTAGTTGTCTTTATCACACACTCAAAAAGCACCTGCTGTGGGGAGAACCACAATGTCCAGGTTTTAACTTGGTCAGACCCAAGCCAGACAGTCATGCATCAATTGGTGACCAAGTGCCTCCAGGGTGTCTCAGAAATGGCTACAGGAAGCTGAAAGATTCTAGCTTCGTCTGAAAGCCTGACCAGAAGGAGTAAGAACTACAGCTACTTGGAATTCACAAGAGTAGCTGTTTAGTGAGTCAATGCATCACAGGAAAGAAGCTACAAAGCCCTCCTCTGAGAAATATCTTTGGCAGAATTCTATCATTATTTATGACTTCAATTCCTGGATTCACTAAGAAGGAACTAGAGACTGGAGGTTTGCAGATGGAAGAAATGACACTGCTTAGAGCCAAATGTTCAGCTCTCCTCTGACACCAATCAATATGTAATTTGATTGGTATAGTAGTTAGCACCTATGTGCTATAATTAATATATTGAACATATGTTTTCACTGTAATAGGTTAATGAGAATTTAATAAGGTCTCAGAATTTTATTTTAATCAGTCAGAAGATCAGCTCTGAGTTCAATCAATATATTATTTTGATTGCTTCTTCTTATATTCAGCAAACAGTGGGGGGCCCATTGTGTCAGAAATAAAATAAGCTCCTGCCCTTGGGAAGTCTGAAGTCTTATGAAAAAGCTAAACTTCAGAGGGAAAATGTGAGATGATTTTAGAAGAACATAGAATCCTTGCTTATTTCGCATTCCAATAAGTCATTGAATGAACAGATCTCATAGTCTTTATAAGCACATTAGAGACATACAACAAAAACATTTCTTTAATTAGATCAAGCAAATCACATCTTTTGGCCACTGTTCACTACCTTCCTGTGTGCACTTGGAGTGTGGTTAAATGCTTAACAGTAGCAGTACCCTTTCTTCAAGTTAATGCATGTATAGATAATGAACAAATAAAACAGATATAAGAGAAGCTGCCCTGCTTGAAGTGTGAGTAAGAAAGGATTCCATATATCATCTGTTCACACAGAGCAACCCTTAACAAAGCTTTGTGAAAGTCCTAGGCTCTGTTTGAAAAATATGCTCTCAAAAGGTGTCCAAAATTCCCTCCAACTCTGAAAGTCTGTGCAGATGATGTTTACTCACTTCTTGATATCTGACTGACCCTAGATTCAAAACTTCACTGCTGAGGATCTCAGTGAACTTATTTTTATAGGCACAATGCCCATTTGTCCCCTCTAAATGGTGAGTTCCTTTTGCATAGAAACTGGATGTATTCAACCTTTTATCTCCTATTCCTACCACAAGTCCTGGTACAAAGTAAGTGACAGAATGAACAAACATGGAAAGATAGACATATGTGCCTGAGAACAGGGGAGATTTCCATGGGGGGAAGACATTTTGGGAGTAGAGGAAACAGGAGTGCATATTGTTATGGCCTCCCAAATCATATGTTGAAATCCTAACCCCCCAATAAGATATTAGAAAGTGGAGACATTGAAAAGTAATGAGGTCATGAGGGTAGAGCTCTGCTGAAAAGGATTAGTGCCTTTACACAAGGAACCCAGACAGCTCTCTCATCTTCTTTCCACAATGAGAAGATAGCAGACTGCAACCCAGAAGAAAGCCATCACCAGAACCAACCACACTGGCAACCTGATATTGAACTTCTAGGCCTCCAGAACTTTAGGAAATACATTTCTGCTGTTTGTAAGCTACCCAGCCTGTGATATTCTACAGTAGCATTTTGCTATAGCAGCTCAAACTAACTAAGACATATACTCTGATTACCTCATAGTTACCTACTTACAGGACACACACACACACACGCGTGCATATATATATATATGCACGCGTGTGTGTGTGTGTGTATGTGTGTATATAATCTCTGGGTAAGAGAGCAACAGCTATATAATATCATGCTTGGGTCTGTCCCTATTCTTGATAAGTTATGTTCTGGACCTGCTTGCTAAATTTACTTAATATTTAAGCACCCAGGGAGCTGACGTATTACAACCTTCTTTTTACTTTCAGTTTTTATCCTTCTCTCTTATGCTCAAAGCAGACACTTAGTAAATGTTAGTGTTTTTCCCTGTTCTTCCCTATGACAGGATCTTCAGACTTTCATCAACTTGATCAGATACCTCTAAATTTGCTCCAGTTTAATGTCATTCCTATAATCAGACATGTGATTCTAGAAACAGTACTGCTGATGAGTATGATTAGAAACTACAGTGGGATGGGCATTTTCATTTGATAAGAATACAATTCTTCTATTATTCAGTACCCATTTTATATAGTTGGACTCACATTACATTTGAAATTGGCTAAAATGTCCACAACTTCTTTTCAAGAACTAACAAGGAGTCAATTCTCTCCCATATCATATTCAAATATTTTTTAAAGCACAAACTTAAGACTTTACATTTGTCTCCATTAATAGCTACTTATTAGGTTGGAGTGTTACTACAGTCTGCTATTTCGTCCTTTTAAAAAAATCTTAAAGTTGATATTCATCATATTCATTATCTCTCAAAATGTTGTATATAAAGGCATATAAAAATTTCATTCAGGTTTTTGACAAAACTGTACAGAAACTAAAAGTCCTCTATATATATCGCTAGATACCTTGAGTGACTGCTTTGCTAGCCATAAATCTACCATGTTGCCATTCAGTTGACTTTTCTCCATCTTGTCCTCAAACACTTCAATCTTACTGAAATCAAGATACATAGATTTTAAGGTATTTCTCTATTTATATCAGTATCAACCCTATCAAAAAAAAAAAAAAAGGAACAAGGCTAGCTCAGCATGGCTTGCTCTTCATAAACTCATGCTGTTTTCTTTGCCAGGTGCTTACAAACCATCTGTTTCACCATCTGATGCTTGGAATTGAATACCAAACCCATCAGATTCATGAATTTATTTTCACTATATTGAGTTAGATTTATTTCATGCAAAACTGAATTTTGCTTTATTTTTATTAATAAAGCATAACACATTTGTTTAAGACTTTGAATATAATGGATTCACAAATGAAAACATATGTTAAATGCCTCACCAGGCCCCTCTCAACTTGAGAGTTGAGGAAATATGGGGGTTTTGTACATATGTTGCCCGGGGGGGTCACTAGCTGCACCTCTATGTTTATGCAGCGTTTCCCTTTATGTCTTTCTCTGCTCCCATATCTAATACTGGTGAAAAATACAAAGACAGAGCCTAGAACAGCAGATATACACAGTGGTATGACACAAATGATCTAATAACTGGTAGGAAAAGAGGTGATATAACAGAAAATGACTACACTAAGACACAGCATGTCAAATAGCAATGATGCTAGTGCAGTACGCACAATAAATGCTACCAATGAAGACAGAGAAAACAGGAAACAGCCTATATTTTACCCAGTAATTTCCCCCAAATACAGTGTTCTAAATTCCATACTTCATGGAATGGAACAAATAATCCCACATCCCCAAATCTTTAACAAAAAATTTAAAAAACCAATTATGTGTAGAGTATAATGACCTCAGTTAAAGTGCATAATGATCAGTACATTTAGTTAGCATCCATCATCTCATCTAGATCCCAACATAAATGTGTTTTCCTTGTGATGAAACTTCTAAGATCCATACTCTCTTAGCAACTTTCAAATACACCATACAGCTGTGTTATACATTACCTCTCAGTACTTATTTATCTTATAACTGGAAGTTTATATCTTTGGACCCCTTCATATAACTTCCTCAACTCTCTCTAATAATCACAAATCTGATCTCTCTTTTTTAAGTTTGGATTTTGAAACTTTTTATATTTCACATATAAATGAGATCAGATAGTATTTTTCTTTCTCTGTGTCACTTATTTCACTTAGCCTAACGCTTATTCACATCCCGCCTTTTAAAATGGCTATTATCAAAAATCAAGAGTTAACAAATGCTGTCACTGTTGGTGGGAACATAAATTGTTGCAACCACTACAGAAAACACTATGGAGCCTGTGCAAAAAAGTTAAAAATACAATTAGTAGATGATCCAGCAATTCTACTTCTGAGTATAGCTGTCTCTTGGTATCTGAAGTGGATTGGTTCCTTGATTTCTAAAGATACCACAAACTCCATGGGTGCTCAAGGCCCTTATTTAAAATAGCATGGTAGGGCCTCCCCGGTGGTGCAGCAGTTGAGCGCTGGGTTGCGAAGCTGCCCTCAGCCTCTGCAGCGCTGGTTCGATCCCTGGCTGCTCCCCGGCCACAGAAGGAGGGTCCTACATGGCACGCAGACCTCTCCTGCCACCCGCTGCTCCCCTCAGCAGTGTACTTCGGTCCTTCTGCCTGCTCTGCTCCCCACTCTGGCTCTGGTGAATTCTCTCACCCTCCCGCGCTTCTGACTGTACCCAGTGCTTGTATAAATAAATAAATAAACAAATATTTAAAAAAAAGTTAAAAAAATAAAATAGCATAGTATTTGCATATAACTTACACCCTTCCATATACTTTAAATCATCTCTAGATTAGTTACAATGCCTAATACAACATTAAGAACTGTGTAAATAGTTATTACATTATATTGTTTAGGGAATAATGAGAAGGAAAAAAGTCTAAAGATCTTCATTAAAGACACAATCATTATAGGTCTAACTACATAGTACATATTTTTGATCTGTGGTTGTTTGAATACACGGATGCAGAATCCACCAATATAGAGGGGCCACTGTATATATCTGATGGAAACAAAATCTCCATCTAAAATCTCCATCAAAATCATATCTAAAATATGCATGCCCACGTTTATTGCAGCACTATTTACAACAGGCAATACATGAAAACAACCTAAGTGTGCATCAGTAGATGAATGGATAAAGAAAATGTGTGAAAATAATACACACAGGTCCACAAAATAATGGTGTTTTGTTCAACATCACTTTATTATAATGTTTGGGGAAAACGAGCTGATGTTGATGTTGAAGGAAATGACATTCATTATTCAAGGACCTGCTTTAAAATACCAGATTCCAAGAGTCTATACTTGGGAAATCATAAAGTGACTGTGCTATGAAGCTCATTTTATTTTTCAGTGAACTCTCTCCTCTCC
Organism: Talpa occidentalis; assembly: GCF_014898055.3. Classification (NCBI taxonomy): domain Eukaryota; kingdom Metazoa; phylum Chordata; class Mammalia; order Eulipotyphla; family Talpidae; genus Talpa; species Talpa occidentalis. The sequence continues at coordinate 58,075,330 of NW_023605083.1, forward strand.
TATCCCCAAGGGTTCCACTATCTATGTGGATAGTTGGCATCTGATGATTAATAATGCTTTGTATTCCACCAACAAAAGGTCGAGAAACAAATGCTTTCTCACATGGCCCTTTGGGAAGGAGATGAGGCATCCGGTGCTTTTGACTAGCAGTCCCCCTCCATTTCCCAGAGTTCTAATACAACCCTCAGACACATGACTGCATGAGTCACCATGATCCTGAGTAATAACTGCCTGGCTGCCTGTTCTTTCATCTAGAAAGTCCCACCACATTACTTTTCTGACAGAGCTAATTTCTTCTCCTCACTTGCATGAAAGTCTGAAAGCCCAGCCCTAGAAAATCTTTCTGATCAAGAGAGAAACAGATTGGGTTATAAATGAATGAACTAAAATGACAGGAACCCACTCTTAAGACCATTACTCTCTTTTGATGGTGGATATCAACTCTTCACATTAAACAGTGCTGATGATATAATTGTTGAGTGAAAAGTCCTCTTCTAAGAAACTGCTATTATTTTCAGTGGTATGATAGTAGAACTTTATCATGTTTATACAGGTGAATACCACTTATGGGAAAATCCCAATAAAATGAATGCAAGTGTGTATGTATGTGGGTGTTCTTAGCTTCAGGTACTGTCTTGGCTTTGACTTGGTGCAGCCCTATACTGTAGTCTGAACATGCACTACTTCTCCTTCTCTGAGTGCAACTCTATTGAAATAAGCTATACATGGCTTTTTACCCACAGAAAACCATTGTTTAAAACCTGTTGAGATAGTAAAAAGCCAACTTCCCATGGCAAAAGCTTAGCAGACATTTCCTAAAGACTCTTCCCTACTGCCTTCCTGAATGCCTTCTGCATGAGGTTTAGAAGACAGGGTGCTACAGTCCGAGGCTTCAACAGTTTCAACAATTTGGAAGTTATAATGGGGTGCCCAGTGATAGTGTGACCAAAGAGGAGAAGTGAACAACCTGTACAACTGGTATATCTCAGTTTATAAGCTGTATCAGGCAAAGACTAGTGTCTTTTTAAAAGTCATTATCTGCTCAATAGAGTACTGTGCAAATGTGGGTGCCTAATTAATAAACTCTGTTTGCCAATAAAAGGAAAAGCATTCCAACATCATACACATCACCTGAGAATCCAGGAGGACCTGTGATTCAGGGTATAAAGGTGAAGGTGGTAATAAAACAAACAAGTCTTATAAGAGTCCATTCCAAGTGCTCTTGTTAGTTTGGGGGGAAATGGGATACATTTTTCATTAGCTAGTTACAATAGTGACTATGTACTATCAAAATAATAAGACAAGGATTAAAACTCTTCAAGCCAAATTGAAATTTTACAATAAAGTATATTAATAAAGCAAGAGATAATGTTCTCTGTGACTGAATTTCTTGCCATTGAAATTCTTTTTTAAATGACATTAAAAGCACCTTTTGTTTTTTAATTGATGGAACTGAAATATTAGTTCAGGTGCACAAAATAATGATTTCTACATATGTACATATTGCAAAATGATCTCTACAACAAGCCTAGTTAATATCTGCCATCATAGTTAAAACAACTGGTTTTTGTGATGAAACTTTTAAAATGTACTCTCTAAGCAAATTTCAAAATATTGTTAACTATATAGTCACCATGCTGCACATTAGTTCAAGACTTATTTTTTTATATTGAACAGTTATACCTTTTGACCCCCTTCATTCATTTTTCTTTTCTAAAGAAAGATAGAAGCTTTTCTAAAACTGAAAAATGATTGCAGAGGGGGAGAGCCATCTTTATTGAAGACTTTGGCCCAGCTACCCTTCCACAAGTATCTGGAATTATATGAGTCATTTGTCCATTTTGTTTTTGTTTTTTTGTTTTTTTTTTTTTTAATAGAGGCATGCTTTATTTATTTGTTTGCTGGTTTGTTTGTTTGTTTTGTTTATACATGCACTGGGTACAGTCAGAAGTCCGGGAGGGAGGGTGAGAGAATTCACCAGAGCCAGAGCGGGGAGCAGAGCAGGCAGAAGGACCGAAATGCACTGCTGAGGGGAGCAGCGGGCGGCAGGAGAGGTCTGCACGCCATGTGGGACCCTCCTCCGGTGGCCGGGGAGCAGCCGGGGATCGAACCGGCGCTGCAGAGGCCGCGCGCAGTTTCGCAACCCAGCGCTCAACCGCTGCGCCACCGGGGAGGCCCGATTTGTCCATTTTGATTGGAAGATGCCTATGGAAAGAAGAGGTGTTTCAATCTTAAAATGTAGCTTCTATCTGCATTCTCCACAGATCAATAGCAGAGACCCATGCTCTTAATCCTCACCTGTCCTGCTCCTAGGAAGTAAGGAGTCTAAGACAGATTTAGGCTCCATGGTGCCAGGTATCCACATTATCTCCATTAGCCCTACTATGTTGTAAGGATGTGAAGACAGAAAGCTGGGCAGATGGCCATCAACAAGACTCCTACATGCCTTAGTCCTCAGCGCCAACAGATCTTATCAGAAAGTGATGCTCACTGGATTGAATTAGAAGGGAAACTCAGGAAATTATTTGAAAATATAACTTGAGTTTACCAAGCTAATCAGTCAATTTTCTTTCTTTTTTCTATTAATTAATTTCAGGAAATAAAGAAATTAAATTTATACACACAATTAAATCTCCCTCCAATTTTATTTTCTTCCTTTCTCCTGGTGTTTATTAATCTTATACATCTCCTTTATATGTTCTCATATGAAAGTCCCACAATCAGTAACTAGCATTATTTTGTATATTCCAAATTTTATATAAGTGATGTCATGCTGACATTATACACATTATTCTGTAATATATTATTGTATTGATTATGATTTTAAGATTAATGAGTTGATAAAACAATTTTAATTCATTCATTTTCACTGCTTTATAGTCTTCTATTGAATGAATTGATTTACTTATCCATTCTTCTCTTGGGGGATATGTTTATTGTTTTCTATATCTATTTCTGGCTCTCATCATCATTGTTACTATGAGTGTTTTCCCTCATAACCCTTTGTGCATATGTACAAGAGTTTCTCTAGAGTATATGCCCAAGGCTTGCTTGTAATTTTGACTTTCATATTGCCAAGCTTAACCAATTTATCTACTATCAGGAGTAGATGAGTTTCTGTTGCTCAACATCTTGACAACACTGGACATTATTGGTCTTATTAAATTTTCCAATCAAATAAATGAAAAATGATGTAGCTATGTTGTTTTCATTAGTACTTCACTATTATTAAGATTGAGCATCTTCTCCCTCTGTTCTTCTGGGAATTGCCAAGTCATACCTTTGCTCACCATAATATTGTATCATTTGTCATTGTGTTACTGATTTGTAATAGTTTAATGTTCTGAATACGAATCTTTTGTCTTTCTTGAATTGTAAATATCTACCTAATGTATACTTTGTCTTTTCACTTTCTTTCTATGTATAGACATTTTGTTTTCTTTCTTCCTTACTAGTTTTTAATTTAGTCAGATTTACCTACCTTTTCCTTCATGGTTTGAACTTTTTATGATGTGTTTAAAAGCCTTCCCTAGAACAAGTTCATAAAGATATACAGGAGAACATTTGCATTTGAAGTTTTGCTTTTTCACATTTAAGTCTCTAACTTAACCTAGAATGTATTTATTCTTTTTTGTTGAGAGGTAGAGATCTATCTTTTTCATGTGAAAATTTAAACAATTATTCCAAGCACCATTTATTAACAATCTGTCTTCATCCAATAATCTATCACATAACAGTGTTCTGTTCTCTACTTGCTTATTCTAGCAACAACACATTGTCTTAATGCTACAGCATTAGAAGATGTCCTGATAGACGGTAGGGCCTGCACCTTATTCTTTGCAAAATATGTTATTTGTGAATCATGAATCTTCCATATAAATATTAGAATAAGCTTGTCAAATCACATGCACAATCTCTAAATATACATACACTACAAATGCTATTGAAAATTTTATTTGGATTGCATTAAACACACAAATTTGAGAACAATTGATAGCTTTATAAAGAGAAGTGTTTTCATCCATGAACATGATTGTGTCCATCCATTATTTAAATTTTTTTTTAAAAGATTTAAATCTAGAAAACCTAAATAAGGGCCCAGGAAAAAGAATAACTATAAGAAAGAAAAAATCAAAATCAACAAAAAACTATGAACCAGAGACACACTATGGGGGCGGGGAGAAGGGACTGGGGTCAAAATAAGGGGGTTGCAATTGTATGGGGAATATAAAAATAAAATTTTAAACCAAAAAAACTAAAAAAATAATAAAAATTAAAAATATTTATACTTTCCTTCACAAAAATCTTGCGTATCTTTATCTTAGAGTTATTCTAAGAAATAAATCTGGGTTTTTTTTTGTCAAATTGATGTTTGTCTTTTATTGGTGGTGATAGGAATAAAATTGATTATTGCATGTCATACTTCTTTCCAGCTGCCCTCTCTTAGAAATGTTGACAATTTTTAAGTTCTCTTAAATTTTCTTTATGCAATACTTTTGTATCTTATGCTTTGTTTATTTATTTATGTATACAAGAACTAGGGTACAGACCATAGGTGCAGGGAGTGAGAGGATTCACGAGAGCCAGAGTGGTGAACAGAATAGGCAGACTGACTGAAATACACTGCTGAGGGGAGCAGCAGGCAAGGCAGGAGAAATCTGCTGCGACATGTGGGTTAGCTGCCTAACTGGGGATTAAACTTGTGCTGCATTTCTTATGCTTTCTTGTCTTACTTTGCCGACTAAGTCTTGATAAACTGAATGTTTAAAAGAAGAGCTGTTAGCCAGAAAATGTTCCATTCATGACTACAAAGAGAACACTTGAGAATGTGAGGAAAATTTAAATATTACCAAGTAATCACGAGTGTTGCTTTTCCCTCTAGTTAATGTTTCAGACTGTATGAAGGGTTTATTCAGAGTGCAATTGCTGTTCTAGCTAGTCATTTCAAAAATCACTAGACATCAACTATTATTCCCATTCGTCAGTATGCCTACTGCTGGGCTCCCCTACACAAAGAACAAATAAAAAATTATATGCCTTGCTAATTTTGGCCAAGTTGGTCAATTCCATATTATCCATAAATGCCACACTAAACAGACTTGAATGCATACAGTCATAAAATTCAGCAGCTGAAGTTGAGAAATCCAAAAACAAAGAAAAAAATAAAGAGAACTTTAAAACTATTCTGCTTCCAAGTTCTGAACTGATTCCCTTTGAGGCCTTTAAGATGCATTTGTCTGCAGAAAACAAAAGTTCATTATTAGGGAATGGAGGCGGTTTACTAGTGGCTGTAAAAAATCAAGGATACGACTTGAAGTAGGAAGGTAATAGCAAAGTTCTTAAATTTTAGTACTTTAAGCCAATAATCTTAAGTCAGTTCTTATCACAGTAATTCTCTGTTCAAGATATCCACTATTGTGAGAACTGAGGACCCCAATGGCACCACTGTAATAGCTATTCCACACGCCCTCTAAGACCATCACCTTTTGCTTTCTTCCCTATAGCAAAAAGCAAAGGCCAGCAGTTTTAAACCTCTTCTACACCTTATTCAATCATTAGGTTACAATTTTAAAAACAGGTTTTAAAATCTACACCTTAAAACAAGATTTCAAATTTACATCTTAAAAATAATTTCCTTAAAAAATTTGAACTTAGAAAATTAAAATAGAAAATTTATCATCAAATCAGCAAACAAATGTTTACTTTTTCAGGATGATTCATTGTGGAGTTAGCTAAAGAGACTCCCTTCTTATTTGCTGTATTGCACTGAGCAAAGAAAACAAATGAGAACATCAGTCACTGCCACCTGCAAACTAGAGAAGAAAAGAAAGTTGGTCTGTCGTGGTATGGAAAATTCATCTTATAATTAATACATGGTCTATTTTTCAGGTTCTCTGGTAAATCACAACTAAGAATTTGCAAGGCAGGCCCAACTAGCTGCTGAACCTGAGAAAAGCCTCTAAAAGCATTTAACTGTTTGTTCATCTGTTTCGTGCTGTTTGCTAGTTCAGGCACAAACAGGTTAAAAAACGTACTGAAACCACCCACTTTTCCCCTCGCCCCAGCTTGGAACAGACAGGGAGGCCTCAGGGCCCAGAACGCCCTTTGACTAGATCTCGCCGCTTTAAGCCGGCGGGAACCCGAGGGCCCGCCCACAAGAGGGCGTGGCCGGCGCGTTGGCTGCTGGGAGATGTAGTTCCAGTCCTAGCGTTTCTTGAGTCGTTTCTTCCAGTCCCCTTCGTTTTCCGCCCCCTAATTCCCTGTCCCAGCCGCCTACGGATTTTAAAGCTGCCGTGGTTTGAGCAGCAGGCACAACTGGAGAAAAAAGGAGCGGATCTCGGCTCAGTCGATGAGTGTTTAGAAAGTGTTAGCAGCACAAGCGGCATGCTGGCGTGGGTGGTCCCTATTCTCTGGGGACGCGGAGCGGGAGGTGCGGGGGCTGGGGACGTAGTTATAGCTCGAGGCAAGTTTGTGAAAATAGGGCTTTCATACCTCTGTTGTTAGCTGGGACACGGCGGGAGGGGGCGGTTGGAGACTCACAGTAATGGGGGGGGCGTTGGAGGATGTCGGGAGAGTCCTGCCTTTCTGGACTCTACCCCCTCCTTCTCTTTAACAACTTTAAGAACTGCATCTCTTACCCCCTTCTATCCCCATGTCTCCATGGGAAGCCTTTCTCTGCAGTGTTGTGAAATCCACTAGAGCTTCTCAGCCAAGGCCTTTTAGCCCGCCTGGAATTCTGCCCCCTCCCTGCCAAATATAGGTCATGTGAGGCAGCTAAAGGCTAGAGGCACTGGCCCTACAAAGCCGTGCCCCAGTCAGTTCTCCCACATTTTAGGTCATCCCGCCCTTCTCTTCCCCTTGCACAGCTGAGACCAGCGATAGATTGGAGATGAATAAATAAATTGTCCCCTTGAGTTTGCAAAAGACTTTCATAACTTTCTTTGCCCTGGGAGGTGACACCAGGATAGGAAAGGCCGAATGTGTGTCCCCAGAACACACAAATTCACTCCGTGGCAGAGCCTTGGTCAGCAGCCGACAGGAATTCTATGTCCACTACTTTTTCTGCTGTTTCCCACATGTTTCAGAAAAAGCTAAAGGAGATTACCAACTGGACCATTAAATGCTAGCTTGCTTTCCAAAGGTCAGATCCTGGTTCACAAGAGCTACTGTTATATTTGTGAGCAATTGCCCTCTGTGAATGAGTCCTTCCACAAGTCCACAAAGAGGACTTTGCCTAGGGAAATGATGTTTCAGATTGAACACATACTTTGTGCTAGGTCCTGGAAAGATATACATCACATCTTAGCTTAGAGGGCAACCTTCCCCAAAGAAAAATGTACTGTAAAGCACCCTGTGTTTCCTCAAAGTATAGCAGTAAGCACACTTTTTGTGATTTTTTTGTCTGGCAGACTTCCTTGAGTGAAGCACTGACTTGTTCGCCATTGTGTCTACAGTGCAAACACATATGCCCTTAGTAAATGTCAAATGATGAAATGCATAAATCCAGTGTCAACCCTTCAGGTCTGTGGGAGAGGTAGAAATGAAAATAGAGATTCAGGCTTCTACAAAACATAGGACAGGAAGGAAGAAGTACCTAACTACCTGGAGAGGTGTCTTAAGCCTGAATGGAGGAGGCTGTGTATGCTAAACTTTGGGATTGTCCCACACTGAATGAGGAGATAAGTTGTGACACAAGGGATTAAGACACAACCTATGAAGCTATCCACAGCCACTGCAGCACGAGTTCGATCCCCGGGCAGGGAGCTACCCACATGGTGCAGCAGACCGCTCCTGACTCTCCTGCTGCTCCCCTCAGAAGTGTATTTCAGTTAATCTGCCTGTTCTGCTCCCCACTCTGTCTCTGGTGAATCCTCTCATGCCCTGCACCTCTGGCCTGTACCCCTGTTCTTGTATGCATAAATAAATCAATCAATCTTTTTAAAAAAGGAAGTTAGTTCACCAAAGCCTCACCAAAGCCAGATATGTGCCTTATCTGAGAGAGAAAGGGGCTGACTATTGAGACTGCCCAGCACCGTGCACAGATGCTACCCTCCTCAAGGTGATCCTCTGGAGAAGCTATACTTTCCAAGGACCCTGGCTTTCTTCAAACATCTTTGGAATGCTCTTTATGGAAATTGTTTGCAATACTTTTTGTTGGATCTCAACTCTAGAACATCCCGTTCCTACTGAGATTTGATATTTAGAAATAGCCAGAAGTCATTTTGGATGAAGGTCTACTGAATGAGGAAAAAAGATCATTTCATTCCCCACAATAGTTGCTGCTGAAATTTGGGGGAAGGCATTCGTTTACATTGGGCAGGGGATCTCATTCTGGAGTGGGTGGAAGTTTTGAGTCTGTGTATTATTGGGTGGGGTGGCCTCATATCTTTAACTTTCACCAGATTCCCCAAGGCCTCCACGATTTAAAAAAGATTAACAACTATTGTAGCATTGTGAGATCATTTCTTCTGTGGCTTGTAAACTGGCTCTGAAGAAAAGTCACATGTTAGGAGAACAGAGGACAGGTTTCAGCTTCTCCTGAAATTTGATGTGTTCTCAGTGGAATACAAAGGTCCTGGAGCCTTGGTATCCCCATACACAAAGTAGAAGTTAGAAATGTGGGTGCAGAGGTCTTAATCTGTGATTTGTCTTGTCTTAATCTGTGACCCCGTGAAATCCCAACAGTGGAATTTCTGAAGTAATTTTGAACAATAACAGCATCCCTGGACTAAGAATATAACAAAATCGTCCCAGATGTTTCCTTCAAATGGCAGCCCTGGTTCTAATGTGTGTTAGTGCTTATTCAAAGAAATCAACCTCCTGATGTCAGAACCAAGGAGCAGGCCAGAGCAGAATGAAAAAGCAGAGACTCAAAAACCAACAAGACTTGCTGAGAAAAAGTAAGACCTATTCATCAAGAAGGGAGAGCCAGGAGAGAGGATGTTGGAGCACCACTCTGGCAGGGCAGGAATCAGCCCAGAGAGGCAGCACAGGAAGACAGAAACAACAATTCTATCTTAAAAGTGAAGGTTCTAGTAGAGTGCTCAATCTCCAAAAGGGCCAACTAGAGTAAAAGAGAATTCAAGCAAGACAATTTTTTGGCTGCAACTAAATCCCAGACAGCAGGAGCCATATCCTAGGAACAGGGTGACCTTACAAGATCAGGACCATGGTCTTCAGGGTTGGTCCCAGAGCCTGTGACTAAAAACTAACTCCAGCTGTGGGGAGAGACTTTGGGAGCCAACAGCAGAGGTACCAATCATTGAGAGCCATAGGTCCATAGGTCCATAGGTCCCATAGGTCCATTCTTCCTCTCACCCCGCCCCCCCCCTTCCTTCCTTTCTCTTTCTCTTGGTCTGTGTGATAGAGAAGAGATATTTTTAAAATAGAAAATGATTCCCTCCTACCTTAAGGAGCTTGCAGACCTGGATAGATTTCCCACTTAGAAGTCAATGACTAGCTCAGGAGGTAGAAAATAATTCTACAAGGCAAAGGTGGAATTTGTATGTGTGGGCCAATGGTGGTAAATAGTTACTCCCTGGTTTTCACATTCGCAGAAAGAATGTTACTCCCTGTCATTCCCCAGAAAGGGAAAAATATGAGGAAACTCTCTGGACTTTTCTCTGCCCCAGGGGAAGAGGTGACTCTGGTGTATCTGTCCCTGCCTTTTCTGGGTCCTTTTCCAGCCAGCCTCTCCATGGGACACTTCCATGCTGGTCTATCCTGTGGTAAATGTGGTGAAGCAGGCTTTGCCCTGCACAGGGAAGCCTGCACTTTTGCGGGGCAGGCAAGCAAAGATCAGATGGGGCATTTCAGGAATCCATTTGGCTGCAGGTCAAGCCACACTGTTCAAGTCAGCTTTATCAATAAATAAAGCTGATATTTTGATGTCTAGTGGTCTGCTTCCTACTCTTATTTTTCAATTAGCTGCAAACTCAGAAGGCGAAAGTAGGGATGTTCCCTTAGGGTCTCCTTGGCTCCCAAAACAGAATAGAAGTCTTCGATGTGTGTCAGTCTAGAAGGAGGACCTAAGCCCAGATGTCACTTCTTCACTAGAACCTTGCAGACATGTTTTGTCACAGGCCCTCAAGCCATGTAGCAGCTGCTATTGATCTGGAGACCATAAAAATAAATTTTGTTTCTTGACCTCAGGAAACTCTGAATACCCAAGGCCCACACTTGAGAAGAAAGTAGTGGGTGGAGGACTTCCATGCTATATTCATCTCTACAAAGGCCAGAGTCAGGGCCAGACTCAGAGTGAAATGAGATTAGAAGCACAGAAAATGCTGCTCCCATAGGATTTCATACTGTGTGTGTGTGTGCGTGCATGTGTGTGTGTGTGTGTGTGTGTGTGTGTGTGTGTGTTAGGCTTCAGTGACTTATTATCTTTGCTTTGGTCTAAAAATGCTGAAGTGTAAAGATAAGTGGTCATTAAAATGAATGAGGGTTTTCATGTTGATTTCAAATGCTCTCAAGGGGACTAGTGCATTCTGATGTCCAAATGACAATGTGAAGGGGCCAACTCCTTGTGCCTACTGTCTCAGTGAAATCAAATAGATGTGAAAGTCTGCTAGGATTTTTTAGGAACCAAAAAAGAAAAAGATGCGAAGGCTTGTATTATGCTTTTTAGAAACACAATTATCATTTATATTTTCCACGGGATACACAAATATAAATAATTTTATCCTTATGTCAGTGTTGAAACCTGAACTCAATTCAAGAAGAAATTATTTTACTAGTCACTCCAAATACTCATATGATATTAAGATCTATGGTGCTGCATCAATTATATTATTCTCCCTAATTTTGTATGTGTTTGAAATTTTCCATGATAGTTTTAATATACTTTATTTTCTAGAGTTCTATGTTCACAGCAAAATTGAGTTGAAAATAAAGCATTCTCATATACTCCCTGTCCACCCTCCTACCCCCAACCCCACCCGCCAACACACACATACAGACAGCCTCTCCCATTACCAATATGGGCCATCATTCTTTAAATCTAGTCTTTAAATCATTTAGATTATATATGCTTTATCAAATATATATTATTTCACTAATTGCAAGGCATTATCCCATGCAAAAATAGACCTAGTCCCTGCCCTTATATTGTTCATAGACTAGTCAGAGAGATCCACTAGAGAAATAATTTTATAAAAAAAATAGTTACAAACTATAATGAGGATGACCTAAGTATGTGTACTAAACTCCCTGAGTATGAGTAGTCAGAGAAGTATTATTTTGTTGAAGTGTTGTTTCCTACTTCCTTCCCAGGCATTTTCTCATGTGACTGACTGGGCAACTCCCACATCTTTTTTCTTCCTACATCTACTGCATGGTAACTTGTTTAACAGGTTTAGCTAGGCATCTTTCCTCTCCCCCTCCATGGTCAGTTTAGAATCCTGATAAGGACAGGTGGTCACTGGGGAAACATTTTCACACTGTATATGCCAGAAGTTCATCCCTGATTCATTACCCCAAATCCTCCATCCTGTTGAGCATTCCAGTTTTATTCCTCTCTGGTCTCATTTCTCTTCCAAGGGTACTACAGTGATTTGGCCCCTGCTAAAAGGAGCAATCCCCTACTTCCCACCCTCCTCTATTTCTCTGAGGCCCTTCTGTTATCGTGCAGAGGTTGCTGTCATAGATGGTGTGCCATTTAATCCCCACAGTACCTCTCTCTAGTCCCTTTCTCCATAGCCTGTAATAGTTATCTAAATATATGCTGAATTAATGAATGAATCGTGTTGCTAGAAAAGGAAAGAATGACTTATTAGGAAGTAGATCTGGCCCTAATTTCTGTTTAAGATAAATTCCAATGTTTTTAAAATTTTTCATGAGTAAAAGATCCTCTAATTTTAAGTTATTAATTCATTTATAATAACATAGTTTGTTCTGTATGAATTACTAGCCTATGAGTATGAACCTGACACTTTAAAGTGAATTATTATTTAACTCAGAGGTAAAATTACACCAAAACATCACTATAAAGTAGCAATTTAAAATGTTTATTTTAAGTTATCTATTATATCATAGTGTCTCCAAAACACCAGTTCAGATTTTAGTATTGGCTGTTCATTGCACGCAGCGAGATGACATAAAATTGTCACCAGATTTCAATGCCTCTCCTAGGTTGCACCCAGTAGCATATTTCAGCCTGGATGGTGCCATATTATTGCTTTGTGCATTTTGGTAGCACTTTATATTTACAAAGTGCATGATAATCATATTTATTAGTATTTCTGCAAAGTCCTCCTGTGAGTTTGCTCAGTATTCTGAAGCCAAGCATAAAAATAAGTCTGCACTTACTGAGAAAATGCTGATAGGATCCAAATGAAATGTCAATGAACACTAATGCACAATTTTCAAAATGGTATAGATTCCCTAGATACATTTCAGCAGAACCATCAAAACTTCTTTCCATATCATTTGAATTTTCACCCCCAAAATGAAACTTAATTTTAAAGGAAATAAATGATTATTATATTAGATCTTATTTAAATGTTAGGATTTAAGTCACTATTTAAAACACAGAAGTAAAAATTTATGAAGGCAAAGTTTAAATCAGGATTCCACATATGAAAACTAATTTGTATTTTTCACCAAAGCAAATTTCTAATAGGTAAAACCATAACCAAGTAAGATGCAGGTTTCTTTTGTGTAACTAGTAATCATAAAGGTGGGGACTCAGGACTGTAGAAAAGTTCTACAAGGTCATCAAGTACTCAGGTTCCCCTGTCTTTTTGTTTCACCAAACTTCATATGTGGTCTCAGTCTCATGGTTTATGATGGGGGCTCTGAGATCTCCAGACTCTGAGTCTTGTTTCAAACAAAAAGAAAGAGAAGGAGTGACAGTAACAGAGGGAGGGCATAAGGGGTAGTGGGATAAGAAAGGAGAAAGGGACAACACAAGTATTAGGAAAACAAGACTTTCTGGTCACTGCCTAGCAGACTCCCAACAGGCCATGTAGCTTCACTGGTCAGTCTCCCACATCCACCTCACCCACAAGGCCCAGCTGCATGGGTGACAGAGAATAATGTGTTTGTTTTAACGAGGCATATTACCATCTCAAATAAAACCGGTAATAATGAAAAAAGGATGAGAAAATGATAGGTAGGGAATAGCAATATTTACCACAGCAGTGTTTCCAATTGAATTACAGATACGTGCATGGATAGTGCAGATACAGAGCTTGCCAGTTGGTGTCAGCAAGAAGAGCTGGTGCTAAAAAGACTTCAAGGAGTTTACCACTCCTTCAGGCAGCTCTTCTGGCTGAAACGTGTTTGTAAAGTGCCATGTTTAACTGCAATGAAGGTGATACATGTTACTTAGAGTGCATCTTAAATCCCCCAGCTGTGCACAAGGAACTATATTCAAAAATGTTTATTCCAGAATTATTTGTAACAAGAAAAATTTGGAAAAAGCTTGAATGTCCATCAACAGAATAGGCAATGTCATTATAGTTTACCCACATTGTTTGGAATACTTTCTAACAGTTAAAATAAATAAAATTTGACAAAGCTAGGTGGTAGGTACCAATGTTTTTGTTATAGTATTCATATTGTTTCTCAGTATGATTAAAATATTTCATAATTCTATAAGTGAGCCAAACAAAACAAGACTTGGGTGGGGTTTCTCAATATCTGGTCTCCATTTAAAATCAATGGAGAGATCTATTTAAAATGCAGATTACTAGTGTCCCTCCAAGATCTAGTACCATAAGCTCCGATCCTGACCTAGCAGTCTATATTTCAAACAAGGCTACCAGGAGTTTCCTAGAGGAGTACTGATACAAGATTTAAGAGAGAAAAAGTTTTATGGAAAACACAAATTGATAAGACCTCTGGGCTGGAGAAATGAGTGGGGTAGAGCCTGGAGAGCACATGAACTACCGACAGCTCAAAACAGACAAGAAAAAAAATTTGGTAGTGAGCAGAACCTATTAGGATTAAACTGTGAGAAAGGAGAACCCAACATCAGCGGTTTAGACCAGCAAGCCTTGAGTTTGGTGCTCTAATAAAAAGTGCTCAGGGAAAAGTCTGGAGGGCATCAGCACTGGAAAGGTGCAGCTCTCCAGAATACCAGGAACTCAGGTTTGTTCTATGCTCTTGCTCCCCTGTGTTTGACATACCATGCCCACCTCATGGCCTAAGATGATTTTTGAGTTTCTGCCACCATGACTACATTGCAAGCAACAGTAAGGAAGGAAGGGAGAAAGGGAGCCCACCCATCTCCCCAGAGTAGCAGAAACTCTGCTCACACTCAGACTGCAGTAACCATTGCACACCTGAAAGGAAAAGTATGGCATGTCTTTATTCCAGGTGAAGAGCCAAAGATAGGGAGGCGAGAGGCTTTATCACCACTGAGAAAGGGGTAGACTGAGTGTAGGAGCCTCTGTCCTAGAGAGCCTGGGGTTAAAAGTTTTTAAAAGCCCATTGGCAACCAGCAGCAAAGACTCAGGAAGCTGCCATGAAAACTGAAGCACCAGTCTTACTGGCCTGGTGATTTCTATTGTAGCACTTAGGCTTGGACTCCCACTTTTCAAAGTGTGGCTGTGGGGCCAGCAACATTGATGTCACCTGGGAGCCTGTTGGAAATGCTAACTTAGACCCACCCCAGCTCTAGTGAATCAGAATCTACATTGTAACAGGATTGCCAACACCAGGCTAGAAGATCTCAGAAAAGAGAAAGTTTAGAATCTGGGGAGACTGGTAGCACAGGGCAGGCCTACATGAGTGAGTGTTGTAGGTAAAGTGGGAGCTGGGCTCCTGTGAGTCAGCAAGCCTCCCATGCAAGAGCACGCAGGAGCAGGCCAGAGAGTGAGGATACAGACTTGACTTGTGGATGTAAGTGGAAGAGACTGCCAGCAAAGGAGAACAAGGAAGAAGAGGAGAAAGGCCAGACACTTGGAAAGAATGTGGCCTTGGAAACACACTCTAAAAGAATATCAGTGAGATACAAATTCAACAATCCTGCCTTGTGGACCAGGCAACACCAAGTCTTACTGACAATACCTCCGAGGAGCAGGAATTACGATTTCCAATGGAAGTGATGAAACTGAGGTCGAGAGATCTTGACTTGCTAATATCATATAGCTGGGTATTAACATAGCTTACAAGGAGAGAGATCTAGCCAGTTTCCAAAGCACTATTATATGCATTATCTAATTTAATCTCCACTCAGTGAAGATTTAATCTTACCCTGTGAAGGAAACAGAAAGTTGTTATTTTAGCTTCCCAATTTAGGAATTTCAGGACTTTTGACTTGTAGTCCAATTTTTTCCTCCCATTTCTTACTTCCTGATTTCCTAACACATGCTGATTATGGCGAAGGAATAGGAGGACAGGGTTCACTGGACCTGAATTAAACTCTTTTGAGAGTCTAGCCCTGTGACAGACATATAGCAGACCCTCTAATGTAGTTGATATTGTTATTATAGCTACAATAATTGGTTTTGCTGAAAATGGAAGTATTACAAAAGCATCTTATTGAAGTGAAGAATACAGAAGTCATATGTGAAAGAGGATACTGAAGACATTGTATCAGCAAGGCAAGGAGTTCTAAATAATGCTACAGAGCATGGACTTTGGAACCAAACAAGCTGAATCCATGTGCCAGCCCTACTAGTTATTAAATTGGTGGTGTTGGGCAAATTACTTAGCCTCCCTTTGCTTCCACTTCTTCATTTTCAAAACGTATATAAATAATTTATTGGGTAATATTATAAGGATAAAGTGAGATAAAATATATAAGATGATAAACTATGCTCATAAGAAAACCAATGTTCAATAATTATAGTTATTGTTAAATTTGATTATGGATAGAAGAGTGGAGTGGAGTTGAAGTGAAAGTAGTGGCAGTATAAGTGCTCACTAAAGTGATAAATAACCTACATTAAATACTTTGAGTGTCTATCAGTTCACACACTTTATTTATATGAACTTTAAATTTAAAAAAATACACCCTCTTCCTTAGACCCACAGACTTTACACACTGACTATAAATAATTTGCTTTCTGATGATGCTGCATTTATGACTAATGCTTCCAAGTTGTATATTTTGAAATTCCTGTATTTCTCTCAAATGTAACTGTAGTTAATGAATACAAAACAAATAACCATAGCTCTTTACCTTCAATGTTCAAGAAATGGAAGAAGTCAAGGGAAAATGTCAAGGAACTCTTATTATCTCATTTATGAGAAGCTTTGGCACAGCTCATGAAGGTGACAGATGTTTTGCTTCCTAGAACCTTTTTGTTCCACCCTGAAAATCTATATTTTCCTTTAGTACATTGATTTCTTGTTATAGAGCGGGAATAGCTATTAAATATCTTTATTTGGGAGCTTTGGGGTGCCAGAATGTGAAAGGGAAAATGCATCAGTACTTGCAGGAGAGTTGATGGGATAGGTAGAGGAGAAGGCAGTCTGTATCTGGGAAATTATTTACAATTTGACTGAAGGACAGAGAAATTTTCCAGAAGAAAAAAAGGGGAAGAAAATGAAAAAAAGTATGCAATCATAGGTAAACTCCTTGATGGATGAGGAAGATACTTTAATAGACGAGAAAGCACTTTCCTCAGTGGCCAGCTGGCTCACCTCATCTCTCTTTTTGGCTTGTAGCACAGTGGAAAGATTCAGTGGAACAAATAATGGAATATATGACAGAAAACCAGCTGATGCCAACTAATAACAAATGGAAGTGCTCTTTTCTATTTTGATGAGGGGCTGCTGATTTCTCTTTCAGAGTGAGGCTGGATCTTCACTACCAAAATTGAGCTGACTGATTATGAACAATGTCCCAAATACCTCTTTTCTCAGCAACACAAATAACATCTCTGTATGTTTCAAAGCTTGTTCATCTGCATTGTCTCATTTTATCTTAAAAATAACCCTGTGAAGTAAGTGTCAGTATCCTCATTTTATACTTGAGAAAATGGAGGTTTAAAGAAGTTAATTAATAGCAGAATCCACACCCAGAAATTTCTGATCATACTACCTTTGTTGGCTCCTCCAAAAAATGTCAATCTATGGCCACAGTTGCTACAAATTTCTTTTGGGAGGCCTGTGTCTGCCTATGTTTCAACATTTTTTCCCTCCTGGCCAATTTCATGGCCCTTGACATGTCTCAAAGACTAAAAGAACCCCTTGAGTTTGCTTGGAGTATCTGGAATGAGGGCAGGTGCTAAGAGTGGAATGGAGGAGAGCAGTCCAACCAGCAACTAAGCTACAGCTTCACGGGCACAGGACACTGTGTCCTTGTTCCTCTACAGCTGAGGCCTCCCATTGCACCCTCTCATATGCCTTCTTTGAACCCCTGAGATGCCTTTCAGCTATCTTAAGCATCCTATCCATCAAAAAGTCTCCCTTCTGGGCCTCCCCTGGTGGCGCAGCCAGCCGTTGAGCGCTGGGCTGCGAGGCTGCCCGCAGCCTCTGCAGCGCTGGTTCATTCCCCGGCCGCCGGGAGGGTCCCACAAAAAAAAAAAAAAAAAAAAAAATCTCTCTTCTATCTCCCTCAGGACATCTCAGCCAGTTATAAGGAAAAAATCACATGTTGCAGATTACTATCCTCCTGGAGAGGATTTCCAACAGGGGAAACAAAAAGCCCAGTGACAGGAAGTCTTCCTTGGTCATATCAGATGTGCTCCTCCAACCCCAGGAAGAAAGCCTCCATATTTGAAGCTATTTCTCCATTTCCTTCTCCCCTAACTTCCTGTTCTGGGGACCCTCTCCTCTCATAAGTGGTCAATGAGTTTAGAACTGTGCCGACACAAAAGGAAGAGAAAGAGGCCTTTCCTCAGCTTCACAGTGCAAAGTAATGCCAACTACAGCTAGATAGACCATAATAGTAGCTAATGCACAGATTTGCCTGTATTTTAATCGAGGTTGTACCACTTACTAGTCATGGTGCCTTGAGAAAATTACTTGTATCTTCTCTATGACTTGTGTATGGATCTTTAAACAGGATATTAAGAGTACATATTAAGCATATTGAGGATTAAAAATGTTATATATGTAATACAGTGCTTGGAACTATTCCTGGTGTATAGAAACATCACATAAGGATTAGATAAAAGAAATTTTTAAACTTACTTTTAAAAATATCTGCTCTAATATTGGGTGGTTTCACTTATGGGAGGAATACAGGAAACGGTACAAAGTGTCAAAAAATAAGAGACAAAAGTTGCAGGCAAACTATAGGTCTAATGCATACATCAGGAGAGGGGGGAGAAGAGGGATCAACACAGGAGAGGAACGAGCACAATAGTCTATGGTGATGGTTCTTGGGTGATGTGGTAGTGGGAGATTTATGTGGGGGAGGTGTGGAGATTTAAGACTACATCTGAGGGGAGAAATCAATACTGTACAAAAATGAACAACAATGTAAGAAAATTTAAAAATTCAATAAAAAAAATCTATTCTATGCTAGATTCTTTACATCTGGAATTCAGATGCCAGTCGGAGTAATTCTGACACTTGCAATGTGCATGATTGGCTTAGATTCCCTATCCATGGATTTATGGAAAAATCTAATAATTTCCCCAAGAGTTCTCTGAATTCCTAAGGGTATCTTACATTTCTTAATTAGTTCAGGCCCTAAATACAGCTTCTTCAGATATTTTGCTTGGGAATTTTTTTGCTATTCAGGACATTGTGTCCCACACAGGTTTCACTCAAATACCTTGGAATTTATCAAGGTATTCATATTCAATTTATCAAGGTATTCATATTCAAGCTTTACTGAAACTCTGGGGAAGGGAAGTGTTTTGTTACAATAATCCAATCAATTTTAAAATTCAGTATCAGAGCCTCCCCGGTGGCACAGAGGTTGAGTGCTGGGTTGCGAAGCTGCCCGCGGCCTCTGTGGCGCCGGTTCGATCCCCGGCTGCTCCCCGGCCACCAGAGTAGGGTCCCACATGGTGCGCAGACCTCTCCTGCCGCCCGCTGCTCCCCTCAGCAGTGTACTTCGGTCCTTCTGCTTGCTCTGCTCCCTGCTCTGACTCTGGTGAGTTCTCTCACCCTCCCCTGCTTCTGACTATACCCAGTGCATGTATAAACAAACAAACAAACAAACAAATAAATAAATAAAACACGCCTCTATAAAAAAGAAAAGGAAAAAAAAATTTCAGTATCAGTCATCCCTTTTCTTTATAAGGCCAAGTCCACATCTTTAGGTCTAGCCTCCCATCAGGTTCCTTGATCTTCCTTCCTCTTCCCTATTGCCTTGTTCCTCAAGCATTCACTCCCAGGTTGCCTGAGACTCTAAATTTTTCTTGTTCCACTATGAAGATAAATCCATTAAGCTCTCTCCAATCTACTACTTTTTTGAAGAAAACAGGATAAAACCTTTTAAGACATGGTTGAAGATTTAAGGCTATCCTTTTTCAAGGACTACATTTAAGTGAAGGTCAAATATTAAACTCAGGGCCTCCCTGGTGGCGCAAGGGGTTAAGCACCGCACTGTGAAGCAATCTGCAGCCTCTGCAACATGAGCTCGATCTCTGGCAGGCCAGGGAGCAACCCACATGGTGCAGCAGACCTCTCCTGTCTCTCCCACTGCTCCCCTCAGCAGTGTATTTCAGTCAGTCTGACTGTTCTGTTCCCCAGTCTGTCTCTGGTGAATCCTCTCATGCTCCACATCTCTGGCCTCTACCCCAGCTCTTGTATGTATAAGTAAATAAATCTTTTTAAAAAATTAAACTCATCCTTGCTCTGTGTTTGTAAGAGGGTGGGAAACAAGGAGAGGATGGTTATTAAATATATATAATCTTAATTAGTTTTCAGACCAATACTTCAAGGTAGGTTTGATTCTTCCCATTTTGTAACTGGGAAAACTGAGGCTCAGAGGAGTTAAGGAATACTGCTGAGGTTATCTAATTGGGAAGTGGAATTTCTCACCGCTTTCTCTCCAACACACTGCCTGGTATATTGTGTTTAGCCTTGGAAATGTGAACTATCCTAAGGTGGTGGCCAAAATCAGAGGTGCCAAATGCAGCTCCTTTGTGGGTCCTTCATGTTCAATGAGTCCTAGCTGTCCTTTTGGCTGTCACCTTACAACAAGGGTCTGTATTCATATATGCCTAGACCCATATTTCCATGTGGGAAAGTACAAAGGAGAGCAAGACACTCTACTTCATTCTTTGCCCTGGATTTCTAATCATGCAACTTGAGGTCCCTTTTGCAACTTGAATTTACATTTCTTTGCTGATTCATCCTGAGTTTTCACCCAAGAGAAACCCCCAGAACAAAGATGAATCCTTGCTTTACCACTTCTGTGAAAATTTAGACAACTTGTCTCTCTTTTAAGGTCTCAGTTTCCTTGATTGCTCTAAAAGCAACAGCAATAATAGTTACTTTAAAAGGTTGTTAGGGGCCTCCCCGGTGGCGCAGCGGTTGAACGCTGGGTTGTGAAGGTGCCCGCAGCCTCGGCAGCGCCGGTTCGATCCCCGGCTGCTCCCGGGCCACCGGAGGAGGGTCCCACATGGCGCGCAGACCTCTCCTGCCGCCCGCTGCTCCCCTCAGCAGTGTGCTTCGGTCCTTCTGCCTGCTCTGCTCCCTGCTCTGGCTCTGGTGAATTCTCTCACCCTCCCGCGCTTCTGACTGTACCCAGTGCTTGTATAAATAATAAATAAATCTTTAAAAAAAAAAAAATAAAAAAAATAAAAGGTTGTTAGGAGAATTAAATGAATTAACACATGTTAGATGCTAACCTGGCACACAGAATGTTGTAAAGCTCAATAAATATTAACTGTAGTAATAATTATTCTAAATGTCCATCCCATCTCCTACCTAAAAGCAAATCTGATCTCTCCACTTTTCCATTTCCTCCACCTGTTGCACAGCCAAATACACACACACACACACACACACGCTACTGGAAATCACTCTTCTAAAGCAAAGGTGGCCTTAGCAACTCCACATTCAGTTGACTCCAGGCTATCTATGTGACCTTGGTTTCAATTTCTCAGTCCAGTTTCTTTTTCTGTAAAATGGAAACCATAATTTTGTACTTAAATAACTCACAGTATTATTTAAAAAAAATACACAAGGTAGAAATGTAAAGAAGTTCCATATTTATTGATATATTATTTTCATTCCCCTCATAAAGTACAATAGATTTTTTTAATGTGATTCTTTTTTTTTTTTTCACGATTCATTTATTTATTTATACAAGCACTGGGTACAGTCAGAAGCACGGGAGGGTGAGAGGATTCACCAGAGCCAGAGCGGAGAACAGAACAGGCAGACTGACGAAATACACTGCTGAGGGGAGCAGCGGGCGCAGCAGGAGAGGTCTGTCGCGCCATGTGGGACCCTCGCCTGGGCCGGGGATCGAACCGGCGCTGCAGAGGCTGTGGGCAGCTTCGCAGCCCAGAGCTCAACCGCTGCGCCACCCGGGAGGCCCTACATTAGTTTTTTTTTTTTTTTTTTTTTAAACAAACTGTGGAACTTCATAGTAATCTGTTAAGATATATATCAAAAAGGCCTCCCCTAGTGGTGCAGCGGTTGCCCGCTGGGCTGCGAAGCTGCCCGCAGCCTCTGCAGCGCCGGTTCGATCCCCGGCTACCAGCGAGGGTCCCACATGGTGCGCGGACCTCTCCTGCCGCCCACTGCTCCCCTCAGCAGTGTACTTTGTCACTCTTCCTGTTCTGCTCCCTGCTCTGGTGAATTCTCTCACCCTCCAGCGCTTCTGACTGTACCCAGTGCTTGTATAAATAAATAAATCTTAACTATATATGTATATATATATATATCAAAAGACTCATTTAGGACTGATTAACAATGTTCTAAACAGTTTCTCTAGTTCAGCCTTCACATTTTTTTCTCCTAAGAGTCATTTATCTGCTCATGAGTTTTAAAAATCTATTTATAGTAAAACTAAAATAGGAACCCTATGCTCCCTAATCAATTACAGATTGTCTTTGTATTAAAAATGAAATTGCACCAACTGGCTTCATTATACACATGTGGAGGGGTGGAGGGTGATGGCAGAATCAAAGAAATATAACTTGAAATGTGTACCATCACATCTATCAACACAGTGGGGAAAAGCCCTGCCTATTTAATCTTAAATGTTAATATCTTTAAACAGTTACACAACCTTTCAAAGAAACCTAGAAAACCATCATGGAACAAACTTGCAGTTTTGATGGTAATTATCTTGAACAGCATTCCCTGCTGGCCCTGTTGGAAATGGAGGAGACACGACATTAAGGATTCGAAAAATGATTCATCACTTAACTTTAATGTGGAAGGGCTTGGGTGATCATGACTATTAACCCCTCTATTTTACAGGAGAAGATTCTGTTCTTGGAAGGAAAAGGACTGGAACAACCCAGGGTAGATGGTCACTTCTTTGGAGTTAGTAGACAACAGGTACTAGGGGTAGGAAGAAAGGGGAAACAGACCACAATAATAATAGATATTTGCACACATCTGGTTCTTACTCCTTGCCCTAGACTGTGTTCCCTGCCCCCCAAATACGTGGGACTTCAGGGAGAACCCCTGGAACAGAAGAGATAAAAAGGTCCCCTGGTGTCGTTCCTGAGAGTTCTGTGGTTGGAAACTCAAAACCTCGCCAGATTAAAAGAGTTTCTGTGAATACGGTTTCTGAGGTCAAGGAAGTCTTTCCCTCCCCCAGCTCTTCACGCGCGCCTCGCCTGTTGCCCGGCAGTAACCCCGAGGCGTGCTGCAGCTTCGGCTATCTTCAACGTAGCTATTTCAGACGAGTAAAAAACAGAAAATGTGTTCCTTTTCATTTCAAACCTGGTTGTTAGGCCCGGGCCCCTCCCCGGCAGATAGAGGAACAGTAACTTTGTGCCCACATAGCTTTTCCATTGGGGGTGCGTTCCGTTCAGAAGCTGGGGCGCCCTTCCTAACTGCCTTTTGTGAGAAGAGATTTGGGGGGACGGTAGAGCTTTATCTGGACCAGCTGTGGGGATAAAGGGAGTGTAAAGACAACAGATGGGGGGCGGAGGACTGAGAAGTAATTAGGTGTCTGGAGCAGAGGGGGCGCATGGGGGTTACAGCTCAGGGGATCCGGTCACCCCGCGGCACCTGAAACTGTGCCTAGCCCAGCTAGACCCAGAAATTAGAGCGCATCTTCAAAGCCCACCAAACGGAAACCACACCAAAAAACTGACGCTCAGCACGCCCCGCCGCAGCGGGGTGCTCGGTGTGCGCACGCGCGCCGGGCTCCGCGACTGCCCTGGAGTTACCCCGAGCGGCTAGCCGGCTTACTGGGTGAAAGGTAACTAGCAGGCGCTGCTCCCGGCGACGCGAGGCGCGCCTGCGCAGTCAGGCGGGCGGGGGCGCGGGTTCCACCCAGCGTTTCTGCAAGTTAGCAATTCGTCCCGCTGTGGGCGTGGTGGGGGGGGGTCAGTGCAGGAGGCTGCGTATGGGGGGCATCTAACCGACTTGGAAAATTCTTGTCTCTCAACTGTCCATGGGAAAGTGAGGTCCAGGAATAGTGCGTAGGGGAGAGCCACTGACTAAACTATGATTGTGTGCGCGGCAGGGTGCTGGGCATCTCACTGGGCTATTTTAATTCTGGAAACCCTTGGAAGGAGGCACTGTTATGAAAGAGAAAACAGACTCAGCGAGGTCATGTAACTTGCTTAAAATCATCTGTAGGGACAGGAATGGACCACAGTGCAGGTTTTCTAATCCAGCAGACCGGGTAAAGGAGGAGTCCTGGAGCCCTCAGTGGTTTTTTGCAGGTCTTTTATTGGGGTTACCAGGTACACAGCAGGCAGGGGTGCTGGGGGGCCGGGAGGCTGGCAGGCCTCCCAGCCGCCAGCAAGTCTTCACTCTTTCTGGACTGTCCGGCATTCTCTGCTTCTCTCTCAGCTTCTGCAGCTTCTCGGCTTCTTGGCTTCTTCTGGCGTCCCTGTGACGCCGACCTTAAAAGCCCAGTCTCAGCCCAGGTGAATCCCATCTACCTATGCCCACACCCTACTCCAGGTGTCCGCGCCATCAGGCATGCATTCAGGAACGCAAGGATCCGTCATCTATCCTGATGGTGGAAGGGCAGAAAAGCCTGAAATTTTTCCTTACCCTACATCATCTAATCCACATAAGGCAGTTTCCATAAATGGTTACTGATTCGAGGTGTTATTATTATTTTTTTTTTCAGTAATGCTAGTAGCCGAGGCTTGTAGTGCATTTCACAAGGCCGTGCTCTCCTTCTCTAAGACTATCACAGTGGCCTTTTTGCAGCTGGGAAAAAAGTTGTTCTGGGATTACACAGAGACTAGCAGGATTGAGATTTTGTGTCCCATTTTAGAACAATAAAAAGCTCAAAGCTCAAGGTCAGGTTCCCCCATGCACTATCCATCCTTCAGACCTATGGAAAATAATGAGCTCTTCAAGCTTGTGAGCTGAGTGACCCAGGCCAGAGAAAGACAACGATGTTCTTATCGTAGGAGGTGTCCTTTGAGTGCAAGTTTCCATTACAGATTTACAAACTGTATTCCCTTCCAGAAGCAAATGGAGCTGTTAGTTCAATGAAAGCAGGGATAGAATGCACTGCCCATGGGTTTGTTGAACTTGGAGTTTGTTGGGTGAGTTTATAACTGAATGAACACATTTTCAACCCCATACTAACCCTAGAGAGAAGCTATCTTTGTGTCTGGTAATGGGTGACTGCTTTCTTATGACTTTCCCCCCTTGAGGTTTCTTGCGTTCATTTCAGCAAACATACTACATCCACTCTACTATGTACATAGCTGCAAAACAGGATGGGGGCTTCAAAAGGCAGGAATGTCTTGCTTTCCTGAAAATTCCATTCTAAGTCCCAGACATCTGGGAGTTTTACACACCATCATGCACGTGGAGGCCATGGGGTTTCCTGTAAGGCAACAAATGCATCATCCAGGGAGGGGTTACAGGACCAAATCACATTCCTTCCTTCCCCACCAGCCCCTTAGTGCCCCAGCTACTCCTCAAAATCACACAAACAAAAGCAGCTCTGCTCCTCTTCCAAGAAGTCTTGGAAATAGACAACTACCAAAATGGAAATAAAAGGGAAGCAGAAAAAACTGTAGATCAACTGGTCAGCCCCCTCCCATCCTCTCTCTTTCCAACAACCCCCCTCCCCTGAGTGTCCAGTCAGGGAATTGGAATTTCATTGCCTTGTTCCCAAAAACTGTGTTGCTGCTCAGGCTGATAAATACAAAGGCTGCAACTGGACTGTCTTTTGCCCTAACATAACCCGGCCTTACAGCCTCCGTGAGGTGACATGGGGAGATCATGTGCTGTTAAGATGCCTCTGTGTGCTGCGTGCTTGATGGTGTTGGCAGAAAGAAAGCTGCTTGGGGACTTACATCATCACCCTGTTGATAGTTTCTTGAGCTGAGAACTTTGCCCACACTGGACTCTTTGCTAGACACTTTTACTTGAATTCCTATGGGATCCTCCATAGCCTTGTGCAGTAAGTAGTGTGACTCCTATTTTGCAGAGGATAAAACTGAGGCTTGTGAAGGGGTGATTTCCCCCACATCATGTAACCAGTAAAAGACATGCTGAAACTCAGCTTCTGTCACTGCTTTCTGCTCTAGAGCCCAACACTCCTCAAGGGGCAAGTACTTGGTGCTGGTTGGGAAAACTGTCCCTATTTCTCTTTCTTCTCATAAGTATCCCAGAGATATCTCAATAAAAATGCAGGACAAATGAAATTCCATGCCTCACACAAAGATAATGAGTGACTTAATAAAGGAATGAGTGAATGGATGAATGGAGGTTAAGAATGAAATGGGATGAAGTGCCTAGAATTGTGCCTGGCATATAGTATACTCTCCATAATGCCCAAACAAATTAATAAAGAAGGAAGTATAAATCGACATATAAGGAATGGAAGACTTTTAATGTGAGCTGCAAATCCTTTAGGAAAATAATTTCACAGCCTCAGACTCACAAATAAAGTTTATAGTCTTGCTAGAATTTGAAATTCGTCTTGTTGAATTGTTGGTGAACGCTTTACTGCCCTCAGAAGGTTATCAGTGGATATACAGAAAGTAGATACTGTCGAGCCCCAGTCCACAGTTCCTTTCCTGTTGAATTGCCTCTGGTGGTGCTTCATAAGTGAGATTTGTGTTGCTAGCTTCTATCAAAAGGAAAGTGTTTTCATACTATTCAGTAAGAGATAATATTCTTTGTGAAGCACTACATAGGTTACAAAGTGCATATGATATGTTTCTCACTCCCAAGTGGAGAAAACATTAGATGAGGAGCAAAAGGTCCCAGATTGGAGTCCCTGTTCTTGCTAG
Organism: Talpa occidentalis; assembly: GCF_014898055.3. Taxonomy (NCBI): domain Eukaryota; kingdom Metazoa; phylum Chordata; class Mammalia; order Eulipotyphla; family Talpidae; genus Talpa; species Talpa occidentalis. The sequence goes on from NW_023605083.1 coordinate 58,101,594, forward strand.
GACATGTACACTTAGGCACATTATTTAAATTCAGCAAACCTTGGTTCTCCCATATATAAAATGGGTGCAAAATTACCTCACAGGGTAATTTTAATAATTTAGTAATATGTAAAATGAATAATAATATAAAAAATAATGTATGGTATGTAAAAAAGGAAGACTTGATAAGCAGCAAATGCTATTAATTTTATTTTATTCAGAAACAATAGGGGGAGTGTTGTCCCAGGCATCAAGCCCAGCCCTCTCCAGCGCAGAATGGAGAGCTTGCACACACTTCAGCCCCAAGAAGGATTCCATGCTGGAGGAATTCCAGGGGGCATGGAGGAGCAGTTTGACTGCTGGGGAATAGTGTTGGAGCTAGGTAAGTGCTTCTTGGGCCTTGTGTCTATGCCTTGGGCCTGTCAACCTCTTCCCTACAGAGATATGAATGTGTCACTTGAATGTGGTGACTGCGGAAGGAAGGAGCGCCCCAGAGCAACTGAATCCCATGAGAACTGTGCTGCCTCACTATGCTCACTGTGCTCTGCGCTGCTCAGGACAGCCTGAATTCAGGACAGTCAGCATTTAGAGAGTGTAATACTGGAGAGCAGACATGAAAATTTCTGAGCAGGCCTGATACAAATCTACAATATATAAACATAGAATGACCTGAAGGTTTAAGAGGGAGAAATCTAGCACAGTGAGAAATTCCCAAGGGAGGGGGGAGGAAGGTGAGGACCTTTGGCTGAGATATGAATGCTGGAGCCTATTTTACCCAAGATAGGAAAGACAAAAAAGGTTTACACTTTCTGGCAAAACTAAAACAAGTAAAATCCCACTTTGGCAATACCAAATGCTTTCTTTGATTTAGCCAGAGATTTCAGGGTGCCAAGAAGAAAAAAAAAAAAACCACTAGAAAATGCATCATGGTCCTCCTGGAAGGAAATTGAGCAGGTAATACTTTACAGCCAGGTTTGACTTGTCAACCAGCTCTGTGGCCTTGAATAGTCACCTTACCTCTATACCCATTTCCTTGTCAATAAAATAAGGACTCTCATACCTAATTCAATGTTGTTATGATGATTAAATGAGATGATGAAGGTAAAGTAACCACCATGATACTAGGAATGTGGTAAACTGTAGTAATGCAGCTTCTTTTTCTGTTTCCACCTGATGGAAGATCAGAGCTTAACAGGCTGAACTCATTCATTCATATTTAGTCATATAGCCTCTTCTAACATTATAAGCCCAAGAAAAACTTCAGTACCCCCTCTTAGATTCAGAAATGTCTGCTTTCTTCTTTCTTATCCACAAAAAACTTCTGCAAGTGTCAACCCCTTGGGAACAAAGCAACTGTGTTAATTAAGCCTAACTCTGTTCTGTCTGAAGACTGTAATTACCCTTCCATGTAGATGTCTTGCCTTGAGACTTCCCCTACTCCCAGGGGCAACGTGTCAAATCTCAGCCTCCTCAGGGTGGAGATACAGAATGGCTGGGATCTTAAAACCCAGCCATAGAGGACAAATTGTGGTCCCCCTGGAAAGTTGTTGTAAATTATTAATGTGGGCCCCATTTCTTTCTGTAGCCTGGTGGCAATTCCAAGGACAATAACATAGAGGAAAGCCAAGTCTCTGAGGCATTTCCTGAATAATACAAAAATGCTCAAGTGTCAAGGAATTTCCCCACACAGTATCCACCTCTAACTAGTCTGTGCTTTGTCCTTCTTCACACTTGAATACACTGTATTGGTTACACAGAAATTTTTAATTCTCAAAAAGAAACAAAATGTTTGCGTTCAAGCTAACCCTATCTCAATGGTTTCATGTTTCTTTGGGGGAACCAACAGTCATTTCGAGAGTCTAGAAAGAGAAGTATGTGTCTGAGTCATAAGTCTGCTTTCTGTCTCAAACATGACATACAGCCTTAGCTAAGTCTTTTCCCTTCTCTGAGTCTGTTTCCACACCTATAAACTTAAAGGTCTGGATTAATTTGGGTTTATTTCTAATTATCAATCACCCTCTGGTATTTATTTGGAGTTATGCTATCTGCTCCCAGAGCAAGGAGAGTTTTGAAACTACAATAGAAGCCAACATTTCTGAGACATTTCAGCAAAAGAGATCTGTGAAACACTGACATTTATCAAAATTCAAACATGAGTGCCCAAAAATAGATGACTGGATCAAGAAGATTTGGTACATATACACAATGGAATATTACTCAGCAATCAAAAAAGATAAACTCATGCAGTTTGCAGCAACATGGATGGAGCTAGAAGGGATCATGCTCAGCAAAATAAGTCAGAAAGAAAAAGAAAAATACCGGATGGTCTCACTCATAGCAGGAATCTAGAAAACCTAAATAAGGGACCAGGAAAAAGACTAATTAATATAAAGTAAAAATCAAAATCAACAAGCAATTATAAACCAGAGATACACTACGGGGGCAGGGGAGGCAGGTAGAGGAAAGATTAGGGTCAAAATAAGGGGGGTGCAACTGTATGGGGAATAAAAAATAAATAAATAAATTGTGATTTGAAAAAAAAAAAAAACAAAACAAAACAAAAGGAAAAACAGGTACATGTGAAAAATATTTATCGTCCTGAGATTAAAGTATGCCACTAACAAATTTTGAGGAGTCATTTTATGATCTGCTTTTCCTTTTTCTGCTAATATGTCAAAACACATAATCAATTTGTATATGCATAAAAATTTGTTGGATTAGTTAATATTCCTCTCAGGGACATATCACAGGAATTGACACATTAACAAATGAGTGAAGAATGAACTTTGCCATTGTTAGAACACATATTGATGCATACAATGTGATGTAAACATCATTGTCTCTTGATGTTGTACATTAATTCTTCCTATTTTTAGGTATGAGCAAATTTTCTCTATTGAACTCAATATTTGTTATACTTCCAAACTAAAACTGGATCATTATTGTCAAAGGTAAGTGGAAAATAATAAAATAATAATAATAAAAAATATTCAAACATGGCACTAATCACAATCCAATAACATAACAAAATCCAATTCATGAAAAAGTATACCTGAGAACAAGAAAAGTACTATTTAGTTCTTTGCCGAAGTTAAACTAAATTTAACTTTTTTGACAAATTTATTTATTTTGCTATGTGTTGAATATATTTTTTAAAGGAAGCAAGTACATTATATTAAGAGATAATACTGTGCCAGCTTTATTAGTTAGGGAAGCAATTAATTTGTTTGCTTAACTTTCTGCATATACATGTTTATTAGATAAGGAATGAGAAGGAGCCCTTAAGGTCAACAGCTAGGAAGAACAATGAATACATTAATGAATTAACTTTTTTACACAAATAAAAGTAGGAAATGGTTGGTTGGTGTAGTGGACATTGTTAGTGGCCTGTTGGTACCAATCTCTCCCTCAGCCACCGTGAGTATTCACTGCTAATGGCTCACACTGGCTCCCTTCTCTAGCAATCATCCTCCAAAGAAGGGGTGCTTATTCTCCCACAAGGTTGTTTCCCTCGCCATCAGCCTACAGCCCCAAATTGATTGATGCAGGGTTAAAATATCTGGTACCTCACTTCAGGGGAGGACCAACTCTGTAGTGTGATTTATGCTCCAGAGCTCCTCTCAGGTCAGGATAAAGCTACACATTCCCTGAAGTGACATTTTTACTTGACTGTTTGCCCTCCCTAACCTGCCTCTTCATTTGCAGGTTTCTTGGATAAGCACTCTCAGTTCATCACACACACCCAAATCTCTGTCTCATGCTCTGCCTCTAGGACATCTGACTTAAGCTTAAAATCATTTTAATACTTGGGGGGCTGGGTGACTCAGCAATGAAAGCTATATGTGAACTTTTTTCATTCTTTCATTTATTCCATCAATATTTATTGAATTACCATCTATGAGTCAGACACCATTTCAGATGCTGGAGATATTTACAATGCACAAAAAAGACATTGCTTCTGCAATAAACAACAATAGATGCTGCTTATTTTATAGTGGGGAGACACATCATGATTAATAAAACAAACAAAATAATCATATTTTTATAAGAGTATGTGTAAGATTATTTATATCAGGGTTTTTAAAAAACTGTGGTTCTGAATCATGTGCTATGATCATTAAATGGACATTTAAAATAAATTCAAGTGTGTACTTTTTCTATTATATAAGCCTAGATTCAATGATTCTATATCAAATAATTCACTGTACAGATATGCCTGTATATGTGCTTAAAGACACAAAGTTGTTTATTGGCACATTGTTTATGATAGCAAAAGACAGGAAACAACTTAAATTTTCATCAATAGAGTACTGATTAAACCTATTATGTTACATCCATAGTAAGGAAAACTATGCAAACATTACAGATGAGGTAGCTGCATATTTGCTGATGAGGAACAATCTCTTAGTTGTACTGCTAAGTTTAAAACAAGTGAAGTATAAAACGGAGTTTGTAGTACTGTATTCTTACATTTGTGAATGAATGTGAACACACATACTCATACTTCTAGTTTAGAACCTTTCAGTTGTAATGTTCTGTGAGAATAAGGAGGAAATGTTGATATTAAAGAAAAATAACCCCATGTAAATATAAACAATTTATATTCCAGGAGTAATCAAAATACAATTTCTTTGTTTAATAGTGCAAACAAGTTTAATTTTAAAAGCTGATAGCCAAATGAGAGTCAGTGGGCTTCACTATTAAGAAATCTTAAAGCCAAAAGTAAAAGGCCCTTAGAAATGCAATTTCATGGTTGATTTTTAACATTACTATTGTCCTGAAGAATAATCACCTAGGGTTCTTACCTATGCCTATCAAAACATCTGTGCTGCTTTATAAACAATCACCTAGGGTTCTTACCTATGCCTATCAAAACATCTGTGCTGCTTTATAAACATTCTCTTCATTCCCCATAGCAATTCTGCAAGTTTGGTGACCAGGACAAATATAGTCAACTTGGATTATTTAATAGCAAGAAAGGAAAAAATGAGAGCAGAAGCAAGGTCTGTCTTATTTACTTCTCAGCCATCTCTAAAGAGTTGGCAAATGATAGAAGCTCAGTAAGCATTTGTTAAATGGATGAAAAATCCTTCGAGGTGCTACTGGACCCTGGAAAAACCTCTATTCAGCTGCCCTATATCCATAATGTACATTTAATATAATGCCAACCAATACAATTAATCTTAAATAGCCATATGTAGTAGTGCTGTATAATTGCTGTTAGGGTGGGACTTTTTTAAACTCTGTGACCACAGGAACTGAAATCCTACTACTGTATTCTGATTTTACTTCATCTTCTCATTACCTCTAATCATCTTTGCCCTGATCAAAAGTTTGTATTATATCTAGCTTGATGCCTTTATGATCGGAGAAGATAGTTGGAATGATTTTGATCTTCATGTATCTGGTGATGTTTGTCTTGTGGCCCAGAATGTGATCGATTCTGGAGAATGATCCATGAGCGCTTGAGAAAAATGTGTACTTGGATTTTTTTGGGTGCAGTGACCTATAGATGCCTAAGTCCATGAGTTCTATGTCTTTATTTAGGGCTCTAGCGTCTTTGTTTATTTTTTTGATCCATTGGTGAGAGTGGGGTGTTGAAGTCTCCCACTATATATGCATTTTCTCTAATGTCTGTTTTCAGAGCTGATAATAATTGTCTAATATATTTTGGTGCCCCTTCATTTGGTGAGTATATGTTGATGAGTGTTATATCTTCCTGATGTATTGTCCCCTTGATCATAATGTAGTGTCCATCTATGTCTATTTTTACCTTTTTTAATTTGAAGTCTATTTCATCTGATATAAGTATAACTGTTCCTGCCTTCTTTTTTGGTCCATTTGCTTGTAGGATTGTTTTCCAACCTTTTACTTTCAGTTTATGTTTATATTTTGTGGTTAACTGTGTTTCCTGGAGACAGCAGAAGGCTGGATTTTGTTGTTTATTTTTTTTAAAGATTTATTTATTTGTTTGTTTGTTTGTTTGTACAAGCACTGGGCACAGTCAGAAGCACGGGAGGGTGAGAAAACTCACCAGAGCCAGAGTGGGGAGCAGAGCAGGCAGAAGGACCAAAGTACACTGCTGAGGGGAGCAGCGGGTGGCAGGAGAGGTCTGCGTGCCATGTGGGACCCTCCTCCGGTGGCTGGGAGCAGCCAGGGATCGAACGGGTGCTGCAGAGGCTGCGGGCAGCCTCGCAACCCAGTGCTCAACCGCTGCACCACCAGGGAGGCCCTGGATTTTGTTTTTTAATCCAGCCTGCTACTCTGTGTCTTTTTATTGATGAGCTTAATCCATTTACACTTAGAGTTAATATTGATATGTTGGCATCTATGTTTGCCATTTTGTTTGTCTTTTTTGTGATTTTATTCCTTGTTTTATTCTGTTCTTCTTGTTCATTCCTCTGCTAGTTTTGGCTTTAGGATGAGGATGCAGTGAAAAAGGAACTCTCCTACATTGCTGGTGGGAGTGCAAACTGGTCCAACCACTTTGGAAAGCTGTCTGGAGGTTCCTCAGTCTACTAAAAATGGAGCTACCATACAACCTGGCAATTCCATTACTAGGGATCTACCCAAAGGACACAAAAACAGTGATTCAAAAGAGCACCTGTACACCTATGTCTACTGCAGCACTATTTACAATAGGTAAAACCTGGAAACAACCCAAATGCCCAAAAATAGATGGCTGGATCAAGAAGATGTGGTATGTATACACAATGGAATATTATTCAGCAATCTAAAAAGATAAACTCATGCCATTCGCAGCAACATGGATGGAGCTAGAAGGAATTATGCTCAGTGAAATAAGCCAGAAGGAAAAAGAAAAATATCAGTGGTTTCACTTATAACAAGAATATAGGGGGACCAAATAAAACATCAGTATAAAAAAATAATAACAACAGTACAAAACACAACAAAGCAAAAACAGACAATTATAAACCAGAGACATACTGCAGGGGAGGAGGAGGGAGAGGGATCAGAGGGAGGGAGGGAGAAGCACTGGGGACTGTGGTGATGGTGCGTGGTTGCCTTGGGGAAGGAAATTCTATGGGGAATCAACCTGAGGAGGTGGGGGAAGCAAATATTGTCTAAAAAAATTTAAAAATGATAAATGTTAAAATAAAAAAAAAGTTTGTGGGCCTCCCCTGGTGGCACAGTGGTTGATCGCTAGGCTGCAAAGCTGCCAACAGCCTCTGCAGCACTGGTTCGATCCCCGGCCGCCGGAGAGGGTCCCACAAGGCACGACAGACCTCTCCTGCAGTGCCCGCTGCTCCCCTTAGCAGTGTATTTCGTCAGTCTGCCTGTTCTGTTCCCCACTCTGGCTCTGGTGAATTCTCTCACCCTCCCACACTTCTGACTGTACCCAGTGCTTGTATAAATAAATAAATAAATAAATCTTTTTAAAAGTTTGTATTATATTTTGTACATATATTCAACTCAGATTCTTATCCTAAAACTCTGGGTAAAAAGGAGGTCCAGATTTGATGTCAAGTTGTATGTTAACATTTTTTATTCAGTGGTAGGTGAATGACATCTGGTAACCCTGACTAATTTTAACATTGGGAGAGCCCCACCCTCCAATTCAGTTTGCAATGCGGAAGTGACTTGCTGCCAGCCCTACATAAAAAAGTCAAAAACAGTATTGTACATTAAATGTGTGAGTCATATCCCTGGCTCCTTCCACAAGAAGAACTGTACTTCAACAACAATGGGATGCACAAGCCCTACACTGTTGGAGCATCAGAGAGGAATAAGCATTCACAGGATTGGGGCACTGCAGGAAAGGGACGGGGGTGGGGGGGGCGGGGGGGTAAATTAAAAAGGAAAAAAAAAAGGCTCACAAATAATTGTGATGCAAGACACAATGAGATCAGAGCACTCTGAATTCCCATCAGAGGGGAAATATTGGGCTGTCGGAAAAGTTATGACACATATTTTCTTTTTTATTAGATAATAAATTTTATTGTTATATTCCCCATACAATTGCAGCGCCCCCATTCTGACCCAATCCCTCCCCTCCCGCCCCTGCCCCCCTAAAAGTGTCTCTGGTTCATAGTTTTTTGTTGATTTTGATTTTCACTTTCTTATAGTTATTCATTTTCCTGGTCCCTTATTTAAGTTTTCTAGATTCCTGCTATGAGTGAGACCATCCGGTATTTTTCTTTTTCTTTTGGCTTATTTCGCTGAGCATGATCCCTTCCAGCGCCATCCATGTTGCTGCAAATTGCATGTGTTTATCTTTTTTGAATGCTGAGTAATATTCCATGGTATATATGTACCACATCTTCTTGATCCAGTCATCTATTTTTTGGCATTTGGGTTGTTTCCAAAGCTTAGCTATTGTAAACAGTGCTGCTATAAACATAGGGGTGCAGGTGTTCTTTGGAATTGATGTTTCTGTGTCCTTTGGGTAAATACCTAGGAGTGGAATTGCTGGATCATATGGAAGCTCTATGTTTAGTAGGTCCAGAAATCTCCACACAGCTTTCCACAGTGGTTGGACCAGTTTGCACTCCCACCAACAGTGCAGAAGAGTTCCTTTTTCTCCACACCCTCGCCAACATTTGTTGTTGCTAGTTTTTTTAATATGTGCCATTCTCACTGGTGTAAGATGGTATCTCATGGTAGTTTTGATTTGCATTTCCCTGATGACAAGTGATGTTGAACATTTTTTCATATGCCTGTTGGCCATTTGCATTTCCTCTTCAGAGAAGTTTTCTTTAGCTCTTCTGCCATTTTTGACTGGATTATTTTCTTTGTTGTTGTTGAGTCTCATCAGCTCTTTGCAGATTTTTGTGATCAGTCCTTTATCATTAGTGTTGGGTGCAAAAATGTTCTCCCAGTTGGTGGGGTTTCTCTTTGTTTTTGTTATTGTCTCTTTTGCTGTGCAGAAGCTCTTTAATTTGATGTAGTCCCAGCTGTTTATCTTCGCCTTCACTATCACTGCTTTGGGTGATGTGTCTGTAAAGATGTCTTTGATGTGCAAATCACATAGTGTTTCGCCTATATTTCCTTCTATATATTTTATGGTTTCAGGTCTTATGTCTAATTCTTTAATCCATTTTGAGTTGATTTTTGTGTATGGTGTGAGGTAGTGGTCAAGCTTCATTCTTTTGCATGTAGCGACCCAGTTTTCCCAGCACCATTTATTGAACAAACTTTCTTTGCTCCAATGCATAGTCTTTGCTCCTTTGTCAAAGATTAGTTGACCATAAATCTGTGGATTTATTTCTGGATTTTCTATTCGATTCCATTGGTCTGTATGTCTGTTCTTGTTCCAATACCATGCAGTTTTGATGATTATGGCTTTGTAGTATAGTTTGAAGTCTGGGAGTGTGATGCCTCCATTCCCTTCTTTTTTTTTCAGGAGAGCTTTGGCTATTCGGGGTTTTTGTGATTCCATATGAATTTCATCAATAATTGTTCTATTTCTTTGAAGAATGACATTGAAATTTTGATTGGAATAGCATTGAATCTGTATATTGCTTTTGGAAGGATGGCCATTTTAATAATGTTTATTCTTCCAATCCATGAGCAGGGGATATCTCTCCATTTCTTTGTGTCTTCTTCTATTTCTTTTAACAGTGTTTTATAGTTTTCTTTGTATAGGTCCTTTACCTCTTTTGTTAGATTTATTCCCAAATATTTGATTTTTTTGTTTCAATAAAAAAAGGGATGGTTTTTTTGATTTCTTCTTCTTCAGATTTATTGTTTGTGTATAGGAAGGCTACTGACTTTTGCGTGTTGATTTTGTATCCTGCCACTTTACTGAACTGATTGATGAGTTGAATTAGCTTTTCTGTGGAGTTTTTGGGGTTCTCTATGTATAATATCATATCGTCTGCAAATAGTGATAGTTTGACTTCTTCTTTTCCTATTTGGATTCCTTGGATGTCTTTCTCTTGTCTTATTGCCCTGGCTAGGACTTCCAGTATTATATTGAAAAGCAGTGGTGAGAGTGGACATCCTTGTCTTGTTCCAGATCTTAATGGAATTGCTTTCAGCTTTTCACCATTGAGAATGATACTGGCTGTTGGCTTGTCATAGATGGCCTTTATGATGTTAAGGTATGTTCCTTGTATCCCAAGAATTTCAAGGGCTTTTATCATGAATGGGTGTTGCACTTTGTCGAAAGCTTTCTCAGCATCTATTGATATTATCATATGGTTTTTATATTTCTTTTTGTTGATGTGTTGGATAACGTTGATTGATTTTCGGATGTTAAACCATCCTTGTGTCCCTGGAATGAATCCTACTTGGTCGTGGTGAATTATCTTATGGATACATTGTTGGATTCTGATGGCTAAAATTTTATTGAGGATTTTTGCATCAGTGTTCATTAGGGAGATTGGCCTGTAGTTTTCCTTTTTTGTGTTGTCCTTGTTCGGTTTTGGTATTAGTGTAATGTTGGCTTCATAGAACGTGTTTGGTATTGTCCCTTCCTTCTCAATTTTTTGGAAGAGTTTGTGAAGGATAGGCACTAATTCGTCTCTGAATGTTTGGTAGAATTCATTTGTAAATCCATCAGGTCCTGGGCTTTTGTTTTTGGGGAGGTTTTTGATTACCATTTCAATTTCGCTAATTGTAATTGGTCTGTTTAGGTGTTCTATTTCTTCTTTATCTAGCTTTGGGTGATTGTAGAGTTGTAGGAATTTGTCCATCTCCTCTAGATTGTTAAACTTGTTTCCATATAACTGTTCATAGTAGTTACTGATTATTCTTTTGATTTCTGCTGTGTCCGTTGTGATTTCTCCTCTTTCATTGATGATCCTGTTTATTTGTGCTTTCTCCCTTTTTTCCTTTGTGAGCCTGGCTAGGGGTTTGTCTATTTTATTGATTTTTTCAAAGAACCAGCTCTTGGTTTCATTGATCTTTTGGATTGTTTTTTTAGTTTCAATTTCATTTATTTCTGCTTTGGTTTTTATTATTTCTTTTCTTCTACTGGTTTTGGGGTTTTTTTGTTGTTCTTTTTCTAGATCTTTGAGCTTCGAGATTAGGTTGTTTCTTTGAGTTCTTTCTTGTTTCTTGATGTGAGCTTCTATTGCTATATATTTTCCTCTTATTACTGCTTTTGCTGCATCCCATACATTTAGGATATTGGTGTCCTCCTTGTCGTTCAATTCAAAAAATTTTTTAATTTCTTCTTTCATCTCCTCATTAGTCCAGTGGTCTTCCAGTAGTGTGGTTTTTAATCTCCATGAGGTAGGAAAGTTCCTTGCCTTCTTTTTATGGTTTATTTCTAGTTTGATGCCTTCATGGTCAGAAAAGATGGTTGATATGATTTCAATCTTGGTGTATCTGTTGATGTTTGTCTTGTGCCCCAGTATGTGATCGATCCTGGAGAATGATCCGTGTGCGCTTGAGAAAAATGTGTACTCCGTTTTTTTGGGGTTTAGTGTTCTATAGATGTCTGTTAAGCCCAATTGCTCTAGGTCCTTATTTAGAGCTTTGGTTTCTTTACTTATTTTTTGTCTTGTTGATCTATCCATTGTTGATAGTGGTGTGTTGAAGTCTCCCACTACGTATGTGTTTTCTCTGATGTCTGTTTTCAGAGAGGACAACAGTTGTCTGATATATTTTGGTGCTCCTTCGTTTGGTGAGTATATGTTAATGAGTGTTATTTCTTCTTGAAGTATTGTCCCCTTGATCATAATGTAGTGACCATTGGGGTCTCTTTTTATCTTTTTGAGTTTGAAATCTGTTTTATCTGATATAAGTATAGCTGTTCCTGCTTTCTTTTTTGGTCCATTTGCTTGTAGGATTGTTTTCCATCCTTTGACTTTGAGCCTATTTTTATCTTTTGTAGCTAAATGTGTTTCCTGGAGACAGCAAAAGGTTGGGTTTTGTTTCTTAATCCAGGCTGCAACTCTGTGTCTTTTTATTGAAGAGTTTAGTCCATTTACATTTAGAGTTAATATTGATATGTTAACATCTGTATTTGCCATTGTGTTTGTCTTTCCTTTGATTTTATTTATTTATTCTTTTAATAACTTTTTTTTTTTTGGCCTTCTTTCATTGTTATTCGTCCCTCTGAGGTTCTGGCTTTAGGACTCCTTGTAGTATTTTTTGGAGTGGGGGTTTAGTTGCAATGAAATTCCGGAGTTTCTGTTTGTCTGGGAAAGTCCATATTCTTTCTTCAAAGAGGAAGGAGAGCTTTGCGGGATAGAGTATTCTTGGTTGGCATCTGTTTTCTTGGAGTCTGTTGACTATGTCCCTCCACTCTCTCCTTGCCCGTAGTGTTTCTTCGGAGAAGTCTGATGTCAGCCTGATTGGCTTTCCTTTGAATGTTATCTGTTTCTTCCCTCTTGCCAGCTTCATTATTTTTTCCTTGTCCTGGATTCTTGGGAGCTTTACTATTATGTGTCTTGCTATATTTTTCCTTTCGTCGTGGAAGTTTGGTGTTCTTCTTGCTTCTTGTATATCAATTTTCAGCTCCTCCTTCACATTTGGGAAGTTCTCTTCAATTATCTCTTTGAATATTTTCTCTGTTCCTACTTCTCTCTCCTCTCCTTCTGGTATTCCTATAACTCTTATATTTCCTTTCCTCATGGAGTCAGATAGTTCCCGAAGTCTTTCTTCATTCTTTTTCCTTCGTACTTCTCTTTCCTTTTCTGTTTTGGTTCTTTTTATTTCTGTGTCTTCAAGAGTACTTATTCGTTCTTCCATTTCATCAATTCTGCTTTCATTGCTTTTCCCAGAATTCTTTAGTTCTTCCATTAATTCTTTGATCTCCTGCATTTCTTTTACTTCCCTCTTTAGGGACTCAATTTCATTCTTCTGATCGTTGATTATTTTTCCCTTATCATTGTTTTCCTTTATGACTTCTGTCAGTTTTTTAATCACGGCAATTTTAAATTCTCTTTCTGGAAGGCTCAGAAGTTCTTCCAAGTTACTGTCGTTGCCATCTGGGGGCTGGTTTTCTTTTTGTGGTGTGCTTTTTCTCTGGAGAGTTGCTAGGTTGCGTGTGGTTCTTCTCCTCCCTACTGTCTGTTTTCTAATTTGCCGTATGCGTTGGGACACTGTGTAGTTGGGACTGGCCGGCATCTTGGGTGGGCTTCTCTGCTCCCCCCTGGTTCCTCCAGGAGTCATCTGTCAGTTTCAAGCAGTCTTTACTGGAGAAAGGTCCCTGTTCTAAAATGCCGATGTGGGGACACACTCCCCTGTGCGCCTGGTCTGCCCCGGTGGTGGGTTCCTGCTCCCCCTCTGGGCTTGGACTGCAGGCCAGAGGGGGTCTGGCGTGGGCGAACTTCCCCCGCTCACCTCTGGCTCCTGAGGAAGCCTTCTGCAGGTAGTCTTTACTGAAGAAATGTCCCTATTCTATAATGGTGATGTGGGACACACTCCCTGCGCATCCGGTCTCAGGCACACTCTTCTGCGCGCTTGGTCTGCCCCGGCTGTGGGTGCTCGCTCTCCCTGTGGGCTCAGACTACTTGTTCGGAAGGGGCCCGGCGTGGGCTAACTCCCCAGCTGGCCACTAGCTCCTTCAGGAGCCTGTGCTGGCTTCAAGTCGCTAGGTGGCGCCAGAGATCTCTCCTGGAGCCCTTGGGGAGCTGATTTTCCACCCCGTGGGACAGGGAGCAGAGCAGGGATGGTAGGGTACACCTCAACGGCTTTGGGGTGCTGTGTCTGCCTTGTGCCCCACCGTCGTGGGGAACCCACGCCCCTAATTTCGTGCCCCGGGTCTCAGTTCCAAAGCCCTCAGTTCCAGGACGCGGGCTGTAGCCCAGATCAGTGGCGCGGGAATGGCGCCTTTTGAATCCCGCTCCCCTGCCTGGGCGCCTGGTTCCTGCTCACTCCGGGAGGGCCTCCGCGCGTCTCCCTGCAAGCCTAGGTCGTCTCCCCGCAAGCCTAGGTCGCAGGCGCGGGGACCTGGGCAGCTGCGATCCGATCCGCGCAATCCGCGCCGCTTTCCCCCGCGCAATCCCGCTCCGCGTCTGTTTTTCCAGCGCGCCGCTATCCGCGCAGGCTTACCGGGCGGCCGGGGCTGTGTGCTGGGGCTGGTCTCCTCCTGGGCGGGGCTCTCTTCAATGGCGCCCGGAGCTCACCTCCGCGGCGGATCCTGCGGGGGTTCTCCACAGCTCCCGTTCACAGGGTGTGGTGGCTGCAATAGTTCCTTTCCACTCACAGTCCCGCTTGCTGCGTCCTTTGTTCTTGTGGGTCGTTTTGGTTTGTTGTTTTCCTCCTCTCTGCCGGTCAGAGAGTGCCGCCTCTGTGGGCGGGGGAGGGGAGCAGGGTTCTGCGCTTCCCTCCCTTCTGGTCCTCTTTTATGGCCACTTTCTTCTTCGGGCAGTTTGCTGGAGTCGTCCGTTTATCTTCCGTGTCCCAGTTCTCACTGGGACCTGCCGCTTTTCCTCCCTATTAACTTTTTTTAATGGGAGATCTTACTCGCAGCGTCTCCTCGCCGCCATGTTGCTCCGCCCCTCCCCCCGACACATATTTTCTATGCAAAAATGCATCATGACTTTCCTGACAACCCAATATTTCTAATTTAGAGGATCAAAAGATTTCATGAAAGAAGGGTCATTAGAACTGGAATTCCCACTTTCTATAAGTACGCATTGAGCTCTGATATTGTTTGGGGGAAAAGGATGTCCTAAAGCTAATTCCATACAAGCTTTGTGGACTCCACCCCCACTCCAGGCCAAAGCCATCAGGACATTGGGAACTACAAATCCCATCACCACCAAAGGGAAGGTGGCTGGAACCTGAGGGTGGGGTTAAGCAGCCAGGTTTGGTATAAAACCAGACACATGGGCTTTGGGGGGGGGGTCCCCTTTTTTTGGCTCTCTGCCAGCTTGCAGCGCTTGGCCAGCTCTCAGAGTGCCTTTGGGTTTCCAGGTCGGCAGATCAGGTAGGACGCATTAAAGACTTTATTTCCCTATTTTTTCCCTGAGTTGTACATTTCCTAATTTCCCTTTCCCTTGTAAATAAACCTTTTATTAATCTTTTGTGTGTGCCTGTAGTGAAGTATTAATAAGTCCCTTTTAAGCTTGCGGGTGAGGACCCACAGCCAGGCAACCGTTTTTATATCAGGGCTTCTCCGTAACAACATCACCAGACTCCATGTCAGGCACTGAGTAGCATACTTGTGCTCCTGGAAAAGCACCTCACCTATTTAGAAAGGAAACACAAAATAAAAGATCCCAATTCACACTAGAAAATGCTCTTTCAGGAAAAAGAAGAAAAAGTCTTGGGAGCACAGAAGACTAAGCAGCTAATTTTTGCCTGGGGCCTGAAAAGAGTCACAAAAAGGGTAAATAAGAGTTTGAATATCCACAGGGAAGTAGGCACTTTGCTTGAGGCCTGACAGACATCCTCTCCTCCATTCTCACAATAGTACCTTACTTTACAGATGGAAAAACTATAGATCACAGTTTCAATAACTTTAAACTTGCCTAAAGTCATATGGGTAGTAAGCAAAGAAGCAAAGGAATGGAATTCTGGATTCTGTTGGCTATTTCCAAAGGCCCTAAAGGAAAGGGAAGAAAACCAGAAGAAAGGCGTGTTGTCTAATAGCCAAGCACAAGCCAGGAAGTAGGACAACCAAGTATTATTCAGGAGATACAACACAGTATGAATTTTCCAGAATGTAGACAACCTAATAAATAGAAAGTATCTGTATTATAATTTATATATAACCATTCCTTGACTTGGATGTTTTTTTACAAAGTTCTGCCATTAAAAATAGCTTACCACAAACAAGAAAACAGGGATAGAAAATGATGGGGAGGAAAAGGGTGACTACTTAGATGTAGTGATAAACATGACTTCCCTTTGCAGAGATAATTCAATAGATGAGCATTCAAAGTCATTCAAAGTTTTATTCTGAGTGTGGAAGTAAACCAGAATATTTTGAAAATGTAAATAATAAGCTTTAAAATAACCCCTAAAACTTAAATGAGGACATAAACACTAAAAAAAATTACCCATTTCCTTTCAAATTTTCCCTGTGTAAACAGATAAGATAAATAGTTGTATCTTTATATTTGTTTAACTCTATCAAACCCATGATCATATCATGTGGGGATTTGGACCCTATTTTTATAACTTTTATTTTAATATAATGTCATGTTTCCTACAGAAAAGTTGCAAGCATAGTACAAAGAACCGTCAATATCCCCTTTACCCATACTCACCAATACATTTGGCCTCATCGGTTTTACCATTCTGTCTTTGTATGCATATTTACACTTATGCATATAATTTGGTATGAACCCTTTAAGAGTAAGTCAAAGATATCAATGTGTATTTCCTAAGAATAAAGATATTATCTTCTATAACCACAATAAGACTATCACAGTCAGGAAATTTAATGATGCAATTCATAGTGTAAATTCTACATTCAAGTGTCATCAGTTATTACACAAGTATCCTTTATGGATTGTTTTTTCCTAGTCTAACACAAATCTTAAGTGCATTTAATAATTCTCACAACTTCTAATCTTCCTTTGTCTGAGGCAGTTCCTCACCTTCTCTGTGCATTTGTTAACCTTGATATTTTTTGAAGAGTGTAAAACAGTTATTTTGTACAATGTTCTTTGATTTGAACTTGTATAATCAAATTGAAGTGGAAAATGTCCAAAGTTATGTTGAAACTGATAGTGAAGGGGAAAATAATGAAACGACTGATGCAATAAAAGGGCCCATCAGACAAACATTCCCACCTGGCACAATTAGCAAGTTTACCTTCTTATCATTTGTAAGTTCCCCTCTTGTCTGAGGGATTTATGACTGGTCTCTTACTTAACAGGGCCAGATTCCAAAAGAAAGGAGTCAAATGGTAGGGCAAGCCAGCTCCTCTGATCTTCTGCTGGCTCCTTCCCCCCTCCCAAAGCACAGACCCTTGTCTAACTCCCCTTCCATCCTTTGTCTAAATAGCCCTGTGCTCTACCAAATGGCCTGCCCACTAAAAACAAATGCAAATTTGTCAAACTTACCAGTGTAACAGATGCTGAAATGACTGAGTGTAAGAGGAAATCTTTGTGTATGCTAGTGGCCCAGATCTTTAAGGAGAGTATTCCTAGCTGGTGCCCATTAGTGTTATAATAATAAAGCCTGCGGACCTCCCCTGGTGTGCAGCGGTTTAGTGCTGGGCTGTGAAGCTGCCCGCAGCCACTGCAGCGCCAGTTCGGGTCCCACATGGCATGCAGACCTCTTCTGCTGCGCCCGCTTATCCCCTCAGCAGTGTATTTCAGTCTGCCTGTTCTGTTCCCCCGCTCTGGCTCTGGTGAATCCTCTCACCCTCCGGCGCTTCTGACTGTACCCAGTGATTGTATAAATAAATAAATAAATAAATAAATAAATCTTTTTTAAAATAATAATAATAAAACCTGTAACCCACTTGTTCTTGGAGTGGACTTTTCTGCTTGGTCTTTTCCCTGCTCAGTCAGAATAGTTTTTCCATAACAAAACCAAAGTTTTGCCTTTTAGGGCAGGAATATCACCAAAATAAGGTTGTATCATTCCTAGTGCATTTCATCAGAAGACAAATGATAATAGTTTGTTAACTTTGATCACTTCTTTACTGGAGTCTGTCAGTATTCTTTATTCTAATGTTGCTATTATTCCCTTTAAAATTAACTAGTTGTTGATGAGGAGATACTTTGAGACTATGTAAATATTCCATCCATCATTAAACCTTTATCCACTAGTTTAGCATCAATTAATGATTTTCTATTTTCATCATTCCTTCTATATTTGTTAGATAGCATTCTATTCTCCTCCTTTCTCTGTATTTATTTATTGATATAAATATAGCCTTACATATTTTAATTTTATTTAATGGGATCTACTCCATTACTATCATTAGTTATTTTGCCATGCAGTCTATTTACAGTTACTGATGACTGATATATGGATATCTTTGGAGGGCTATTGTTTTGTCTACCACATGCTATAGCCAGAATCCTCAAGGTCCATCTAGCCTACTTCATCTCCATGTAGTCAACTCCCCCTTAGCAGTTTATCATCTATCCTCCAATCTCACCTTCAATTAGTCCACCTTTCTACCCATCACCATCTTCAATTTATCAGAAATATGTAATAAATGTAGAAGGGAGAACAGCATAATTTCCTAGTCAAATTATTTAAATTTTATTAAGATACTCAAGTTTTCTTTGATTCAGATTATATTCTCAGTTTTGATGGAGTAGATGAGGACCCTTGGCTCTCTCAAACAAAAATGCAGGAAAACCACATTTATTTGTCAAATATTTTGCAATTTACAACTGACCCTCACAAAAACCTAATTCAATATATAGACCAATATTTTTATTCCTATTGTGTATAGTGTGTTTGTATTGTACACAATAGCCTTAAGACAATTGAGAAATTGGAGAAGTATTATTTCAGAGCCTTTTGCTTTCCTCAGTTTGTCTTTCTTCCACCTCTAGACCCTCAACTTTTTCTAGCCCTAATACCTTGCCCCATCTTGCCCTTTGATTTCTGAATATTGTTCTGTATAACATTAATATTATGTGAACCACATCATTTTTTTCCTGTTCCTCATTTTAAAAACTGAAAATGGGTAAAATTATTTTGAATAAATGTTTTACCCCAATGTTAAAAAATTACCAATTAAACATGTAATCAACAAAATTATCAATGAAATATTTTCATTCTCTTTTCATTCTAAGTCTACATTCAAAATTCAATATAAATTTTATATTTACAGCACACATCAATTTGAATTTCTTCAATATTTCATAGGAGATTTGAATGTAAAAATAAAATCAATTTTTAATAACTTTTGGAGGAACTCCTGTTTCTTCTTTAAATGTAACTGTAGATAGAATAAGCTGCTTGGACTTCAGGGATTTATAGAGTAACATATATTATGTGCCATCTAGCATGGTATAATAGGGGGAAAGTATATGTTCTAAATAAAGTTGTGCAGACTGTAAGTGACTCTGTCACTTAATAGCTTTGTGAACTTGGGCAAGTATTTGGATCTGTTGACTTAACTTAAACCTGGGAATCAGGTTTAAGCTGCCACATAAGCTTGCTAGGAATACTTAATATGAATGCGATTACATACATGAAAACACCTGTAAAGGGTCCAACACATAATGGCTATTCAATAATCATAATTCTTTTAGAATGAACCATCTCCAGGGGACCTGTTAGGGTTGCAAGATTCCAAAATAGAGATCATTCTACCACTTAAGAAAAAGAATTACATTAACTGCTTCCCAAAAAAGGAAATAAAGGATCATTCAAATACTCTAAATTTCACAATCCCCTAAGCATTTTTAAGTGTAAAAGTTACTGTGTACAAATCAAAATTCCAATGAGTTACTATTTTTTCTTTTTGAAATTCTCGACTGTTTATTTTTTTTAATTTAAATTTTTATTTTTATATTCCCCATACAATTACAACCCCCTGATTTTGACTCCAAGCCCTCCTTTCCCTACCCCCCACCCCCCCATAGAGTGTCTCTTGTTCATAGTTATTTGTTGATTTTGTTATTTTCTTTCTTATAGTTATTCTTTTTCCTGGTCCCTTATTAAAGTTTTCTAGATTCCTGCTATGAGTGAGACCATCCGGTATTTTTCTTTTTCTTTCTGGCTTATTTCGCTGAGCATGATCCCTTCCAGCACCATCCATGTTGCTGCAAATTGCATGTGTTTATCTTTTTTGAATGCTGAGTAATATTCCATGGTGTATATGTACCACATTTTCTTGATCCAGTCATCTATTTTTGGGCATTTGGGTTGTTTCCAAATCTTAGCTATTGTAAACAGTGCTGCTATAAATATAGGGGTGCAGGTGCTCTTTGGAATTAATGTTTCTGTGTCCTCTGGGTAAATACCTAGGAGTGGAATTGCTGGATCATATGGAAGCTCTATGTTTAGTAGGTCCAGAAATCTCCACACAGCTCTCCATAGTAGTTGGACCAGTTTGCACTCCCACCAACAGTACAGGAGAGTTACTATTTTTTCATCCATCAGATTAGCAAATATTAAAAGACTAATAACAAGGTGTAGCAAAGAGTGTTGAAAAATATCCACCTCCATACATTGCTATAGCAGTGAAAACAGCACAACCTCTGTGTAGGATAATTCAATAATATCTATCAAAATTTTAAATGTGTGTATCATTTTAGTGGCAAGTGTATTTCCAGTAATTTAGCTTGCAGATATACTCCCATATTTTGAAATGATGTGTATATATATATATGTATATTTATTACAGCATTGTTTGTAACACCAAAAGCTTATAAATAAAATATATGTCAAACTTAAACTAGTCAGATAATATATGCCATCTCCAGACAGTGGATTCTATGCAACATTTAACAAGAATGAGGCAGCTCTGCATACAGTGAGGTGGAAAGTTCTCCAATATATATTATTTTAAAAAAAAAATCAAAATACTTTTCATGAATACTCAGCTACCATGTGGGGGAATAGGAGTGGGGAAATACAGATATAAGTATATCAGAATGCATATACAATCTCTAAAATCACACAACAGAAACGGGTAACAGTGATATTTCTGGAGAAAACTAAGCAAATAGCAGGGGGCAGGATAGGGGGACTTACTTTACTTTTCATCCACTATCCCTTTGAATTTTTACTCTGTGCATGATTTACTTATTCAAAAAAAAAACATGTTTTAAAAGAAAACACAGTATGAATCAACATATAATTTAGAGTGAGAGGGCTAGGTTCAAGCTGCTATTTACTGCTAACATGATTCCAAATAAATGACTTCCCCTCTCAAAGTGTTTGTCTCTTTGGTGAAAATATATGGATAATATAATATTGTTGGGAGGGCACTTGAAATAGTAGATGTGAGATTGTTGTAAGCAATAAAATGTTTCCATGTGTGTAAGTACAAAGCATGGTTTGAAAACCCATGGGCATATCAGGGCATTACTCAAATTGGAACTGTGTCTTACACTTTGAGTTGATGTCACAAAGGACCTTGAAAGTTTAAGAGCAGGGGCCTCCCCGGTGGCGCAGCGGTTGAGCGCTGGGTTGCGAAGCTGCCCGCGGCCTCTGCGGAGCCGGTTCGATCCCCGGCTGCTCCCCGTCCACCGGCGAGGGTCCCACATGGTGCGCAGACCTCTCCTGCCGCCCGCTGCTCCCCTTAGCAGTGTACCTCGGTCCTTCTGCCTGCTCTGCTCCCCGCTCTGGCTCTGGTGAATTCTCTCACCCTCCCGCGCTTCTGACTGTACCCAGTGCATGTATAAACAAAACAAACAAACAAACCAGCAAAACAAATAAATAAAGCATGCCTCTATTAAAAAAAAAAAAAAAAGTTTAAGAGCAAAACACGGAATACTGCAATGGTGCCAAGCATTGCTTGAAATCAAATGGGGAGTTTTGTGAGAAAATCTGTCCCTGACCCATTCAGATTAATGGTTGTGCATGTAGTACAGGGGCTCCTTCTGGTGATATGAACATGCACCCAGGTCCAGGAACCCCTAGTAGAGGGGAAAGAGCCTTGCATGGTCAGGATGGAATGTAGGATCACACCCATATCCTTTCATGAGTTGTAATCTCTGAAGAATATTATGCTTTAAACACTTTTGGATTTTCATTCCTATCAATTGGTACCACTTACGAAAATACTCTTGTCCCAGACAGCTGGAGAACCTAAGGGGGAACAGAGCCTCTTGATACTGAAGAAGTAAATAGGAATGCTGTCTGACAACGAAGGCAGTGCCATGTATCTGGAGATGCGGCTCTGATGGACAACAGAAGCAGGTCTAAGTCATTTTGTTACAAGATGGAACTTTGTATTTCAATTCTCCTGTACCTGATTTTGTCTAACCTTCCTAGCAGATGGGTAATATTATTACATATCATGTCTCCTGTCCATTCTTGATTAATGATCTAATCTTTAAAATTCTGGCTCTATAAAAAAATACCAGGCGACATTCGGCTGGGGATGAAGAGGGAAAGGTATCAAAATGTGGGAGGGAAGAGACTATGGTGATGGTTTATGGATATCTTGGTGGTGGTAATTTTATGGAGATTACACATGAGAGGAGAATGAACAGCTATGTAAAAAAGTAGATAAATTTTTAAAAATTAAAATTCTGGCTCTGATATTGAATTGGTTAAGGATCCTATGCCATTGATTTATGCAATCATTCATGTGATACTTAATATCCAAATATTTGTTAAGCACTCACAATTTTCCAGTTATATGTGTCCATAGGCACAAGGAATTACAGAGATGAAAACTTTCTCTTTTCACCAAGAAGTAAAATAATGCTGATGTTTACTCATCCATGAGTCTTCTTTAAAAGAACTATTGCTTTGAACTGAAAAAAGAAAAAAAAAAAAAACCTATTGTATATGTAGAGAATTAAAATGAAGCTTGCAGTTTCTTCAACTAAAAACAGGAACTCAGACATTGTCCTTGAGTCCCCTATCTCTCTTTTCACTTCTCAGATCTGCTTCTCTTTATATTTGTCACATTTCTCCTGCAGCAGAAAGGTGCACAATGGCTCCTAGCAGCTGGCACTTAAGCCATCCAAATAGCTTGCACCTGAGAGGAAGATGCTTCTGTCTTTCCTGATAGCACCAAGAAAATAAAAGCTGTGGTTTGGATGATATGGCTGCTCCAAAAACAGTCTTTTGGCTAAGGAGATAGAATGGTCTGATTGGTCAATCTTGAAGCAGGGGTGAGCTAAGTGCCATGTGGGCTACGAGCAGTGTGGAAAGGGGAGACTGGCACATTGTGTACCATCATTAGTCAGGCTGAGTGAAGAAGAGGAGGTAGATGAGGAGTAGCAGCTATGATAAGGAAAAAGCAACAATACTGAGTCTACGAGACTGGGGGGATGGAATTAAAAGAGAACCGCCCAGAGCCTGAAAATTAATCTCAGAACTGAATGAGAAGATCACTGTGGTTCCATGTCAGCCTTGAACACCATACACTCCTTTAAATAAGACTGATAGTTTCCCAGGGCATCTAAAGTGGGGCCCAGAGCAGAGGTGTGGGCAGCCAAAGGGAAGAACCAAGAATGTTTCTCAAAGTTGATAGATGAAATCTTCTCTTTTACTACAGACCCCAAGTCCTAACCACTGTTTGCCATCACCTAAACCACTAATTGCTTCTCAAAAATTTCCCCTGTCCAAAACATCTGGAAGAAATTATACACTTCATCTTTAAAGTGGTTCTTATATCAGTGATTTGAGAGGGAGAAGACGGTGGGGTTGTCAGTGGGAAAAAGCATGCCCAATGCTGCCCTGGCAACGATAGAAGGATGCTGAGGAGAGGAAAGAAGGAATTAAATTTTAAAAGCCCCCTAAGTGGTTCAGCTACACCCAATTGGAGGCATTCATCCCTCTCTCCTAGGTTGCAGTTGAGAATCAATTTTTAACACATAGAATATTAACCCTCTGAATCATCCTCTGTGACACTATCCATCTACTTATTCATGGCAATCACCAACAAGGCAGCTCCTTGTAACAATCCAAATGTCATACAACATAGCCCATGGGACACTTGCAAATATAATGTTAAATTTCTTAGCATTATGCTCATCCTCTGACCCAGTAAGTCCACTTGTGGCAATTAACTCTTAAGAAAATGGAAATAATCCATACAAAAAGAACCCTACAGAAAAATATTTTCATTAAGGATTTACACATAATAGTGAAAAAATGAGGTAGACTAAATGCTTAGGAAGGAAATGATGAACTGCTAACACGGATTAAACACTAACCATGCATCAGGCTCTGTGCTCACCAAATACTCTAACCATTTAATTCTTACAACAATCCATTGAGGTTGGTATGATTTTAATTTTATATATTTATTGTTTACAATTAGGAATTCAAGGCACACTATAGCAACACAGATTATAGTTTCACATAGTGATTGAATTTAACAATTATGAAGAGCTTATAATAAGCTAGGAAAATTATTAGGAAGCAATACTAAGTAGAAAAATAGATGCTATGATATCAATTCTAAATAATATATACTAAAAAGGACTTGAAGTGTATTAAAATGTTACAAATGGATGGCTGTCCATGGGTAGTGAATTACTTTTTTCTTTATCATTGTCTATATCCTCTAAACTGTCTATCATATGCATGATTTATTTTTAATATTAGTAAAAATAAAACAGATTATTTAAAAGTTACCATCATTTACACTAAAGCACTAAAGTGGAAACACCTGGGAGAGTGAAATTGTGGGGGTTTTTTTGTAGTTTCTTGTTTCCTGGTATGAAATATTGTTTTTGAGAAAAGGAAAAATAACAAAAGGAATATTTTTAAGATAAAAAGAAATATCTCTTTGGACTATAAATCCAACAATATCATTCAAAGCATTTAGGGTTTCCTTCCTCACCACTTTGCCACCCAATTCTTTGTAACTTAATAATAGATCATCACCAGTTCTGCATCATATGAAGCTGTCCCTTGCAGCATTATAAGCCAAAAACAGCATGAAGTTTTATTCACTAGCTAAGCATTTGCAAAATGCATGAAGTCAGGAGTTAGTATGAGCAATAACTTTGGCCTGCAGAAATGTTTTACCAGTACCTCATAACATGGGTGATGTAACTGCAGACAAAAAGTATTCAAGTCCTTTGAAAGAGTATAATATTCAACTTTCAGAAGTCAACTTAGAGGATTCAAAAGACTCCAGAAATAAGAATCTTCCATAAGAATTCCCCTTTGAGCCCCAGCCAGTGGGGTATAGTTTCTGCAGCATAGGAAAGAGCAGATTCTGGGTCACACAGTCCTGTCATTTAACCACCAGGAAACAATTAGATCTTCCTATTTCCCTCCTTCCTCAATACAACTACCTTAGACCAAGCCCTAATCATTTCTTACCTGAATTATTGCTATGTCCTCCTTAATTGTCTCATCACTTCCTCTCTTAATGCTCTTTAACCCTTTCTTCACAGGAGAGGCAAAATGTTTCTTTAGAAACATAAATAAGACCATTTTATCCCCTGTGTTAAATCCTTGATGGCTATCCCACTCCATGGCAAATAAAATGCATAGTCCTGCTCATAGCATAGAAAATTCTACGGGGTTAAAGCTACCACTTTTCCACCCTCAACCTAGACCAACCTGACCTCACCAGCTTCCCTGTAGGCACATTTCAGTCCTTTGGTTCCTCAAATATGCCAAACTTTTTCTCACTTTAGAATCTTCAAACCAAATATGCTTCTGCTGGAGGAACTCTGTCTTGTCTTTTCATGGTTTCAGTTAGGTGTTAGCTCCTTTTAAAGATCTTTCTCACCATCCAATCTAATGAGCTCTGCTACCTCTGGCCCTACCCCCAATATTCTTTGCCATTGTAGTGGATCCTTGATGGTATCTGTCATCATTGGCAGTGCACATTTCTGGCTTTGTTTATCTATTTCTTACTGGGAATACAGAATGTAAGCCCTACACCTGGTTTACTTAACATGTAAACCCAATACGACTACAGAATAATGCCTTGCACTTAGCAACTACTCAAAAAAACAACAAAATAATGAAATCTATTGAACAAATGAATTAATTCAATTCCACATTTATTCATTATATGTCCTTGCGTAGAAGCTGAAGAAGTCAGCATTTCCTGCTTCTAATTTTAGTGTAGAACCATGCTTTATGAAGAGCTATACATTTTACAGCCATGCTTCATGAAGAGCTATGCATTTTTATGACATTTCTGAGTACTCTCTCCAACCCAATCACTAATCTGGCTGCTGGGGTTTAAAGCTGGAGTAAGATATATTCCTTTGACAAAGTTACAGGCCAGTGAGGGAACATTACAAAAAAGAACAAACAAGAAGAAAACAAAAAAAAACTCAAATTCAAAACAATATAGGATGACAGATGTATAAATGGAGGTGTGAAAAGTGGTTTGGGAGCATTAAATCCTGCCTGCATAATTTGAAAAAGGCCTTCTGAAAGAAAGGGCATTAATCTGCCTCTTTGAGGATAAATAGGAATTCATTATCTAGAGAAGGTAATTCTAGGCAAGGAGATAGTATCCTCAGGGCAACAGAAGCTCTGGTGACTAAAATTGGCTGTGGGAAAGTGTACTGAGTGGAAAGTGGAATGATGGGAGGTAAAAGTAGGAAGGGGTATGTGTATGTGTTAAGGCCAGATTCTACCTTTAAAATACTTACTCTGGAAGCAGGGTATTTTCAGAGTAGGAGCAGAAAGAAGGAACTCTACCAGATAATTACAGTAATCTGAGCCAAATAAAATATCGAAATGTAAGCATTGGCAGTGAGAATGGAGAGGAACAAATGGCTTCAAGAATCAAGTAAATGACTGGAAAAAAAGGAATTTGCATCTGACTGTACTGTGTTTGCCTGTTGCTTCTTTTGCTGAATATTCAGGGCCAGGTCTTAATCATCTTTGGCACAATATCAAGCAAATGTTACATAGTAAATGCCAAGTAAATGTACTGATGAAGGGTACAGGATGAAGAGAAGGAATAATTGAGGATGACTGCAAATTTTTTAGTTTCAATATTTTCACGGCTGTAAAGAGTAAAATACATCAGAAAGATCACTTAGGGTAGAAAAAGAACTTCAATCCAATTTGGGACACGTATGAGGTAATTATGGGACAACCCACAATTAGGTTCCTAGGGGCAGATGCTCAGGTGAATGAGACAAAGAGGTCAGACACCCCATGTATAAATAAAAATGTGTGCCTCTCTTAATGGATTTTACATGCTCTCCTCTTTTTTTTCTTTTTTTTTAAGATTTATTTATTTATGCATACAAGAGCTGGGGTACAGGCCAGAGATGCAGGGAGTGAGAGGATTCACCAGAGACAGAGTGGGAAACAGAACAGACAGACTGACTGAAACACACTGCTGAGGGAAGCAGTGGGCAAAGCAGGAAAGGTCTGCCTCGCCATGTGGGTTGCTCCCTGGCCGGCCGGGGATCGAACTCATGCTGCAGAGGCTGAGGATTGCTTCATAGTGCTGTGCTTAACCTCTTGTGCCACCAGAGAGGCCCTTTTTTTTTTTTTTTTTTTTTACTACCTATCTGTGCTCTTGCCTCTCCCTTCATCTGGGTACCAGTTAAACCCACCTTGAATGCCAGCAGACTCAAATTTCCCGTGTAGATTTCAGGGCAAATATCCCAATTGATTCTGCCAAGCATCTATAACTCCCTCTTTTTACTCATAATCTAGTTCAGATTATAAAGTCTACATAAAATAGTAAAGTTACATCAATTCCTACACCTTTCCTCTCTACCCTCAGTATTCCCAGTTTTCCAGCTGATTAA
This sequence comes from Talpa occidentalis, assembly GCF_014898055.3. NCBI lineage: Eukaryota > Metazoa > Chordata > Mammalia > Eulipotyphla > Talpidae > Talpa > Talpa occidentalis. Next base: position 58,128,791 of record NW_023605083.1, read on the forward strand.
GAAACTGGAAGCCATTTCACAAGAGTAGCAATTATACCTTGCTCAGAAAAGCCAGATATATACTCTATGAATTCCTTTACAAAGGCAAGAAAACTGATATTTAATGATAACAACAGTGAAAGAGTAAGTAATAACTCATCAGTGGCCCACTATTCTGCTCTAAGAAATCAAAAATTAGCTTCCTACTTTAAGCACTTTCAGATATCTCAACTTTGATATAAAAAGAGAAATTGTTTAACCTTGTCAGTTATATGTTCCCATGTAGTTTTCTAGCTCATAAAAATATTGTGACCTTACATTTCACAGAGGTCATTTTATTTCAGCAAAAATCTAATTGCTTTAATAAATTTATTCCACTGTACCTCAAACTATTCCTTGCTGGCAAAGAGAAGGCATAGGTAATTATCTTTAATTTTGTTGGACATACATAACCACAGTTATCGAACAGTGGTCGAAGCTGCACAAGACAACAAAAACTATTATTTCAAAACTCAAGGTTGCAATTTATTCTTCCAGTGTCCAAAACAGCTACTACCCCATAAAAGTCATCTTTGAAAAAAGTCTTGTCATTAGAATAAAGAAAGGGGTGGGGAGAGAGAAAAAGGAGGGAAGGAGGGAAAGGACAAGCAAAAGGAAAGGGAAGTGGGGAGGAGAGGAGAGGGCAAAGGAAAGGAGAGAAGAGGAAAGACCCTTATTAAGAATCTTTAAAAAAGAAAGGGCATCTAACCACACCTATGATGAAGAAACTAAAACCCAGACGAGTTAAGTGATTTGCCCAAAGTCATACAGATGCTGAGAAGCAGAGTTAAGTTAAAGCACAAAACTTCTCATTTATTTTGCAAAAGTTATTGCTCATACAATTTTGTTTAAAAAAATCATGTCTAACATTTAATGTGTATTAAACTTTCAAACATTTCTTTCAAGCATTTCCATACATTAATGAATTTATTTATGTACACATGGGTATGTATGTATGTGCATGCATACATTTTATTTTTGTATGTACAAAACCACTTTTCTTTATCAGATTTTATTGATTTGCTATTTGGTTATGTAACTAATAACTTTGGGATTACAACTTCACACCTCAACATGTACACACGCTTCATTCAACTTCCACCAAAGTTCTAGTGCCAAGACACTATCATGTTAGTTCCCTAGCCCCTCCACTCCCTACCCTGTAGTATAAACACTATTATCTTTCACAGAATATAAGAGTTGTTTTTGCTGTGTGTAGCTCAATAAGAGTTCTTTAAGCAAAACTGTGATAGGTGAAATAGATGCCTGAGGGTCTGGGGTGTGAATGAAGACTTTTCACTTTATACCCTATATACCATTGGCATTTTGAACTGTGCTAGTGAATTTCCTATTCAAAAATAAATTTAAATAAAATGCTTTTTCTGGGCCTCCCCTGGTGGCGCAGCTGTTGAGCGCTGGGCTGCGAGGCTGTCCACAGCCTCTGCAGCGCCAGTCGGTTCCCCCGCCGCCGGCGAGGGTCCCACAAAAAAAAAAAAAAAAAAGCCTTTTCTTCCTTTCTTTTTTTTTCTTTTTTTTTCTTTTTATTCCTTTTTTTTTCCTTTTTTTCTTTTTTTTCTTCTTTTTTTTGTTTGCCCTTTGGGGTCAAGCCTCCATATAAATCTTTTTCCTTCCGTTTGTATCTGTGCAAGTGTTTTCTCCTTTCTTTTTCTTAATAAACCTATCCTTTTAAAATGTAAAAGAAAAAAGCCTTCATGTAAAGAAGTTTGGGGTAGACTACTAAATAATGAGACTATGTGGAAAACATATCTCAGTTACCCCACCTGAGGTACCAAACATGTAAGTGAAAACATTTTGGACACTCCAGTCCCAATCAAATTCAAAAGTTCAATGCAATCACGTGATTGAGCCCATCCCACACCAAAAGGTGTAGAATTGTCCTCTGAGCCCACATAAACCAGAGAATATGAATTAATAAATTCTTGTCTTTGGTCATTAAGTTTTAGGTACTTACTTTAAAGGATTTGGATCAAATAAAAGACCTAATCATCCTAATTTCCTTAACCATCGAACCCCAATTTCTATCTGTAATTCATTTCTCTTAGTTTGCAATACTGTTTTATAAATTAAAAATTCAAATAATTTTTAAAATATATTTCCATTCACTTCTTCCAGTTTTCCTAATTCTTTTCTTCCCCCCACCACCCCTTAAAGCCCTTGAGTCAAGACTCTCCCTGCCCCCTCTCTCTTAGCCTTAGAAATATCACTTCAGTTATTAGTGTCTGCAGCTTTTTATTAGTATTTTGTTTTGTCAAATCATCTACTATGTAAAATCAAATTTTTGTTTTTGTCATTCTAATTTGCTTTAACACACATAATTCCCTCAAACTCCTTCCAATTTGCTGCATATAACATTTCATCTTTCCTTATGATAGTATGTTATTCCATTGTGAAGTAATCCTATGATTATACTCATTTTATTAATGAAAATACTGTTAATAAACATTAAATAACTGCTTAAAACCATATAGTTAATTAAGTAAAGGAGCAAGAATTTGAATCCAGGTTGTATGATTAAGCCCATCTTTGCAGGTCACCATTCTATAAAGTTTCAAAATTTAAAGGAGGCTTATTAATCATTTTTTCTAATCCCCAAATATGTGCATTAACACTCCCCACTACATCTCTGATATCCAATGATCCAGTCTTTGCTGGAACACCCATGCTAGGAATTTACTAGGAAAGCATCTCATGGTATTTTAAGGCAACTGAAACTCACTTCCTTGAAAATTCTACTCACTGATACAATGGAGATAGAGATAGATAACAATGGAGCTGTGTACCCAAAGGATTTTAGAGCGCATAGGAAAAGAGAGATGGCAACCTCAAAGACAACAAGCTTCATTTGTGTGGTCAGTATGCAAACAGATAGTCTTTCTAATTTTACTCCTGATTCCACAGATAAATTAATCCTGCAACAAGTCAAAGGAAGTATTCGAATGTGTAAGGATAACTGAAATCCACAGGACAAGGAAGTAAAGAGCAAACCATTCCTGTGCCACAAACAATTCACAAACTTTCAAGGAACACCAGGGATATGTGGAAGCTTTCTTACTAGTGGGTGTCTCTAACAGCTTTCCAGTCACTGCCCAAGGACAATGAATACTTGGCTATAGATTCCAAAAGCTCTAACATTCACCAATTGGTAGTAGATATCGTGAAAACTATCTGGTTTAATAAGAAAGTTAACTAAAACCTAGTGATGGGAGTTTGAAGACTCTCTTGTGAGTCATGATTACAAGATCCAACTAAAATTCCACATTTCATTCTCCCTTTTTGCTCTTACTTTCTTAAGAGCAATTAATGCCCATGTTGGGGCTTAGAACAACACTCAGAGTGTGTGTAAATGTGTAATAGCACATAATAGACCTACTAACACTGAGACTGGGAATTAAAATAGTCTCTCTCCGGTTTGGATTTTGGATCTTTGAAGAGTTTTGTCTAGGATAGGATAATTCCTGGTATGTTAAAACTAAATGTGGTCTAATTATCCTAGTTTCAAACCCTAATTTCTATCTGTAATTCATTTCCTTTAGCTTGCAACATCATTTTCATAAATAATGGTTAGTGTCTATTTGGGGATAATAAAAAAAAGTTTCAGAAACTGTAGCGATGGTCACCTAACATTGTGAATGTAATTAATGCCACTGAATTGTATTCTTAAATAGCTAAAACAGCAAATATTATGTTATAAGTATTTTACCACAATTTAAAAATGTTAATCATGTAATATATAACTTAAAGTGGGTGAATATGATCTCAGTAAAACTGCTTTAAAAAATCCAAATGAAATCTCCAAATTTATTTAGTCCAAGAACTTAGTCCCAGAATCTCAATTTTATAACTGAGGAAATAGAGGCCCATATTAACTTTTTTCATTTATTTTAATTTTGTTATGTATATGTTACTACAAAAAGAAAACACTTCATTTTAACAGAGAAACTCACAGAAATCTAATACATCTTAATATATCTTGGCGGGGAACAAGTATGATCAACAACACAGGCATAGAGACATGATCTTTTTTTTTTTTTTGAGATTTTTATGGTTTTGATTCTACCCCATGGATTCTTTCTTCCTGTATGTCTCTCTTAACTTCATAAGCCAAACTTCATTTATTAGTGTCTGCTAGATTTTATAAGTATTTTGCTTTGTCCAATCATCTACTACGTAAATGTCCAATATTTATCTTTGTCATTCTGATATGCTTTACAACACATAATTCCCTCAAACTCCTTCCATTTTGCTATAAATGGCAAACATTTAATCTTTCCTTGTGGATGAAAAATATCCTATGTGTGATATATACTCTGTCAGTGGACACTTTGTTTCCATGTCCCAGCTATTGCAAATAATGTTGCAGTAAACTCCATAGAACATAATTTTTTGAGTTGATGGTTTCATATCCTTTGGATAGATATCTTAAGAGTAGGATTATTGGGTCATATGGTATTTTCATTTTTAGTTTTTTAAGGTAAATACTGATCACTTTCCCAAATGGCTATAACAGTTTGCATTCCCACCAACAGAGTAACAGAGTTCTTTCTCCACATCCTTTCCAGTATTTCTTCTTTTCCAAGCTGGATTCCATTTATTTCCTGTTGTTTTCTGATTGCTCTACCCTAAAACTTCCAATAATAAATTAAACAGCATGGTGACAGTGGAAATCCTTGTTTCTTATCCTAAAGAGAATGGTTTCAGTATTTCACCATTAAGTATTATATTACCTGTAGGTTTGTGATATATAGCCTTTATCATATATATTACCATCTTCTTTAGAGTTTTTACCATAAATGGGTGCTTATCAAATGCTTTCTCTGCATCTATTGTTATTATTATATGATTTTTATCCTTGAATTAATGTAACATATTACATTGATTGACTTATGTATATTAAAACATTCTTGCATCCTTTTAATAAATCCCTCTTGATCATGATGCATAATACTTGAAGTGTATTTTTTAATTTGACCTGTTAGTATTCTATTGAAGATTTTCACATCAATATTCATCAGTGATATCAGCCTATAATTCTTTCTTTTCTTTTGCTATCTCTGTCTACTCTTAGTTTTAGATTAATTTTGCATCATAAAATATATTAGGGAACATTAGTTCTCAGATTTTAGAAATAAAATGGACATAAGTTCTTTAAAGTTTTGATAGAATTCTCCTGTGAAGCCATTTGGCACTAGTCTTTTGGTTTGGGGGAGACTTTCTGTTTTCACTACTCTTTCAATTTCCATGATTGTCATTATTTTATTCAACTCTTCTGTTTCTTTCTTGTTTTGGAATTTTTACTATTTACTTATTTTTTTAATTGATGTAAACAATTACATCACCAAATCACCCATAGTCCACCATAATCCATTTTGCTTACTTTCCCCCCTCCTGCAACCTCTTCCCCATTCTGAAAACTTCAGTTCTATAGTCTGTTTCAAGGGTTAGCTTTCAAGTTTGTCTTTATCTGACTCTTAATTTAGCTACTCTATAGTCCACATATTAGAGAAACCATCCAGTATTTATCTTTCCTACAATGTTGTGGATACTCAAGTTATGTGGTGGGAATTCAAAGTAGGTCCCTCCCCTAAGCCATATCCTTGGCCAAAACATCATGAACAGCCCAGCCTTGTGCCATCCTCAGCCTCTAGGTTATGGCTAACACTAGATGTAGCACTGGGTGGAAGTTGAGGCACAGCCTCCTCAGGAATTGTTCTCTTTACTTTTTTGAGTATGGAGTTTTACTCTGGGGTGCCCGTTCCTGTTACTATGATCCAAGGGCTTTAAGCTCTAGTTAATGAGAGTATTTTGGTGGTTGTCTCAGTTTGGGCCCTGAATGGAGTAAGGCAGGTGCTTTGCATATTACAGACTGGCTGCAAATAATTGCCTTGGCTATGAAGACACACAGGTGATCCGATTTGGCTCCCTCAGCCATTTTGGTCTCCAAAAATCTTAGTTTGAGAGTCCCAGGTTCAAGAAGATAATCACTACTTTATACCTTTATTCCTATTCTCCAATAGTGTAACCTCTTTCCTGCATGCCAACTCTGCGCAACCCATTCTATAGTGTAGTGCCGGGTTTTAAAGTCCCTAATGTGGATATGTACCCTTGAGTTAACAATAGCAGACTCTTTACATCAGCCCCCCTCCCTCTCATGGGTCACATTGCCCCAGAATGTCTCTAAACACAGTTTAATTACAGTTTTTCATACCCCTTTCGGCCATACTGTTGTTCCTGAATTCTTAAATAAGAAATTTGAATAGTTTCTCTTTAACAATAATAAACTGAAAGACACTCTGAAGTCAAAGACAACGGAGAGAAGATGTACTTCCCTAGGAACAGAGGAAAAACATGACCTAACTTACATTTCCTTTTGAAGTCTTCACAAAGAACCCTTTGGATTCAGACCTACATCAGATGAGTGTCACTAGTCCCTAAATAGTGTTGAGCAAAATAAAGGTCAACCACACTCCATGAACAATTTATACAACAGTATTTAGTCAAAAGCCAAAGAACATTTGGCCAAATGAAGAGCTGAGAAAACTTTCTCAATAATTCATACTTTAAAAAAAAATTATTCATATGGAAATATAAAATGGAAAGTTCAACAAAAATTCCCAAACTGACAAGGCAAATAATTCCCAACAGTAATGTGCCAGTATTTTTAGATGTTTAGATGTAGAGATTAGTTGAGAGCTATATCTCTCTATATATATCACTATAAAAACATCAATGTTTAACAATCATTTCTTTTCTTAAAAAAAGGTAAATAATTCTTATGTAACTACATAAAACTAAGTCACTTCATGGCCATCTCTCCATAAAGTTGTGTTCAACAGTCCAAATGTAAACATGACAGAACAAAAATATATCTTCACTTCCTCTAAAAATCTAAATAAATTTGTACATTAATAGAACAAAAAAGCTTTTTTTAACCCCACAAGAATAAAGACAATAGGGAATGATAAGGATGAAAGAGACCATTGAAATTTTGGGAGGCAAAATGCAAAATGGGCTATTCCCCCAGTGATTTAGCAAAACAGGGGAACCTGCAAATGATGTTGCTAATGTGGAACATAGATAACATATGAACTTAATTTTCTAATAACTTCTCACAAAAGCCTAAGAACTTGGAAACATCAGAATGGCAGCAGAGATTGCTTTTAAATTTGTATGTACCTTTCACTTCCTTTTAGTGAAAGTTGAAAAAAGACTTTTATACCCTAAGATTTGTATAGTCATACAATATTTAAAACTGATAACATATTTTTGAGCACATCAAAAGAGTTCAGACCACAAGGCAACTGGGTAACACAAATTTCAAATAAACACCTCCAAGAAAAAATAAGAAACCTGAGCCATTTGGTTTTAGCAAAGAATGGGGAAAATCATGGTTGCCATATAAGTAAGTAAAAGAAAATGAACCAAAATTTTAGTGAATTTTTCTTTTTTTGTGGGACCCTCACCAGCAGCCGGGGAACGAACCGGTGCTGCAAAGGCTGCAGGCAGTCTTGCAGTCCAGCGTTCAATTGCTGCACCACCAGGGGAGGCTCAATTTTAGTGAATTCTTAAAAGAAAAAAATGGGGAATAAATCAGTTTGGAATAGCTAAAGGTCCCAGACATAAATAGAATTAATGTAATTTCTTTTTCAAGGATCTCTGCCAAGTTGTATTATAATAATATCTTTCAATCTGGAAACTCTTGGGCTTTACTTCTGGAAATTTTTCTTCTATTATGTCATTAATGTTTTCCTTCTATCCATTTTCTCTGTTCATCCTGGATGTCAGACTTCCTCTAAGATTTCCCAATTTATCATTTTTCTACTTCCCATTTATTTGTTTTCCACCCTATTTTGTAATAGACTTTTTTTTTAAATTTTGTCTTTCATCTTTTCTGTTGAATTTTCACTTTCAGCCTATGGGAAAGAGTTAACATAGCAGGTCTGATGCTATTACCTCTAGGAGATTATTAAGGATGGCTTGTGGGAACTTGGCCTCTGGAATGCTACTAGGTGATAAGGTTATTTTGTGTGCTCAGGGCACTGATTGTTTGTACAAACAATGTGATTTGGAATGAACACCTGCTTTCCTTCTGAGCATCTGGAACTTCAGTAAATGTGGCTGATTACACAGGAAGGGAGGGCTTGAATGATCAGCAGTATAAACCCTGTACTCTGAATCTTAAATGGGTCTATCTAGGCAAAAACACTACATGTATTTCTATATTTCACTATTTACTGCTGAAAGCAATGTAACAACCCCCACTTAGCCCTAAGGGACAACTTAGGAAGCCTGCACCAAACTCCTCCAGATTCTGCCTGTGCATCCTTTTGCTATAATAAACAACAGCCATGATTACAACTCCCTCTGAATCTTGAGTCCCTCTCAAGAAGCACGGAATATGTGGGCAGTCGGGGGAACCTCCAAACTTTTCAACTACCACCTTTTTCAAAATTTCTGTGAATAATGTTTTATTCTAAGTGCACCTCTTTTTAAAAAAAAATAGAGTATTCTGCTCTTGTTTATGGTATACAACGTCTTCTCCTACCTATTGGAGAATTTTAACTCTAAACTTTGTAAGTATTGCTTGTAGCTATAATCTTTTTTGCCCTCTACTTGGTTTGGTCTCTCTTTTAACATTAGAGGCTTTCCTTAAATATTTCATGACACTTGATTGTCCATTCATGACTAAGGATGGGGAACTAAAAATTTGATGGAAGCTGTTCATATGTTAGCCGCTAAGACTTGTTTAAAAGTGGGCAGACTAAGAAAAGAAAAAGAAAAATACCGGATGGTCTCACTCATAGCAGGAATTTAGAAAACCTAAATAAGAGACCAGGAAAAAGACTAATTATAATAAAGTAAAAATCAAAAGCAACAAGCAACTATAAACCAGAAATACACTGTCAGGGGAAGGGAGAGGGGTGGGAATTTTATGGGGAATATAACCAAGATGAAAATGCATACATTGTGCAAAAATGAAAAATGATGTAAAAAATATATAAATAAAAAAATTGAAAAAAAAAGTGGCCAGGCTACCTTTCTTCACATGAGGTATCAGTATTATATACAAGCCTTTCACCTGAAACAGTTTAGTCAGAAAAGAATTGTTTAAATTTCTACTTGAGGGCCTCCCCGGTGGCGCAGCGGTTGAACGCTGGGTTGCGAAGCTGCCCGCAGCCTCTGCAGCGCCGGTTCAATCCCCGGCTGCTCCCTGGCCACCAGAGGAGGGTCCCACATGGCGCCAGACCTCTCCTGCCACCCACTGCTCCCCTCAGCAGTGTACTTTGGTCCTTCTGCCTGCTCTGCTCCCCGCTCTGGCTCTGGTGAATTCTCTCACCCTCCCGCGCTTCTGACTGTACCCAGTGCATGTATAAAAACAAAAACAAACAAATAAATAATTTAAAAAAACATGCCTCTATACAAAAAAAATAAATAAATAAAATAAATTTCTACTTGAAAGTACCCGCAGGACTGCTGGATTTTTGTGAATAGAGAGTTAATATCTGGAAATAGGTATATAGGCATTTACTATGGGGCCAGCAACTACTTGGGTGGGCCAACCCCATAGTTGTCTGCCCCCAAACTCCCTATCAGGTCCAGATAGGTAGACCTTCCCGCTTTCTCCAGGGAAACCATTCCACCCCAGCCTGGAACAGATCACTTTCTCCTCGTGGTTCCAGGAATTGTCCATTTTATACTCTCTTTATAGGCTCTATGCACACTCTTCAGGGCTCACTCTTCAAATTTCACTTCTGAAGTAGCAAATGAGACCAGGATTGAGGTTTCTGAACTCTTACAGAGTTCTGGAAATTATTGTGACTGATTTTTGATTCCTAATTCTACTGGTCCCAGCTCCACCTTGCTGCTTTTTCCACCCTATATATGCTTTACTATAAAAAGTAATAACAGTAATCATTTTTTCTTATTACACAAGAAACAGAGCATTATAGTAAAAAATTTCAGACAACATTACCCACCTCATCATAAACACACTCAAATGGAAATTCAAGTCATCCATATTCCTTCACCCACTATTCTTAGCATTTTGGAGCATTTCTTTCTAGGCTTTTTGCACTCAAAAATGTCGACTTACTGACATATATAATACATATTTTACTGAATTATGATTGCACAATGTGTATATTTTTGTAGCCATCCTTTTCATTTAATTAAAAATGGACATTTACTTAGGTAAATAAGTATAATTCAGAAGTATATTTTAATTAATTGTTTTAGTTATATGAATTTACCATAACTTATTTAACGAATACCATATTAATGGACATTTAGGTTACTTCCACTTGATGCTATTGTAAACATTCCATAAATTTTTTGTATATTTGTCCAGTGTTAATCTTGGGCATAGAAATCCAAGGAAGCCTAAGAAAATGTGTACTAATTTATACCCAACAAAAGTGACCACTTTTGAAGCATAATTGCTAACACTGTATTAAACAGCCTTTTAAATGTTCTTCATTTGACAAGAAAAAATTACATTTTATTTGTATTTGCTTTTTTTGACATTAAATATCTTCCCACAAGCTTCTGGTCACCTATTTTTTGTGACTTGCTTGTTCTTTCCAATTTTTCTATCAGGATGATCAGTTTATTTAATTCTTTCATAATAGTTCTTTGTGTACTAAATACCCTTTAACTCTAATACATATATTGCAAATTTCCCCTAGTTTATTATTTGCTTTTTATATGTTTATGGTACTTTTGGGTATTTGTCAATGTTCTAATAGTTTAATAGTTTAGTTCTAGTATTTTATTCTATATGTGATGTATTTATTAGTTTTCTATTAGTTTTCTCAAGAGAAACAGACCAATAGGGTGTGTGTGTGTGTTAGAGAGAGAGAGAGAGAGAAGAGAAGAGAAGGAGGGAGGAAGGGAGAGAGAAAGGGAGAGAGAAGGAGGAAAAAGAAGAAGAACAAAAGGAAGGAAGAAAAGAATAGAAGAGATTGAAAGATTGATTTTAAGGAACTAACTCATGTGACTATGGGGGTTAGTATGTCCAAATCTGCAGACCAGGGCAGCACCTAAAAACCCAGAGTAGCTCTGATATGCAGTTTAAGGCTGAAAGCTATCTGCTGGCCAAATTCCCTCCTTCTTGGAGAGCCTGTCTTTTCTTTTTCTCTTAAGTCTTCAACTGACTAGATAAGGTCAACCACATTATGGAGAGTAATATGCTTTTTTCCCAGTTTACTGATTTAAATATTAATATTATCTCAAAAAAATAACTAGATTGGTGTTTGACAAAATAAATGAATACTGGGTACAGTCAGGTTGACACATAAAATTAACTCTCAGGGTGTCAGAGCTCTAACTTTATCTTTGTCCTATTACCTTTGTCCTATTTCTGAAAATAGGTCCCACACAGTCCTGATTACTTTAAATTTTCTTCTGTTATTCTGAGGGGGCAAAAAACAAGTATTCAACAAATTTTTTGCTCTTTCTGAGCCCAGCTTTTCCTTCTCCAGATCCTGCAGATATCTCTTCAGGTCTCTGGACCTCACATGACAAACAGAGAATAGTGGATATAATTCAGCTTCATCTTGTCTGCAAAAGTGGGGAGTTTGAACCACACAGTATGCCCCATCTTGTTATCTGCAGGGATCTTTGCCCATAACACTTCCCCTATAGAGACAGTCACAAACATGTGAAGTTTCTAATCTTTACCTCCAGTAAATCCTCTCACTTATTTTTCAACTACGAAGCAAGATCCAAGAGCTCTACAGTTTCCTAGAAGCACACTGAGAGAATACAGTGTTCACAATGAAAAATCGAGCCTAAACATATGGCATTATTACTATCATTATTAATGATTACTAGTCATTAAGTGCTTTGAGAGCTTCAGATGAAAGTTTCTTAAACAGGCCAAAGTATCACATAATAAGGATTATAAACTTTAAGTGTTTCACACTTGCTTTGTGATCAAAACAAAATTCTTCATAGATACATATTAATAAATTCAGATGCCTGCTTAAAAGTGATTAATTAGGTCTGAGTTTGTTTCAGATTATGTGATCACATTGTATATTCACACTATGGTCTGTCTGCTCTAGAACCCCAGGCTTTTGCCCCCATGACTTGGCAGTAATTTGCATGTGAAGCCAGTCCTAGCTATGAATGTGAAGGATCACCAGTGGGACATCATCCCTTGCATTTTGGAGGGTACTGAATGCCAACCCCCATTACATAGGGACCAGAATGGACTCTGGGATATTGTTAGCATGCCAGTCTGCCAATCTTCCAGTCACACAAGTCAGCCAACCTTCAACAAACACTGCCTGATTTAGCTATTTAGAATTGAATAATTGGCACAGACATAAATGCCTGCTGACTTGCATTTGGTGCCCCCATTTGAATTTTAATTCTTTCATTAGACCACAGAACATCCTTTTTAAAGGCCCAGTTCCTCCCATGATAATTAGACTGTTCATACAGCACCAAGAAGGCTAAATTATTCTTTTTGCCTCCCTGATCTGGTTGGATTGAAATAAAATGACAGTTACTTTCTGGGCCAACTAGAAGAAAAGAGAAAAGATGAGTGAGGCCTAACTCCCTTTTCAAAAGTACAGATAACAGTTTTAAAAATGTGTCCTGCTGTCTAGGTGGCATGGATGTGCCCTCTGGGTGCCACAGGAGCGGAGCCTTAAAAAAATTAGACTTTTCGCGTGTGCTTTCCAGTGAATCAAGATACTAATAATCCTGGGAGGCTCCATAAGGTTGTAGTAGAGTGGTTTGTATGTGCCATAATAAAAGATTCTGTTGCACTGCAATGCGTTTATAAGCTGTTATTGAGACAGCAGGTGACTAGAGGGGAAGGGAATTCTGTTCGATATGTTTTTATAAATTCTTTGGAAAGGGGGATCTAAGAAGCCTAACTAAATAGAAATATAATTGTGATTCTCAGCAGGCTAAGACTGAATAACAGAGTGCCAGGATAATGGGTTTTATACAAGGCATTTATTCATCCACTCATTTTTTATTCATGTATTCCTTTCCTCAGCGCCCCTGTTAAGTACAGGCTCTGGGTAGAATCCAGTCCCTGCCCTCAATGAGCTGACATTATTTGCATGAGGAACAGTTGGTGGGAGGAGGGAGTAGAGAGCAGAACAGAAAGACAAGTAAAGAGGTTGTTAATATACTGTGATAAATATTATAACAGTAGAGGGTACAAATACCAAAGTAAGATGCAGATGAATTTATTAAAGGGTGGGATGGAAAGGACAAGCTTTACAGAAAGCAGAAAGTTTTGCTGAGTTGTGAATGATGAATAGGAGCTTGTCAGTCAGATCAAGTAGAAAGCAGAAAAGAAAGAATACAGATAAAAGAAAATTACAAAATATAGGAGGTATAAAACAACATGGTATATGCAGGGTACGTTGGGATCATGGGTTAGGGCACAGCAAACTGTGACTAGAGAGATAGTCAGGAGCTAGATCCATAAGCACCTTTGATACCAGGCAGTTTATATCCTAAGGCAACAGGTCGAGTAAGCTGTATTTGGTTCTTACTGGAATGTGGGTACACCTGGCACAAACCATGGTTGCCTACATATATCCCTTCATCATGCACATTCATTGTGTGACCTAGTTAATATGCTAATAAAGCATGGAGAGGCACAGGCCTAGGACCAATGCCTTGAAGCAACCACTGGGAACTTACTTCCTTACCACTATCCTTCCACTATTTGGTAACCAAAAGATACAGTTACGTAGTCACCACATGATATGTGTACCCAGCCCATCTTTCCACATCTTGCCTTCAATGATGTCACGAGACATGCCTTGCTGTCATCTAGTCTGTGCTCACTGCACATCCCCACTCAGCCATTCTAATGGCCTTAAACAAAAAAGGAAATTAGATTACTCTGGCATGACCTGTTTTACTGAAATGTTACTGGCTTAAAGGTATTGCTGCTTAATTTGTAAGCACTCATAAGCCATTAATAGAATAATCTTTTATGGAATTTTGCCTAGGACTGATGCCAAACTCACAGATTCATAGTTGGTGATAGCAGGAAAGAAAAATTAATTGTATAATATTTCCCAAAAATCAGGACACGTGCCTTCCCTTAATCCTCCAGTATGATTCTATTTTCTGAGTCCCTCAGATTATCAGTGGTGGTTCTATGGTCTCACCATCAAATCTTCCCATAGCTTGGAGAGTGATTTGTTTATTCCAGCAGACAAGGACTCTTTTAACACAGCTCTTGCCTTATTTTTACTCTCTTAGGAACTTTAGTGTCTTTTAGCAGTTTGTCCCAGTCATTTTAGTCAGAATAGCCTTCTCTGTCACAGAGAAAAAACAGCAAAATTGGAGTCACCCATTAACCTTTCTGGTTCTTTTCTCCTGTCTCTTAAACAGCTGTGACGAGTTCTTCTTGAGTATAACTGTTTTTTTTTTAACGTTGGCTCAGAGGATTAACTCTGTTTCATACATTTTGTTTTAATGTTTAACATTCGCCAACATCCAAAGTACACTGAATAAGTGCTTCCAAAGACAATTGATGGTCCCTAAAACAAAGCATTTGAACTCAGTCTGAGTCACACAAGGAATTTAGTGTTTCAAGAATTCTCCCAGAAGTAATATATCATGAGGAATCTGCAGGAGCAAGGGTCTTACAAATCAACTTTGGCAGGAGAGAGTCTTTGAAGTCATCCACTTCTGTACAATTCCACTGCAATATGTCTCTTTTTTAAGACTTGCATATAAAGATAAGTTAAGAAGAGAAATTATCTCTTCTCAGTCTTCATTACAGAATGAAGAATTCTGGTAAGATGACTTCTGAGATCATTTCAATTGGAAAGTTATACAGCCCCAGAAAACTTCCAGGGAAAAAAAACTAAAATTCATGGAAAGCCTATTACAGGCCAAGCTTTGCATTAGACTCTTAACATCTGTGACCTCATTTAACACAGACAATAATGTTATGAGTGGACCCTATTTGGCAGATAAGGAAGTTAGTTTACATGCCTTGCTATCATATATGTAACCTGTCCAAGAACACGGAACTGTTGATGCTACACAAGGGGCAGAGTAAGAATTCAAATATTAATTTATCTACATCATTTATTATCAACTGGGGCTATTTTGCCTCCTCAGGGGACATGAGGAACATTTGGAGACATTTTTGATAGTCATGCCTAGGAGATTATTACTGGCATCTAGTGTCATAGAGACTAGAGATGCTGGTAAACATGGTGTAATGCAGATAGTCCCCCATGCACTAAGGAATTATATAACCCCAAATGTCAATGTACTGAGGTTGAGAAACCCGAGTCTAGATAACAGACCTACCTAAGTGATATACAAATAAACTAAGTCACTTTTTGAATTCAGAAAATATTAATTAGTCATTGTTACACACAAAACTTTATATCTAAAGACTACCCAGGCACAAAAGGAACACACACATATCCCCCAAAGGGCCATGGCTATATTTCAACTCTGAGAATTTTGCATCATGTTCCATAATATACCCACATTTATGTGGTAGACAACACAAATTTCAAAGGCTTTCTACCCAAATCTTTGGGTAAAACCTGAAAGACACACCTTGCTTATCCTTTGGCTTTACATATCCACTGACTCACCTCTCATATGCCAGGAATGTGGGAGCCTTATCTTTAAAAGGATGGTTTTAAGTGGTAAGAGGAAATAAATTATTTATTGACAAAAGTAACCCTCTCCTAAAGATCTTTGGCAGCAAAAATTATATCTCTGGATGTAGAAGTGTTATAAGAGAGAGACGAGATAAAATAAGTAGAATATGAGGGAAGACCTCAAAATCATCTACTTTGGCCATTTCACTTCAGAGATAAGAAGACCAAAGCCCAGAGAGGTCAAGTGACTTGCAAAAACACACAAGTAATGGGCAAGTCCAAAGTTCACATAGCACTCCACACTTTACATAAAAACCAAAATCATAATGTTTAGAAAAATTATTGTGTTGACTGATATTCTTGATGCTTTATTATGCCCAGCAGCTGAATGTACACCCATTACCAAGAAGCAAATTACCTAAGTAGCCCTGTAAAGTGCTTTGAGTTCTGAGAAGAAAACTTCTCCTACAGGTATGCAGAGTTAGGACAACTAGAGTTAAGACTGTCTTAATGCTTTGGACCCAAGGATCAGTGTTCTTTGCCTGTTTTGTTCATAGATGTATTCTAAGTGCTGAGAATAGTACCTGGAACAGATTAGGCCTTCAATGAATATCAGTTGAGCGAGTGAATGAATAAAGGGTTGGCAAGCAGCATAGACATTTTCTCTAAACTCACAGAACTGAACTTTATATCCACTGAAATTCAGGGATAGAATTTTCAGAACAAGGAGGAAGAAGAGTTGGTCAGGAAAAGACTTTGAGGAAGAGACACATGAGTGAGACCTGAATGACGTAAGAAAGATAACCACAAGTGTCTGAAAGAGGAGCCCATCCCAAGTGCTGCCCTAGTGGTTAAATTTATTAAGACACAAAAAAGTAAGACTATTCATACTTCCATAGTATCCTGTAGAAATTTGCTTTAATTTTTAACACAAAGTAGATATGGAGGTTGTTGCTCCTCCAATTTAGTTGAACTGAAAATCCCCGCTCAATGCCTTGTAGCAGATCAAAGACCTCACTGAAATTCCATGGCACCCCATGAGCCCCCAACATTCTAAGGGTCTCTCCTGGATCTTATTTCTACACCTGCAGTCTTAAAGTTGACTCAGGACAACAAAACCCCTTTCACAATGTTACCCACCCTGCAAGAACACACACACACACACACACACTCAAATCCACACAAAATGAGTTGTGGATACTGACAGACAATACTGAAGATTGAGGGATTTGGAGAAAAGGAGATTGAAGGAGTTTTCCTTACTTAGAAAAGAACAAATTTGGCATTGAACAATTGGCCTCTATTTAAAAATGTCTTTTCGGCATCTCACTATAGAAGACTACTGACCCAACACCTCACAGCGTCTTTTACACCATCTTCCCAGCTTTTCTCAGTCCCTCTTGCCAGACCCCAGCCCTCCTTCTCTTTTGCTCTTTACCTCTTCATCCCTCCTGCCTGTTTGCTCTTAGGAGTAGAACAAATTCTCCCTATCTTCCACAGAGAAGCTTGGCAGTATCTGTTACTACCTTGGCTCTTACACTTTGAACCCCACCTTCCATCTAGCCAGATTCTCAAGGCATTTTTAATCACCCAAGAGCAAACTCAGTGTCAGTTATTTGATACATTTTTTCCGCTGCGTTACACCAGGGAATTACAGTATCAGTTTGACTGGGACAGAGGAGCACTGAAGAAGGACACCCAAGCCAATCTTGCATAAGGTGTTGGAGGAAGGCTTTGCAAAGAAGGTGACATCTGAATGAGGAATAAGAATGGGCAGGCAAGAAGGAAGAAAGCACAAACCACCAAGCTTGGCATATTTAGCATTTAATGCAGAAGAATCTACATATGTGGAGGTGAAGTGGAGAGAAGTTAATGCATCAGCTAAGGGTTTTAGTTGCATTCGGAAAGCAATGTGGAACTGGTAAAGGAAACTGAAGAATAACACAATAGATTTGTACTTTTTTTCTTTCTAAAAATCACTGCAAGGACTCCTTGGAGGGTGGACAGATTGGAGAAGGGTAGAAAGGCTGAGGGAGCATGCCTATAAATCGGGGAGGGGAGATAGAGTGCCAGGTGCTGGCTGTGGAGACGGAGAAGAGGGGATGAATAGAGAGCTAGGTGACAGGCAGACTAGACACAAACTGGTGATTGATAGGGGGGTGAAGAGGTAGGAGTCCAGGGACTATAAGGATCACAGTGAGGATTGGATTAGGATCATAGCAGATTTCAGCTGGGCACCCATACCATGCACTATGAGGTGGGGAACAAAAAGAGCCACAAACAGGTTTGGGGCAGCTGATGGCTCCATTCCCTCTAGTCCTCCCAGGCTGCCCATGGCTCCCAGCCTGCAGGGCATTTGCTCCTCCCCGCTGCCTGTCAGCTACAGGTGGAATCACCATCCTAAGCTCTGTGATATTTTTTGAGTACTTCCTCTCCTTGCTGATGGCTGGTGACTTGTCTCCCCACAGAAAGGGAGGCTGGAGTAGCTGGAGAGAGAAGAGGGCACAGAAGGCATTATGAGGAATTTTGAAACTACTTAATGGCTATGTGACCCCAGTCTCTCTGAACCTTAGATGCTCTGTGTACAATTTGGTGGTGAGGGAGAAAGAATACTTAATTCAGACATGTGTTTTAAGGGTTTCACATAATGCATGTGGAAATGATTCTGTAAAGTAAAATCTTCTAAGAGAAGTAAGCTGAGATTCTTCTCTGACCCCCAATTCTACTCAGGAATGATAAGGGGGATCATGGAGATGTTTTTTGTTGAAGTTAGATCCATCTTTGTTGACTCAGAGTCCCTTTGTAGTGAAAATAGGCCCTGGAAGGAGAAGAATGTATCATTAACGCAATAATGTCAGGGTTAATATTTCACAACACATAAGGTCAAAGTCATTTTATTTGGAGGAATTTCATGTTATACAGGACTGTCTGATCTTCACAAGAAAATAAATCTTGTACAGACATTTGCCTTAAGATTAATCAGGAGCAAAGACAGCTCATCATTACTGACAAAGACAAATCACTGACAGAAAAACCAAACTGAAGTCAAGTTCTCACTGCTCCCAGAATTCATCCCCAGAAAGCCTAGCCTGTTGCCTCACCATGCTACTCCCTTCAGTATTAGCAGGAGCTGGGCGGAGAAAACTTCTATTCATGCCCAGCTACTGCCTGCAGTGAGGTTTGCAAAACAAGAAGGACAAGGTATTAGGACTCTGTATTGGAAGGGATAGAGTTTTTGGTGGGAGGAGAGTATGGACATCACACGGGAGACATCTTTAAAGGGGTACTGCAAGAGAGAACAGTAAAGGTTGGGGATACACAGGAGAATAAGGATGCACCCAGGTTGGAAAAACCTCCTTCAAATGCCTTGACAGAAAAATTTGTTCCCTACTCCTGGTGCAGTCAAGTGACAATTTAGCCAGAGTTCAAAATATCTGTCCTTCATCTTGATACTCTGCAACGATTTATATGCTCTAGTCAGAACAGTTCAAACCTCCCTCAGAATTCAGGCAGGACTCTGTTTGAAGAAGTCAGACTCTTTATTTACCTAATCTGGCAGAAGCTCCCTGTTGCCCTTGGGATTCCCCAGAGAACGAAGATTAAAGAGAAGTCAATGCCAGCCCCAACCAGGAAACTCTGAGCCAGTGGCCTTGTTCCCAAACCTCCTTGTTCCCCAGTTTGGTAAAGATACTTGCAACAGAACAAATAGGAAGACTCTAACCTTTTTATCCAGGACATTCTGGCACAGGGGTATTCTCAGGGACAAAGAGGCTCAGAGAAGAATACCACCTCATCCCAGACAGTGCAAGAGGGAGTAAGAAATCAAGGTTGGGCCTCCCTCATGGCGCAGCCGGTTGAGCACAGTGCTGTGAAGCTGTCTGCAGCCTCTGCAGCGCGGGTTCAACCTGACCGGCCAGGGAGATACCCACATGGAGCAGCAGAACTCTACTGCTGTGCCCACTGTTCTCCTCAGCAGTGTGTTTCCTCAATCTGCCGGTTCTGTTCCCCGCTCTGTCTCTGGTGGGTCCTCTCACCCTCCCGCACGTCTGGCCTGTACCCTAGTTCTTATATAAATAAATGAATGAATCTTTAAAAAAAAAAAAAAGAAATCAAGATTATGTCCAATTGTGTACAAAGCCACACCAGTGTACAAGTTTGCTAAGCAAGAAACCCAGCCTGAAATGTTTGTCCCTTTCAGGCATGAACTGCCTCTGGTTGCCCTTCCCCTAAAACCACCTCCCTATCCCAAACATACACACACACACACACACACACACACACACACACACGCACACCCCTGTATGTTCTAAACACATTCCAACACAATAACTAGAAATGGCCTTCCTTCTGTAAACTTGACTATTCTGAACACCACCCCTGGCCTTGATCTTGTAGTGGTTCTGGGAAGGGGAGATCCTGCTGCTGCTGCCCAAAGGCACTCTCAATGTGGTGAGGAGCCGGTCCTTTGACAGGTAAGAGTCAGAGAGAGCATGTGACAATCACCTGCTCTCAAAGAGCTTCTCAATTCTGAGGTCTTGGAACCCCTCCACAGAGACCCAACAGTCCTCTCCACTCCATACTGGGAGTGGGTGCCTGTGAAGAGGAATGTTCCCAGGTGGGGGGCATGTGGGATGAATTAGGGGAAAGGAAACAAAAAGGGACTCACTGATACCATGATCATCTCCACTTCTTTCGTGGACTGAAGCCTCCCTCCCCCTGCCTAGCTGCCTGTTGTCCTGAGTACCAATGAGGGCATAGGCAACAGAGATGGTGAGTGTGGCTGTAAGGAACTAGCAGGGTGACAGCTAGTAACCCGGCTGCACATGAGGGTGGCCAGCTGCCAGTCGGCCCCTCCCAGAGGCATCCAGCTGGTTACAGCTCTAAAACAGAGGAGCAGTGGCTCTTGGACTGTCTCAAAGGGATAAATCCAGGGTCTCCACAACACACTGGCTTCCAACATCCATCTAAACATTAAGGTGAGTCCAAGTGGAACTTTCTAAATGCCCTGAGTCTCAGCCCAGCTGGTGTGTCTAGACTGAAAAAAAAACAAAAACAAAAACAACAAAACAGAGCATTCAAAGCTTATCGCCACAGTTGAAGCAGAGGGAACCCAAAGAGTTCACAAACTAATTCCATTCTATTGTGCCATTACACCTGCCTAACAACCCAGAGGAAGACTGCCAACTCCTTGTAAGGTAGGGAGAAAAAAAGTGCCTCTGTCACTTTCTAGCAACATATCCTTAGCAATGTATTGAACTTAATTTAAATTACTTCAATTTTTCTCATTCATCAAATGGAGTTAAAAACAGAACCAACTTCATGGGATAGTTGGGATAATTAAATAAGTTAATTCAGTTAATAAGTCAAAACAGTGGATGACCACATAGAAAGTGTTCAGTAAATGCTAACTATTTGTTATTTGCTATGAGAATTAATAAAATAAGAGCAGTTGACATTTGTTGCATGTTGACCATGTTTCTGGCACTGGCCTTGGTCTTTGGTAAGAATTACTTTGGGGATAATGTGGAATGCATACTGCATGCAGTCACTAATACGTCAAGAACCCTCAATAAATGGCAGCCACAAGCAATACAAGTCACCTTTCCCCCATTCTACACAGGAAGATATGGTTAATATTCAGATGGTTTATGACCTATCCAAGGTTATAAAGCTAGTAAACAAGAATATTAGATTCAAATCTAGGTCTTCCAGAAAACAGATCTGTATGATATTACAACTCTCATCTCCTTGTACACAGCCTCTGTAGAGAAAACTGGCTTCCCTTCAAGAGAGCTGCCAGAGAATACATCTGCTGCTCAGATGGCCACTCTGCACACAGCTGAAATCAACACATACACTGGGAAGGAATGAATTTGCCTCCTGATGACTTCCCCCTCATGTACCATGAGTCAGGCTCTGACACGCACAGATGCATGAAGGAAATGAACTGGGGTCATGGATATTCAACAGAGTTGATTTGACTTCAACTCCAACAGGATCCCAACTTATTCTATGGGACTGGGATGTGGTTACGGATATATCTTTTATTGAAGCAACATTGCATTACTGCATTATGTAAGTGATTTGCACACCACTGCAAGTCACCAAGTGTATATACTATATTAAGTCCACCTCTAAATGCCCAATTCTATCCTTCACCATACAATTGTCCCCTTTGTCCTTATTTACCCACATCCCTTCGCACTTCCCTTTTGGTAACCACTAACCAGTCTTATAATCCAAAAGTTTATATTCATTTTACTTAGTTCACCTATTTGTTTTCTCTATATACCATACATGAGTGAACTCATACGATGTTTGTCTTCCTCTGACTTATTTCACTTAGCATAACACCCTCTAGGTCCATTCATTTGTTGCAAATAGGATTTCATCTTTCTTTAGAGCTGAATAATATTCCATTGTGTATCTTATTTTTCTAAGTAGGTTGTGTTCAGTTCTTGGCTATTATAAATAGTGAGGCAACAAATATTCATCTCCTCAAACCAGTGTTTTTGGATTGGGGTGGGGGAGGATACCCAGAAGTGGTACAATTGTATCATACAGAACTTCTATTTTTAAGTTTTCTGGAGAATCTCTACACTGCTCTCCATGACTGCACCAATTTACATTCCCACCAACAAATGTATAGGATCCCCTTCTCTCCACATCCTTGCTAATACTTGCTTTTTTCTTGTCTTTTTTTTTTTGTGTGTGTATACACATTTAATTTTATTAAACAAAGAAACTTGTACATTTTTAATATTTAAAACTTAGCATCCAGTGAAATAGAAAATTTTAAATAAGAACAAAATTACAATAGAGAATGTCAATTCCAAATATGATCCTGCAGGTTCTGCTGATTCTCCTAATATAAGCCATCCTCACAAGAGTGAGGTGGATCTTCCTAGGGAGCACAACTGGCCCCAATCTTGGCTCTGTCCTTCTACCCAAATGTCCCAATGCTGAGATTCTGTGGTAGAACCCAGCAGAAAAGAGCCCCGAGTCTTCCCTAAATTGAGCAAAAAGAGTCCACAACCAGCCAGCTGAGAGATAACAGGTGTTTGCCTGCATGTTACCTATCCAAGGCAATGTTTCTGGAAGAAATGACCTTTGGACTGTGGGGAAGTCACTTATCCTATTTAAGCCACAGTTTCTTTATCTGTAATCTGTAGTTTTGAAATACTAAGGTCCATACAATAGATCAAATAAGAGAATGGTAATTACAGCACAGGGGCTGGCACCCACTAATGCAAGCAGGAGGAGTGTAAGTGTAAGCCCCACTTATCATAAAAGGTAGAGAAGCTACATGGCAGAAGGTATGAGGTGGCAACCATGGAGAGATGTGAGCAGTGAGGTAATAAGGACACAAGGGAACTGTCTTTACATTTGATGCCCAAATATTTAGAAGGCACATACTTAGAAGGACCCAGAAGCAGACATATGCTGGGATTGTAATTACCTGCTTGTTAAGAGCCAACCAAGTTTTCAGAACTTTCTCAGACTGCTTATTAAACATGGTCTTTATTAAAAATGATATAAATTACAACTAAGTTACATTAAAAGCAATGGTAAATATTCAAAACTCATCACTTGTTATTTCACTATCTTCTATGTTTTTGAGGTAAATTACATTAATAATATCTGTATTGTGGAACTATTGTATCAAAGTGTCCCTTGCAATCAGTCAGAGAGTATTTACACAAAAGAAATGGGCAAACCTACAGATCATGACCTCCTCCCTGTCCTTGAGAGCCAGCTGATAGACATTAACAGAACACCACTGCCAGAGAGTCTCTCTTTCTCCTCTTCTACTCCAATGCTTCCTAAGAAATGGGATTTTGTGAGACTTCAGTCATGCTGTGTTTAATGCTTAGGTAGTGCTTTCTCTGTTAATTAAATCTCTTTCCACGACTTAGTATTAAGAGTGCTTATAAGACATTTCTTGACACTAACAGTCCCAAAAATACTGAGAGGACGTATTTCTGCAGTGACTCATACAATATGGGGTGCTTTACAAAGTGTGCAGTTGGAGTGAAGTTACACAAGATAACACTGAAAACATAATATAACCTTAGAGCCTTTTCTTATCCTCTTAACCTTCAGAACATTCCTGTAAGTGTTCAGTTCAACAAACAGTTACTTCATACCACAGTCAAGATAGTAGGATGGGGAATAAGGAAAATGCTTAGTCCTATTCTCAGGAATTTTGCAGCATGGTGAGGGGAGTGCTCCCTCACCATCACATTAAGGCCTACACTGATCTCTTTATTTTAAATTATATCCCCACCCCTGGCACTCCTAATTCCCTTTACTCCTATTTTCTCCACAACACTTGTCACTTTCTAAATACTATATAATTTATTTATGTTTCAAATGCCCAGGAAGTGGAAAGAACTGTATTTGATTGCCTAATTCTACTACATCCAGTATTAAAGCATGTGGCACCAGTGTCTGATTATTTTTTTCCCTGTAAAATACCCACAGGTCCAACAGATCAAGTACCCATTAAGCAGTGAGAAAGCCCTGTAGCTTGTACACATACACATCAGAGGACTCCCTGCTTCTTCCTCTCTTTCAATATCATTCACAAAAAACTGGCCCAGTTCACCAGCTTAAGCTCATGTCCAGGGCCCTTCTTCCTAGTTGGTCTTGCCCTATTTTCATGCCTGATTTTCTGTACTCCACCTCCAAGTTTCCTGAGTGATAAAACTACTCTTTATCTCCTCCCTCAGTCACTAGCAACTATCATTCTACTTTTTGTCATTATGATTTTAAGGGTGTTGGGTGATATGCCCTGAGAGGAAGCCTATAGAAGGTTTCATTTCTTTTTTTTTTTAGAAGGTTTAATTTCTTATCCAGCTTTTGCCAGGTCTCTTTAAGACCATATCAATCAATGTATTTATCAGAGAAGTCATCTTGGACCCTCATCTTCTTGAGGGTTGGAACAATCCACTGTCATAATACATCAACTGCTGAAGCTACCTCAGCTTACAAAAACAGTTATTAAAGCATTGTTTATAATAGCAAATCATTGGAAATAACCTAAATGTCCA
This sequence comes from Talpa occidentalis, assembly GCF_014898055.3. NCBI lineage: Eukaryota > Metazoa > Chordata > Mammalia > Eulipotyphla > Talpidae > Talpa > Talpa occidentalis. The sequence goes on from NW_023605083.1 coordinate 58,153,491, forward strand.
GAAAAGGGGAATGTTTATGAATATAATCACCCACTGATAGATGCACTGTTCCTGCCTGCTGAGCTCACCAGGGTAAAGAGAAAAGACAAATTCAGATTATTTATTGTGAGGAGGTTAACTGGGAGGTCACTGTGCACCACAATATAATCTGCTCTCGTTCTATTTGCCCTGCAATTATACTTTCCCAAGTGAACTTCATTGACTTATTTGGGGACATTCTATAGGGAACATCTCTATTGGAATAGACTTTGTCAGTCCCCAATTCAATCAGCTGTGTGTAGGGAAGCAACTACGTCTTCTCCAAAGTAGAGAATGTTGTTCTGGTCTCTAATAAATTTCCCTTCAGTCTGTCTAACTCAATAGAATATTATGCAATTTTTAAAAGCAGAATTTACCAAACATTTTTAAAGACAAGGAGGAAATATTACAAAATTTTAAAACATGAAATTGAGTCTATAGTCTGACTCAATGAGGTTAAAAACAGAACCAACTTCATGGGATAGTTGGGATAATTAGATAAGTTAATTCCATTAATAAGTTAAACAGTGGATGACCACATAGAAGGTGTTCAGTAAATGCTAACTATTCGTTATTTGTTATGAGAATAACATGGATGAGTCTTAAAGACATTAAGTGAAATAAGTTAGTCACAAAAGGACAAATGCCATATGATTCCTCTACTATGAGATACACAAAAAGGTGAAACTCAGAGTCAGAAAGTAGAATGATGGTTGCCAGAAGCTAGGTGGAGGAGATAAAGAGTAGCTACTGTTTAATGGTTTCAGTTTAACAGTTTTGGTTTTGTAAGAAGGAAAAAATTCTGGAGATTAATGGTGGTATTACTTGTACAACAATGTGAATATACTCACTACAACTAAATTGTACATTTAAAAATGGTTACAACATAAAACAAAAACAGACAATTATAAACCAGAAACATTCTGCAGGGGAGGAAGAGGGAGAGGGATCAAAGGGAGAGAGGGAGGTGAACAGGGGACTATGGTGATGGTACACAGGTGAATTGGTGAAGAAAATTCTCTGAGGGGGGGAAGCAAACATTGTTTAAAAATGAACAATGATGTAAAATATATATATAAATAAAATAATAAAAAATAAAAATGGTTTTTACAACAGTAAATTTTGTAATGTATATTTTATCACAGTTTTAAAAATTAAATCAAAAGTACTATCTCAGATGTGTGCATATATATGTGTGTGTGTCTGTGTGTGTTTAGGCCTATTGTTACTTCCCAAATGTTTTTCCTTTAGCTAGTGCAAGGATAAGCAAATGGCTTCTCCAGTCAAATCCAGCCTCTCATCTGCTTTTGTAAATAAAGTTTTATCAGAACATAAATCTGAAGAAGAAGAAATCAAGAAAACCATTCCTTTTATTATTGAAACAAAAAAAATCAAACACTTGGGAATAAACCTAACAAAAGAAGTAAAGGACCTATACAAAGAAAACTATAAAACACTGTTAAAAGAAATTGAAGTAGACACAAAGAAATGGAAAGACATCCCCTGCTCATCGATCAGAAGAATTAACATTATCAAAATGGCCATCCTACCAAAAGCAATCTACAAATTCAATGCTATTCCAACAAAAATTTCAATGTCATTCTTCAAAGAAATAGAAAAAATATTGATGAAATTCATATGGAGCCACCAAAACCCCCAAATAGCCAAAACCCTCCTGAAAAATAAAGAAGGGAATGGAGGCATCACGCTCCCAGATTTCAAACTATACTACAAAGCCATAATCATCAAAATTGCATGGTATTAGAACCAGAACAGACACATAGACCAATGGAACTGAATAGAAAACCCAGAAATAAACCCACAGATCTATGGTCAACTAATCTTTGACAAAGGAGCTAAGAATATGCACTGGAGCAAAGAACGTTTGTTCAATAAATGGTGCTGGGAAAACTGGGTCGCTACATGCAAAAGAATGAAGCTTGACCACTACCTCACACCATGCACAAAAACCAACTCAAAATGGATTAAAGTACTAGACATAAGACCTGAAACCATAAAATATATAGAAGGAAATATAGGCAAAACACTACATGACATGCACCTCAAAGACATCTTTACAGACACATCACCCAAAGCAGTGATAGGGAAGGCAAAGATAAACAGCTGGGACTACATCAAATTAAAGAGCTTCTGCACAGCAAAAGAGACAATAACAAAAACAAAGAGAAACCCCACCGACTGGGAGAAAATTTTTGCACACAACACTAACGATAAAGGACTGATCACAAAAATCTACAAAGAGCTGACGAAACTCAACAAAAACAAAGAAAATAGGGCCTCCCCGGTGGCGCAGCAGTTGAGCACTGGGTTGCGAAGTTGCCAGCAGCCTCTGCAGAACCGGTTCCATTCCTAGCTGCTCCCCAGCCACTGGAGGAGGGTCCCACATGGTGCACAGACCTCTCCTGCCGCCCGCTGCTCCCCTCAGCAGTGTACTTCGGTCCTTCTGTCTGCTCTGCTCCCGTCTCTGGCTCTGGTGAATTCTCTCACCCTCCCGCGCTTCTGACTGTACCCAGTGCTTTTATAAATAAATAAATAAATCTTAAAAAAAGAAAAAGAAAGAAAATAATGAAGTCAAAAAATGGGCCAAAGAGCTAAAAAGAAACTTCTCCAAAGAGGAAATACAAATGGCCAACAGGCATATGAAAAAATGTTCAACTTCACTTGCAATCAGGGAAATGCAAATCAAACTACAATAAGATACCATCTCACACCAGTGAGAATGGCACATATTAAGAAAACTAGCAACAGCAAATGTTGGCAAGGATGTGGAGAGAAAGGAACTCTCCTGCACTGCTGGTGGGGGTGCAAACTGGTCCAACCACTATGGAAAGCTGTGTGGAGATTCCTTAACCTACTAAAGATAGAGCTTCCATATGATCCACCAATTCCACTCCTAGGTATTTACCCAAAGGACACAGAAACATTAATTCCAAAGAGCACCTGCACCACTATGTTTATAGCAGCACTATTACAATAGCTAAGCTTTGGAAACAACCCAAATGCCCCAAAATAGATGACTGGATCAAGAAGATGTGGTACATATGCACATAGGAATATTACTCAGCATTCAAAAAAGATAAACACATGCAATTTGCAGCAACATGGATGGAGCTGGAAGGGATCATGCTCAGCGAAATAAGCCAGAAAGAAAAAGAAAAATACCGGATGGTCTCACTCACAGCAGGAATCTAGAAAACCTACATAAGGGACCAGGAAAAAGAATAACTATAAGAAAGAAAAAAATCAAAATCAACAAACAACTATGAACCAGAGACACACTTTGGGGGGAGGGTGGGGAAAGGAGGGATTGGGGTCAAAATCAGGGGGTTGCAATTGTATGGGGAATATAAAAATTAAAAAAAAGTTTTATCAGAACATAGTCATGTCCATCATTTACATATTATCTATAGAAATTTTTGTGCTACAATAGCAGGGTGAAGTAGTTGCATCAGAAACAGTATTGCCTAGGAAGACTAAAATATTTGCCATCTGGCCCTTTACAAAAGAATTTCACTGACTCCTGATTAGTGCACTGAGAGCACTCATTTAAAGAACCAGGAAAATGATTAAAACTTTAGTTCCAAATCCTTATTTTAAACCAGACTCCACCAGCCTGGAGATTCCAGAGTTGGCACCTTTTCTCTATTTAGTTGTTCAACTTCCCAGAGCCTTCATTCTAGAGTTTCAGCATATTCCATGAGGCCACCCCAGGCCCTACATGTAAAGAAGATAAAGTGGGGAGAAAAGCTCTCATGGTGAATCTGATTCATTCTTTTCCTGGCATTGTATTGTTCAAGGCCCTCCTTAGTTACCAGAAACTTGGACAGGACATTGTGTCACATTTGTAAACAGAGACATATTTTAGAAATCAGGAAGTTTGTATATATATAAAAAAAACAATAAATTCATTGTGGTATCTCTGAGTTCTGGAATTAGGGATGATTTTTAAATTCTTTTCTATTAATTTTTTGTTTAATGATATATTACAATGTTCAGGCATTGTTTTCATTAAGAAAATAATTACTTTTATTTTTTTTAATTAATTTAAAAAAATAACGAGGAACTTGGTAGGTAGAAACCCAGGGAGACTCACATGGGAGACATTTCAGCAGGGTCAGAAATCTGGTTAACTCTTAGCCAATCTCAATTTGTTTTCTTGCCCCAAGCTCTTCTCAGAGCTGAAATCTGGCAAGACCAACATTTTCAGGGCACATTCAGCCATATGGCCAATAAATTTCATTTATCTTGGCACTAACCAGTTCCCTGAGAACTCCAGTACCTTCTAGAACTTTAAAAGCAGTCTCTGGACTGTTGCATACTTTCCTCCCCCATCTCCATTTAGTTACAGGTTCTTTCAAAAGTCACAAACATTGATTCTGCAGAGTAGTAAAAGTCAGACAGACATGGGTTGGACACAGGTTCTGCAACTTAGCTGAGCTTGTACCATTTACTAAACTTGTCATCTACAAAAAAGCAGGCAATACCTTTGGGAGAAGATATTCCACACCCTCTGGCCCATTCACCTCACCCCTCCCCCAAGAGGCCCAAACACTAATTTGAATTATAGACAATGTCTGGGTGAGCTCAATTCTCATGTAAACAAGTGGCCCTCCTCTCCTGTTTCTCCTTCCCTGGGGTAAAAATGGTTAGAGGAAAGAGAGACATCTTGCACTCATTCTTTTGTTTCCTATGAATTACCTAGTTAAAGACTAATGACATCCTAAGATTTCTATTTAAATTCAGAGAAAGGGCCTCCCCCAGTGGCTCAGGTGGTTGAGCACCACCCTGCGAAGTTGTCCACAGCCTCTGCAGCATCCGTTCAATCCCCGCCAGCGAGGGTCCCACATGGCGCTGCAGACCTCTCCTGTCTCACCTGCTGCTCCCCTCAGTAATGTATTTCATCAGTCTGCCTGTTCTGTTCCCCGCTCTGTCTCTGGTGAATCCTCTCACCCTCCCGTGCATCTGGCCTGTACCCCAGTTCTTGTGTAAATGAATAAATAAATCTTTAAAATAAATAAATAAATAAATAAATAAATAAATAAATAAATAAATAAATAAATAAATAAATTTAGAGAAAGAAAAAATCTCATATACCTCATCTCATCATATCAGAGGGATTTACACTAGGTTTTCCACAAAAGCATAGATATTTTCTTCCGATTAGAGAATCAAGACATACTTCTTACAAAATTCATCTTAACCCATTAAAGTACAACTTATTTCAACACCTACTTCACAGAGGTAAAGAGAGGACTAAATGAAACTAAATTAGATAACACAGCTAATAGAGAGCCAGGTGCCAGAAGAAACTTGATATCAGGGAATTTTTTTTTCTCCTCTTTTTCTTCTTTTTTTCAAGCCAGCAGCTAGAATGATCCTTGAAAAACATCGATCACTTACTCCTCCCCTCAAAAAATCCCAATGGTTCTTCATTTCATATCAAAGATAAATCAAAGCCCACTTCCAATGCCTTGATCAGAAAGCCAGCCTTCTAAGGTCAAAACTAATACCATTTATTTTAATCTGGGTTTCCCCTCAAATGCAAAGCTGAGACACATGCTCTCAGGGAGAGCGAACAAGAATCTCAAGGAACAGAACAGAAAAAGGAGTGTAATCACCCACTTTGAGCAACTGGAGTTTAATCCCACTAGACTTTCTGAGGAGGCATATAGAACTATATGCAGAATTCCCTGCCCAAGAGAGGAATGTGGGTAGGCATTTATCCATCAGCCATTGTCAAGAGTTGCCCAAATGGTGCTAGAATTTCACACCTCCAGGATGCACATGTGTGAATTCCAGGGAGATTTCCACAGGGAGTGGAGACTGGTGGAAACGGGGAGGCAGAAATAAAGGATATTCAGTGCAGCTGAGGCCAGCTGCAGTCAGGTTACCCCTGTGCAAAGCTGGTTTCCTCAGCAATGGTATGAAGTCTGCAAACTTTTTTCTATAAAGAACCAGACAGTAAATATTTTAAACATTCAGGATTTTTATATGATCTCTTTCACATATTCATTCCTCTGTTATTTAACAATCTTTTAAAAAATGTTTTTGAAAAATTCTTAGTTCATGTGTCTCATGAAGACAAGCCATAGGCAAATTTTATCAGTGAACTGCACTTTGCAACCCCCTGGCCAAGAAGATGTGAGGCTCTCCTAGAAGTGAGGTTTTCCTTGACAATCTATTTTTATGAATGTACCTATTCCTCATCCCTCCTAAACTCATTTCTTGCATGATTTTTCTCTTTAGTGTTTACAACTTTCTAAAATACCATATATAACTTATTTATCTGGATGCTTCAATTAAAAAGTTTCATGCATGCAGCCCTTACTTGGCTTGTTCACTACAGTATTTCAGTACAAGTACCTGACCCACAGTAAATCTCAATACACATTTGTTAAATAAATTAAAATAACATAACAGGTTTATATTCAGTACTTTACAAATATCAAGAATCATTGACACACATTTCAATATCCATTTTTGCTTAATTTTCACAATCACCCTTTCAGGTAGGCAAAGCAGGGACCATTGTCCTTATTTTGCCAATAAATAAGAGATGCTAAGCATTGAAGACTGCATTGGAATAGAAGAAATATCAGGGACTTAGAATTAAATAGACCTGACTTTGAATCTGACTTTAATACAGTGTGATTTTGCTTAAGTTGTATAACCTCTCTGGAATTAGTTCCTTATCAATGAAATGTAAATAATACTTCTTTTAAAGCCGTGAAGATTAAAAGAAATAATATATTTAGGGAAATAGAATTTAGTACAGAGGTCATAAATTGACAGCACTGAGCTGGAAGGAGTGTGAGGGAGAGTTCTGAGCAGAATACATACATCTTTATGTGACATCCCGCAAGAATGTCAGGGGACAAAGGGGACAAAAATATCAGCTGCAAATTCTATTCCCAGCCATAGAAAGAAAAGGCAGAAAAGGCATGAACACATCTCAAATGTCCACAGACATCATTTACACCACCTACACCACTGCCCTCAGGCAGAGTTTGTTGGACTGGTTCGTTTGGTTTTGTTACAAGTACATTAAAAGGCAATTTCTTTAGGGAGGTATTCAACTTAATTGCAATAATAAACTGCTTCTTACCAGTTGTCTTACTTTGATTTGATCATTTATTGAACTTCTGTGGCCCCTGTATACATTTTGAATTCTATAAACCTGGCTTAATGGTAAGAATTTTTGGCAGCAGCGAGACCTACATTTGAACCTTGACACAGTCAATTATTTAATCTCTCTGAGCTTAGTTTCTTCACGTACATGAAACTGGGGTACTTTTTCCTCTCTAATGCCAGGTAACCTAAAGAGGAACACTGAAGTCCAGTTTACAAGACTCCGTGTTCAGTTCCTTTCCCAGTTTTCCAAAGGGATCTGCAGATATGTAAATGAAATGAAGAGCCAGTTCTCTTTGCTCTCAAGGCTATATAGTCTTGTCTACAATTGAAACTTCAGTGTTCCAAAAAATTGCCTCCAGGCCTTGCTATTGCCACCACTAGTGCCAGATAAAGCACCCCTGTAGCCTGTGGTAACTGATCATCAATGATGTCTTACACAATGATTCATCTCTCAGATATTCACTCTCTTCCCTTAAATCTATGCAGGCCTGAAACTAACTTATGACCAACAGATGTGGCCAAAGTGAAGTTGCATTAATCAAAACTATAATGAGATACCATCTTACACCAGTGAGAATAACACATATTAAAAAAACTAGCAACAACAAATGTTGGCAAGGGTGTGGAGAAAAAGAAACTCTCCTACACTACTGATAGGAATGCAAACTGGCCCAACCACTACGGAAAGCTGTGTGGAGGTTCCTCAATCTGCTAAAAATGGAGCTTCCATATGATCCAGCAATACCACTTCTAGGTATTTACCCAAAGTACACAAAAACATCAATTCAAAAGGACACTTGCACCACTATGTTTCTTGCAGCACTATTTACAATAGGTAAGCTATGGAAACAACCCAAATGTCCAAAATTAGATGACTGGATCAAGAAGATGTGGTACATATACACAATGAAATATTACTCAACAATCAAAAAAGATAAACTCATGCCATTTGCAGCAACATGGATGGAGCTGGAAGAGATCATCCTCAGTGAAATAAGCCAGAAAACAAAGAGAAAAATACCAGATGGTCTCACTCATAGCAGGAATTTAGAAAACCTAAATAAGGGATAAGGAAACAGACTAATTATAATAAACTAAAAATCAAAATCAACAGGCAACTATAAACCAGAGACACACTACAGGTGGGGGAGAAGAGAGTAGGATCAAAACAAGGGGGGTGGGAATTTTACAGGGATGATAACCAAGATGAAAATGCATACACTGTACAAAAATGAAAAATGATGTAAAAAATATATAAAATAAATTTTTTTAAGTGAAGCTGCATTGTCTTCCAAAGCTAAGTTATAGAAATAATGTAATTTCCATCTGGTTCCACTGGAAAAAGCATTCAGGAAGAAGCTAGTCTTTATTTTAAATGCCAACTACTCTGGGATAACCATACTGAGAAGTCCAAGTTACTCAAGTGAATAGGCCCTGTGAAAGAAATTCAGGTTCCTGGAGGATCACTCCAGATTTGCTTCTATTTGACAGTCAGCCCCAACTTCTCGAACAATGAAGAGGAGACTTCAGAGGTCTCTAACTTCAACCTCCATCTGACTGCTGTTGTATAACAAGCCAGAAATGAAAGCTTTCGTAATGAGTTCAAAACAACGAGAGGTAATAAAATGGTTTTTCTTTTAAGCTACTCTATTTTGGGGAAGTTTGATATTCAGAAATAGATAATGAGTACAAAATTGTCCATATCATGGTACATCTGGCCTGACACATCTGTAACCACACAGCTGGGTCAAGCTTCTGTTTCCAGTTGCTTCCAGAACTGCCAATGGAAATTCCTGTCCAGAGATACAGTTCCTCCTTCAAGCCATTTCTCCAGCCACTTCTGCAGGACATAAACTTACCTCTAGGATAGTTAGGTTGGAACAGGTTCTGCGATATACTGAAAACCTAACTCGAGTGAAATCACAATAGAAAATATACAGTTTTTTCAAACAGAAAAAAATGGGTCTTAATAAAAAACTATTTTCAAGGAGTTGGTATAGTAGAGCTATACCTATACTATTTCTACCAATAGTAGAAATACCATGGAGTAACCTGAGACTAGTGCCCTAATAGAATATCACTGCCTTATGCCCATAAGGATGAGAGGAAGGAACAGTTAATCAAACCTGACTAGAGTCATGGAAAGAAAGTCACCTTCAGAGGAACTGTGTCTTTCAGTCCAGAGGTACAGCCAGCCTTAGATAATTTGTCTCAGAATGTGGAATAATTATCAAAACCTCCTTCTCATCCCCTCCCTCTGATTTTCCTGCTGGAGCTTTACATTAGCTAAATGTAAGCAGAAGCTACGAGGCAAGGTAGTCCACTGATGTATTTTATTAGTCTAAACAGGTCAGCAGGGCCTCCCTGGTGAGCGCTAGGCTGAGAAGCTGCCCACAGCCTCTGCAGCACCAGTTCGATCCCTGGCGGCCAGGGAGGGGCCCACATGGCGTGCAGACCTCTCCTGCTAAACCCGCTGCTCCCCTCAGCAGTATACTTCGTCAGTGTTCCTGTTCTGCTCCCCGCTCCGGCTCTGGTGAATTCTCTCAGCCTCCCACGCTTCTGACTGTACCCAGTGCTTGTATAAATAAATAAATAAATCTTTTTTTAAAAATAAATAAAATAAACAGGTCAGCATCCTGGGATTGATATCAGGTAGAAAGACAAATGGAAGACATCTGGTACATACAAGTGGACCATCATTACCCACTGAAAAATCCATTTTATCCCAGGAATCTCAATGTTACTCTTGGATAATCAGATACAACTCAACAGCTTTCAAAAATTTTGGCTCTTAAATGAGAAGTTCTCAATCCTTTCCCTCCCCCTTTCTCCCCTCTTCAGCAATTTTAAAGCTTTGATCATTTACTCTCCCTGATGTCCTCTCCAAAAAAAAATTAAGTACAGAACAAAAAAGGAATTATTAGGCATAAGGTAGGCCTGGGATTGAAAGAGACTTTAAATTGTCACAACTTAAGTTCTGTTTGAAAAAAAAAAAATTTGCCATGACCATGGGTTAAAGTAAAATGAAAATAATATCACCTGCCTTATAGAAGAAAATTAAATGAGACAGTAGATTATTTACTTCCAGGCACATAGAAAGTGCACAGTTAATAATAACATTTTTCTTCTTGTCATCTTTCAGACTTGCCCAGAATCACAAGGATTCGGATTTGACTTCAGGGTTCTTGATTTAAGTTCAGTGAACATACTACTACATCACATTCTTTTTAATCATATGAACAAAATCATTTCTTTCAACAAATACAGGAAGAAATGTGACAGCCACACCTGCTACTGGCCTTTGTATACCTGTAGACAGCGTTCCCTAAGTCAGATAAGAAATAAATTCATCTAAATCATATTGCTTTATTTACAACTTTTTAAAAATCACTGGTATAGGCCTCCCTGGTGGCGCAAGGGGTTGAGCACCTCACTATGAGGCAATCCACAGCCTCTGCAGCACAAGTTTGATCCCCAGCCCACGAAAGAGAAACCCACATGGCGAAGCAGACCTCTCCTGTCTGGCCTGCTGCTCCCCTCAGCAGTGTATTTCAGTCAGCCTGCCTTTTCTGTTCCCCACTCTGTCTCTGGTGGATCCTCTCACCCCCCACATCTCTGGCCTGTACCCCAACTCTTGTGTGCATAAATAAATAAATCCTTAAAAAAATCACAGGAACACCTCTTGCAGCACTTTATAGTCACAGGCATGTAACTTTATCCCTCTAAGTCTTAGTTCCCTTCCAAGACTTTAATGGGATCCAAAGAAAGGATATTGATGAAAAAGCACATGGTGTTATTATTATTAGAGACCCCACAAGATTGAGTGGAGATATTTTTGAATGGGAATCTATTGCGTTTTAAAGGAGCAATTGAAAATTATGGAAAGGATATTTTTAGCTTTAAACAAGCCAGGCATAAGAAAAAACAAAATTTTAAACAGATGAATCAGGCATAGTTCTTTACAAATAATTTTCACTTTGCAGAGTTTCCTGATTGCTTTTCAAAAATATTTAATGTACCCATAATTGTTCAGGAGTACACATTTTGCTTAAAATAAGGTTTTATGATTCTGGAATAGAGTTAAGGAGATAGGTTGCACGCCAAAGAGCTTCAAGAATTAAGATTAAGGGAAAATAAATGTCTACTGGAATTTGTGCGGCCCTGAAGAAAGGCAGGGCAAGAAGGCAAGACCACGATGGCCAAAGAAAAAGTCCAGGGTCAGGGAAGTGCCACATCCTCTAAAAATGGTTTAAGAGCAGCTCCTGGTTCAACAAATGTTATAGTTCAAGCCATTACCTTCTTAGCCTTTTTTTCAATAAAAGCCCCTCTAAGTCTTCTGGAGGTTCATCTCAAAGGAATGTCTCAATTAAAAAAGCAATGAACAAAAAAATAATTTATTTTCTAGAAATTTCCTTTGCCTGTTACTTCACTGGAAACCATATATTCTTCAGAGACTTCAAAAGCCAGTAGTCATTTGTAGAGTGACAGACCCTCTTCTTCACATTCCCTAATGGAATTGAGAGAACCCTAATGGGACTGGAGAAGAACCACCTGATGCTACCACACAAATATTCCTCCCCAATGACCCCAAGTCAAATCAGGATTCAGCTCTTTCTTTCCCTTCTTCAACTGGGATACCCTATCCATAAGATGGGGTCTTTGTTTCCATTCTCTGTTTAAAAGCTTTCATTAATTTATTCATTAGCTAAAACAACAATACATTGAACATCTATGCTTCAATCTAACAGGGAAGACAGACAAGTAACTACAACACAGAATGATAATTGTTAGAAATGGGAATTATAGGGAACAACAAAGACCACTAACCCTGAAGAGCAGAAAAAGCTTCTGAGGAAGTGTCTTTTAAGCTGAGTCATGAAAATAAGTGGAAGTTACTTGTGTGTGTGTGTGTGTGTGTGTGTGTGTGAGTGTAATTGTGTGTGCATGTGTTGAGATGGGAAAGCAGGCAAGAGATTGCCAATAAGAGAAAGTGGTATATATGAGAACAAAGTCAAGAAATCATATAGATTTTAAGAAATTGAAAGGATTGAGTATGGCTAGATTATAATATGTGCCACTTCCTCCAGTGTCTTCCTCATCTCCTTCTAGGCAAAAAGAAGTTTTCCAGTGCCCACACAATATTATGACAACAGTTATTGTGCATCATTTCAAATATTTCATGTCTATGTGGGTATATCTCTTCTATACCAAGAATGCTCAAAGATAGGAATGAGCACAGGAACTGGCACATAGTATGTAATATATTTTTTTTTACTGTTTGAATAAGTAAATGGAAAAAAATCCTTCTACTTTTAGCTGCTATTTAGTAAATTCACTCATTGTTTATAACAAGATGAAAGGGCAAGACAAAGGCCTTGTACAATTCCACAGGCTCAGGTGCAAACTAAAAAAACTAATCACAGTTTTTTAGAAATTCAATCTCAGATAGAAATAGGAAAGAGTTTAGTAATGGTTACTCACTGCCTTGTGACCAGAAACATTCCTAAAATAGGAGAGCTTCAGTTCTACATTATGCTTTATTGACAACATCAGAAAAGCTTCCAAACTCTTGGGATCACATGACTCATTTCAAGTCACAGCAAAGAGGAACAAGAACAAACCCAGGGTTAGAAGATATGTGTAGACTTAAAGTTTCAACCAAGTTTGATGGAAAAACATGATTTGGCCTACTTTTAAGAAAATTATAACTTTGTTTCTCAATTACAGATACTTGAAAACTTAAGTTGTATCACACACATTTATATTCTGGAATCTATTTCCCCAAAATGTGAAGAGTTCAAAAGTTCAAACAAAGCAAGTTTATGACCATCATTAATTACTGTGGGGACCTTGGGTAAGCTACTTTATCTCTCTGGGTATTAATTTTATTCTTTGCAAATTTTGAAAGCATAGGAATGGGTGATTTTCAAAATCCCTTACAACTCTCAGCAAATTTACAGAAAAAGAAAAGGATAGGAGTACCACTGGGAATAGGCAGAATTGGCATCTGCCAGTATGATGTTTTGAGAGTCAAGAAAGCAAAATATCAACCAAAAATATCTGTCTCAATAGGACCAAACCCCACAAATTAAGTGGGAGCAGAGTAGTAGAAGACAGAGGCCTTGGAATCAGCCACACATGGGCTTCAATCCCACTGTGACACCAGTATTCTGTCAGAACAAATTACTTAATATCTCTTAGCGTCAGTTTTCTCATCTGTGAAATGGCAATGTTCTGTTCATATTCTATTATCCAGGGTGGATAAATGGTGAACAAGTACAATAGAATTCTAAGAGTGGCAGGCCTCCCCAGCCCGCAGGGTTAGTAATTAGGCAGCAAATAATAAATTTGGATTACTACCTTCTATTCTGAGAGGCAGGATGGAAGAGGAACAGACACCTTTTGAGATTCCCTAGAAGAGCAGACTTACTCTAGTCCCTCCTAAAAGTCCATGGTAGGGGAAAATGAACTCCTAGGTGCAGCCAACACTGTAATTACAGTTAATCATCTCTAGAAAATGGAGAGTTAACTATAATTTTAACTGTGGTTATAGATTATTCTGAACCTGCCATTCCATCCCTACCTGTCAATACCCACGTTAGATTGAGAGTTGACTATAATAATATGTTAAGAGGTGATTTCATGGGTAATTTTCCTTTTGCTCAGTAGGTGCCACAGAATCCCCCTTCAATGCTTTTAGAGCATGGGAAACTAGAGTTCAACTAGTAATTTCAGAGTTGAAAAGAATATGAGAGCCCAGGTGCTCACATAAGCAGAAGACCTAGCCTGCCCCCAGAGCATCTTGGGAAATGTGTTGGGTGGAGATAAAAGGAGATGCAATCATATTATCCTTCCTGTACAAGATTTTAGACAGGATAAAGTGAGATAATTTGTACAACTCACCTGACATGATACCTAGTCCTAGTAGTGATTTAGGTATGGTGGTTGCCATTATTAATTACTGGTGATCTGTGTGGTGCCAAAGTCTAGGAGTGTTCTGTTGTGCTCACTGCCTCCTCACCCCACACAATTGCCTCCAGACTTCTTGAATCATATATCCCTATGAATTTTGTTTAAATGTTTACCATATATACTCCAGTACATACATTTTATTCCTTCATATGACATGCATGTGCTACTTCATACGGTACAATTTTTACAAAATAAATATCTAAAAAGATAGAAAATTATGAAATAAAAATACCTTTAAATAATCTTTATTCCATTAATTTCTAGGATTAAAAAATACTACAAGCAATATGTTTGAATATACTTACTCTTTTTAGAGTTTTGATTTAAAGTTTTGTGTCACAGTAGTTTGAAGACTTGCATCTAAGGTCAGATCAACTCTTATTTGTAAAGATTTTCATAGCTACAAAAAGAACTTCATATGGAAATTCCAAAGAGAAGAATCTCTCACTGACTGCACTTAATAAATCATATCGATTTTTCAATCTAGCCAACATTCATAAAAAGTTCATACTGAAGTTTGGCTCATACATTTCTAACATTCTTAAAGCCAAAAATTTTTTCCCTGAAAAAAAATTAGAAGGGGCTGCATATTTATGTTGTTTAACAAATAGATTCAAAACCCATTAAAACTTTTTGGAAGATCATTAAACCTACAGAGCATTCTATTTCCAAGTCCTAAATATGCAGGTGACAAACATATATAAGTTCTACAACTAAACACTATAACAACAGAAACAGTCCCCAAGAGCCATTTTCAAAAATGCTGTTTGGGCTTTTTTAAAAAAGCAGTTTGTTTCACATTATTAAAGACCACTTTTAGCTTGAAGAGACAAGCTATCTAATCTGTCTTTATTTTTCTTTTAATACTTCTGCTAGGTGGCATACTACTAACAACCACTCATCATCATATATAAGTCAATGAAGTAGAGATTTGTCTTTAGCTTCACCAATCTTTGTGAGTGCTTGGACACAAAATAAGCAATGAACCTCTGTTTGTGAGACTCCCCCCACCCCTCACTATAAAGCAGGAGTCAGCAAACTACAGCCCTTGGATCCAATCCAACCCATCTCTCTTCTTATAAATAAAATGTTATTGGAACACAGTCACATTCATTTACATATTGTCTGTAGTTGCTTTCACCCTATAATGACAGAGTTGAACAGTTTGATAGAGACCTTATATTCTGCAAAGCCTGAAACATTGACTCTCTTCCTGTCTATAAAACAAAGATCTTGCTAACCTCTGGTATGTATTATTATGAATTTTTTACTATTAAAGTTCCTGTTTTGCAAGATTCACCATGCCTGTATTCCTAGAATTTTAAATACCATGACCTTGAATTCTTTGTTGGAATAGCTGGTTGTGACTGAAACAGTGATTAATTTCTTCTTGTGGTTCTATCCCTATATCCTTACACTTTCTTTTATTAAAGAAGTCATAAATAGGGCCTCCCTGGTGGCGCAAGGGGTTAAGACACAACCTATGAAGCTGTCCACAGCCACTGCAGCGTGAGTTCGATCCCCGGCCAGGGAGCTACCCACTTGGCGCAGCGGACCTCTCCTGACTCGCCTGCTGCTTTCTTCAGCAGTGTATTTTAGTCAGTCTCCCTGTTCTGTTCCCCACTCTGTCTCTGGTGAATCCTCTCACCCTTCCCCCCACACCTCTGGCTTGTACCCTAGCTCTTGTATGCATAAATAAATAAATCTTTAAAAAAATTAATTAAAAAAAGAAGTCATAAATATATTTATAACTAATATATTCCTTCCAGGATATCATTTTCCTCAGCATAAGAAGAAAGAGATAAGAAGTCATTCCATGTATTTCTTTACTGAAACAGAAACTAGCAAACATCATAAACTGAGACAAGTTAGAAACATCTATACTTTCTTTTTTTTTTATTTTCTATTACCATTTTTTCAATTTTATTTTTATATTCCCCATACAATTGCAACCCCCTGATTTTGACCCCAATCCCTCCTTTCCCCACCCTCCCCCCCCTCCAAAAGTGTGTCTCTGGTTCATAGTTGTTTGTTGATTTTGATTTTTTCTTTCTTATAGTTATTCTTTTTCCTGGTCCCTTATGTAGGTTTTCTAGATTCCTGCTATGAGTGAGACCATCTGGTATTTTTCTTTTTCTTTCTGGCTTATTTCGCTGAGCATGATCCCTTCCAGCTCCATCCATGTTGCTGCAAATTGCATGTGTTTATCTTTTTTGAATGCTAAGTAATATTCCTATGTGCATATGTACCACATCTTCTTGATCCAGTCATCTATTTTGGGGCATTTGGGTTGTTTCCAAAGCTTAGCTATTGTAAATAGTGCTGCTATAAACATAGGGGTGCAGGTGCTCTTTGGAATTAATGTTTCTGTGTCCTTTGGGTAAATACCTAGGAGTGGAATTGGTGGATCATATGGAAGCTCTATCTTTAGTAGGTGGAGGAATCTCCACACAGCCTTCCATAGTGGTTGGACTAGTTTGCACTCCCACCAGCAGTGCAGGAGAGTTCCTTTCTCTCCACATCCTCGCCAACATTTGCTGTTGCTAGTTTTTTTAATATGTGCCATTCTCACTGGTGTGAGATGGTCTCTTATTGTAGTTTGATTTGCATTCCCCTCATTGCAAGTGAAGTTGAACATTTTTTCATATGCCTGTTGGCCATTTGTATTTCCTCTTTGGAGAAGTTTCTTTTTAGCTCTTCTGCCCATTTTTGACTGGATTATTTTCTTTGTTTTTGTTGAGTTTCGTCAGCTTTTTATAGATTTTTGTGATCAGTCCTTTATCATTAGTGTTGTGTGTAAAAATGTTCTCCCAGTTGGTGGGATTTCTCTTTGTTTTGGTTTATTCTCTTTGTTTTGGTTATTATCTCTTTTGCTATGCAGAAGTTCTTTAATTTGATGTAGTCCCAGCTGTTTATCTTTGCCTTCACTATCACTGCTTTGGGTGATGTGTCTGTAAAGATGTCTTTGAGGTGCATGTCATGTAGTGTTTCGCCTATATTTCCTTCTATATATTTTATCGTTTCAGGTCTTATGTCTAGTTCTTTAATCCATTTTGAGTTGGTTTTTGTGCATGGTGTGAGGTAGTAGTCAAGTTTCATTCTTTTGCAGAAACATCTGTACTTTCATCCAACCATACCAGAAACATCCCAAACTATCAAATTTATCCTAAGGCTTGTTTCTTCAGATCTTCAACAATGTTTTCTGTATATCTTCTAATGATATTCACTAAAAAATATTACATTTTGTTTATTATTTCAGCCTATTTTTTATCATAACAGAAGAATAAGGGTTCCCCTAATAGTATGTAGCTTTTTAAGCTACATAATCTTAAGCAAAAACTATTGTTAGTTAAATTATGCTGTGAATTTGAATACTGCCTAGCTAAAACATCACTGTAAATACACTTAGAGATTTGCCTGCATATTCTTGATGCTCTGTTTCTGAAAGTCAAGGTAATCATAAATATGCTGGGTTAAGACCCATATAGCACTGTTGGGACAAAGAGTGAAAGAAGCTCCACTCTAGAAGGGGTTACACTAACAGCTTGGAGCCAGGTGCCAGGGAGGGATGTGGAACTTGGGTTTTTGAAACAATAGTCTTCAAAACACTACTGACTAAATCTCTATTTCTGGGAGAAGGGAGATATACATAGATTCCCTTTGAGGAGAAGGTGTCCACTATGCAAAAATAAGTTGAATGATTCCTTCTAACACAAAATAGCAAAGACAAGAAACTTCTGTGTTTCCACTCTAATACAAATTATACAATAAATAATTTTATATATATATAAATTATATATATATAAATTATATATATATAAAGTACAAAACCCTTTCTGCCTGCTGACAGTGCTTTAAGTTCATTACCATGAATGCAAAAGACTGGAGTTCTAGGTACTGAAATTGGGGTGTCTGAGAAGAACCAAGGGGTCTGAGAAAGCTTGACCTATAGGACCCACTTAAGTACTTCACCTTAATAACAGTCCTTCTAGTTAGGAGAACCTGAAGCTGCCATGTTGTATGTCTAAGAAACTCATTCCTTTGCCAGTGAGGTGAGTCTTTGCTAATCAAGTTTTTAAAAAGGTAATATGTATCATATAAAAATCACACATTGCATACTGTATTCCCATTTCTCTTTTCTAAATTGGAGTATTTCATCGCAGACACTACATTCCTCAGATATGGATTGCTGAAGCAAGAAAAGTTAAAGCCAACTGTGAAGGAAGATCCCCCAGAGATTTGGTCTTGGAGCTAAATCAGCTGGTAAAGACTATAAACTGTTTTGCTTTGAATTTATTTTAGGTGTATGTTTAATGGCTACATTATTTTGAATTGGAATATTCTTGGAATACTATTTATGGGAGGAGAGTTTGTATTAGCCTGGGAGGCCAAAGGATAAATTTTTAATCATGAAAACTGATTTTTCCCCCCAGGAAGTTTCCACAAGTTCCTTCTGTTAAGAGAGTCCCCTATCCTGGCCACACACTAGGCAAATGGTCAGGTCTGGCTAATTCTGGCAATAGGAATAGTTCAAGGGGTAGCATGTAATAGAAGCAAAACCAATTAGAATCTTTCATGAGGATTGAAATAGATACTCTGGGAGACAGTAATTTTCTCTTTTCTCTGGTACTCCTAAACTAGAACTACCAGCAGTCATGTCCACATGGAAAAGTAGAAATTGACATTAACTGCAAAGAGAAGCAAACACAAGTAGAGATGATAATGAAAATAGGAGAAAGAATCTCTGGTTGTATGGGAGTTTTACTCCAGTCCCTGAGTCCTGATTCTTGCAGTTTTCCTTCAGTTCTGTGAAATACACCATCCCTGCTGTGTGGTCGAGTAAAACACCTGCCTTTCTGAGGAGCCAATTTAAATTGAGTTTCCATCACTTATAAGAGTTACGACTAATAAATGCTCAATACTGTGTAGTACCCCAAGGATTAAACAAAAGTTTAACCTGTTGTACTGAAATTGTATGCAAAAATTTATCATGTAATTATAAAATAAGTCTTCCTCCCAATATCCCCAGAGTCCTTCTACACAGGAAAAACTGTTAAGTTTCTTGTGCATTCTTCCAGAAATGTTCTTAAATTAACTTTGTAGCACTGTAAAGGGACAAGAAAAGAACTAAGGGAGTCAGATGTATGGTTCCCAGGCTGAGCACAACAAAGCAGAAATGGATTGTTGCATTCATTTTTTTTCCTTTTTCTGATGCTAAATGGTTTAAATATTCAGTGGTAAAATTGTCTTACCATGAGTTTTTTATATTTTTCAAGAAAAATCCCAACAGGGAAGTACAGTTGATAAGTTTTATCATGCAGAGCTTTTATAACATCCTTTTAAACACCAAACATCTTTAAAAAATTAACAAAACAATTGAACTTCACAGAAATTTGGTTTTTTTTTTAAAGGCATATACACAGAGGGATTTATTTTTAACTCACTATCTGTGAAGTCTGGTTTGAGATTTCCCCCTTGCAAAATAGTCAAAAGTCTAGTCTATGCTGTCACTATAGTTTCTTTTTGGTCTTTAAAGTTGAGGGGCAAAAGAAATCACTGGAAGATCACATTTAATTGGTACTGTTGATTCAGACATATTTTAGAAATAGCTACACAATACACATACATATGATCAAAAATAGATGGTAGGCAACACTGTGAATGTAGTAAATGCTACTGAACTGTTAAGTTTAAAGTGGTTAATTTCTTAAGAAAGCCATACTATTTATAATTGTACCAAAAAGAATCAAATACCTGGGAATAAACCTAACAGAGGACATAAACGACCTACACAAAGAAAATTATAAAACACTGTTAAAAGAAATAGAAGAAGAGGCAAAGAAATAGAAAGACATCCCCTGCTCATGGATTGGAAGAATTAACATTATCAAAATGGCCATCCAACCAAAAGAAATTTACAGATTCAACACAATTCTGATAAAAATCTCAATGGCATTCTTCAAAGAAATAGAACAAATGTTGATGAAATTCTGCTGGGGCAGAAAGCAGTATTAAAATAGTGGTCCTGATCAGGCCTCATGAAAAAGGTAATATTTAAAAAAACACCTAAAGAATGAGAGAAAGTTGGTCAAACTGATGCCAGATTTCTGTAAAACAAAACATAATAGGAAGAGAGAACAGTCAGTGCAAAGGCCCTGGGGTACAGACATGTCTAACATGTTCAAGAAATAACAAGGTCAGCATGACTAGAACATAACAAAGGGAGAAATGATAGGAGATAAGACCAGAGAAGCAGCTGAGGGTCTGAAGTCTTCTGATGAAGACTTTGTCTTTTACTCTGAGAGCCATGGAAGACTTTAGGAGCCATGTTTGAAACCAAAGACTGTTGAGAAAAAAACTGGAGGGAGTGAAGAAGAGGAGGAAAAGGGAAGAATAGAGAGACCTATTGGGAAGCTATTTCTTTACCCCAAGTGAAAGATGATAGCTATGACCAGAGAGGTAATATGGGAATGGTAGAAAATTATCAGAATCTCAGTTTATTTTTAAAATAAAATCCAAGAGGTCACAGAATTTCTTATAGATTGACTATGAGATATTAAAGAACAAAGAGTCAGGATGACTTCAAGAGTTGGGACTTAACTGAAAGAGGAACACTGTTGTGCACTAAAACGTAGATGGCTTTTAATGAAGCAGGTATGAAAGAGGGGCAGGGAGTAGGAGTGATGGTGCCAGAAGTGACTAGACATTCAGTTTGGGATAAGCTGTATTTGAAATACCTATTACAAAATGAAGCTATCTTATCAAATTGGCATGGCTTTAGAAAGTGAACTATCAGACTCCTTACAAAGCAATATTTAATTACTGTGATTATCTGTTAAACCCAATCCTTTCTTTTTCCTTAAAGAATGAGGTCCTGAATCTGATCAACTGTGAAATTGTAATGTGGTTCTACCATACTGTTCACTTTACATCCCCTCACCTGTTTTTTTCTAGATGGGAATATTAATTTATTTAAACCAATGTGTATCACTCTTAAAAAATATGCTACTACAGGGCCGCCTCCCTGGTGGTACAGTGGTTGAGCGCTGGGCTGCGAAGCTGCCCACAGCCTCTGCAGCACAGGTTCGATCCCCGGCCGCTGGCGAGGGTCCCACATGACATACAGACCTCTCCTGCCACGCCTGCTGCTCCCCTCAGCAGTGTATTTCATCAGTCTGCCTGTTTTGTTCACCGCTCTGGCTCTGGTGAATTCTCTCACCTTCCCGTGCTTCTAACTTTACCCAGTACTTGTATAAATAAATAAATAAATCTTAAAATATATATATGCTACTACAATTTACTGCTATTTTTTAACTGCTATGATTAAACATTTTATAATTATGTTGAAAGAATTCACAAATGGTGATTGCCAAGGTGTATTTTCCCAGATCTAGTCCAGTGAAGTGTGATACCTCTCAAAAGAAAATTGGACCCTTACAACTGGGATCTATCTGACACGAGTTAGAATACCAATCATAGTGTACTCACCAATCAAATTATTAAGTTGCATTTTGGAAGGTGACTGGATCTGGAGACCAAATGAACAACTATGGTAATGACTCACATAAGAAATAATGGTGGTCTAAACTAGAGTATTGGCATTGAAAATATGAGAGGTAAACAGAACTAAGGAGGTATTATTTAAAAGATGACTGAATGTGGGCATGAAAATTGGTCATAAAAGAGATAGGATAAATCAATAGAAATCACCCCAATCATTAATCCTTAGTTTATTCAATTAGTTTCAAGCGTTCTTCCATACAAAGTCTCTAAAAGAGCATAAGAAGATGAAACTAAAAGAATTATTAACTGGAGTATACAAATAGGCATCTCAGAGCCATAGAGAGCAGGCAGAGAGGACAAAGAAAATTCCTGGGCCTGGATTTTTAGCAGAAGGAACAGCCTTAGCTGCAAAAGCAAATACCACACTGGTAGCCAGATGGGTGAGGTGCAGTGGCCAAAGGACATAATAAACCCCAGGAACAACTGAAACACAATGGAAATGAATATAAGCATCCTGCCTGCCCTTCTCATCAGAAATGAGAGGTTATACATGGACAAATACTCATGGGCAGCAATAGACTGGGTTAAAGATTCAGCTTGCCGCCCTAGAAAGAAAAGTAGGCCAATACCATATGGGGTATCAGGCCCCTGTCCTAGGCTAAGTGCAGGGACATTATCCAGTCCTGAAAGTGGATAATATCTATGGACAAGAGAACTGTCAATCAAGTATAAGCCAGATCTGTGGCTTGGGCCAACAATGGAAAGGAAAGAAGGGCAGATGTCACTTGGAAAAACATGTCATGGACCATCAAACCCATGTTCAGGTGAATGATTGGCCATATAGTCCTACCAATGGCAATGAGGTGGTTTATCTACTTCCTCCCTGAATTGGCTTAAATACAGAAAGTAAGGGGGTAGTGGTAATGGGGAGAGGGAAACTTAAAGTGAAATATATCAGTGAGCTCAAAAGGAACATCTGAACAACATGAAGACATAGAAATTGAGGCAAGAAACCAATAGATTCAAGGTATTCTGCTTGATTATGTACCATGCCCACCTTCTTTTGAGATGCTACAGGAAGGAAATGGCTGCAATTGAATTATTCACTTGGAAATCTAAGGGGGTAACATTAAAAAAATAGTCACCGGGCCTCCCCGGTGGCGCAGTGGTTGAGCGCTGGGTTGCGAAGCTGCCCGCAGCCACTGCAGCACTGGTTCGATCCCCGGCTGTTCCCCAGCCACAGGAGGAGAGTCCCACATGGCGCACAGACCTCTCCTGCCACCCGCTGCTCCCCTCAGCAGTGTACTTCGGTCCTTCTGCCTGCTCTGCTCTCTGCTCTGGCTCTGGTGAATTCTCTCACCCTCCCTCACTTCTGACTGTACCCAGTGCTTGTATAAATACATAAATAAACCTTTAAAAAAAATAGTCACCAAAAAGATAAATAAATTCCACTAACATTTATTGAGCACCTACTATATTCTAGTTCTTGCTTTGGAACACACAAAAACATCTAAGACATGATATATGCCTTCAAATATTCTATAGTTGAGCAAACATAAGTGACACAAAAATAACTATATGATAAGTCTTAGCCAAATACTGTACAGCACAGATAAATGAAGAACAGAAAAGTTTCATAAGTTTCTTAAGAAGAGATCATGATCATTTTCACCTGGACAGCACAATTCTAAGGCTTCATTCTGAGATTTCAATCACCTTTCAATGTCCCCATTGCATCTAACTGCAATTCTGAAGTCATAACCATTTTGACTTTATCTACATTCCCCTCAAATATCTAAGTCTTCCACTGTGGTCCTGTAACAGAGGGAGCCTAGGATTCCACAGAAATGAAACTCCTACCTCTGTCACTTACTAAATAAACAACCATGTCCACATTTCCTAATCTACCTAAATTTCAGTCTTACTCCCCATAAAGTGAGAATAAAAATAACACATACTTCAAGGGGCTGTTTTAAGAATTAAGTAAAATAATGCATATAAGTAAGTTCTGTAAACTGTAGAGTACTGGAAGAACATTTGTCATTTTAATGAAGTCCCAATGTAGGGTCCCAGTTTAAACTAGGTTTCAGTCATACCTGGGTATGTTTGATGAACCAGTGTGTGGGGCATCTGGAGTCAATCTGTGTAATGATGAGAAAGTGATTTTGGTCACAGGAAGAGACAACACATGGGATCCTTTAGATATCTGTGCCCACAGCGAGGAGTGTGAATGTGGTAGCAAAGGAAGGGCTCCCTGAAGAAGCTGAGGAACTGTTCTCATAAGGGGACATCACTCCTTTAGGAACTGATAACAAACTAAATGTGCAAAATGGCAGGGGTGGGGCAGGTTGCTCTTCCCAGCACAGGGAGAACTCTAGAACATTTGATACTGCTTAGTCACCTGAAAGGCTTCTACATGAGAAGAAAGTGTTCTGGTACAGACATGAGCACAAAAGACAATCACTACACCTTACCCCCAAGTTGCCAGGAGATCTAGAGATACTGCCAATGTGACAGAAAGAATGAGAAGAGTGTTTACTTGTGAATAGTTATGAAATGCTCCTGAGAGACAAAATCTCAGGAACAAAAGTCAGTAAGATATTGGTAACTGCACCTAATACAGCCCCAACGGTGACACTCACAAGTTCATGAGTCCTGGAGAAAACGCAAGACACATTGTTATTAAGTCAGGCTAAACATTCAGTGTCATGTGAGAGGCTTCTAGTCCCTTCTATTGTTTTTTTTTTTTTTTTTAAGAACCTGAGTACGTTACCCAGCAAGACTAGAAGCACCTTCTTTTGATGAAAACCACTCAGAAGTGATCCCAGGCATTGAAAGCACCCCACTTTTGCATGCAATAAAAACTGCTCAAATGAACTGCAGCAACCAGTAAACCATTTCTCCCAGTTCTCATCTCAGGGTTTCCCTAGCCTGAAAGTGAAGGGAAGGACAGGTGGTAAGATGTGTAAGATTATGTCATGGTAGCTGCCTAGTGGGGTGGCAAAGGAAGGGAGAGGAAAAACAATTGTATATACCAGCAACAAAATGTAAAATCTCCCTTTTAAGTGGAGATGGAGGTGGGAAGACAGTACAGAGGCTGGGGGCAAAGAAAAGTCAGAGAAAACAAAATACATCCCCTCTAAAGATACAGTAGGAGATCTGGCCAAGGGTGAGGGTGCTAGGTTTTTCCTGTTTCCCTAAAGTCCACCACCATTAAGTCTAGAATTCTGGCCCAGGAATATTAAGAGGCGCCTCAGACATACTCAGCATTAGACTTACCACACAGACACCGCATTCACTCAGCAAAGAGAATAAATAATTCATCCAAGATCTGCCAAGACAGTTCCCTGGGGCTATAAAGCTCTCTGAGGTTGAAGGTTGTCTCATGCCAGACAGGGAGGAGCCAGGAAAAAAACAGGGGTTTCCTTAGCAATATGGGATCTCTGTTCAAACACCAGGTCACAGACTGCACAGACTAGTCCATAAATGCTTGGTCCCTAAGAATGCCTTGGCTCAGCTTCACCCAACAAATCATGCCTGAGAAGAGTTGATTCCCATGCCCATAGTGAATGCCAATCACTATGGTTCACTATGAGTTAAAAGGGCTGATCTCTGACTGCCTTAGAAGAGCTTGGTCTTAGGGGAGGTTGGGATAGGAAGCAGCAATCCATGGTTCCCAAAATGGGTAGTTGGTAGCTAATTGGTGAGTTGACAGGTATGGGCTTGGGAGAGAGGTGAGGTTTCATGCAGGTGGAGTTATTTCAGTAGTTTCAAGTAGTAAGTGGGAGTCCACCAAATAGGAAAGTAAATGAAGAGAAATATATAACTTTATTAGAGCTTACTATGTGCCAGGCAATGTGTAAAAAGCATTTTGGGACAGAGAGAATAACAGGTACAAAGTCTTAGAAATGTGAAAGTGTAAGTTATATTTATAGTAGGTAAATTCTGGGTAAATATTATTTAGTGCATTGTTGGAACTGTCAAAAGATAAGGCTGAGAAGGTCAATCAGAATGGAAGGTCTCAAAATTTTTAAATAGGGCCTCCCTGGTGGTGCAGGCGGTTGAGTGCCGCACTGTGAAGCTGTCTGAAGCCTCTGCAGTGCAGGTTCGATCCCAGCCAGCTGGTAAGAATCCCACATGGCAAAGCAGACCATTCCTGTCTTGCCCACTGCTCCCCTCAGCAGTGTATTTCCTCAGTCTGCCTGTTCTGTTCCCTGCTCTGTCTCTGGAGAATCCTCTCACCTTCCCATGCATCTGGCCTGTGCCCCAGTTCTTGTATAAATAAATAAATCTTTAAAAAAATTTAAATATATACATATATATACATACTCAGGTCTAGAAAGATATGTGAGCATGTTAATATTGGTAGGAAAGAGTATGAGTTTTCTTTTTTAAGTTTTTAGATTTTTTTTTTTAAAGGAAAAGGAAAGGATTGGATAGGTTTGAATATCATCTTAGGAAGTGTGCATTTGATTCTGCAGTCACTGAAGAGTCACTGAACATTCTTAAGGGAAAGACCCAAGTAACCAAGAATTGGTTAGATGGGAGGCCACTGGTGATTTATTTTGCCCCTGTCTCTCTGGAACCATCTTTCTTGTGCAACCTGCAGACCCAGAAGCCAAACCTGCAGGATTAAATCTTTCAGCCCATAAGAAGGGAAGCCAACAGTAATGAGCAGAGGCACAGGGAACAAGTGCATTTCCCTGCCTACACAGAGCTCCCCAAAACTTCACAGCGGGCACAAATCAACCTGGCTCTGCCCCAAGCATGAAAACAAGGGGGGAAAAAAGGACAGGTGGTAAAGGATTCATGGAGGCTAGGGGGAAAAAAAGGCAGATTTTTTTCTACAATATAGGAGCTTTTATTACTAGAAAATAAAATCCTGCCTGAGCAAATGCCAGGAAAATGATTAAGGGCTCGATTTAGACCAGGGCTTGGCTGCGCACCGCTTAGCAGAGAGTTAAACAATGCCAGCCCCACTCTCTGTGCACATCACGTTTGGGGTGAGCAGCCCAGGCCCAGCCAGGCCTCTTGCCGCCAGTTTCACAGAATCACAGTAAAGCTTCGGCCACTTGGTTTCAGTTAAAAGGACTGTGTGGAAAGAAGGATAAAGACTCTTACATGTAGACCCACTATTGCACCCGAGAACTGAGACAAAAAGCAGCCAATGTGGTGCCAGGCCCTGCAGAAATGTTTTTTCCCTTTGGTTCTCAGGCTCCCCAGCCTGACCCAGAAAGGGCATGAGATGGTGGTGGAGTATGGGTTGGTTTGGGAGTCAGACGGGCCTGCAGTGGCGTCCATGGGGACTTTAGACAAGATTTTAACTTCTCTGAGCCCCAGTGTCTTCACATATAGGATTGTTATGGGGGTAAAATGACTTGATACATGAAAAGTATAAATAAAGTAGACAAATAATTTCTTTCTTTCCCTTCTTCAGGACCTCCTAAGACAATGGGGACAATGGGAAAGGCATGAGATTTGAGTTAGGAAACTACTGTTCAAGTCCTGCTCAACTACTAATGCTATCTGGTGATCTTGGGCAAGTCACACATTCTCTCTGGGCTTTATTTTTCCCTTCTGAAAATGTGGGTCTTGGATTAAATACTCTCTAGAGACCCATTCTATCTCTGACTTCAACATTAATTATAACAACTACCATTAAGCAGTTGTTATGTGCCAGGCATGTTGCCCAGCAATGTATTTGCATTATCTTACCAATTATTATCCCTACTTTACAAGTGAAAAAATGTGGTTTATAGGGGCCTCCAACTTGTTCCAGATTGCACTATTAATGACAGGCCAGGAGATGTTAGCTCTGACTTACTTTTTTTAGCTAATTAATGTAGCTCCAGGGTTCCAAGTCTTTTTTACTGAATAGGTAATAAAATTCAGCTACTCTGTAGGTTCTAGCTCAGGTTTAAACAGCTGCCAATTCTTGGAACTACAGCTGTAGTTTCAGGCCTGATGAATATTAATCCACTTGTAGCAGAGTGAAACAGACCCCACATAGAGAATTTCCTATCAGGAGGTGGGAGAGAGGTGTTGCAAAAGGTCATTTCTGAGACTTTCAATCAGACCAGAGAGAAGTTGTTGTGATGGGGACCCATAAGCCAGGCAGACAGGTAGTTGTCAGCCTAGTAAGGAAGCAATAGGGTCAGAACAGCAAAACTGACAAAGGCCTCAGAGCAATCAAATACTAGTTCAAACAGAGATGCAGATCATTTGGACAATGCCACTGTGTAATAAGTGGGCAAGAGAGAGACCTGTTGTTGGTAGTCAGCTGCTATCCCTGGGGACACATGGCCAGGGTCTGACAGACAACAAGGAGACTTAGGAAGGAAAGTCAAAGGCCACATTCATGGCCAGGCAATGAAGCCAAAGGTCCAGTAAGCAAACTGTTCATTAACCCTGTATCATTTGTCTACTGCCCCCTTAGAAATCTCCCCAAAACTTGAAATAATAAAAATATAATATTTCTCAAAATTTTGACTGGACTCAAATGGACAGTTCTTCAGCTCCATGCAGTGTCAGCTGGGTTCACAAAAATGGCAATATTCAGCTGAGCTGAGGCAAGAACATTAAAGATGTCACTCACATGTCTGGCAGTTGGAGCAGGCTGTCAGTTGGGACACCTCAGTTCTTTGCCACGTGGCCTCTCATCTCCATGGCCTCTGTCCACATGATCTCTCCACTGGAACAGCCTGGACGTCTTTACATGACAGGTGGCTTCCAAAAAGGCAAATCAGAAACAGGTCAATATACAAAGAATCAATGGTACTTCCTTATATCAGCAATGAACAATTTGAAACTGAAATTTAGAAAAAACAGTACCACTGACAATTCCAAAATATGAAATACTTGGGATTAAGCTGAAAGCTATAAAATACCGATGAAAGAAATTTTAAAAGTGTTAAATAAATGGAAAGATATACTATGTTCATAAATTATAAGATTCAATATTGTTAGATAAGTTATCCCTATATTGATCTCCATGTTTATAAAAATTCCAATATTATCCCATCAAGGGACAGGTTTTTTAGATAGTTACAACCTGATACTAAAAATGGCAAAGGAAATGGAATAATGAAAGCAGCTATGAAAAAAAACAGTAAGTGAAAAGTTAAACAATCTCTAGTACATCCATGCAATGAAATTCTATTGAGCAATGGAAATAAATAAAAGATTGAAATATTTAACAATTTGGTTGTATCACAAAGGCATTACTCAATGCCTTTACTCAATTACTCAATATTCAAAGAAGCTAGACTCAAAAATTACATACAGTATGATTCCATTTATATGTCATTTTGGAAGAGGTAAAAAACAGAGTCTTACTATAATCAAGATTTTGCAAGTGAGAAGAGGGGAGCATGGGGGGAGGGGACCCAATGGAATATGTTGGAGGGTTATGGGTGCTTTGGTGGTAGACCCTGGTGTTGTAACCTCAACCCCAAACTGTATAACCCCAAACTACATAAAATATAATCCCAAATTATATATAATGGTTGTAAACCATTGTTACCTCAATTAAAAAAATACAATAAATTAATCAATAAGAGACTGTGTGTTATTGAAGATAGAAAGATATATAGATCAATGGCATAAAATACAAAGGCCAGAAACAGATATTTATACATATGGTGAAATGATTTTTGACAGAGACACAAAGGCAATTAAATAGGGAAAAGACAGACATTTTAACAAATGCTACTGGAACAATTAAACACCAACATACAAAAATATAAATCTTGGGGCCTCCCTGGTGGCACAAGGGTTAAGACACAACCTATGAAGCTATCTGCAGCCACTGCAGCAACGAGTTCAATTCCCGGCCAGCCAGGGAGCAACCCACATGGCGTAGCAGACCTCTCCTGACTCACCCGCTGCTCCCCTCAGCAGTGTACTTTGTTCAATCTGCCTGTTCTGTTCCCCACTCTGTCTCTGGTGAATCCTCTCATGCCCCACACTTCTAGTCTGTACCCCCAGCTCTTGTATGCATAAATAAATAAATCTTTAAATATATATATATATATAAATCTTGACCAATACCTCATACTTAGTATAAAATTTAACAAAATGGATTATATACTTAAGTATAACATTTAAAAAGTGTTAGGAGGAAATATTTGTAACCTTTAGTTAGACAAGGATTCCCTATTAAGACAACAAAGCACAACGTATAAAGAAAAATATTGATAAATTGAACTTAAAATTAAAATATTTTGCTCTATTAAAGGCATTGTTCTATCATTCTAGAAAAGACAAAATGTAGGAACTCTTTCCCATCTTGCAAGATGATAGGTGAAAATGTTGAGAAGTTAACTACAAAAGAGAAGAAAACTAAAGCCAAGAAAGCTGACCTGGTTTCTAGGATTAAAAAGCATAGCCCCAACACCAAGCACTTAAAAGTCCTGTGCAAGTCAGAGGGATTGGCAAATATTCCTGATCTGATATGTACTACAGAAAGGCCATGTACAACACAATGTGTTCAGAAACTAAATTTAGGATTGGAAAGAAAATGAAGAAGGTTCTTGCCACTGTCACAAAACCAGCTGGTGGTTACAAGATGATGGTTATCAGAATAGTTAAACTTCACAAAATTTCTAGATACTATCCTACTGAAGATGCGTCTTGAATGCTATTGAGCCATGACAACAAGACCTAGGTTCCACAGGTGATAAAACTGGAGGGGGCATCACTGATGGGACCATTCTGATCATCTTCACTGGGCACCACAGAAACAAGAGGGTGATTTTCCTGAAGCAGCTAAGAAGTAGCTTGCTACTTGTGACTCAACACATGTCCATCAACTGAGTTTCTCTGTATAGAATACACCAGAAATTTATCACCACCTACACCAAAATTGGAATCAATGGTATAAAAATTCCAAAACATCTCAATGATACTTATTTCAAGAAGAAGCTGCAATAACAGGAAGGTGTGATCTTTGACACAGAGACGGGGAAATTCAAGATATGCAAGATTACATAGCAGCAGCAGGTTGATTAGAAAGTTATGGACCACAAATTCTGCCAAAAATTAAGGCTACTTCTCAGCTCCAGGGCTCTCTCTGCTCTGTGTTCCTCTCACAAATGGAATTACCCTCACAAACTGGTGTTCTAAATTTCTTACAAAGACTCGAATAACTGATCCATTAAGTATATATGTGTGTGTATATATACGTATACGTGTATGGGCAAAGAATAGATCAGCGATAAAGAGTTGATGGAGAGTTAAATTTTAAAGAGGTAGTATGAGGTGACATGGGGGAGAAAGCTATATTCTATGTTATTAGTTATACAATTCTGTATACTTGTCAAAATCACAAAAATATAAACAATAAAAAACAGTAAATGGTACCATATGGGTACTAAGAAAATAAATAATAAAATTCAGCCCCCCAAAATCAAGTCAATTTTCCTCCAGACTCACCCTAGAGTGCATACCAAATAGCGTCCACAAAGCACTATTTTTATTTTTTCGTATTTTTAATTTATATATATATTACATCATTGTTCATTTTTTAATCAATTTTTGCTTTTTTTCTTCCTCCTCAGGTGTAGTCGCCATAGAATTTCCTTCACCAATTCGCCCGTGCACCATCACCTCAGTCCACTGTACTCCTCCCTCTCTCTCTCTGATCCCTCTCCCTCCTCCTCCTCTGCAGGATGTCTCTGGTTATAATTGTCTGTTTGTTTGGTTGTGCTGTGTTGTGTTTTGTATGGTTGTTATTTTTTCCCCGATGTCTTATTTGGTTCCCCTGTATTCCTCCTATAAGTGAAACCATCTGATAGTTTCCTTTTTCCTTCTGGCTTATTTCACTAAGCCTAATTCCTTCTAGCTCCACTCATGTTGCTGCGAATGGCATTAGTTTATCTTTGTTGATTGCTGAATAGTGTTCCATTGTTTATATATATCACATCTTCTTGATACAGTCATCTATTTTTGGGAATTTGGGTTGTTTCCAGGTTTGTTGTTTTTTAAAGATTTATTTATTTATTTATTTATTTATACAAGAACTGGGGTACAGACCAGATGCGCGGGAGGGTGAGGGGATTCACCAGAGACAGAGTGGGGAACAGAACAGGCAGACTGATGAAATACACTGCTGAGGGAAGCAGCGGGCGAGACAGGAGAGGTCTGCAACACCATGCGGAACTCTTGCCGGCCGGCTGGGATCGAACCGTTGCTGCAGAGGCTGCAGACAGCTTCACAGCGCTGCGCTCAACCGCATGCGCCATCAGGGGAGGCATTGTTTCCAGGTTTTACCTATTATAAATAGTGTTGCAATAAACATAGGGATACAGGTATTCTTTTGAATCAATGTTTTTGTGTCCTTTGAGCAGATCCCTAGGAGTGGAATTGCTGGGTCATACAGTAGCTCCATTTTTAGTAGGCTGAGGATCCTCCACACAGCATTTCATAGTGGTTGGACCAGTTTGCACTCCCACTAGCAATGTAGGAGTTCCTTTTTTACCACATCCTCACCAACATTTGTTGTTGCTAGTTTTTTTGATATGTGCCATTCTTATTGGTGTAAGGTGGTATCTCAATGTGGTTTTGACTTTCATTTCCCTGATTATAAGGGATATTGAACTTTTTTTTTCATATGCCTGTTAGCCATTTGCACTTCCTCTTTGGAGAAGTGTCTTTTAAGTTCTTCTGCCCATTTCTTGACTGGATTGCTTACTTTGTTCTTGTTGAGTCATGTGAGTTCTTTGTCTATCTTTGTGATCAGTCCCATATCAGTTGTATGGAATGCAAAGATTTTTTTTCCCAGTTAGTGGGGTGTCTCTTTGTTTTGGTTAATGTCTCATTTGCTGTAAAGAAGCAAAGCACTATTTTTAAACAACAAAAAATAAATATATAATCAAAGAAATCCCACTTTTGCCTCTCCATTAAATATATACTTAAACTTTTAATAATATCTAGTACAGGTAAAAGAATGATATAATGAAATAAATGGACATGTAGGGCCTCCCCTGTGGCACAGCGGTTGAGCGCTGGGTTGCGAAGCTGCCCGCAGCCTCTGCGGCGCCAGTTCGATCCCCGGCTGCTCCCCGGCAACCGGAGGAGGGTCCCACATGGCGCGCAGACCTCTCCTGCCGCCCGCTGCTCCCCTCAGCAGTGTACTTTGGTCCTTCTGCCTGCTCTGCTCCCTGCTCTGGCTCTGGTGAATTCTCTCACCCTCCCGCGCTTCTGACTGTACCCAGTGCATGTATAAACAAACAAACAAACAAATAAATAAATAAATAAAAACATGCCTCTATAAAAAAAAAAAAAGAAATAAATGAACATGTGAACTGGTACATCTTACTTTGAAGGAAACATGACATTGTTTATCAAGAGCCTTAACACTTGCTCTTATCCCTTGGGAAAATAAAGCTACTTCTAGGAATCAGTCCTCAGGAAACAATCAGAGCTCATGATGAGGATCATTATCTCTTCTGCAATGAAATACTGTCTTCCTCATCACAGGGACAGACGTGCAACGGGTCCTAAACAAATGCTGTTGACTAACTGGATAGCAAGTGACTTCCATAAAACATCTGCTTCCAGCCAGGAGCTTAGTAGGAGGAGCAGCCTTCTACTGCCTGGGTCTGATTTCTCTGGATGCTTCTTTCTGTGTAACAGCATTCAACAACTGTCCACACTCACTGTGAACGACTACAGTAGTGATTACATTCCTAATGAGTTAGCAGTAATACTGCTGGCCATGGCCATAGCTTCAGTGTTCACCCAGACTGACTACTTCATGAAAGACAAACCTAGGAAACCAGATGGAAGCAATCAAAGAGGCAAGAGAATCAGTGCAGCAGACACAGAGAACTACTGAAAAAGTCAGGAAATTTGGGCTGAAAGGGTGCTTTAAGATGAGAAAGACCATGGCATTGGACACAGGTTCTAGGCCCTGTGTCCAGACCCCACCAGGGATGCCCATGCCCTAATAAAATCTATTCTCTTCAATCTCAGCTAGCATTCTATTAATCCTATTGCTCTGTGTTATTATTTAGATGCCGCAACTCCACTTCCATCTCTGACTATGTGCTTGGCTTGCCTATTTAAGTAACTGCTTCTACCCTGCCCACAATGCTGTAGGGACTCCTTCAGTCCTTCTATTTGAACTCTCTCCTTTGACCCCAGGTTCTTCCAGTCCCACCCTACCCACTATCTGCCCCATGCACACCTCTCCCTCCCTCAGAGGTTATACCAGGTACTATGTAGGGATGGCTGATGGGACCAAGTCATTAAGGAAGTAAGGAATCTTTCCCTGCTCACTTTTCCCATCATACTTATTGCCTTCTTGTACAATATATTGCTCACTTATTATGCCTATTGTTTAGCATGTGTTTCTTCACACTTTAATATAAGCACCCCAAGAGCAGAGAATCCTTACCTGTTCTGTTCACTGCTAAATCCCCAGTCCCAGACACTCTGGCACATGAAAGTGCCCAGTAGTTATTTTTTGAACCAATGAAAGTGAAGATTATGTACAAGTTTAGATGAAAGATGGTGCTAACCAGACAGGTGCAAGGACAAGAAAAGAACAAGAGCTGGGAACTGGGTTCCCCAATGAGAGGATGTTTGTTAACCTCTAAGGAGTCAAGAGAGGTATGCCTCTGAACTGGAAAGTGGGTGGCCAACCCAGAAGACCCTGCAGGAGGTAGCGTGGCTAAGTTTCTCTGTGCTCAGAAGCACGTCTGACAACCAGGGTGGATCAGGAAGTATACAGCCATGTGCATTCTTCAAGAACCTAAGGAGGCAGGGGGCCAGGAGAACAGTTGGGGATCAAAGCAGGCAAAGGCTGAAATCCAGGAAGTCTGAGAGGACAGATACTCATCCAGCAAAACATAAGAAGCAGCTAACTCTGAGCCAAAGCCACAGTTTCTTTCAAGTTTTCTCCCAGGTATGTGGTTCTTAGGACTTAGGACTTCCCTTAGCAGGGAAGAAGTTATGATTAAATGGTATACTACAACTAGAGAAAGCTGGCTGGTTTTGCATCTCTTTCCAACTTCAAGTTTAGTGACTTCATATTTGCAGCATGAAATTGGCCAGGGTGGAAATATTAGCACCATAGAAATTGACAAAAAATTGAACCAGGGATTTGTTTGTTTGTTAAGTAGCTGGTTGGTAAAACACTTACCAGCACAGCGATGGTAAAGTTTATTTTGGAACTGAGGTCACAAGGAGGTTCCAACTCTTGATTGGAGAAAGAGGGCAGAACTGCACATACGTTTTTAAGTTAAGGCATACTCCATGAAACATTTGGGCTCTTGAGTAACTTCTGACAGAGCAAAGAGTCAACAATAGAACCCTTCCCAGGGGTTCTCCCATTGACTATAGAATTTACACAGGGATTCTTTCTCTTAAATTTAGAAGCCAGAGATTCACTTGAACCCATTTATTTGCTTATTCATTCATAACAAGAACTAATAGGCCTCCCCGGTGGCGCAGCGGTTGAGCGCTGGGTTGCGGGGCTGTGGGCGGCCTCTGCGGCGCCGGTTCGATCCCCGGCTGCTCCCCGGCCACTGGAGGAGGGTCCCACATGGCACGCAGACCTCTCCTGCCGCCCGCTGCTCCCCTCAGCAGTGTACTTCGGTCCTTCTGCCTGCTCTGCTCCCCGCTCTGGCTCTGGTGAATTCTCTCACCCTCCCGTGCTTCTGACTGTACCCAGTGCTTGTATAAACAAACAAACAAATAAATAAAATAAAACATGCCTCTAGAAAAATTAAAAAAAAAAGAACTAATAACATCATTTGCTAGACTAGCACTAGATCATAGAGGTAACAAGACCAACTAGTTTCTGCCCTCATGAAACTTATTACCTAGCACAGGAGTTCACAAATTTATGGCTGCAAGTCTCTTGGGTTATAGCTTATTTTTAGTCACTGAGAAATGTTTATTTGCAAATATTTGACTGGATAGACCAGAGGATAAGGATGAGGCTGGGGAATAAAAGTTGAGACCAAGAAGATGGTAGATTGGGGATTATCCCAAGAATACAGGAGGGAACCAATTCAAATGACCCCTACTGGAGAGAATAGTGAAGGTAGAATAATAACAACAGCTAACATTTCTAGAACTCTTGCTATGTACTGCATGATTACACCCTGTAAGGTTGGTCCTACTGTTATTCTCGTTGATAATTGAAGAAACTGAGGCACAGAGAGGTGAAATGACTTGCCAAAGTTCACCCATCTAACAAGTAGTAAAATCAATATTTATTTATTTTTAAAGATTTATTTATTTATGCATACAAGAACTGGGGGACAGGCCAGAGGTACAGAGGGTAAAAGGATTCACCAGAGACAGAGTAGGGAGCAGAACAGGCAGATCTACTGAAATACACTGCTGAAAGGAGCAGCAAGCAAGACAGGAGAGGTCTGTTTTGCCATGTGGGTTAGCTCCCTGGCCGGGGATCAAACTCATGTTGCAGTGGCTGGCAACAGCTTGACAGTACTGTGTCTTTAACCCCTGTGCCACCAGATAAGCCTAAGTCAATATTTAAAACCAGGTATCTGGGCTCCCTGGTGGCACAAGGGGTTAAGTCTCAGCACTGTGAAACTATCTGCAGCCACTGAAGCAGGAATTCGATCCCCAGCCAGGGAGCTAACCCACACGGTGCAGCAGATCTCTCCTGTTTTTCTAGCTGCTCCCTTCAGCAGTGTATTTCAGTCAATCTGCCTGTTCCGCTCCCGACTCTGTTTCTGATGAAACCTCTCACCCCCTGCACCTCTGGCCTACACTCCAGTTCCTGTATGCATAAGTAAATAAAACAAATTTTTTTAAAAAAAAAAAGCTCAGTGGCTATTAGAAATGAGGGAGTAAGCATCTGGGGAGCCAGGGTCAACCAACAGAGGCCAAAATGGAGCAAGGTATGTCTAGGTTTTCATGCCACACTGCCTGCCTACCTCACAGCTTTATTCCTCATCTTTATTCCTAACAGTTGACTATCAGAATGAATCGAGGACTTAGTGACTTTGAGGAGCCCTAGTACTGGGGAAGACCTGTCCAGAGTGAGGCATGTTATGCTAATATAACTCCCACTCCTCCCCTACCCCCCAATCCAGTTTACCTTCCTAGAATAATCTAATGGTTTTCCTCTAAAGGAATAACAATGGGTTCCGCTTTTTACTCACATTTGTCCCCAAAAATATTCCATCTAGAGCTTAAGGCTGCCAGTAACCAGGCAGTGTCAGTGACTTCACCATTCTCCTTCTGGGAAATGAAATGACTCAGCAGTCATTAAGACTAAGATAACAGTGTAAGTTAGTAGTTTTTTGCAGGGCAGAGAGATGTCAGAGTTGTTGGCTATCTGAATGGAGCCTGAGATCCTAGAGTAAATGTAGCAGGAAAAAGGAATAGTGTACGGAATTGAAGGCTAGCCCAATAATTATCAAGTCTCTAGGGAACAACTCTCAGTAAAAACTTGTTGACTTTAACAATAGGGTAGGGTAGTGTGCTATACCATAGCTCTTCCTTCCTGATTTCCAGCATACCTACTGATATGCCTGTCCTGAGCATTACTATGCACAGTGGCTGCAGGGCTATAAATACTGAACAACCAGGAGATTGTTTGCCCAGAACCTACCCCTCTCTACATGACATCTTCTTTATGTGACCTTTTCTTTCCCCCATGTGGCTGATTAGGTAGGGGAAAGCATTTGACCTAGGTGCCCAAGGCCAATCAGAACCCTTTCATGGGATACTCCTAACTGAAACAAGAGCATCAGCCTCCCTTTGGTGGTGGAAGTTGAAAGATGTAAACTTTATGAGCTCTTAGTAGCTGCATTGACAGCCATAAGCTGTCTTCAGTAAAGAAGATCAAAGCATAGAGAGAAGCAGAGGTTTAGGGATATTTAAAAAAGGGTCTTGGCAGCATCTAAGTCTAGGGACCCAGTCACTCCTGAGGCTAAATTGTAGTCATGCTTCCCGGGGTTCATTTTAGATTATTAAGACTCCATGAGCAAGTAAATATGTGCTTTTCTCCTATGCTACTTCCAGCTTAAGCTTCTACTTGGTTATAAACAGTGTCTGAATTAACTGGTAGCACTGACTATGTGGTGCATGAAAAAAAGAATTCTCCAGAATGCCCTCAGAAATTTCTACTTTGCTCTCTTAAAGAGAGTGCCAATGGGAGTGGCAGTCAGTGCTCTGTCTAGGCAAACCACATCAAGTCAAACATGAGACGATCAGGACAGCCACTACCTTCTCTATGCTTATCCATACCTCATTCTGCCCCTCTATTTATTCAAGCAGCTCCCTAGCTGCTGATTTGCTCAGCCACTCCAACCAAAGTCTTCTTGGTCTGCTTCTCTGGACTCTAAATCACTGATTCAACTAGGCTATTTCTTCTCTTTTAGCATGTCTTTGGAGTATTCAAACCCTCTAACTGGCAACCTAAGTTTGTATCTGCCAATCAGCATCAAGGGCTGAGCCTACGTATGCACAGTAAATACTAAGTGGCATAATGTAGAATAAAACTGCCACAGGCAATCAGAAAAGGGAAAAATCACTGTGGGGTCTTGTAAAACAAAAGGCCTTGAATTTGGAGATAAAAAGGACTCTCCAGTGTGGAAAAAACAGAGACAATGAAGCAGAAAAGTGCTTGGGCACAAAAGGACTAGAGACAAAAATCAGTCTTGCTGAAGTATTTTCAGAAAGGAGCTTCATTAGGTAAATCTGAGAGATAAAAATGGGATTATATTACACAAGGTATTAACAATAAAGCAGAGGAGATTTGACTTGATATGTAGGCAAATATCATGGTAAGGTTTTTGATCAGGAAGAGGAGAAATGCTATTTTAGTTATGTGTTTCTCACAAAGAATGAGAGAGAATCTCCTTGTCTTATAAAGAAGAATAAAAAAAAGGAATAATGCTTATTCTCTCTACCAAAAGCATTCTTTATTTTCCTAAAAGATTCATTATTGGTTATTTTTTGACTTTTTGCTGTTCAGAGAATACACATAGGCAAGATAAAAAAATTAAGGTTCTCATATTAGATGGTTTCACTTATAGGAGGAATATAGGGGAACCAAAAAAGGGGTCAGAGGAAAAAATATTAACAGTGAAAAACACAACAATACAAAACAAAAATAAACAGACAACTATAAATCAGAGACATTCTGCAGGGGAGGAGGAAGGAGAGGAATCAAAACAAGGGCGAGAAGAGCACAAGGAACTATGGTGCTAGTACACAGGTGAATTGGTGGTGGAAATTCTATGGGGATTATACCTGAGAAAAGAAAACAAACATTGTAAAAAATGAAAGATGATGTAAAATATATATAAATAAATAAATCATTGAAAAAATTAAGGTTCTCCCAACACTTCACACATAAAATAAGCATTTTAACATATTTGCATACATCCATCCAAAAAATATATATGCTAATAAAAAATTGATTTATGTTATATAAACTCAGTTTCACCTGGCAATATATTTTTCATTGGTTGATTTTGAGTATAAAGTCCTCTATTTAAAATATTATTTAGGGCCTCCCCTCGTGGCGCAGCGGTTGAGCGCTGGGTTGCGAAGCTGCCCACAGCCTCTGCAGCGCCGGTTCCATCCCCGGCTACAGGGCAAGGGTTCCACATGGTGCGCAGACCTCTCCTGCCACCCGCTGCTCCCCTCAGCAGTGTACTTCGTCACTCTGCCTGCTCTGCTCCCTGCTCTGGCTCTGGGGAATTCTCTCACCCTCCCACGCTTCTGACTGTACCCAGTGCTTGTATAGATAAATAAATCTTTTTTAAAAAATTAAAAATAAATAAAAATAAAATATTATTTAATTCACAAAAACTTAAATTTACATGTACATTTTTCAGAATTTTATTCCATAGCTTAGGTCAGCATTTTCCTAAATTCATTCTATTGAACAGTTAAGAGTTTACAAGGTATTCTGACCCAAATAAGGGGATTATGTTTAAGAGAGGCTGCATCCTTTGTGCAAATTACTATGTGTATGAAATTAATTGGACAAAGGTAAGTAAAATTTGCTCCAGGAAATACCTTCTCATTGAAAATACATCAATATTGGTGTACTGCTAACTTAATATATTCAGAAAGCCAAGAAACACACCTAGTCAAAATATCCTATACCCAAGGAAATCAATCAAATGAAGCCCCCCACCTTTTGTGAACAGTGGTGAACACCCTATCACCCAATGAGCCAATGATAACCAGACGGTCACTTCACAAGAACACAGAGACCAGAATTCATGCATCTACCTGAGGTTGAATATAGAATTGTTAAGCTCCTTTTCAACCCAGAGACTTCATGAATTTTAATTGAGAGCATTACAAATTTTTTCTTTCAGCTCTAATCACTCATTGGCTAGCCTCAAGTAAGCCATTTCTCCTCTCCAAGTCTCCAAAGTTGTTCATCAGTGAAATGATATGTGTGAAACTAGGGCTACCATCCAATTCTGGGATAATATCTAGATCCCTTTGGAGTCACTTCTAACAGCAACTCACTCACTCATGCTCACCCCAAGCCCCCCTTCTTCTGATCTAACTTCCACAGCCTCACTAAGGACCTCTAGACCTCTAGACTCTTTGTTGAAGAAGAAATGGCATAAGCAAACAAAATTATCAAGAGTTGCTCACATGTGCACACAGAGCACGTAGCAAACAGCTGGAAAACAAGGCGAGTAGGTGAAAGGTAAAGCTGTTTTGCTGAACAGGGTGTCAGAGGTTGGTGTACAAATCCACAGGGAGGATGAAAGCTCCACTAATGTGAACACTTGCTCTGAAAAATTTCTTCACAGAACTTCCATCCCAGCAGCCCAGCCTCCTGTCCCTTTCTTCTAAAAGGCTGAGGCAAGGAAGGTCTTGTTTTCTTTTTTTGTTTTTCCAGGAAAACGAATGGAAGCTAAAATATTTTTTTTTTTTTTTAAGATTGAGGCTTAGTTAGAAAGAGATCTTCCTTCATCACCAAAAAATCTTCAGTTGTTCCAAGACAACCCCCAGGGACCCACATGATTTGGCTTTTCTGAACCCTACAAAGGATTCTGTTTTATGTACTACTCAAAGCCAAGAAACCAATTCTCTGCCCCAATTTTTTCCTGCTGTTGATCAAGAATGAGGGGTAATTTCTAGATTCCTGCTATGAGTGAGACCAACTGGTATTTTTCTTTTTCTTTCTGGCTTATTTCGCTGAGCATGATCCCTTCCAGCACCATCCATGTTGCTGTAAATTGCATGTGTTTATCTTTTTTGAATGCTGAGTAATATTCCATTGTGCATATGTACCACATCTTCTTGATCCAGTCATCTATTTTTGGGCATTTGGGTTGTTTCCAAAGCTTAGCTATTGTAAATAGTGCTGCTATAAACATAGGGGTGCAGGTGCTCTTTGGAATTGATGTTTCTAATAAGAGACCAGGAAAAAGAATAATTATAAGAAAGTAAAAATCAAAATCAACAAACAACTATGAACCAGAGACACTCTATGGGGGCTGAGGGTCGGGGAAAGGAGGGATTGGGGTCAAAATAAGGAGGTTGCAATTGTATGGGGAATATAAAAATAAAATTAAAATTAAAAAATAATAAAATTTTGAAATCTTTTAAAAAAAAAAGAATGAGGGTAATTACAGGGGATTTTTATCTGGCATACTCTGAAATGTGGAATAAAATATCTTTCAGGGTGGTCATTTTTTGAGGTGAATTTCCACCCATCCTCCAAACAAAATACCATAAAGACTGACAAAATCTGAATCTCATGAAGTTCAAAAAAGGCAGCGTTGATTTTCTGGCTGAACCCAACACCACTGAGGACCAATACTCTGCTCTGAAACCTTCAGGATGATGAACCAGATTGATGAACCAAGTCCATCACTTGTGCCTGAATGGAATATACAAACTCAACAAGTAGTCTAATGTATCTCTTTCTCCACTGAAGCTATCACTGGAACTTAGTGTGAGGCTGGCTTATTCTGTCATCATAATATCTATGTAATATCTATGTCCAATTCTGTTGTTGTCACTTGTAAAGGCAGAAAAGAGGTCTTTTGAAAAGCCTTGAGACTCATTTGAAGGAATGTCTTATACCTGTTGGATAATTAACATCATAGCTTTAACAGAATTTTTCCCAAGTCCTCACCTGGTGTGGAGGTTGTAAGGAAGGAGATGCATAACTGCCATCCACCTGTAACCACCAGAGGTAAGGAGACTTGCCTCTGTACTTTGTCTAGGATTTTTCCAGTTTTAGCACTGAAAGTCCTATGTCCCAGGAAACCCCACAGTGCCAGGCAAAACAGGATGTTGGTTAACCTACATACTGAATGCCAAATTAGCTGCAGTCAGTTGTCTTGTTTCCCTTAAAACAGCTTGTATAGCCTTAAGTTAAAAAAAAAAAAAAAAAAAAAAGCCTAAAGGAAAATTGAGATCTAAAGCCTTGCTACTCAAAGTATGGTCCACAGATCAACAGCACCTATACAACCAGAAGCTTGTTAAAATGTAGAACTTCAAGTCCCACCTCAAATAGATAGAATTAAAATCTATTATTTAGCTTGACCTCCAAGTAAGATCTTGCACAGGGGTCCATGAATATTACAGTCTAAGATGTACTAAGCTTGAGGAAGATCTCTCAGAGGGGACTTTTACCTGGGTCTTAGAGTTTGTAGGAATGGATATGCAGAGGGAGGGAGCAGAGAGAATCAGAAAACAAGGCCACATGGCATAGAAGATGGCAATTGGCTGTTCTCCCACAGTGCCCAGGAAGACCCTCCACCAGAGCTCTCTTCAAGTTCAAGCTTCTCTCCAATGACATTTGCATTGTCTCTAGCATAGGGAACTCAGGCTCTAAAGAGGGGAAGCAGAGGAGATAGCCAACAGTTAAAAACAAGCACTCCAAGGATCTCTATTTCCAAATAATAAAGTTAGCAAAATGAGGAGTCTGAGGCAGTATCTCTCTCACTCTGAGGCATAATATGGAGTACGGGCTGCTTAACAACTTTGTGCCTCAGTTTCTGAAACCACATAGTGGGAGTGACCCTTATACCAATCTCATAAGTTGTAAGGATTCAATGATATAATGAATGCAAAGTTCCTAGAACAGGGCATAGATCTTACCAGGAGCTCCCTAGAAGATACTGCCTTGAATTAAATAATTGCTTCTGTCATAAGTTGAAAACCTGATGAGTGGGGAGCTGGGGTGCAACAGCCAGACTCCAGTTGACACCAGGGGCTGTTTTCATAGATGCTGGCATTTGCAAATACATTATGCTTTCCTAGTTAGCATGGCTGTCAAATATGGAATGCTAATCAATCAGACACAGGGTGAACTGAGACTTACTGTGTACATTAATCAGGGGATAATCAGAAAAGCAGAGCCATGATGAGTGGTATAAAATAAAGGATATGTTGTGCTGGATAGGCCTTAAGCTAAATTGGCATAGCAAAAAGCCACCACACTGTTTATCCCCAGGATGGCTTGTCAATTTTGAGAACTTTACAAAAAAAAACTCTCTCCATATACAAAAGCTCAGCTGAACTCTCTGGGAAGCTTTCCCTTTAGTCCTTCCCTCTTAGGGGTGTACCACATGCTGTCCTGTGAACATCTGTACTAAACCAGAGTCACTTGTGTTCCCTCTATCTGTGTCTGCCTCATCCCTAAATTCTTTAAACCCTTCTAGCCCAGAAGCTGTTTCATCTCTTTGCATCTCTAGCTCCTGGCATGGCTTCTATCACGTGTTCAGTCAAATTCTATGAAATCACTGCCATTCTACAATCTGACCCACAAAAAATCCTAATTCCATAAATTTCAGAGTATTAGAAAGCACTGGGCAAATGCTTGCTGAATAAATGAACACAAAACAACATACCTAAACATTCCAGTTAAGCATCAAAGAAAGGAAGAGATTCAGGTTTTTGTATGGCCTCAGGCACCTGAATATCTTTGTACTCCTCAACATGGCGGTGCCAGTGAGTGATCACCACAGGTCAAACACACATGCTTTGTACCATGTTCATGTTTCTAGATGTTAGCAGTGTCTCCACAGAGAAGATGAGTGATTCTCCAAGGAGTCAGATGCATGTTTTTTGGTACAATTTTAGTGATTTTTGGAGGCCGGTGGTATCGCCACACAATTGATAAGTGGTAGTCTCCAAAATGGATGATATTAACTTCTGTGATGGCAACAGTCCAAGATGGCTCAGAAGCAGCTGTCAAACTCTGCTTGACTTTTGGCCCCAGCATCATGAGATGACAAGGAGCCTCGGAGGTCACAGATTGCAATTACATATCATTTAGAGCAGACTAGCAGATGCAAAATAACATTTAAAAATCAAGATGTGTGTCAGTATAAGGAAATTTTAAAAAAGTAAAAGAAGGCCTCCCAGTGGCACAGCAGGTTGAGCGCACTGCTGTGAAGCTGTCTGCAGCCTTCACACCATGGATTCGATTCCAGGCCGGCCAGGGAGAAACCCACATGGCACA
Organism: Talpa occidentalis; assembly: GCF_014898055.3. Taxonomy (NCBI): domain Eukaryota; kingdom Metazoa; phylum Chordata; class Mammalia; order Eulipotyphla; family Talpidae; genus Talpa; species Talpa occidentalis. The sequence goes on from NW_023605083.1 coordinate 58,197,577, forward strand.
GCAGATCTCTCCTGTCTCACCCGCTGCTCCCCTCAGCAGTGCTTCCAGTCCATCTGCCTGTTCTGCTTCCCGCTCTGTCTCTGGTGAATCCTCTTGCCTCCTGCATGTCTGGCCTGTACCCCAGTTCTTGTATAAATGAAATAAATCTTTAAAAAAAAATCTACCTCAAAAAAAAAGAAACTAAAAATATTTTTAAAAATTAAAAAATAAAAAATGAAAAAGTAAAAGGAGAGCAAGAAGGAAGGATGTAGCTGGTACAAACTTTTTATCCCCAGGCAGGTGCACCTGCTAGATACGGCCCTTTGACTTCACTTCCTCTGGCTGTGAGGTCTAAACTTGTGAGACTGGTCAGGCTACACCATCTAAAGAGACCCCAGCGATGCCATTTGGAGTTGCAGAAAGGACTGGGTGAGAGGTTAGTGAGAGGCTGTTCTGAACCTTCAAAAGGACAAAAATTCAATGAAATGTAACCCACGCAGACCAACTTCTGACTAGATACAGCCATGTGATTTACTGGATCCTGGCCCTCCTCTCCCTCCCCCATCCAGTTCCTTGGTCCCTGGCTACCCTGTCTCTGCCCTCCACACTTTGTTACCTGATAACCTAACTCTGGACCTCTACCCTGGGTGGTGCTTCTTTGGTTAAGGGAACAAGGAAAATGAGCTAAGAGCAGCTGGTTGCCTTACGTAGGCTAGTTTATTTCAACTTCACAACAAAAATGCTGAGAGGTAAGGATTATTAGCCTTCTTTTAAAGATGAAGTGAAGTTAGGTAATCTGCCTAAAGTTCACAGAGCAGCTAAACTAAAAAAGGAATCAAAACCCAGATGTGTCAGACTCCCAGGCCCAGACTCTGCAATATGCCACACCGCATTTCTTTCCATGCTTCCTCACCACCTTCCTTGTAGTCTCTTTTGCATGTCCCCCACTGCTGATATTCATTCTGACTGTTTTCAACCTATAGGACAAAAGCAATGGGAAAACCAGAAAGGAAGGTTGTAAATCCAGACATCTAATAATAACTTAATTTTGCAAGGGTGCGTCAATATATGATCCCTTTTGGTCCTCTCAACAACTCCCTAAAGTAGAGAGATGACAATTGCTATTATAGTCATCATTTTATAGTTGAACTTACTGATGTTCAGACTGTAAGCAATTGGTTCAAGTTTACATAGCACCCAAGCAACGGTACCAGAACTTGCACCCAGAGCCAGTGACCTCAAATACAATACTCCTTCCACGACTACACCATGAGTAACTGCCACCACCTCGCTCCCCATGGCCAAAGACACAAGTAAACAGAAACCTGCCCAGCAGTTCAAATGCATTTCCCATGAGGCAACAGCCATGTGAGGATTAATTTCTTAGAGGAAGTTTTTTTTTAATTAAATTAGCATGGCTTTTAGCCAACAAACAGAATGAACGGAACCACCTTCTAATACACACCAGAGATGCAAGAACTCATTTGTGAATGGTCTTGAAAAAGTTAAACGGTAAAATTCCAGGTAGACACAAGTGACATTTTCTACTCCAGTTGTGGCAACAAGAGGATACTTTTTATTTTTTAATTGTTTATTCATGACACTGATTTATGACATTGTTATGTTTTAACATAACAATTGATTTATGACACTGTTATGTTTTAGGGGTAATTATAATCCTCTACAAAGCACCAGTAAGCATCCACCATAATTCATTGATCTTCCCTTCCCCCTTATTTCCATAGTAAGGAGAATTTTAGATCACAAGAATGAGGAAAAAATTATTAAATAAAGGACTTCTGTTGGGCCTCCCTGATGGTGCAGCAGTTGAGCACTGGGCTGCGAAGCTGCCCGCAGCCTCTGTAGCGCCGGTTCAATGCCTGGCCACCAGCGAGGGTCCCACATAGCGCGACAGACCTCTCCTGCTGCCCGCTGCTCCCCTCAGCAGTGTACTTCGTCCTTCTGCCTGTTCTGCTCCCTGCTCTGACTCTGGTGGATTCTCTCACCCTCCCGTGCTTCTGACTGTACTCAGTGCTTGTATAAATAAGTAAATAAATCTTTATAAATAAATAAATAAATAAATAAATAAATAAATAAATAAAGGAATTCTGTAGAACAGACTAGCATTCAGCCCAGAGATTTTCTTCCCAACAAAGCCACTACAATAACACTCAAAGGTACTCATAGGAGGTGCTGGTAGACATATTTACAGAAATGGGGCAAAGCGAAATACCCAGCATTGCCATGAATTATGCAACCAGCAATGAAGAAGAGACAAGATTCCTTGGACAAAAAATATGTCTGAGAACACGACTAACCAAGTTAAATGGATTTATTTACTCCAGGATTTCCCAAAAGGGGAATAACTTTTACAGTGATTTAAGAAATGTTGAGTTTGAGTAACAAAACATAACCGCTATCATTTATAACAACTGCAAAGAGAAACTCATTATTTTGGACATCTAGTTCAGATATGACAAATAAATGACTTGCTTCCCTTCATTTCTCCCTTTTGCCCACAAAGTAGGTATGAAAAATTAGTCTCTCTACTCTCTGCCACTGATTCCAGATATAAACTTCAAAACAACATTGTAAGAGGCAACTACTTGTTAACCATATATGCACTATGAGTCTGATACAAAACAAACTGGTCATAAACCAGCATGGGATGAACAGACGAGATATTCCTCAGGCCACAAAAGATGAAGAAGGTCCAGACTGGGAAGACCTGCAAATTAACTCCCACAGGAGGAATGAAGGGTCAAGGACTACATTCCATTTGTTATTGTATCCTCATCACCTTCTACAGTGCCTGACATGGTAGACTCTGGATATGTTAGGTGAATTATTGTATTAACACCAAAATCACATGATAGTAATGATCTTACATTGTCTGTAGTTACTATATATGTATATTAGCCATTGGGAAAAATTTATGTAATTGTTCCTTTCTGAGTTCAGTTTCTTTCTCAGATATTCTTTCTATACTATCTTTACAAGGATCTCTCCAAACTTCAGTGTCATCAATTGTTTAAAACAAAAAGAAGAAGAAAAATAAAAAGAAAAGTATCTATCTTGTAAGGTTGTTATGAGGATTAGGGATTTATTGTGCAAAGCACCTAATACAGTTTCTGATTTTTTTCTATTTATGCCCCTCCTTGTTTCCAAAAGGATTTAAGATTTTTTTAAGATAGATTTATGTTGTTTATTGATGTTTATTTATGTTGTTTATTGAAATTCTGAAACAACAAACAGACATGCAAGAAATTAATACAAGTAGTTACCTTTAGAGAACATGGGAATTGGCAGAAGGATAATGAGGGTGGGGGGGATAGATATATTTATTATTTTCATATATATATATAAAGTATATGAATTTATAACCTGATCCAAGTTAAAATAAATACAAAAATGAAAATCTTACACTAGGTGAGCCTTTTCCGACTCCCCAGACAAATAAGCCCACTCTGCATCTATGTTCCCACATCACCTGTGCCTCCACTTTTTCCTGGCACATATGTTGCATTGCATTCATTTATGCTCCATCTCCCCTGCTCACCTTGCCCCCAGTCAGGCTGTGAGCTTTTCAAAGCAGGTTTCTGTTTCTTTTATTTTTGTGTCCCCCAACATAAAATGCAGTCCCTGACTGTGGCAAATATCTAGTATATGAGGAAGTGGAAATGAAAAAGAAGAAGTGAGACAGAGCAACCAAGTTTGTCTTATTAGCACAGCGGAAAGGTGAATCAACTGAGGCCTTCATATAACAGTGGTAGTGTGAAAGGAGGAAGTGAAGAGAGAGCAAAACTCAGCAAGCTTTGCAAAAAAAAAGTATAACCAGCCTTGCTAGAGCACAGGAGGGGAGAGGGTACATTAGGTCAGTGCTAGCCAGGAGGAAATGAAGCAGCAGGAGAGCTGATACTGACGCTGATAGGGCAGGAAATGGAGGCCCAGACTGAGACCCCAGATGTGAGGGCTCCTAGCCACAGGAGATTGAGGCCAACACTGTCCTGCTAATGACTGAAAAAAGACTGACAGTGGAAGAGACTCTCAACTTGAATATGCAAACCACGTTTGGTCTATTGCTTTCTGTTCATTTAAACTCTGCATTCTATTCATTAAACTCTGCATACTCTTCTGAGGGATGAAAGAAGATCCACATTGGTCTCCAGCAGAATAAACCCCAGATTCCAGAAAGGGAAACTGGCCAACTCCAGTTCAGACCACACCCAACCCCTGCAAAGCTGGGTCCCTGTGGTTAGCTATGCATATTACTAAACTATGATCCACAGAAATATATCTCATTATTTAATTGGGTTAATCATTAAAACTGCACAGAATCAGGCCTCCTTGGTGGCGCAAGGGGTTAAGCACCACACTATGAAGCAATTCTGAAGCCTCTGCAGCACAAGTTCGATCCCCGGCCAGCCAGGGAGCAACCCACATGGCTCAGCAGACCTCTCCTGTCTCTCCCGCTGCTCCCCTCAGCAGTATATTTCAGTTAGTCTGCCTGTTCTGTTCCCCACTCTGTCTCTGGTGAGTCCTCTCACCCCCACCCGGCTCCCATCTCTGCCCTGTACCGCAGCTCTTGTATGCATAAATAAATAAATCTTTAAAAAAAAAAAAAAAAACTGCATATCGCCTCCCCAGTGGCACAGCGGTTGAGCGCTGGGTTGCGAAGCTGCCCGCAGCCTCTGCAGCGCCGGTTCGATCCCCGGCTGCTCCCCGGCCACTGGAGGAGGGTCCTACATGGTGCGCAGACCTCTCCTGCCGCCCGCTGCTCCCCTCAGCAGTGTATCATCAGTCTGCCTGTTCTGTTCCAAGCTCTGGCTCTGGTGAATTCTCTCACCCTCCCGCGCTTCTGACTGTACCCAGTACTTGTATAAATAAATAAATAAATCTTTAAAAAAAAAAAAAAAAAAAAAAAAACTGCACACAATCAAGAGTCCTCATCATTTTGGAGATACACCCTGAAATGTACACAACTGAAGGGATACAATGTCTGGGATTTGTTTCAAAAAATTAACAAAGCAATAAGTAAAAATAAGAAGCTAGGATTGCTCAAACAGTAGCCCTCAGGAAGAGAAAGAATGTTCTTTGTTGTTATGGATGTTTCCCCCTAAGACTAACTCAATTAAATTTTAAAAAATAAAATAAAACGTAAAATCCTATTCAAGTACAGGACATGCCTGCAGAAGGAAATTTTATTTCAGCCCTAAGGAGCATTAGCAAATACTGCAAAGTAATGAAAGAAGCTCATTAGGAAGGAACTGGAAACACCTTCCAATGTGACGGGGGAAATTCTGACATCTTAATTATATTCTGCCACCTAGTGACAAAGGAAATTTAACATAGTTACCAGGCTCCAAGAGCAGAGTGGGCCGCCCTCCGCCGCTGGACACCAGACACGGCCTGACAGCCCGGGACACGCCTGATCCCACAAGGTTGGTGCAGGCGGCTTCTCCTCTCTGTTTTTGCTCACAACTCTAGGAAACGCCGCAGAAAAGCCAAAGGCTGAAGGAGCGGCTCACCCCGTGACTGACACTTCGCAGGGAGCAGGAAGGTCCATCCTCCATTGCTCAACTCAGTCCGTCCATGCCTTTGCCGCGTCTTGCCCAGGCTAAGGGCGTCTTGCCCAGGCTAAGGGCGTCTTGGGGACACAGCAGCAAGGCTGCGAGGGCGCGCGCGTCCGGCATTTTAATGCTTAAGTTCCACTGAGTAAGGAGCAAAAAAGTTACTACTGGGGTATCCTTCCCGGGAAACGGCGTAACTTGTCATTAATCTTTGAGGCCTCACGTCAAAACGGGTATGAAAACTGCTAATTTCTTAATACCAATGGAAGGAGCAGACTTATTAAAAGTTCATTTAAATCTAGTCATTCAGGTCTCCTGAGGTACTTCTTGCCCGGAGGGCTTCGTCCAAATGGGGGGGGGGCCTCCCATAATGCATTGCAAGGGGCTGGGGGCGGAGCCAGTGCCGGAAGTAGAGCGGGGCCACGGTGATTGGAGCTTCCGGGCTCTGAGCAGGTAGTAGAATCTGGAGGGGCCCTCGGAAGTCCTCAGGTTCTCGTTGGTCATTCATCAGCCTTCTAAAGTTCACTTGAAGGAACAGCACTGTCGTTTAAACTTCAGTCTATGGAATTTTATGATGGACACGATTAGAAATACAAATCTAAGTCACTGGCATCCTGAGGACCTTTTTACATATATTGACCCAGAAAATCAGCCACAGCTGAAAAGGGAAGGGTCTTTTTTTTTAAAGATTTATTTATGCATGCAAGAGCTGGGGTGCAGGCCAGAGATGGAGAGGGGATCCACTATAGACAGAGTGGGGAACAGAACAGGCAGATTAACTGAAATACACTGCTGAGGGGAGCATTGGGCGAGATAAGAGAGGTCTGCTCTCCATGTGGGTTTCTCCCTGGCTGGCTGGGGGATAGAACTGGTGCTGCAGAGGCTGCGGATTGCTTCATAGTGCGGTGTTTAACCACTTGTGCCACCAGCGAGGCCTTTTTTTTGTTTTTAAAGCTTAAACAGATTTATGATAAGGCAGACATTCCCTAACTTCAAATTTAATATGATCAAATTTAAAAGCATAGAAAAATCCTAACCTGAAGAAATGATAAAATTAATCTAGTTAGTTGTTAGATACGAATTAGTTGTACAACTGATCAGTAATATCAGACTAAACATTTCACAATTGTTAAGAGTGTCCATTCAAGTTATCCACCTTAGATTCATTTTTATCTCACATCTCACCCCCTCCAAAGTATGTAAAGTATGTAAGGGAGTTAAAGCATGAACATACCTGATGAAATTTCCAATTATAGATTAAAGGAGAAAACAAAACCATGAAAAAAGCAGAACACAAGCATGAAACTTATAAGGAAAACTGTAACTGAGGTACAATTCAGTTTTAAGAATTATCTGGAGAGCATTTGTTACCAAAATATTTATAGTCTCAGACTTTGCTACTTAAATTGTGGTCCAACAGCATGACATTACCTGGGGACTTGTCAAAAACGAAGTCTCAGCTCTACCCCAGGCCACTTGGATCAGATTTTGTCTCTTAATAAGATTCCCCAGATGACCCCTATATACATAAAGTTTAAAAAGCCCTTATCAGGGCCTCCCTGGTGGCGCAAGGGGTTAAGATGCAACCTATGAAGCTATCCACAGCCACTGCAGCACGAGTTCGATCCCCTGCCAGCCAGGGAGCAACCCACATGGCACAGCAGACCCTCTCCTGTCTCACCCGCTACTTCCCTCAGCAGTGTATTTTCACTCAGTCTGCCTATTCTGCTCCCCACGCTGTCTCTGGTGAATTCTCTCACCCCCCACACACCTTTGGCCTGTACCCCAGTTCTTGTAGCATAAATAAATAAATCTTTAAAAAAAAAAGCTCTTATCTACAGCACCAAACATTGATTTTTATTGGGCAAATTAGAAATACTAATATAGGTAAATATCAAACAGAGAATTGAGTTTCCTCATATAGAAAGTAAAATCAGAAAAGAAAACTAAACATCCAGAGTAGGGAGCCAAGCATTTTAAAAGAATTTCCTTATGGGACCTTAAGAATAAAGCACTTAGGTCACTCTATGGAAAATGTTCTCACTGACTTCTTTTTATACCCTATGTTGCAGCAAAGATAACCTGGTAATTTCTTATAAATTAATAAAAAGTGAAGGTTTGGTTTCAGAATAAGGTCTTAGTGAAGGCAGGTCTAAGATGGGGTAAAATTAATAAGGCAGAGGTCAGCAAGCTATCATCTTCTTTTGAAAATAAAGTTTTATTGGAGCATACTCATGTTCATTGTTTTAGATGCCGTCTACTAATGGTTTCACACTATAATGTCAGAAATAAGTAATTGCAACAGAAACCATGTGATTGCAAAGCCTAAAATATTACTTTCTGCCCTTCACAGAAAAAATTTGCCAGGCCATGCTCTATATGAATTACCTGGAAGAAACATGGGTTTCTGTCTTCCACACATATCACTTCTCTCAGGGAGATACTGTTAGGGATTAGAGATTGTACATGATGAAGATGTAAGAATTCATTTTAGGCCCTCCCTGTTGGCCTCAGGGTTATGTCTCAGCATTATCACTGCTATAGCCTTGAATTTGATCCCTGCCCAGGAAGCTAACCCACATATGGCCCAGCAGACCTCTCCCGTCTCACCCACTGCTCCCCTTACCAGTATATTTCAGTCAATCCGTCTGTTCTGCTCCCCACTCTGTCTCTGATGAATTCTCTCACACACATCCCTCCCCCCCCACCACATCCCCGCACCTCTGGCCTACACCCCAGTTCTTCTAGGCAATAAATAAATAAATCTTTAAAAAAAAAAGAAAAGAATTCATTTTAAGGGTTAATGACTAGTAAACTGGCTCTACAAAAAAAAAAAGTTGAGACCTGTCTTGTCTGCCCATTTCTGTGATATAAATCAGGGCTTCTCAGCCTCAGCATTCTTTTTTTAAAAAAAAATATTTTATTTTATATAATTCTTACACCATTTTTCATTTTTGCACAATGTATGCATTTTCATTTTCATTATATTACCCATACAATTGCACACCCCCCCTTATTTTGACCCTAGTCCTTCCTCTCCCCCTTTCCCCCCCATTGTGTCAGCACTCTTGATGTTTGGAACTAGGTAGTTCTTTGTTATGGAGAGGTTATGGAGAGGTTATTCTTTGCATTGCGGACTATTGAGCAGCATTCTTGGCTTCTACCCACTAGATGTCAGTAGTAACCCCGCAGATATGACAACAAAATATGTCTTGAAATTTGCCCCTAGGGGACAAAATCACCCTCATTGAAACCACTGTTGTAAATACTCTTACGATTTCAAGTTATCATCTTGACATTTCCTGGCATGGATATGGGATGAGATGTGCAGTCTCACAAGTCAGAGAGAACCATCTCTACCAAACTACTGTATGAGAACACACTTACACAGCTAGTAATGTCTAGACATTTTTCCCTATTTTAAAATTTAAGGTACCTAGTCTGGTTCTCCATTTGAATCAAAATTTACCCCTTCTTCACAGAGATAAACCTACTAGCAAAATTATTTTTTCTTCAGGATGTGACTTGGATCCCTCCACAGAAAGTTATGTTCCACAAAGTGTGGATATTCTAAAATGGAAAATATCCAAAGCAGATGTTAACAGTCACCCCAATGGTTATTAAAAACTCTAAATAATACATCAGGTTTCCCAATGGATTTGCCAGATGAATTAATTCCAAGAAAACCAAATGGCTGAACTTATTATTGTAGATTTGGGTTCTATTTTATTATGATTATTTTCAGTTTTTTGTTTCCTTATGTATTTCAGTCAATTGAGTTTTGGGAAATATCTGCCAATGGTAATGACATGGGCTTTGGAATACTTTGAATCAAAAGGACTGACAGTGGTTAATCACTCAGAACCAATTGCTGAGGCCACATTTGTGCTGTGACATTAAAACCACATCATTAGCACCCAGGAGGACACTTAACCTCCTGCTCTGGGAGGGCAGGCATTCATTTTTATCTACAGTTTCAGATCATTAGAATATAAGGCTATTCCTGTCATTCCTGAATTCTGAAGGGGCAGTTAATGTAGATTTTGTAGAATCATTAATAACGTAGTATCTAATATTGAGCACCTAATACTAAGAGTCACAGACCAAGGGGAGGTTAATAAAGCTACAGTTTGCCAGATTTCTGCACAAGATCACTGTACACAAAGATCAATAATATTACCACTTCTGGGATTTCCTTTCCCCTTCATCGATGTAAGCTCCCTAGGTGCCCTGAGTGATTAAAGAGACCAAAGGTACTCTGTGGCTCTCAGAATCATAAGACTGTTATCCATTTTGTAATATTCTCTGGTATCATATGATTGGCAGTTTAACCAATTAACCCCAACTCTAAATTCAAGACACACACACACACACACACACACACACACTGAAATATCTACAAATTTGAACTTAACCTCCAGATCAGTGCTACTTCTTTTCCTTGAGAATCTCATCTGATTATTTAACCTTCTTATGGGAACTTGACATCTTGTGACATATTGTTAACAACTGTTCTCAAACATAGCCAACGTATTCAGTTGGGTTTAGGAGCTCTCAACATTTTAGCATCAAGATGTACAGCAAGCAACAATAAGTAAGATAAATACCAAAATCTATATGTCAAATGTGAGGAAATTGAAGAATTCCCACAACTCCAAAAATCAAGAATTTCTGTTTATCACAGGTGACCTTATATAGTGAGATCCCCAAGTAAACTCTCAGCTAGTAATTTTTTTTAATGTAATGACTCCTTAAGTCACCTCCCATTACCTCCACCTTCAACTATATAGCATTCTTTGTTTGGATAAGCCAAAGATAGAGACTTAAGATCCCATAAATCCTCATAAACCTTGCCAGAGCAATTCAAAATGTGCAGCTAACAAAGATAAAATTTGAGCCCCAATTAAATATTCTAGGGAATTCAGGGAGAGGGAGTATATTACTTAGGATTCCTTGGACTCCAAGAGATAGAAATCAACTCAAACTAACAAGGGCAAAAATGTTGTGACCAAAGTCAGAGAGAGCTATGGCAGGTTTGCAGATACCCACCCTACCAGACCTCCCAAGTCATGCAGCCATCATCAACACCTCTGTGTTCTTTTTTTTTTTTTTTTTCAGATTTATTTATTTATGCATACAAGAACTGGGGTACAGGCCAGAGCTATGGGGGGTGAGAGGATTCACCAGAAACAGAGTGATGAGCAGAACAGGCAGACTGACTGAAATACACTGCTGAGGGAAGCAGCCGGAAAGACAGGAGAGGTCTGTTGCACCATGTATGTAGCTCCCTGGCTGGCCGAGTATTGAACTCATGCTGCAGAGGCTGCAGATAGCTTCATAGTGCTGTGCTTAACACCTTGAGCCACTAGGGAGGCCCAATACCTCTGTGTTCTTTTTTTTTTTTTTTTTCTTTACTAAATTAATCCTTTTGTACATGGCTTTCCCTTATGCCTTGTCTCTCTCGAGCTCTTTGCAGAGTTCGAGACAGCAGATAACTTTCATGCTCTGAGCCATGAGGAGAAAGGACGTGGTTTAAAAGGTGTTCTTACAGGATTATTCCAGGATATACATGCCCGAGTGGTTACTTCATGCACCATAGTAGCTCTGGTGCCAGGTTCATCCATGGGAAGAAATTTGATTATGAGAACTTTATTGGGAAGCGTATAGATCCCCCGTATCTAATTCACAGCAAGTGCTGGGCATAGCACAAACAGTTCCCAGTTTTTCATCTGCACTGCCAAGCCTGAGTGGTTGGATGGCAGGCATGTGGTCTTTGGCAAGGTGAAAGAGGGTGTGAATATTGTGGAAGCCATGGAGCGCTTTGGGTCCAGGAATGTCAAGACCAATAAGAAGATCACCATTGCTGACTGAGGACAAATCTAATAAATTTGACTTGTGTTTTATATTCACCACCAGACCAGGAGAACACCCTTCATCTCCATCTGCTCAAAATATCCTATAATCTTTATGCTCTCCCTATAGTCCTTTGAGTTCCATATGTTCCTTATCCCCTTCCAAGTCTAAGTGGACTGCAGAGTTAAGTTTATGATTATGAAATTAAAAAGAGAGAGAGAGAGCTAGAGCTATGCATACCAGAGTGAAACTGAATCTAGATACTTAAATACTGTTAGTCTCTGCTTTTCATTTCTGCTGCTATCTGCTTTGTGAGCATCTATTTTCTCAAGCCAGCTTCTCTTAGCGTGGAAGGGAAGAAAAATATGACCCCAGGGAGTGTGAGACTCCCAGAAAGGAACTGAGAACTCTTCCCCACCAATTCCGCTTAGGAAGATCCTGGGAAAACCAATGACATTTTGTGCATTTGAAAGATTTTTTCTGCTCCTGTTTGGAGAATAGATAGGGCAGAGACAAAAACGGAAGTGCCACTTGACTCTGTTGGTTAGTTCCTTAATGAAATTCTCTCTTCCTTTGCTTTCCGTGACACAGAAACATTAAAGGTCTCTGGCAGAGGCTCAGAAGCCCTTTAGGATCGTTTCTATTGTTACCACAGATCATCTCTTGGGCACTTCATGAACCACAAATGCAGGATACAGTAATCGAGAATATTACTGTTCTGATCCTGAAGCTGGAACTCAGGTGGACATTTTTCACAAATTAATCCTGGGGTATCTCTCCTTTCCCTACTTAAATCCAAACCTTATAGTTCCAGCTTACTTCTCTCCTGAGCCTACTGTTAAAACTCTGCTTAAAAACATGTATCATCTATTGCTCCTTATGTTCATTGATTTAAATACAAACTTCTCTGCTCCTTCACAGCATGTTTTCAATTTATATCTCCTTCAATTTACAGCTCCTTCAATTTATACTTCCAAGCAGTTTCTCCATTTTTTTTTTTTTTTTTTTTTTTTTATAGAGGCATGCTTTATTTATTTGTTTGCTGGTTTGTTTGTTTGTTTTGTTTATACATGCACTGGGTACAGTCAGAAGCGCGGGAGGGCGAGAGAATTCACCAGAGCCAGAGCGGGGAGCAGAGCAGGCAGAAGGACCGAAGCACACTGCTGAGGGGAGCAGCGGGCAGCAGGAGAGGTCTGCGCGCCATGTGGGACCCTCCTCTGGTGGCCGGGGAGCAGCCGGGGATCGAACCGGCGCCGCAGAGGCCGCGCGCAGCTTCGCAACCCAGCGCTCAACCGCTGCGCCACCGGGGAGGCCCAGTTTCTCCATTTTTATTACTCAAATATTGGTGAACTTTTCATAAAAGACTCAAAAGATACCGAAATATATAGAGAAAAATATAAAAGCCCCTTATGTTACTTCTCCCACTTCCTCCTTAGAAGTGACCACCTTTTTAAAAAAGGTTTTGTTTATTTATTTATTTGTTTATTTATTTATGCATACAAGAACTGGGGTGTAGGCTAGAGCTGTGGTGGGTGAGAGGATTCACCAGAGAATCCGGAATCCAGAATCCGCCAGAATGGGGAGCAGAACAGGCAGAAATACACAGCTCAGGGGAGCAATGGGTGAAACAGGAGAGATCGGCTGTGCCATGGGGGTTAGATCCCTGGCTGGGATTGAACTCAGGCCATGGCAGCGGCCTTTGCAGTGGTAGCACTGAGACTTAACCCTAGGCTACCAGATAGGCCCAAAGTGACCACTAATCAGTTTAGCAGTATCCTTCCAAGCTCCTTTAAATGCCTTTATCATATATATGTATGAAAATATGGAAGTCTTTTTTTATAAATGCAAAATAATACAATTGTGCATAATATATATTGTTTGGTCAATTGCCAAGTAATATAACATGGTATTATTACTAAATATGCCTTAACTATCCATTTCAGTAGGTACAAACATGTCTCATTCTTTTAAAGGACAAACTACTACTTAAAACGTGGATACATTATAGTACAAGTTACAATCTTTTATATGCAATTACAGACTGCAAAACATTTTGAAAACTGAAAGTTTTGGGAAAGTTTACAGCAAATTCACTTGATGGTAAGATTTACCTGCATTGACTTGAAGATTTTTAGAGTCTTTCCTTATCTCATGTAGTAAATATGCATAATTTTCATTGCAGAAATAATGATATGCTTGAATTAGGAGGTGTTCGCCTAGACTCCACTAGCTGTATAATCAACTGTTTAATATACAGGGGAAAATTCTGAATTGTGAAACATATCTACTCCCAGAGTTTCAAACAAATATTTGTGACCCTTTAGTTTGAGGGTTTGGGTGTATATATGTGTCTGTGTGTGTATTTGCACTTTCTTAAGACAGATTTGTGAAATATGTAAAATTTACTACTACTATTAATAATAATTAACACTTATTGTATATTTATTGTATACCAAACACTGTTCCAATGCTTCCCAAAAACAAATTAGCACAATTCTCACACTATAATGTAAGTATTATGATCTCCATTTCACAGATGAGAAAAACTGAGCTGCAGAGAGTGTAGGTACCTTTTTTAAACAAAAGATTTATTTATTTATTTATGCATACAAGAACTGGGGTACAGGCCAGAGGTGTGGGGGGTGAGAGGATTCACCAGAGACAGAGTGGGGAACAGAACAGGTAGACTGACTGAAATACACTGCTGAGGGGAGCAGTGGGTGAGTCAGGAGAGGTCTGCTGTGCCATATGGGTAGGTCCCTGGCCGGGGATCAAACCGGTGCTGCAGTGGCTATGGATAGCTTCATAGGTTGCGTCTTAACCCCTTGCACCACCAGGGAGGCCCAAGGCTAGGTAACTTGTGCAATTTTTACAGTTAGTTCATGCAGCCTAAATTGGTAAACAAATTTGACCCAGAACCTGGGAATTCAACTCATTTTACTATTTGCCTTTATGCCTTCTGAGAATAATACTGTAAACACCTAATCATATTTTAACATTTGCCCATTTGCTTGATGTAGTTTTTTAAAAATTATAGTTATGAATGTAATTAAAACCCCTGTATACCCCTCTTCAATCTTATTCCCCTTCCTTCTCAGAGGTAACCGTATCTTCAATTTGGTGTTTATCATTTTATGCATTTTTCATACTTTTGCATAATACATTTTTTTATATTTTAAAGTTTACATATAGCGAGAACACAAGTGAAAAAAGGCTCATAAGACTTCAAATTACTAATATTGTGTTTTTTAATCTGGATAGTGACTATGGTGTTTATTTCATTGCCATTCTTTAGACTACACATGCATTTAAATTTGATATTTTATATATATGATGATTTTTTTAATTTTTAAGAAAAAACATTATAAATAATATATTATTAAAAATTAAATTTTTTTGAAAGAGCTTTAAATCCCTGAGTTTTATAAGATAAATAAAAATAGCAGTGGTTACATGCATAGACAAAACAGACATATATCACATTTTGAGTGCAGTCCAGTTAATTACCTACCAAACAAAAAACCCAAAACCACCAAAAAGAACAAAACAGAATGCACAGTTGCAACATATATTATCTGCAATGTCCAATTTTTAACCAACAATGACTGAACATGTAAAGAAACAAGAAAACATGACCCATTTGCGAGGAAAAAAGTAAATAGAAATTGATTCTTAGTAGACCAAGAATTGGCAAACAAAGAGTTCAAAAAAACCTATTACAAATATGTTCAAAGAATTACAGTCATGCATCGCTTCATGCATTTTTCCAAAGTTTGCCTACATAATGGCCATCCTCCCAATAGCATATACTATAGAATCGAGCAGTAGTCTAGTAGTAGTAAGCAACACCATCAGCTTTGTGTAATCACACTCTATGATGTCCAGACAACCACAGAATCACCTAACATATTCCTCAGAACATGTCCCTGTTGTTCAGCAACACATGATTATAAAGGAACATATGTTTGAGAAATATAAAATATGCCAATTATAATTGAACATAGGGAATCTCGATAGACATATGGAAACTGTAAAAAAGGACCAAATGTAAAGTCAAAACTGAAAAGTACAATATCTGTAACAAAATGTTCACTAGATAAGCTCAATAGTAAATCTGAGATGGCATAATTAACTTCTGCTCTGTAGAAATTATTCAAGCCAAAGAATAGAGAGAAAAAAATATTGAGGAAAAAAAATACAGGACAGAGGCTTTGAAATCTGTGGGACAATGTCACTGGTTCCAATTAGTGTGTAGTTGGAGTTCCATAAAAATGAGGAAAGAAAGAAACAGGTATGTGGGGATGTTTTACATGTCAATTTAGCTAGGCTCTGGTACCCAGCTATTCAATCAAATACTAATCTAGGTGTTGCCATGAAGTTCTTTTTTGATGTAATAAACAATTTATAATTATCTGACTATATGTAAAGGAGATTATCCTGCAACATTTGAGAACATCTTCTGCAATCAGTTGAAAGGCCTCTTTAAGAGCAGAGAACAACAAATACCTGCTAATTTCACTCAGGTGGAACATAAAAAAACAAAAGTAAGGAGCAGAAAAAACTAAAACATAATAAATCTTACAGTTCTAACTACAGAATGGGGCCTACCAAAAGGGGAAGGTGGGCATGTTGAGTAAAGGAGAAAGGGGCCCCATGAAATATGGCAGATTATTGCTACTTAGGTTGTGGGTGCAATGTGGTGACATACATCTGAAGAAGAGTAAATCATATGCAGTGTTACCTCAATTTAAATATATATATGTATGTATGTATATAAAATACAATTAAAAAAATAAAAACAGAGCTGAGGTTTCCCTGAGGAACAAGATTTCCATTCGTGGACTACAGTGTCAGTTCCTACCCCAAGGTTTCTAGTCTGTCCTTCCTGACAGCGTTACCTGCAAATTTCTAGACTTCTCTAACTTGACATGATTGTGCAAGCCAATTCCTTACAATAAATCTTTGTATGTACTTGTAAAAAGTAACTTATATGGTTGGTGAAAGGCAAAGGGACTGAACATGGTGGTTCAGCATTGTTTGTACTCTCCCTGAACTAGAGGATCATTAGGAATGCATGTTTCCTCAACTTTTGCTACAAAGGAAGTCTCAGGGTGGCATGGGGTCAGGGAAGTCCAGCTCTCTGCAACTAGGTAGGAAGGTTAATTTCTGGATAGTATTAAGAGGTGCATTGGATCTTAGCACTTAGTACCAGTTCTTACTCTTGATCAGATCACATGTTTCTTTCTTCATACTTTCAGCATCTAAATCTCACATTTTGGAGGAAGCATCTGTCTCTTACCCAAGCAGCTTGAATTTACCTCAGGCTTTACCTACCTCTCCAAGTTGATATTTCCATTAGATCAATGTCTTAGGAATTCTCTAGTCTCTCTAGATGGGTTTGCTGCTCCCACAGAACAATTCAGAATGCAGTCCAAATCTAACTCTCTTCCCTGTGTCCCACCAATCTGAGTTGCTAAGGTGCTTCTTTATCTTTGGTTCTCAACATATTGGATGTTGTTTTCTTTCTCTTTATCCTAGTTGGGGGTTGTTGAGGCTCTTGAATCTGCGACTTTTATGTTCCTCACCAAATCTGGAGAATTTTTGGCCACTATCTTCCAACGTTTTTCTGTTCTGTTTCAGTCATGAGTCTACTAAGGAAACAGAACAGTAGGATGCATAGTAAAATATGTGTGTGTGTTTGTATGTGCATGTGTGTAATGTAGACTAATCATAATTTTAACATATTCTAATTTTACCTAATATTTGAGTTGTATCTACAGTTTATAAAACAGTTCCAAATGCATTATCTCATTCAGTCTTCATAGCAACCAGTATTATGAGTGAGGAAAATGAGGTTCAAATGGGTGACATAACTTGCTCAAAGTCACAGAACTATTAAAGAGTTGAGACTCATCCTGTGATCTGTCTCAAATCCAGTTCTGTCTCCATCGTCTCCTCACTGCTTCAGTATTGCTATTTATTTGTTAAGCAATTTTACCTCCTTATAAAAGAAAAGGATGTTGCACATGAAGTCTGAGGCAGCAGCTGTATCCCCGACTGTCTGAAATGCCTCCACCAGGCTTGGCAACAGCTGTCTCAGCTTGACATCTCACTGGGTTCCTGTCAGAGCCCCACCTTTGGGAATGACAAGTTTAATGAAGAAAAATCCAACCTTCCACCTGAACTCCTAGCTTTGCAAGTATAACCAACATCTGACAGGCTTGGAGGCCCTCGCTGCAGGGAATGGGGTGACCCCAGCCTCTCAGCTCATAGATTATAGGTTTGGCAGCTTTCTCTGCAATTGGCTGGCAACATTTGTGCCCTCTCCAGATCGTACTTCCTGGTCCCAATGCTAATTTAGATGCAATTCAAATAAACACTTACTGAGTACTTCCTATATGCCAGCACTAGGGATATATAAAAAGATGAATAGCACACCATTCCTGCCTTGGGAGCATTCAAAGTCCTACAGATGAGTAAGAAACTTTACACTGCCAATATTTCTACGGAGACAATACCCATGGACATGGCAAATGGGCCCCTTTTGCAAAGAGAGACTTGAATGAGACTGCTAAAAAAAATTAAAATACCATATTCACTATTTCATTTGGCAGAAACAACAAATTCAGATGCTCAGAAGGGCAAGGGAGAGTCAAGAACTCTGGAAAGGACACTTTGAAATTAACATTTGAGAAATGGAGCTTCGTATTTTAAAAAATATCTTTTAAAAAAAACCTTAATGATCTGCATAAGCAAAGACCATTCAAAAGCATGTGATGTATTTGGTAGGCGGGGAGGGGATGGGGAGAAGTAATAGGGGTCATACATTTAGAGAACAAAGAACATGAAGGACGATGACATTAGAAGGAAATGTAATAAAGAGACCTCAATATCATGCCAACATCTTTAGGACATATTTTGAATGGAATCATAAGAGATTTATAAGCAGTCTGGATTTGCATAAGATGGATGATTCAAAAAAGTGATGCTAGCACTTAGGACAGGAACAACTAGACAAGAAATACTAGAGTGAGCCAAATCAGAGAAGGCAAAGATCTGAACCAAGGAAATAGAAAATGGAAACAGAAAAAAATTAGAAAGACCATTCAGAGTAAGAAGAGTCAGGTCAGACTCACAGAGAGGAATAAGACCTAATTATAAGACGGGGCACTAGAGAAGGTCTGAATCGAGATAGGGAACACAGAAGAAGTGAAGAAAGAGAAAGGAGAGATCACTGATTTGGTTTAAGCTGAACATGTTCAATGTGAAATATGTAAGGACATTCAAGCAAAGATACTTAGTGGGAGACCGAATGTCTATGACCAAATGGCTATGCTCAGGCATAGGGCAGGCTCAAAAATTAAATCATGGGAATGGATGAGACTACCTGGGCAAAGAGCATAGAAAGAAGGAAAATATGTGATGGAAAAGGCCCTAAGGAATACTGACTTTTAAGAGCCAGGTCAGGAACCAAGAAATAGAAAACCAAGAGCATCACGGGAGATAGAAGGAAGCTCAGGAATAGTAAGGACAGAAAAGGAGGGTGAGAGTGAGCAATAGCAATAAATGCTGCAGAGAGATCACAGAAGATCAGACTAAGACAGGACCTCTGGATACCCTCTGGAAATGCAAAGTTCTTAAGTTTTAGGGGGGAGGGCCTCCCCTGGTGGCGCAGCGGTTGAGTGCTGGGTTGCGAAGCTGCCCGCAGCCTCTATGGCTCCGGCTCTGCAGCTCCGGTTCGATCCCCGGCTGCTCCCCTGCCACCAGAGGAGGGTCCCACATGGCGTGCAGACCTCTCCTGCCGCCCGCTGCTCCCCTCAGCAGTGTCCTTCGGTCCTTCTGCCTGCTCTGCTCCCCACTCTGGCTCTGGTGAATTCTCAAACCCTCCCGCGCTTCTGACTGTACCCAGTGCTTGTATAAATAAAAAAATTTAAATTAAAATAAATAAATCTTTAAAAAAAAAGTTTTAGCGGGGAAATAAAAACAGGAGAGGAAATAATATTGGCTAAATGATATGCATGGTTAAATCTGTGCCATGGGTACAAGGGTATTAATTGTAATGTCTCTAATTGTATATATATTTGAAAATTTTTTCAAATAGAAAGTTGGAAAGCTAAAAATAAATTAGTACAAAAAAGAATAAAATGTCATTATTGATTTCTAAGATCAGGGTTTCTGTTGAATGTTGAGTAGTAAATGGAAAACAAAGAGGGGACAGTTGGTGTCCAATATCATAGTTTTAGCTTCACTGGCAAAATGATACAGTGTCAGAGGGGAACTGGATCCTGTATTTGTGCCATTCTTTCAGCATCATGGGAGGAAACAGATGCCACTCAAATTAAAATGGTTCCCCAAGAGTTTAGAAAGACAGCATTGACAGAATAGGAGCAGGGTATGGGGAACCACAAAGAACACTGCAGTAGTCCTGATGGTAGTAACAGTGGGGTGTTACCTCCATTTATCACACAATCTCAGTGGAATGCAGCAATAAGCATGGGTGTTTATAAGCAGGCAGCAATTTTCATGGGTTTGTGGGTTGACTGGAGGTCAACTGGATCAGCTATGCACTCCACTTCAAGTTGGTATCCAGCTGGGCTGTGTTCTTCTACAGATCAAGCTCTGGTCTCCCACATGGTTTCATTCTGTGCCAGGATTGGAGAGGCAGCAGTGCCCAGGGGAAGTTCTTGTCATGGAGATGGTAGAGCACCAAAAAAAGACTCACAGAAACACATGATGCTTCTAAAGACTTGGGTTTAAAACTGGCACAAACTGGCTCTCCCTATTGGCAGAAGGGGTAAAGTCTCAGCACTATGAAGCTATCGGCAGCCATGGCAGCACGAGTTCAATCCTGGTCCAGGGCGCTAAACCACCTGGTGCAGCAGACGTCTCCTGTCTCATCCACTGCTCCCCTCAGCAGTGTATTTCAGTAGATCTGCCTGTTCTGCTCCCCACTCTGTCTCTGGTGAATCCTCTTACCCCCCCCCCACACCTCTGACCTATACCCCAACTCTTATATGCATAAATAATTCTTTAAAAATAAGTAAAATAATAAATAAAACTGGCACAAACTATTAAATTCACCCACACCCATTGACCAGTGCAAGTCATAGACCAAGCTCAGGGGCAAGCAGGGACATTACACCCCTCCTTTTATAATAGCAACTACAAAGTCACATCCAGGTAAAGAGCATGGATACCAGGATGAGCAATAAAAAGGGGATAATAATTCAATCTATCTTTGTGTTCCCTCTACAGATCCTACTCCCTACTGCCAATGCTAATTCAGATGCAATTCAAATAAACATTTGCTGAATATTTCCTGTATGCCAGCAACAGGGATATATAGAAAAATGAGTAACAAACCATTCTTGTCTTGAGGGTACTCACCCTAGTTTAAGCAGGGCATGCGAAACAGAACTCAGAGAAATCCTGAGAAGAGGGCCCCCATGAGATGAACTCTGACCCTCCAACTGAGGAGATCTGACCAGGGGCGGGGGGAGTGGGGGTTAAAAGGAGTAACAAAAAAAGCAGTGTAGGGTAAGGTAAAAAGTATCAGGCTTTTCTGTCCTCCGGCCATTAGGATAGAAGACGGAACCCTGTGGTCCCAAATGCATGCCTGATGGCGGGCACCTGGTGTAGGGCGTGGGCATATGCAGATGAGATTCACCTGGGCTGAGACTGGGCTTTTAAGGGCAGCATCCCAGGGACGCCAGCAGAAACCAAGAAGCCAAGAACTAATGGAAGCCAAGAGAAGAAGAGAAGCAGAGAATGTCAGAGAGCCCAGATAGAGTGAGGATTTGCTGGGGGTTGGGAGGACTGCCAGCCTCCCAGCCCCCCAGCACCCCTACCTGCCATATGCCTGGTAAATCTAAATAAAAGACCTGCAAAAGCCACTGAGGACTCTGACTCCTCCTTTACGCGGTCTGCTGGGTCATAGAAAACCTGCTCAGTGCCCCTTCCTGCCCTTACAGGCAGGTAACTGTGTGGGGAACGGTAACAATGAGTCTGACGGGATAAAAAGAGGATATGGGTACAGCACTGGGCAGCCCATAAAAGAGGACAAAGTGAAGGTGGACTGGTGGGCTCAGTTCTTAAACAAAACCCTCATCTTCATCCAGGACAGTATAGGAAAATAGGGAGCTTGAGGGATCAGAGGTTGCACGAGATCCTCTAAGTAGCTTGCACTGCCACCCTGGGCATCTGTTCCAGGCAGCTGGGCAGGCACCAAGCCCTAACAGATTTTTCCCTCCTGTTAGGAAGAGACACAGCTGGAGGAGGAAATGGGCAATTAAGACTGGCTGTCTGACTCAGCAATAAAATTAGGCTGCAACAGCTAACGATAGTTAGAGGGAGGGAAGTTGCTGATGAGATTGGAGGCAATCAGGGCAGAGACTTACACTTGATAGGAGGCCCTGAACCTAGGACCCCAGGGAACCACCCCCCAAAAGGATACCTTTTATTGAGACCCACTGACACTCCCTTGGTAGGTAGAAGGAAGGTCTGAATGTTTGCGCCTGTTATGTTCCTGGAGGCTAATGTAGAGAGGAGCCAATGTAATGATAAAAATAGACTAGAATAGAAATTTTCTAAATACAACAAATGTGTTACTTTATAAGCAAAGAATCCTTACTATTGGGAGAGGAAATAAAATGAGTCCCCCAAACTGAGTTCTAGGTTTTGTATGTCAAGAACCCTAAATCTGGACTCACTTATTTCATTAGGTCACAGAATAATTGAAATAATACCCTGAAAGATAGGTATCCCCAAGATGTTTGCAATAGATCTTTGCAAGATATGCCACTTTGGCATCAAATTATTTTGACCTAAGGTCAATCAAAGCCCTGCAGGGCCACAGGAAATTTGTACCATTCCCCCAACTAGCTAAAAGAATGTAAATTTGGGGTCTTACCTAGAATTAGGGTTAGTACCAGAAATAACCTTCTATTTAGAGAAACCTAACTCTACAACTGGGCAAACATCTAATTAGAGAACTTCTGCTCTTGGTCATGTGACTCACCCTCTCCTTATCATTGAGTCCCCCCATTTCGTTCCTTAAAGCCCCAGGCCTCTGTCCCATTCCTTAACTCAGAATGTATACCTCTATTTTGCCTCATTGTCTTTGGAATCCACCCCACTATATGGATTCCCTATATAGTTGTTTTTTCCCTCCTACTAATTTGTCTGATATTGATTTAATTACTGGACCAGCTGGAAAAGAATCCAGAGGGATAAAAGGAAATTTCCTCTCCTCCCTAATAGCCCCAAGCAAGCACTGGAAAGGCAGATGTTAGGTTATAGTTGCCAAGAGAAAGGACTCTGGAACAAACTGCCTGAATTCAAACTTCAGCTGGGCTGCTTACCTAACTGTGAGCCAGAGATAGTTACTTGACTCTGTCTCAGTTTCTTTATCTGTCAAGTGGCCCTGATAATAATACAGCTTTGAGTTATTGCGAATATAATAAGTTCATAGATGTAAGAATTTATTAGAGATTTGGGCACATTGTTCATGTATATGAAGGCTGGCTCTGATTATTCTTGCCCTCCCCCCTGCCACTCAGCAAGCTCAGGGAAAATCCTCTCCACTGGATTTGAAGAACATCCCTAACTTCTGCCACAATTCCCTGTGTCACAAGGCCTGGTTCAACGTTAGGTGATCAGAGCAATTCTACCCCAAAGGTGCTCGGTGCTGGGCTGACACAAAAGGAAAGGTGAAAGCAAGACTCAGAGAGACAACAGGAATGCTCTACCCCTGGCTCCTTCCCACTCTCTGAGTGAGTCCTCAGATGATACCATCCAGTGCTGACTCAGGGTCAAATGAGAACAATTAAAGGACCAGGAAAGAGTATAGCAGCTGAAGAAAATCAGCATTTAAACAAAAGATATAACAGACCTACTAGAATAACTTTAGTCCAAGGAAAAAGAGGACTAGTTCCCCTTGGCTAGTCATGGGCTGTTGAGTCTCCTTATCTCCCTAAAGCTTTCTGTCCCTGGGAATTTACAGGTTGGGGTATCCCTGCCTCTTTCTCTTACTCACTTCATTCTCCTTCACCTTTCCCTCTATCCCTTCTCCCTCAGCTCCCTTGCACCCATCCTGCACTTTTTTAAAACCTACTTTATGTTGGTTTTTATGTGTTTGGGCCTTGGTTATCTGTGGATCATAGTTCTCAGTACACACATTTCCCCCCTTTCAATTTTAACTCCTGAGATCTATTTCAGCTCTGTCAGTAACCCACTGTAGAATGCTGAGCATGAATAATAATTGTGGGGCCTCCCTGGTGTGCAAGGGGTTAAGCATCAGCACTATGAAGCTATCTACAGCCACTGTTCCATCCCTAGCCAAGGAGCTGACCCACATGGCGCAGCAGACCTCTCCTGTCTCCCCGATGCTGCCCTCACAGTGTATTTCAGTAGATCCACCTGTTCTGCTCCCCACTCTGTCTCTGGTGAATTCTCTCACCCCCCACACCTCTGGCCTGTACCCCAATTCTTGTATACATAAATAAAAAATCTTTAAATAATAATAATAATAATAGTGAACACACATATTATGCTTAATGTGTGTCACTCTCCTAAGTATTTTATGCATAAAATTAACTCATTTTATTGTCAGGGCAATCCATGACTTTTATTATCAATAAATTCATCTGTGGTTTACTATTTTACTGTTTATCTGTGGGAGAAGGGAAACATCCCTCTACCTCCCTCAGTAAGTCAGATAATCAAATCAATGTCAGACAAATTAACAGAAGGAAAAATCAATTCAATTCCACACAGACAAAGGAGTCTAAGAAGGAAAGGTCAAGTGATATATAAAGCCTAGCTAAGGAATGCTATTGGGGTGGTGAGGATCCTGGGGCTACAAAGAGGGAAGGAGGGTAATCACTTGAAGAAAAGAAGAACAGATGTTCAGTAATTAGATGTTTGCCTTGCCATAGAGATAAGTTATTGAGATAAAAATGTTATTTCTGGTAATAACACTAATTTTGGATAAGACCTCCAATTTGTAGTTTTCTATATAGTTAAGGACATGGTAGAAGCTTTTTGTGAGACTTGAGGGCCTTGGTTGACCTTAGCTAGAAACAATCCTCCTGCCAAGCTGGCAAATCTTTGGGAGGCCTATTCTGAACCTCTTCACACCAAATATTAGGTAACCCTCCCTGTAGTGCTCCTACCTGTAACATGTTTAAATATCCCTGCTCAGTGGAACTAAGGAGTGACTGTAAGCATATGAATTTTTTAATTTTTAATATCAATTTTTTAGTCATTTTTTTTGCAGGCCAGAGGCACGGGGAGCACAACAGGCAGACAGATTGAAATAAATTGCTGAGGGGAGCAGCAGGCATGACAGGAGAGGTCTGCTGCGCCATGTGGGTTTCTCCCTGGCCAGCCAGGAACCAAACCGGCACTGCAGAGGCTGTGGACAGCTTCACAGCGCTGTGCTCAACCTGCTGCACCACTGGGGAGGCCTATAGTCATATTTTAATGAGATTAATATAAATATTTTGATAGGTAGATAAAAAGACAAAGATAGTGTCATTTTATGCTCTTTTTTAATTGAAGCAACATAGCAGTATAACAGTTTCAGGTATACAGCATTAAAAATTATTATGTGGGGCCTCCACGGTGGCGCAGCGGTTGAGCGCTGGGTTGCAAAGCTGCCCGCAGCCTCTGCAGTGCTGGTTCGATCCCCGGCTGCTCCCCGGCCACAGGAGGAGGGGCCCACATGGCGCGCAGACCTCTCCTGACGCCCGCTGCTCCCCTCAGCAGTGTATTTCAGTCACTCTGCCTGTTTTGTTCCCCACTCTGTCTCTGGTGAATCCTCTCACCCCCCTCACCTCTGGCCTGTACCCCAGTTCTTGTATGCATAAATAAGTAAATCTTGGGGTCTCCCTGGTGGCGCAGCGGTTGAGCGCTGGGTTGCGAAGCTCCCTGCGGCCTCTGCGGTGCCTGTTCGATCCCCGAGTGCTCCCCGGCCACCAGAGGAGGGTCCCACATGGCGCGCAGACCTCTCCTGCCGCCCGCTGCTCCCCTCAGCAGTGTACTTCGGTCCTTCTGCCTGCTCTGCTCCCCGCTCTGGCTCTGGTGAATTCTCAAACCCTCCCGCGCTTCTGACTGTACCCAGTGCATGTATAAACAAAACAAACAAATAAATAAACAAAACAAATAAATAAAAATATGTGCCTCTTTAAAAAAAATAATAAAAAATAAGTAAATCTTTAAAAAATAAAAAAATAAAAAAAAAATAAAAATCATTATGTGTAGATACTATATTAAGTTCACCATTAACATTCACCCTTAACAGCCCTCATCACACAACTGATCCCTTTTACCTGATTTACCCACCCCCTCACATGATGATCTTTGACCAGTCAAACAAGGGCAGAAGTGCAATGTATCATTTCCAGGAAGAAGCTTTAAAAGCCAGTAGATGCTTTGCCATCTGCTCTTTTCACTGAGCCACTATGGCTGGCAGTGTCCCAAATAGTAGCTATTCTGTCCTCCTGAGTCTCAAGATGAAGATGATATGGACTAGAATCATAGCTCTTCTGGCTGTGTGGAGATTTCTGGACCTACTAAACATAGAGCTTCCATATGATCCAGCAATTCCACTCCTAGGTATTTACACAAAGGACACAGAAACATCAATTCCAAAGAACACCTGCACCCCTATGTTTATAGCAGCTCTATTTACAATAGCTAAGCTTTGGAAACAGCCCAAATGCCCAAAAATAGATGGCTGGATCAAGAAGATGTGGTACATATATACCGTGGAATATTACTCAGCAGTCAAAAAAGATAAACACATGCAATTTGCAGCAACATGGATGGAGCTGGAAGGGATCATGCTCAGCGAAATAAGCCAGAAAGAAAAAGAAAAATACCGGATGGTCTCACTCATAGCAGGAATCTAGAGAACTTAAATAAGGGACCAGGAAAATGAATAACTATAAGAAAGTGAAAATCAAAATCAACAAAAAACTATGAACCAGAGACACTTTTTGGGGGTGGGGGGCGGGAGGGGAGGGATTGGGGTCAGAATAGGGGGGTTGCAATTGTATGGGGAATATCAAAATAAAATTAAAAAAAAAAAAAGAATCATAGCTCTTCTGAATGACAACTAGTGATGACAATGCTCATGAAGCCATGTCATGAAAATAAGAAGGAAACGTTTCTGGTAGTTTATCATTAAGGTTTCATTTGTTACTGCAACATAACCTAACCTATGCTGACTAACAATTTCCAATTTTTCAGGTAAGAAAAAATAAGCACACTTAGAATGTGTGTGGCAGTATGACTCCAGAGTCTGAGCTCCTAATCATTACTCCACATTCCTTGATGAATCTCAATTCCTGGTTTATGAAGTGGGATAATCTGCATCCTAGTTAAAGGCAATGAGCGCTATGTTTCTTTCAATCCCTTGCATCTGTCTCTCTCTCATTCCATTGGCTGCTTTCTTTTTAGTTTTATACATGTGAGGCATATTTATTTTACAGCTGATGCTGTTACGCTCAAGGGAACTGGGAGTTCAGAGCTGCCTACAGATGTTCTCATCATGTTTATAACCTTACCTTCCATACTTCCAGCCCAGGTTGCCCTGCAAGAAAGAATTCCCAAACCTCCACTTCTCCCCACCTGATTTCCTGCCTTTGGTGTTAGAGGAAGGATGGTAATAATCACAATTACTTATTAAATATGTGGTATGCTCCAACAACCAGACAAATAGTATTTCTAATTCTTGAAGAATTCTTAATTCTTAACAGAAAGTATTATTTCCACCCTTCTTGATGAGGAAACTAAAGCCCAAGAACACAAAATAACACAAAATAGGTTATATAAGGTCACACACCCCGCATATATTTTAGGTTCTTGATTTCACTTCAGAGTCCTCTGATGTTAAAGCATCTGTCTTTCCACCAGGCTGTCTGTTATAGTGAGCATTGCTCCAACTGGCCCTATGGTGCATTTTCTCTTATTTGTGACCATGAAGGAATCTGAGACTTTTATAGTATTGTTTGCTAAATAACATTTAAAATGTGTCTGAAGAGGGCCTCCCTGGTGGTGCAGAGGGTTAGGTGCCGCACTATGAAGCAATCGCAGCCTCTGCAGCACGAATTCAATCCCCAGCCGGCCAGGGAGCAACCCACATGGTGAGGCAGACCTCTCTGTCTCGCCCGCTGGTCCCCTCAGCAGTGTGCTTCAGTCAGTCTGCCCGTTCTGTTCCCCACTCTGTCTCTGGTGAGTCCTCTCACCCACCATCTCCCCCCACCACACATCTCAGCTCTTGTATGTATAAATAAATAAAATAAATCTTTAAAATGTTTCTGAAGAAAGAAGTACATGGGTGGTGAGCTGAAACTAGGCAAATTCCTAGGTTAATGTCACAGAAAAACAGAGACACTTGAAAAATAAGTTTGAGGTATTGTATTTAAATGATAAGGTCAAGCACATTGTCATGGAGTCTTTGAATCAAAACTTTCTAAGCTCTCAACTAAACCTTAATGAAGCAAACCTCCAAGGGAGGCATCCCAATTAGCCCTGCTTTCCAGATGATAGGGCCAGAACCCCAAATTTCCATTTCCTGCCACTGACACTCATCATGGAACGATGTTATTCCTACTGAGAAGCTATGCACCAAATACCACATGTAGAAATAACTGCCTGTTTTTTATAACAAGCTTATTGATCATTGCTCTTTTTCAATAAATATATTTTCATGATAATGTCCTAATATATAATTTAAAGCCAGATGTTGTCAAGCTTAGATTCTGCTTTTAAAAAATGCATCAGCATAATCATTATTTGGTTTTACCATCTGGGTCACATTTTAAGAAATAAAAAGCTTTCTTATGTTTCTGGAGCATAAGAATATTTCTGGAATATTGTGTCCTCAAGACACCCCCTCACAGCATGGCCTAGTTGGGGTTTGGAGAGTGGGGTCCTTGGGCCCCTCTAGGAAAAAATTTGGCAGACTCTTCCATTCAGCAGCACATGACAAATTTATTTTAAAATGGCATTTGCATAGATACAAACAAGCAAAGGCTGCATTTTGCCAGAGAAAGGGATAGCCTTATGTATTTCTTTTTTTTTTTTTAAAGAGATTTATTTATGCATATAAGAACTGGTGTACAGGTCAGAGATGCGGGGGGATGGGGAAGAACAGGCAGACTGACTGAAATACACTGCAGAGGGGAGCAGTGGGCAAGACAGGAGAGGTCTGCCTCACCATGTGGGTTGCTCCCTGGCCGGCCAGGGATCGAACTCGTGCTGCAGAGGCTGTGGATTGCTTCATAGTGTGGTGCTCAACCCCTTGCGCCACCAGGGAGGCCCCTTATGTAGTTCTTTATGGCATTCTTTTTGTGGAGTTTATAGCCTTTGGGTCTGGTTGACTAAGATTGTAAAAAGTGATAATTCTCTCTGCCCTCACCTCTGTTTCCTGGCCTTGTGAAACTTCCATAACCTGTTTAACAACTCGTGAATCATTTCTACTTCCACCTTGGGTTAAAGTTCACCTTCTTCTATCAAACACACCAGACCATATTGGACCTGAAATCTTTTGGGGAGCTTTAAGGGGGGTGGTTCAACTTCCATAAATGCTTCAGGTTGGAGGCAGGTGTAGAGTTATCCCTAGCTAGGGGGCTCAGATATGGTTTCTCTAACACAAGCCCCTGAACTGCCTGGTTTTGGAAGGAGGAGCAGGTAGAGATGTTTTAGGCAGTCCATTATTCCTCTTGGAGGAGTAGTTGTAGTTTAATGACCTCTGAAGAAGAGGACCTAATTTAGCAATGAAATTGAGGCTGCAGTATCCAAGGAGGAAAATGAGATATATAGCCACTAAGGGCCCCAAGAAAGGCAGTATCCATGGGGGGGGCCCATGTAGATCTCCCACACTGAGGGAGAGACTTTTTGTAGGTTCCCCTTGGGCAGCAGTAGTAGATAAGTATTAAGAGGATCATGGTAGAATTTTTTATAAGTTTGTTGTTTATTTTTTAGTCATTTTTTAAAATTTATTTTGTGTAGAAGAACTAGGGTATAGGCCAGAGATGTGGGGGATCAGAGGATTCACCAGAGACAGAGTGGGAAGCAGAACAGGCGGATCTACTGAAATACACAGCTAAGGGGAGCAGTGGGTGAGACAGGAGAGGTCTTCTGAGCCACTTGGGTTAGGTCCCTGGCCAGGAATGAACTCAGGCTGTAGTGGTGGTAGCTCTGAGACTTAACCCCTCGGCCACCAGAGAGGCCCTCATGGGATCCATTGTGGAGGAGGAAGAAAGAGTAGAAAGAAATTAAAGGAAGATTGAAGAATTGGTATGGCAATTCAATTTAAGGGCTGGATTGCCCCTCACTTATTTCCTGGACAGTCATCACTTGGACTGTGGTCAGCAGTCCTCTTTTGTTGTCTTTTGAAGAGGTATTTTAGGTAGCAAAACCACTGGACCAAAACATCGCTGTCTGTCAAGTAAGATGGGGAAGTTTTTTTCCCCTTGCAAAGTGTAGGGAATCCTACTACAGCCTCACCAACAGCCAGTAATATTCATGCACCTTCTCAAAGCATTTCTTCTGCACAATCCCATTATTAGCAAACCTCCCAAATAACAACACCCCCTTACTCAAGCAGCTGCCATTTACAGAGTGTCTACAATATGCAAGGCTTAATGCCAAATGCTGTGAAGAATGCAAAGCTATTCTAGGCACCATCCTGCTCTCAACATTCAATGTAAGAGGCATTAAATAAAAATTAGTACTATTATATGAAGGTAAAAATCAGAAGCTATGCAGGTTATTTCACTTTCTAGAGGGAAATCAAGGTTCTATCCACTCTGCCAAGCCTCATTGTACTCCCAAAATCAAAGGAGAGTATGTGGATATGAAGATCAGGTTTAATATTACTTGTTATACCATGTCAGGAAGTGGTGCATGTGGTGTTGGCTGGAAAGAAATAAATTGCCTAGGGATTTTTCTGGTCTCTCTTTGCAATCTTATTTCTGTGTAAACTAGAAAAGTAAGAGAGGCTTTGGGGCCACCTTCCTGCTAGGAAGGCATTTCTATCCCCCTGAATGGAACTAGAGTGGAATAAAGGGAGAAGCTAGAAGGCTCACCCATCCTGGCAAATGCCTTCTTGAAATTCCACAGGATCTGACATTAGGATATGTGCTGTTAAGAAAAATTTCCCAAAACATGTTAAGTTCAAAAAAGTGTAATCTGGGGGACCTCCCTGGTGATACACAGGTTAAAGATAGCTCTATCAAGCTATTGCCAGCCACTACAACATGAGTTTGATCCCCAGCCCCCTGCAGGCAGGGAGCTAACCCACATGGCGCAGCAGACCTCTCCTGGCTCACCAGCTGCTCCCCTCAGCAGTGTATCTCAGTAGATCTGCCTGTTCTGCTCCCTACTCTCTCACCCCCCAGTCCCCCATACCTCTGGTTTATACCCCAGTTCTTGTATGCATAAATAAATAAATCTTTTTTTAAAAAATTACAATCTGTCCTTTCAGTGACATACTGAATCTCTGTTTAACAGACCCAAGATATAGTCAATTTCTTATGAGAAAGTACCATTCTCTGCTCTGCTATTTAGCATTAAATAAGGTTTAGACTTGGTGACATTGCATATAAACTTGTAGATTTTTCACTAGCAGAGATACAAATGATTTCTGACTAGTTGATAAAATAACCCCAAAGGTGATGGTTTTGTGGTCCTATAGGACATTAGACACTTTTGTATCTAACCCAGTTCCTTTTTTAAATTGCCTGCAAGAATTCTGCTCCTCAAATACTCTTTGTATATTTTTGATTGAGGTAACACTATATGTGATTCAGAGGCACAGAATCACACCTCCTCCAGTGCATGTTTGAACACCACACCCACCACCTAGCCACCCACAGTCCTCCACCATAGTACTTTGTGCACACTCTGTCTGAACTAACTTTACCGTCTGTTTGGTGCCCCATCTAACTAATAAGTTAAATGAAATCTTTGACATGTGTTTATTCTTTATTTTAAAAAGAATCATGTTTTTAAATTTTGAAATATATACTTTGAGAGAGACTATAGTTCAATCCAGTATTAAGAAGGATTCCTTTGTCTGGTCTAGTCCTCTGACATGTATGTCCCTGGAGAACTGCATAGAGGTGTGGCTATGGTAGGAAAAGACTCCAGGGCATGACATCTTAAGTCCTGACCAAATATCACCTCCATGTGATTGAATCAAGACCACAAGCAGTATGTTATAAAAAATCAGAAATTTATAATCAAATTATGGGGCCTCCCTGGTGGCACTGGGGCTAAAGTCTCAACACTATTAAACTATCGCCAGCCACTAAGGCATGGATTTGATCCTGGTCAGGGAGCTAACCCACATGGCACAGCAGACCTCTCTTGTTTCTCTGCTGCTCCCCTCAGCAGTATATTTCAGTATATCTGCCTGTTCTGCTCCCCACTCTGTCTCTGGTGAATCCTCTCACCCCACCCCCCACACCTCTGGCCTACACCCCAGTACTTGTATACATAAATAAATAAAAATAAATATTTTTTAAAAATCAAAATATGTACAACAAAATAAAGTAGTATTGGATAGTAATTTTAAATACAGAATAAGCATCATTAATGTCATACTTTATTAAATAAATGATTCAATAAATAAATAAATGAGGGAGAAGAGACAAATCTTCTTTGTAGAAGAGTTCCAAGTAATTTATGTAAAAACTCTTTCCTAAAAGGGGGGGCATATCCTATCTCACTCCACCACCTCCCCTTTATAACTAAAACTCCCCTTTATAACTTCTTTACATGTCTCTATAAAGAGTACAGTATGAGGGCCTCCCTGGTGGTACAACGGGTTAAGATGCACCCTATGAAGATATTAGCAGCCACTGCAGCACGAGCTCAATCCCTGGCCAGGGAGCTACCCACATGGCACAGCAGACCTCTCCTGACTTGCCTGCTGCTCCCCTCGGCAGTGTATTTCAGTCAATCTGCCTGTTCTGTTCCCCACTCTGTCTCTGGTGAATCCTCTCATCCCCCGCACCTCTGGCCTATACACCAGTTCTTGTATGCATAAATAAATAAATCTAAAAAAAAAAAAAAAAAAAAGAGTACAGTATGAAAAGAGTGGAGAAATTTGGCAAACACTAACTTAGCCAAGTGACCCAGGTGAACATCAACAGTGATAATGTAACCGTGTAATCTGAAAATGAGCGATTCCGTGTTCCCTGCCCTGCCTAATGAAGGGTGGAGCTGAGCAATGAGGGGAAGCTAAAAAGGACTTTTAGGAGAGAAGACTTGAAGGAGACTGGGAAAAGGAGATGGGAGAGGCATGTGAAATAGAGACATGTAAAGAAGTCCAGCTTGCTTCTTGACCTTGGACTTAAACAAGGCATTTGGGGGACATCAAAGAAATACATGGGTGAGAGACACACAGGGAGGATGACTATGGCAGCCTTTATCTTGACTTGTACTTTGATTTGGGTCATTTCCTTCCATACTCACTTCGCACTTTCTGTCCCTTTCCTATAGCTCCCTCCAGAAGGTGCCTTAGGCTTCTGGCCAGCTTTTAGACCTCAGTGTCACCAATTTGGGCCAACCCTATTGGGCTGTGCATTTACTTATGAGGGCGTGGGTAACTTTGGGTATTTTACTGGAAGCTATTATGCTTTCTTTCATTTTCTTTTTATGCACACTAATTCTATTAGAGCTCTTTTTTTGTTAAAGTTCTTACACACTAAGAGTTATTTTGTCTTTCTGCAACAGATCGCAGAGCCCATTTAGGGTCTCAGGGTGCCCCTCAGTCTGCACACTAACAATAATATGCACCCTGGATATGATGCAAATAAAAGGGTGCTTTCTTCTGTGGTCTTCCTCCCCAAAACATACAACCCTACTCTCATCATGAGAGAGTATCCAATAAATCCCAATTGAAGGACATTCTACAAAATATCTATGTACTGAGAAAATTCCAAAATTTGTTCTGTTGGAAAATGTCTACCTCTATCCTGCCAGGGCCATCTCCAGAGGATGGAGTCAGTAAAACAGAGATTCTTATTCACCGTGAAAAACACTGAAGCGAGAAACAAAGGAATAGTCTGGAAAAGTCTACAGATCCAGCCCGTCATGTTTGCCAGTTGCTTGAAGAAAGAAACTAAGATAACAACCTCACTGCACCTGATGACTGTAAGGATATACTTTTATGAAAAGAGATTTAGCTAACCTTTGTTCCTTCCATTTTCTCAAACACAGATCGCTCTGAATTAGCTCTATAAGATCAAAGGATAGCTTTGAAGTTAAGAACAGTGTTTCTCCTTTACCAATTAGCTAAGTTGGTTAGAAACCAACCTCCTTTATTTAACTGAAAATGTTAGAAATTAAGGAGATGTCTTCCTCCCTTTGTTAAGAAAAAACAATGATATATTCTTTCTGTGCACTTAACTTACCTCTAGAAATCAAGGCTAAAAGCCCCAAGGGCAGGACCCATGACTCCTGGGTCCTCAGTTTGGCTCTTAATAAACTCTTTAATAAATTTCTCTTTAAAAAAAAGATTTATTTTATTTATTTATGCATACGAGAGCTGGGGTGTAGGCCAGAGGTGCAGTGGAGGAGAGTAGGGGGGAGTGAAGTGAGAGGATTCACCAGAAAGAGAGTGGGGAGTAGAACAGGCGGATCTACTGAAAGACACTGCTGAGGGGAGCAGCAGGTGAGACAGGAGAGGTCTGCCACACCATGTGGGTTGTTCCCTGGCCTGGGATCTAACTCGTGCTGCAGTGGCTGTGGATAGCTTCATATTGCTGAGACTTAACACCGTGCGCCACCACTGGGAGGCCCAATAAATTTCTCTTTTACTAAACTTTCGATTTGTTTCACAACACATCTTTCCTCCCTAAGGATGTTGTTTACACATGCCTGCTTTACCAGATATCTACACCAGAGGGCAGTGTGGTGCTCTGCTGGAAAGTCTCCCTTTTTCCCATTACAGCTGAGTAATGGGTCTTCTCATGGTGTTTTACTGAGTAAGGAAAGAGGAAGGTAAATGCATTTATTTTCTATTGCTGTGTGAAAAAATTGCAACAAACTCAGGAGCTTATAACAACACCCATTTATTAGCTCACAGTTCTGTAGGTCAGAAGTTGATTGCCTTCACAGTCACAGATGGGTGTGGCTGACTGGGAGGACTATTCCATGACACTAGCCATTTATATGCAGACTTAAACTTGGCTTATGAAACCTCAGGCTGCAGCTGCTTCAGTCAAATAAAAGGAAAGAGGATGTGGAATGCTTATGAAGAGCAGCGGAGAGGAGCTGAACTGGAGTTTTACTATGTTTACAAACTTTCCTGGGAGTTCCTGAAACACAACTTCAGATCTAAGTTTCATTTCCTGTGACAAGATTGGTTGTTGGGACTGTGTTCAACCCATAGCACACTGAAAATTTTCTAATTTTTTCAAAAATATTCTTGAAATAAAACTCAAGAACTTTTCCTCTGTGGCTGCTCTTTATTCTCTTTTCCAAATTTCCCTGGAAGAAAATCAACCTTTCAGGCCTTCAAAGTGCAAAAGCAACCAAAATCCTCCCTCCACTCTCCATTGCCTTTGCAATAGCCCTATAGATTTTACTTAGATTTAAAAGGACACTCAAGCAGAATTGTGTTTAATTGTACTGTCCCTGCCTACAGAACAAAGAACTAGAAACTTGCTTCACTCTTCTTAATCGCTCTAACATGCAGCATTTTCGATTTAAAGAATAAAGGCAGTTGAAGGCAAGCCTGTTACATCTTGGCTGGAAACAATTTTTTTAAAACCAATTTTATTAACCACTAGGAAGCTTTACTTCCCCCTTAATTTGGATTTGGAGATTTATGGGGTTCTGTCATTCAAACTTGTTAAAGAACCATTGAATTTAAGTAGTAACCTTGATGGGAAAATGTCAGAAGAGGCTGGATAACCCTCCTTCTTCTTTAGGATACAAGTTACTGAAGAGTCACAGGGAAAAGCATGCCAATGGACTTTTCAAATAGAAATAGCGAATGCTCCTACTTTCCACCTCTCCTGGTAATAGTCCTATTTATCTGACACGGTTGTTAATCTACAACAGGAAGGGGATGCTAAATCTGTTGAAGAGTGGAGAAGCTATTACAATGAGGAAAAAGGAATTAACCTATAAAAACTTAGTGGGGGGAAAAAACGTATTACTTTGAGTTGACTTTGAGGCATTTCATTGCCTATTTCAGCTGCCAGCTGGCTTACGTGGACAATAAAGTCTGCAAAATCACTTCATGGAAGATTGTTGTTTGTCTTTCATTGATTTACCCTGTTGACCCTGAGTGGAATGTCACTCCTTAAGGAGAGCAGGAGTCCCAGGACAGCCATCTAACTGATGAGGTTTTTGGAGTTAGTGCAGGATCCTTGGGTTCACTCTGGGAAAGGTTTCACCAGAGATCCCGTTTTGGCGGCACATGGCGAGTTTCTCCTTAAGGCAGAGACGGTAGTTATATTTACAGAGCAGGTTTATTAGGGAAAGGGACAGAGGAACAAAGGACACTTGCATAGACACAAGCAGGCAGGAAGAGTTGCACCAGAAGGGACAGGTTTACTGAAAGAGGCCTGCATGGTTGCAGGTAGGCAGTCTTGACAGGTCACAAGTTACAGGCAGGCAGGAAGCTGCTGCCCTGCAGAGGGAGAGAGTTGGTGAAAGGAGGCACCTGCATAGTCATAGGTGGGTAGTGGAATTGCTGCCCTGATCCTGTGCAGAGACTGTACTGATATAGTCCTCTTCTGTTTGGGAGGGGTCACTCCTTGTGACCCTTGTGAGCCTTCAGTTTGTTACCGATTTTGGATAAACATGCAGAATTCAAAAGGGACCAGAGATGCCAGGATGGGCCCAATCTCTATATCTTTACCCTCAGGTCTAGGCTCCACTCCCTATAGCACTCTGATCCCACTTGGGTCTTATGCCTTGTGATAAGGCACGGGTGCCTAAGGGTCACAACCTCTACAGCTGGGTTAATGGTCATGTTATTCCCCTCCACCCCCACCTCCTTGTGAGTCAGGTTCTGGTCTTGGGGCACCTCCTCTCCAGTCTTTCTATTCTTGTCCTCCATTATAAACACTTGCTGAATTACCAGTCACCCAAACTGTCACAGCCAGTTGCCCATTGCTTCCTTTTTGGCAGCCCTCCCTGTAGATGAGGCTGCATCCTACTTCCTTACCAAACCTGACTCTGTATTTCTCATTTTTATTAGTGCCTTTCCATTCAGTAACCAAACTGTCCCAGATAAATGCCACTGTTTAGTCAATATGCTTAGCACATAGAAGGCACTTAAAATTCATTAACTGAATCCAACACTTCCTCCTTTACTTCCAAATTAACATGTTCTCTCAGCTGGATGGGACTTATTCCTTCCTTAATCTAGATGCAGCTTTCTCTGACTCTGTTCCAGGCCTCAACATATGAGTAAACTATTTCCACTTCCTTTTAAAAAAATGTTTATTGGGCCTCCCTGGTGGCGCAGCGGTTGAGCGCTGGGTTGCGAAGCTGCCCGCAGCCTCTGCAGCGCCGGTTCGATCCCCGGCTGCTCCCCGGCCACCGGAGGAGGGTCCCACATGGCGCGCAGACCTCTCCTGCCGCCCGCTGCTCCCCTCAGCAGTGTACTTCAGTCCTTCTGCCTGCTCTGCTCCCCGCTCTGGCTCTGGTGGGTTCTCTTGCCCTCCCGCGCTTCTGACTGTACCCAGTGCTTGTATGGATAAATAAATAAATCTTCCAAAAAAAAAAAAATGTTTATTGAGGTAGCATTGGTTTACATATTGTGTGTTTTAGGGGTATAGCAAATGTATGTCATCGCACCATGCTTCACACTTCTGCAAATGCATGTCTTCACACCATGCCCACCACCAAAGCCCCAATCAACCATAGTCCATTGGGCCCCTCCTCCCAATGCTCCTTAACCTACCTTCCCTTCTGATAGCCTCAGTTATACAGTCAGATTTCAAGGGGTTTTTTTGTGGTCTGTTGTTTTGTTTTTATTCTGTTCCTTTACTTTGTTATTTATATTCTACAGGAATAAAATCATCCACATTTATCTTCTTCCTTCTGACTTATTTCATTTAGTATAATCATTTCTACTTCTACTTATGTTGTCATAAATGGCAACATTTCATCTTTTTTATAGTAAGTAGTTTTCCTTTGCCATACATATACCACATCTTCTTTATCCACTCATCTGTCCTTGGACATTTAGATTGTTTCCATTGCTTGGTTATTATAAATAGTGCTGCAATGAACGTATCTTTTTAAATTATTCTATAAGTAGATGCCTAGGAGTGGAATTGCTGGATCATATGGTAGATCTATTTTTAACGTTTTAAGAAACCACCATACTATTTTCCGTGGAGGCTGGACTAGTCTACATCCAAACAACAGTGTATAAGTGTCCCTTATTCTCTACATCCTTGTCAACACTTGTATCGGGTCTTTTGATGTGCATCATTATCAGAGGTAATATTTCATTGTGGTTTTGATATACATTTCCCTGATGATAAGCGATGATGAGCATTTTTTTCATATGCCTTTGACCATCTGTATGTCATCTTTGTAGACATGTCTATTTAGCTCTTCTACCCATTTTTTGATTGGGCTATTAATTTTAGCCCTTTGTCAGTTGCATGATGTAT
The DNA here is from genome assembly GCF_014898055.3 of Talpa occidentalis. Classification (NCBI taxonomy): domain Eukaryota; kingdom Metazoa; phylum Chordata; class Mammalia; order Eulipotyphla; family Talpidae; genus Talpa; species Talpa occidentalis. Next base: position 58,235,639 of record NW_023605083.1, read on the forward strand.
AAGTGTATTCTCCCATTTGGTAGGATGTATTTCTGTTTTAATGACAGTTTGTTCTATTGTTCAGAAGCTCTTAAGTTTGATGTAGTCTTATTTGTTTATTTTTACTTTTAGTCCCTTTGCCATTGCAGCCAAGTCCCCAAAGACATCACTCAAGCCAATGTCACGGATTTTTTTGCCTATGTTTTCTTCTAAGTATTTTATGATTTCAGGTCTTACATTCAAGTCTTTGATCCATTTCAAATTAATTTTTGTGTATGGTGTGAGAAGTTGATCTGGTTTTGTTCTTTTGCATGAAGCTGTCCAGTCTCAATACCATTTGTTGAAGAGACTCCTTTCTCCAATGTATACTCTTAGTTCCTTTGTTTAAATTAGTTGTCCTTGAAGAAAACTTTGAATTTTGATAGGATTCTAAATATTACTTTGGGTAAGATGGCTATTTAACAATGTTAATTTTATTAATCCTTGCATATGGAATCTCTATTTCCTTGTGACTTCTTTTATTTCTTTTAACAATGTTTTGTGCATATATTTTCACCTCCTTTGTTAAGTTATTCCTAGGTACTTAATTCTTTTTGATGTGATTATAAATGGGATTATTTTCCTGATTTCTTTTTTTTCTAGTTTGTTATTTGCATATAGGAATGGAAGAGATTTTTGTTTGTTGATTTTGTAGTCTATTACTTTACTACACTGATTTATTATTCCTAGAAGTGTTTCAGTGGAGTCTTTGGGGTTTCCTGTGTATATTACCATGTCAACTGCAAATAATGAAACTATACCCTCTTTGAAAAAGACATTGCCCCAGTTAGCCAACACATACTTATAAAGATCCTAGGCATTCATTTTTTTTAAATTCCACATGAAGAATTGTTATATTTAAGCTGTTACTCCTCCGTTCCAAATGCACAGAGGGCTAATTTAGGCCTTTTCTGACAAGTAGATTGTCAAAGTTTACAGCTTCTTTCTTTATTGACACCACAACCACTCTCCTTCAGGTTGACACTAAAGAAAACACTTAAACCTCTGGATACATGAAGAGGAGGAAAGAGAGAAGAAAAAGCCAAATGGGAAAAATAAGACTGTTCTGAGAAATAATTCCAAAGCAGGGAAATGCCACATGTAAGAAAATACTCTCATCATTCTTGCCTGACAAAATTAGAATAATCTAAATATCCAGTATCAAAGGAATAATTGGGTAAATTATAATCTCTTCAGGTAAAGGAAAACTGGATAGCCAGTCTTCCATATTTATTTTGAAGAACATGTTGAGGCCAAGAACAAAAGTTTATGCAATAAGTGAAAAAATGCAAAACAAAATCATATTGTGCTTCTTGATCTTCTTATCAATTTGTGTATCTGTACCACCATTTGACAAAGAGGTGGGAGTGGTAGGGAGTCAGATCAAACATAGAACCCTAAGGAACAGTGGCATTTATGGGATGTTTCAGGAAAGGGTACCTTCCAAGGAGGCAGAAAAGATGAAAGAAGCATGAAAAGGAATAAAACAAGAGAGCATTAAGTCACAGAAGTTAGGAGATCCAGCATGCCCAGGCTGTAGGCATTTAGAGCCATTACTGTACTTAGTCCTCACTAAAAGTAGGAGATCCTATTATACCCATTTTGCTAAAAGCAAACTGGGCTTCAAGAGGAGCTTAGCTAGTTGGACAACATCCCAATGAAAGGGAGAGGTAGTATTTGAGTTGAAGGCTGCCTCTAAGCAAAACCCATGCTCTCAGCTTTATACCAGGCTGCCTTCCTGCCAAGTTGGAAATATCTTCTGAATGTATATGAGGTCATGGCTTAAGAGGGAACAGTCAGTTGTATTATCTATTCAATGAGTACACTTCTGATGCAAGGAAAGACATGGGGGAGGAGAGAGAATGAACCCCAGGGCAATGGATTAGTATGGGGATTGCAAACTCCATTGCCTACAAGACAGTTCATATCAATGAGGAAATAGTGGGGCAAATTGGAGCACACACACACACCCCATTTCAAAGGGACAGGGAATGCTGGAATATGATGCAAGTTTGTCAGATTCCAATTGCTTAGAGAAAGCAGAAATCTGGATATATTTCCCTGTGAAATTTAAATTTTTTACTGTTGGAAAAAATATTTAAACATTATACAGACTAAATTAAATCTGTGGAGCAGATTGGACCCAGGTTTAGACTGTTGTCTTAGTATCCTGAAAGGCAGTTTGTCTTAAGGAACTCCTCCTTCTGCTGTTCTGATTGTACACAGAGCTGATCCCCAGGCTACCAGGAAATCCTGAGCAGGCCGTGGGTGGGGTGCTCCTCTTTCCTTCTTCCTTCTGTAGCTTGTCTTGCTGGGGCCCATTGTTCAACTTTGCATGATGAATGCTTTGTTGGGTTCTATTCCATGGAGTTAAAGGAGCATGGAGTGTCTCTCATCACAGCCCTTCTTTTCTCGGAAAATAAATGGCCAGCTCCCTGAAGTTGGGGATTTTTTATGCAATGACTGTCTCCTAAGAGATTTATTGCAGCAGCTTTATGAGAGATTTGTAGTAAGTAGTGTTCGGGCTGTAGGTCTTAAATCCTCAATGCCACAGTCATAACTCTCCAGGAAGGAAATGATAGAAGATCACAGTAGCTAATATTGCATTATGATGATGCTGTCTCCACAGAAATGATTGCAGTCTTGCTGCTGCTGTCTTACTTAGGAAGCCTGAGCTCTTCAAATGCTTGAGATATCTATCCCGTTGGTGCTTTGTGAGATCCAGAAGAACCTACAGTCGAGGGGAAGAGAGAAAATATTTACTGAGTGTCTACCACTCCCTTTTCACATGTGGGGAGACTGAAGTTCAAAGAAATTATTTTTTCAAGGTCTCCAGCTATAAAACATCTCTGATTCCAAAGCAGATGTTGTCTACCATGCCATATGAAACATTTTTATATATGAGAGAATGTCTACTAAGTCAAAGTTGATAGGAGTGAATGGTGAAATATTTTTATCATTTTAGCCTGAATCATTCATTTACCCTGAACCTATTTTATTTTTAGACTTAGTGTACAATAGATGGGAAGTCCAGGAAATAAACAGAATGATATCATGGGGTTTCAATGAGACAAACCCAGACAGTGGCATGAAGATGATCATCCCAGTCAGTTCAAAAGTCAATGTTATGGTGAAGAATGTCAGGGTACTCTTCTAGATTCAAAGAGATTGAAAAGATAAATTAGCAAATGCAGTATATAAACCCTAATTGGATTCTGGTTTTAAATGGAACTCTATAAGGCATTTTGGGAACAATTGAGAAAACATGAATATAATCTAGATGCTTAATGATAATCAGATTACTATTAGTTGTCTTAAGAGAAAGGAGGAGGAAGCCAAAGTATGCAGGCGTATTATGCGAGAGATTTGTATTAAGTAGTGTTACTCCTGATATTATGGAAAGGCTCAAATGCTAGACCTGAACAATAGCCAACAATTCTTGTGTGATCTGCATCTTCCCCACCCACCCTACACACACTGTTATATCTCATCTCTCAACACTCTTTCTATCACTCCTACATTTCCTTCTTATCCCTACTCAAAGTTCATCTGATCCGGGATACCTAACTAGATTTCACTGATGCCACAAAGGTACAAGATAGTAAAAATATGCTTTTATAAAGCTACATGAAAGCATCATAAAAGTGAAAAACCACTGTGGCAGTGAGCTCACAAGGTAACTACAGTTACTCACAGATAGTCCCCTCCCACACTGAATATGGCTGACCTGTGTAACCTGTAGGTTACTGCAGAAATGACAGAGCATGGATTCCAAAACTAAGTCATAAAAGATATGAGACTTCCATCTTGCTCACTCGTCCTGGGGGAAACCAAGCACCTTGCCATGAGGAAGCTAAAGGAACCCTATGGAGAACCACATGTGAGGAATCAAGGTTTCTTTCCAACAACCACTATCAACTGGCCATTCTTATGCTCAAGCCATCCTGGAAATAAGCTGTACAGTTGCAGTCAAGCCCTCATGTGACTACAGTCCTGACTAACATCTTCACTGTAATTTCATGAATGACCTTGAACTTGAAGCACCCTCTCCTGAATTCTGACCTACAGTTACTATAAGGGATAAGAAGTGTTTTTTTGTTGTTTAGTCCAGTAAGTTTTGAAAATAATTTTACATACAGCAAGATAATTAATGGATCCACTAATGTAACTCCTTTTTTTAAAGATTTATTTTTTTATGCATACAAGAACTGGGGTACAAGACAAAGGTATGGGGGGTGAGGGGATTCACCAGAGACGGAGTGGGGAACAGGACAGGAAGACTGACTGAAATACACTGCTGAGGGGAGCAGCGGGCGAGTCAGGAGAGGTCTGCTGCGCCATGTGGGTCAGCAACCTGGGTTGGGATCAAACTCGTGCTTCACTGGCTATGGATAGCTTCACAGTGCTGCGACTTAATCACTTGCACTACCAGGGAGGCCCCATTATCATAACTCTTAAGCCCTTTTAATTCATATAGTTCTATTTCCTTTAAGACCCCACCCATCCACACAAATCCACACAAGCTTAGTAAAGAAGTAGATCACTGTCCATGTGATTAATCCAAAGGGCTGTCCTGTACTTCTGGTTCACTCTTCCTTGCTTTTCCTACCCTCTTATAATTCGCTTCGCCTCTGTTGAATGATACTCTCTTCAAGTCTATAATGCTCTTGCAACAGGTTTGGGGCAGATTTCAGCTGCCACTCTCTGATTCTGTTAGTTTCCATTCAGAACCTTGTCCTAAATTTTCAGGGAGAAGATATCTCTAATTTTGGCCCCATCGTCACCTCAGGATTCAGGCAATTTAGGCAGGCCTACCCACCCTATCCTGCCTGGGGAGAAGGACTGAGCAGTTTACATAGGAAGCTTATCTAAATGAGCCTCCCTCATCTTGCTGGATAGGTCAGATTTTGCAACCCAAACTACTGCCATGCTAGACAACATCCTTACCTCTGCAAAGAAATAATTTGTGGGTAGAGATGATTATTCTGGCCCATTTGCCCCATGTTTTCACCAGTCTTCTTTAGTTCTCTTTCAGCATCTTTCTGCCTCCATCAATGGGCTCAAATTCCATCAAGAAACATTCTCAGTATATATACACTGTGAAGGCCTCCCTGGTGTTGCAGGGGTTAACATCTCAGCAGTATCAAGCTATCACCAGCCACTGCAGCATGAGTTGGGTCCCCAGGTAGGGAGCTAATCCACATGGCACAGCAGACCTCTTCTGTTTAACCCGCTGCTCCCCTCAGCAGTGTATTTCAGGTAGATCTGCCTGTTCTGCTCTCCACTCTGTCTCTGGTGAATCCTCTCACCTCCTGCACCTCTGGCCTACACCCCAATTCTTGTATACGTAAGTAAATAAAAATAAATCTTAAAAATATATATATATATATATATATATATATACACATGTGTGAATCCTTAATTCTAAGAGAGCCAGCATGTGCATTTATCTGTATGTATGATGTATCTCTGAATATCTTGTATGTGTTTTATGAACATCTGTGTGTATATGTTGAAGTGTGTCTGTGTGTATATATATCTGTATCTGTGCCATGCATTGTATGTATTTGTGTTTATGTCATACATGTATGTGTATGTCATACATGCATGTGTATATCTACATATTCTTGTGTGTCTATGTGTTGTGTGTCTCTATGTATGTATTTGTGGGGGATGAGGGAGGAGGGAAGGCTTAAAAATTCATCCAGTTTCAACAATTTAGGATCCATACAATCTCCTGCCATGAGGACACCTTAAAACAGGACAGAGTCTCAGTTTTGATAATCAAACCACAGTGATAAAAGATACTTGCATGAGATGAATATGAATAAAATATATACAGAATATACAGGAATGCTTTTGCAAACCTAAAAGTTTTCCCCAAAAAAGTTGTTTAAAAAACAGTTGTCCAGGGGCCTCCCTGGTGGTGCAAAGAGTTAAGACACAACCTATGAAGCTCTGTGGCATGAGTTTGATCCCCAGGCAAGGAGCTACCCACTTGGTGCAGCAGACCTCTCCTGACTCACCCGCTGCTCCCCTCAGCAGTGTACTTCGATCAATCTGCCTGTTCTGCTCCCCACTCTGTCTCTGGTGAATCCTCTCACCCCATACATCTGGCCTGTACCCTAGCTCTTGTATGCATAAATAAATAAATCTTAAAAAAAAAAAGTTGTCCAGATTAGCAGGAAATTTCATTTTTCCCAGTGAACTTGTGTCCAAAGGCTCCATGCAAACCTGCAGTGTATGTGCCAGTGATCCAGACCCCCTTCTAGCCTTGCATACTAAAACATTTAAAAGAAGATACAAATAAAAGAGAATTCTTAGAAAAAGACAAAGAAAAGAAGCACAAATAGAAAGACCAGCAGTTAATTTTGGGCAGAAGTGCATTTTTAAGGGAACTGTGGAAGGAAATCTGCCTGTGTGATTCTCCAGGTCTAAACTGGGTAAAAGGGAGGGCCCCAAGAGGAGCATGGGAAAGCTGCCTGCTTAGCAGAGCTTATAGGCCTTAGATATTCAAATCCTCCTTAGACTTGTGTGTGTTGCCATGGGTTCGACATTTACAGTCGGCTGCTTGGGGTTTAAATATTCTTCTCTTACCCCCACCCCACAAGTCAATTAAGACATCTTTGGAGAAGAGTGGGTCTGCCTGGCTAGGCTTGGAAACAAAGTGCTCATTTCCCAGGGGGAATGTGGTCTGTCCTCACACTCAGCATCCTAAGCAACCTGTTGACGAGCACATAATTACTAGAACTGTGTGCTACACAATGAATGTTCTTGGAGATTTTAATGATCGAAGTGAATGAACATGCTTCAACATTTGGAAACGTGCTTGAGAAGAATAATTGCTTTAAAGTGTTTCATAAATTGTTGCTAGGAGACCGCATCAAGATGGGCCTTTTTACTTACAACTTGAAGTTCAACTGGCAGGAAATTCTCCCATTCAAAATATAGATAAGCAAGCAGAACAGTTTTAAAAAGAAAGAAAGAAAAAAGAAATCTACAGGCTGTTAGAGAAATTTTTTCACCAGAAACAAAAGGGAGAACAGGAAGCAAGACCATGCTGACAGCAGGTATGGACTTGCAGCTCAGATCTTACTAGATGATCATGTCTTTTATTCTCAAATTTATCATTGGAAAATGGGGCTATCAAAAGCTAACTCATAGGATTAGTGATAATGAACCAGTGAATGTACTCAGCAGGTAATACTCAATATTTTATTTCATTATTTATATTTACTGTTCCAAAAGGTTGCAATTAATTTACAAAATTGTTCCTGTCTTAGTTTCTGTTCCCATCAAAGGCTCCCTGTTATAAAGAATTGGGTAAAAAAAAAAAAATAGGTATCAGTGGCTATTTGGGAGGTAATACCTGGCAGTTCAAGTGACACAGTTAACAATATAAAACTGACGGGCCTCCCCTGGTGGCGCAGCGGTTGAGCGCTGGGTTGCGAGGCTGCCCACAGCCTCTGCAGCGCCGGTTCGATCCCCGGCCACCGGCGAGGGTCCCACAAAAAAAAAAAAAAAAAAAAAAAAAACAATATAAAACTGAAAAGGGAAAGAAAATTCAATAAAAGGTGCATCAATGAGCAAAAAGTCCACTAAGCCTCAGTCTTGCTGGCAATCACCTCATGGACCATATAAAACAGATTTCAGAATTCTACTAAGACATAGGAAAGCTGCGGTATCTATACACTGATTCTTCGCCCATGTAGAAATTTCTGGTGGAACAAGAAAAAACCCTTAGGAAGAGAAGCAGGAAACTCAAGCATGTGATTTGGGAACCTGCTGAGTGTGAACTCAGAAGTGGGCCAAAAGACATGGGATGGAGCATGAAGACAGTGCGACACTAAAAAGGATTCAACAAGGCAAATTAATGAAGAAATTGAGATCAAATTAAAATGGATGGTCTGTTAAAGGTTGCTAAATTTAGCAAAAGTTTATTTTGTGGAAAGGATGGCTGTGATTAACTGGCAACATTATTTTTTTTGCCTTTTTTATAGACTTCCAATAAATAAAATAGCCTGGAACTTGGGTAAGAATTCCATCTTAGTAGGACCAATAAATGACTGAGCAAATTTTTTACATACAGCAGTCACTACTGACCAAAGTCTAGGGTATGTGGAGCATTCTTATGGAGGTCACCTATAGATGGACTTGAGGCTTCAATCATAAAATTTGTGCCAAATTTAGTTGCATTTGGAAATTATATTACCATTCTGAATGGGTCAGAAAGCAAGTGCTTCAGCTACTTCCCCGCGGAGCAGTCCCTTTCCTGCCAGAAGTTGTTTGCCTCTGGATCACTAGCAAGCCAGGCAAGGCTCAGACATGTGATAATAGTAGCATTGTTTTCTTTTAAGAAGCCCATGGACCTCCCCGGTGGCGCAGCGGTTGAGCGCTGGGTTGCGAAGCTGCCCGCCAGCCTCTGCAGCGCCGGTTCCATCCCCGGCTGCTCCCTGGCTGCTCCCCGGCTGCTCCCCGGCCACCAGAGGAGGGTCCCACATGGCGCACAGACCTCTCCTGCCGCCCGCTGCTCCCCTCAGCAGTGTACTCCGGTCCTTCTGCCTGCTCTGCTCCCCACTCTGGCTCTGGTGAATTCTCTCACCCTCCCGCGCTTCTGACTGTACCCAGTGCTTGTATAAATAAATAAAAAATAAATAAATCTTTAAAAAAAAAAAAAAAAGAAGCCCATACCTCTTAATTAAGTGTTGCTGATGAAATACATGTCTGGGATATTCTTTTAAAAGGATAGGAGTATGTGGAGATAGATGGGAGGCTTGCTCATGAGCTAATGATGGACACCTGGGCTGGGCTTTTAGACTATTTTGTCTACTTTTGCATCTATTTGAGATGATCTACAATAAAAAGGTTTAACAACAAACCCAAGAGGGAAATAGGCTGCCTTAGGAGATGATCAGGGCACATACAAAGTCTGTTTTAGCTGGAGGTGCATTTTAGATCTAAGAATGTGCTCTTTAAAAGGAAGCCCTGGTCTCCCAGCTCTAGAAACAGGTAAGGGTGACATCTGGAGTATAGACAGCCAATGCAACTTCTCAGACTGATGCTTGAGCTTAGAGACCCAGCCCCCTGCATGTGGCTCTCTTTCCACTCAGAGGACCAGCCTAAGGTGTTTCATTAAAACAAGTCTTCCACCCCCAACATGTGAGTTTTCTAAGTTACTTCTGCAGGTGTGACCATGTTCATGATTATGATGGAGGAAAAGTGGGATTAATAAAAGAATCTAGAGCCATTTAGTTTTTATTATACTAAGACTCCATCATGAAGCTAAAATAATCACCAAAAGAATAATATTGTAGGGCCTCCCCTGTGGCGCAGTGGTTGAGCACTGGGTTGTGAAGCTGCCTGCAGCCTCTGCAGCGCCGGTTCAATCCCTGGCTGCTCCCCAGCCACGGAAGGAGGGTCCCACATGGCGTGCAGACCTCTCCTGCCGCCCGCTGCGCCCCTCAGCAGTGTACTTCGGTCCTTCTGCCTGCTCTGCTCCCCGCTCTGGCTCTGGTGAATTCTCTCACCCTCCCGCTCTTCTGACTGTACCCAGTGCTTGTATAAATAATAGTAAATAAATAAATCTTTAAAAAAAAAAGAATAATATTGTAATAAAGGCAACTAATATCTATTGAGAGCTGACACTAGGCTACACACTAAGCTAAACACTTTATTTGTATCATTTGTCACCACAAACCTTTGATTACTCTCCCTGTTTTACAGATAAGGAAAGTGAGACTTAGAGAGGTAGTATGACTCACCTGAGGTTGCATAGCTGAGATGTAACAGAGCTGGAATTCAAACCTGCTATATTAGTTTGCTAAGGCTGCCATAATAAAGTATCACAGTCTGGATGACTTAACAGAAAATTTTCTCACAGTTCTGGAAGGTAGAAGTCTGAGATCAAGGTGTTGACAGGATTGATTCATTCTGAGGGCCACGAGGGAGGGATCTATTCTAGTCCTCCCTTCTTGGCTTATAAATGGCAGTCTTCTCCCAGTGTCTTCATATTGGCTTCCCTCTCTATGTGTCTGTGTCCAAATTTCCTCTTGTTATAAGGACACCAGTCATATTGGTTGGCGGCCCACTCCAACAACTCATTTTAATTTAATTACTTCTTTTAAGACTATCTCTAAACACAGTTTGGAGGTACCTCGGGTTAGAACTTCAACAGATGAATTTTTGAGAGGATACAATTCAGCACATAACACCTATATCTGATTCCAAACTCTAATTCCTCACCCTCTTCACCAATAGGCTAAATTGCCTATCACCAAATGGACATTGGGCTGGGTAAAATATTCAGATTTTGTGTCAGTATGCCCAGTGTTCCCAGTGCACTGATTTCTTTGATATACTTGATTTCTTTGTCATATTTGACCTGATCCATTTGAAACTCTCCACCATTGATATATTAGGGTAAGCCAAGTTATGTAGAAGTAGCAAATTACCCCCTCAAATCTCAGTGACTTAACACAGCAAAAGTTTACTTCTCACTCATACTTGATGCTATAAATGCTTCTATGTGATGACCCCATAATCCAGGCTGGTTCCAAAAAGTCAAAGTAGCCTTCCCTGGTTGCTAAGACAGGGGAAGAAAGAGCTGAAGGGCCATACACCAACTGAAATGCTTCCATCAAGAAGCATTGGTCATGTCACTTAGATTTACAGCACAGTAGCCAGAATTAGTCATATGTCCACTTCAATATAAAAGGGTTGGGCAATGAGCAAGAGCATGGAATGCAATTGTTCAGTCTCCACCTATTGATATTATGACTGGTGCAGCCCATAGAGTTCTTATGATTGCAAGATGCCCTTCAGCAATAGCCATCAGGAATATTTAAAATTGTATTATTGGGCCTCCCTGGTCGCGCAGTGGTTGAGCGCTGGGTTGCGAAGCTGCCCGCAGCCTCTGCAGCACCGGTTCCATCCTCGGCTGCTCCCTGGCCACTGGAGGAGGGTCCCACATGGTGCGCAGAACTCTTCTGCCACCCGCTGCTCCCCTCAGCAGTGTACTTCAGTCTGCCTGCTCTGGCTCTGGTGAATTCTCTCACCCACCCGCGCTTCTGACTGTACCCAGTGCTTGTATAAATAAATAAAAATGAATGTTAAAAAAAAATAGTCTTTAAAAAAATAAAATAAAATTGTATTATTTACAAGACCTGGAAATTACACAGCATCCCTGGGCCATAGTGAGGTCATGGAGAGAAAGAGAACAGGGACCTGGTGGGTACTGCTTCTATTGGAGTTATGGGTAGGGGTTTAGGATTTCTAGGACTTACTGTGTATTTGGTAGTTTCAAGTCATACAAGCAGGAATTTAAAGTAGGTAAGAGCAACAAAAGAAGTAAAAAGGACAAAGAAAAGACACAAGTCATTCCCAACTGACTAGTTATCTAAATCAACCAGCATCTGTAAAAAATAAGGAGCTTGGGGTAGGGGAGTAGTTATTATCTAGTTATGTGGCTGGCAATATGTTTGAGTCATCACTCTTTGAGGTGGATGCCCCTTCGATACAGATGCCTCAGCATCAGGCTTGAATCGGGCACTTGTATTACAAAAAATAAATGTCAACTCTGGGAGTTTACAAAATAGCAATGTTGCATTTACAATGACATATATTTTTTTTTCTTTCTCCCAATTTTCTTCCTATGTCTCTGACCTTTCCTTCAAGAACTCACCTCTCCATGTCTATCACAAATGTCAGCATACCTTATCACTCTATTTTCCAGCCTTCTGTCTTCTACCTCTATAGACTCTCCTTTTGAAGTCACTTCCATGCTCACATCTCCAAAGACCAAATGTACACTTGAGTAATAACCAAGAACATCCATATTAGAGACCTAGATCTACAAAGATTACAAGCCACCTAATAGTAGCCCATAGATATCTCCTCCAAATGTTGCACAGGCTACTGAAACTTATGGAACAAATAATCTATTCTTTCTTCTCTATTTCCTATCTCTAGATCCAAGCCGTCACCAAAGTCAGAAACTAGGGAATCATCCTTGTCACTTTCCTCTCCACTAATTCCTTCACTAACCGATGAATCACCAAGTCCAGTATATTTTACTTTGTAAATATCTCTCGATTTGGTACCTTTTCTAAAACCTTACCACTACTACATTCTCTTTCAGGTTTTTCAGGTCCTTGTTGCTGTGTTAACCTCCTCAGTCATCTCTTTATCTTATTGTACCACCCTCCAATTATTCATTCCTGAATACGTTTTTAAAACTTCATTGAATTTCTATTGTGTCCCCGGACAATATACCATGTGCTAGTTACACAAAGATGAAAGACACAGCAAAGTGGGGACAGAGAAAACAATTGAAATTTAGAAAAGTTCAATACTTCGAGAGCCCAGATGAGGGGCATGATACCCAGAAAGATCTTTTAAAAAGGCAATGTTCATCATACTTTCCACCAACATTAAATCCTTCCATGGTTCACCACTACCTTCAAATAAAAGTTCAGACTCTTCTAACAATTGAACAACCCTTGTGGCCTTGTCTTCCAGCCCTTACAAGTTCTTTTTCCACTGTCTACTCATCTTCTGACTCATAGTTGCCCAAACCCTGGGCACCATGCCCACTTTTTTCAAGTCTGCTGGCACCCTCTGCCTGTCATGTCACAATATGATAGAATAATCCTCCTTTTACCTGCCTCTATCCAGTGTTCCTTCTCTATCACAGTGGAGAGAAGAGAGAGAGAGAGAGAGAGAGAGAGAGAGAGAGAGAGAGAGAGAGCGAGAGAGAGCTTGCATCAGCCTGGCTTAAGCAAAAAATGAATGTTGTAAGCATATGAAACTGCCCAGAGATAGCACTGGGCTTCAGTCCAGACACTAAACTCAAACACTTCACCATTTTCTACAACATAATCGTAAGTCTTAAACATTTCATTATGTATATGTTACCGAAGATGTGTGTCTGCTTGGGGAGGTGACACATGGGACAGACGTCTCTGCTATGGCACTGAGGTTGTGCTCTCTTCCCTCCGTCTCTCTGCCTTCTTCCTCCTCTGCCCTCTCCTAGGAGCCATACAGTTTCTCTCCATGTTTCATGCAAAGCAGTTTAGAAGACAGTTTTTTCTTGATGTAAAAGGCCCTTGAGACTTCACCTTCTGCCCCAAGTGTCATTTCAAACATTTTTTTCTAATCAGATAGAGAGCTCTCCCTAAGAGAGTTCTGGTGACCACATTTTCTCTGCCTCATTATTTGTTGTTCCTTGCAGTCCTGCCATTTGGCTGTGGATAAAGATTGCACCTCAAATTCCAAAAGAGTTTTTGGTTAATAAAGCAGAGGGCTCACTCTCAGGAAAGCATTCCCTGGAGCCTGTTGCATTCATTCCACTGAGTCACCACAGTGCCCAGAATAGTGTTTGGCACTCATTATAGATATTAGATACTGTTTGTGGAACATGGAGTTATCTGAGTTAACAGCTTCTTATGAAGAGGGAATGGGTAATACCTTGGAGAAAGGCAGGGCTATGGTGTGCCAGATGCCAGGCAAGGAGAGCGCGAAGGCAATTATTTGCACATCTGCCCTTGGGGATGGTGGTTCCCTGTATGTAAAAAAATGTGTCCATTTCTCTGTATTCTGTGCTTTCTGTAACTATATATTTCCTTTATCAGTTTTTTAAGTCCATGGGAGGTATTTTAATGGAAATTAAGATGTTCTGAACTGGGGCCTCCCCGGTGGCGCAGCGGTTGAGCGCTGGGTTGCAAAGCTGCCCGCGGCCTCTGCGGCGCCGGTTCAATCCCCGGCTGCTCCCCGGCGACTGGAGGAGGGTCCCACATGGCGCGCAGACCTCTCCTGCCCCCCCTGCTCCCCTCAGCAGTGTACTTCGGTCCTTCTGCCTGCTCTGCTCCCCGCTCTGGCTCTGGTGAATTCTCTCGCCCTCCCGCGCTTCTGACTGTACCCAGTGCTTGTATAAAGATAAATCTTAAAAAAATAAAATAAAATAAAATAAACCCTGCAGTACCATACACCTCATTACCTCAATAAAAATAATTAAAAAAAAAATGTTCTGACCTGACCTAAGTGATTTTGGCCCCTCAGCAAGTGCCAAGTTCTTTGGGTCAATGTCAGTAGCTCCCAGTGGCTAGAGGTGAATGGTGGCCTGCATTCCCCACCATACAACCTCCACACCAAATGAGTCTTAGACCAAGTTCTGCCCAAATTACAAAGGTTTACTAGTCAATCCAATAACTGGTTCTTGAGAGTCTTAGGAGGCTCCATTTTCTGACTATACGTAATACACACCCCATCAGTTCTTAGGTAGACTCAAGCTGGTGGTAGGATGAGCCAAATCTTTGTAGGGTCCAGTCACAGTTTTCATGAAGGAGAGACTCATAGGACCCAGGGAACACTAGACCTCAGTCACTGTACAGAAAGTTTGATCCCTGAACTTGCTGGAGCCACATACCTCATCCATATAAGAACAGTGAGGTTTCTATCTAATCTACCACATGCCTTTAACCATTGCTCATTTTACCAATTCAAAATGATTTTTTTTAGATTTTATTTATTTATTTTTGTGTAGAAGAACTGGGGTATAGACCAGAGGTGAGGAGATTCACCAGATACAGAATGGGGAGCAGAATAGGCAAATCTACTGAAATACACTACTAAGGGGAGCTTAAGGTGAGACAAGAGAGGTCTGCTGCGCCATGTGGGTTAGCTCCCTGACTGGGGTTTGAACTCATGCCATCGAGGTGGTAGTGCTGAAACTTAACCCCTAGGCACCAGTGAGATTTTGTTAAGGATATTTGAAGTGCTATGTAGCCATCTTCAAGATGTGAATTCTTAAGGAGAGAATTTAAAAAGTTGACCCCATCCCAGACGATACATTGGAGGTCACTTGTAAATATTTTTACACGTGTAAAATGTATTAGTAAAGTAAATGACCGTAAATGCAAAAATAAAATATGTAAAAAAATAATATCTATTCCATAATGGAACAGCAGTTATAGGGCAATAAGGAGAAAGGACTTCTTTTGTGATAAGAGCAGAATCCAGAATCCAAGCAGAAGAGCCTCAGGTGAAAGCAAAAGATGGGGGCTTGGGAGGAGTCTGGCTGCAGGTCAGCCGATAAGCAGAACTCCCCTGCTTACAGATTAAATGACTTGTGTTTGTTTTCATGTTGGAGGCTGTTCTACCCTCCCTGGATTTGAAAGAACTAATTTCAGGCCCCCTTCTATAACTCCCATTTTTAGAAGGGGTGGTGGATTCTCCTGCTGTCAGCACAAATATAAAAATTAGGAACACATCCGATTGCACCTGTAGTTACCCACTTGCAGCCACAATTAACCATAAGCACTCTCCAAAAATGGCAAAAGCAGTTAAGCATGCCTGCAATTAAGTAATTGTGGGCATCATTAGTTGCATCGTTAGTCACATGAGTAACTTTTATGGTCGCCATAGCTACCTTCTAATACCAAATTACACACCCAATGAGGGAGCAATAGGACTGAAGACTGACCCCCTCCCCGACTCCCCGCTCTAATCTTGTGAAAATTGTGTGCTTTTTTCCTAATTATTTCATACAAGTGAATGGGGAATGTGTGCAAACACAAACTATTTATGTCAAACCAAAAAGAAATGGTGTCCCTGGGTCCTGTGTATTATGTTCATCATTTTCTTTCTTCATTTTGCTATACAACAAAGTAAACCAACCTTTTATTTTTTTTCTGGGAGAAATCACTCACTTAAGATAACAAGGTAACAATATAATATTTCATTCTGTCTGATAAAAGTTTATTTTATACCATAGTTATCATTTCCCAATTTGAATATCTTCCACAAATTTTCAATTGGAGAGCTTCACTTCCTGTTCAAATTGAAATTATTAAATATTTCTTCCCAGAGGGTTTCAATCTAGAAGGAAAATGGGCGCAGACCTTGGAGAATAGTTCCTGCTTGGAGAATGATGATCTGTGGAAATGTTACTGAGAAATGTATTTTTAATGAATCACTAGCCAGAGAATGAAACATCATGTTCTTACAAATCCCAAGAAATACATATTCACATACTAGATTAGAGAAGGCTAGAGAAATGCAAGTTTTAATTTATGTTTATTTATGTAGTTCCAAGATGCTTGCTATAACAACAGATTAATTATTCCATACTAAGTAAAATGTTTCCAATATACACATACCAAAAAGGATTAGCTAAGACCCATCAATATCATTTAAGTATTTAGAAAGTATGGAATAAATGACTGAACAGCTCATGGTCCATCATCTGTCTATTGGCCCATTTGCCATTTGGAGATAGAAAATATTTTCTCAGGCTTTCTGACTCTAGTCATTTTGGACAGAGATGAAAAATTTTTTTTTTTTTTAAATAGAGGCATCTTTATTTATTTATTTATTTGTTTGTTTGTTTATACATGCACTGGGTACAGTCAGAAGTGCGGGAGGGTGAGAGAATTCACCAGAGCCAGAGCGGGGAGCAGAGCAGGCAGAAGGACCGAAGTACACTGCTGAGGGGAGCAGCGGGCGGCAGGAGAGGTCTGCGCGCCATGTGGGACCCTCCTCCAGTGGCCGGGGAGCAGTGGGGGATCGAACCGGCACTGCAGAGGCCGCGGGCAGCTTTGCAACCCAGCACTCAACTGCTGCGCCACCGGGGAGGCCCTTGGACAGAGATGAAAATTTGCTTGGAGAACAATGCTGTCCATCAACACACTCTGTGATTATGGAAATGTCCTATGTCTGCATGATCCAATATGGCAGCCACTAGTCATGTGTGTCTAGTGTATGCTTGGAAAGGGACTGGCATACCTAAAAAACTGATTTTAAATTCAACTTAATTTCAATAAATTTAAATAATCACATGAGGCTAACAACTACTGTTATTATACAGTACTGCCATAGTACATATGACTATAGCCAACAGAAGGGATCAACAGTGACTTCTAATATGATCAAAATGTGGCAAATGGAGAGAAAAATACAGGAATCCTAGCTACCTTGAGTCTGTGTATTATAGGGCCTTGACCCAAAAGAGTGGGTTTTGCCTCTAGGGAAAGAATTCACCAATGAGCACTAGGTGTAGTTGAACCAGGCAAGGCTTTTTTAAAGAGATTCATGTATGAGGGAGTCAGTTTGGAAAGGAGTTAGAAGATATTTAAAGGTTAGGTCCATGGGTTGGGGAGAAGGAAGGCAGTGTCATAGCTTATTCTGGGTTGGGCTATGCCTGGACCTGGGCAGATGGGTTACATTGCAACTACCCATATGGGCTCTCTGCCTTCTTCTTCCAGGAAAATGTGAGATAATGATTTGTCACTTTTTATCTATCATGGCACCTCATGGTCAGTGCAATAGACTGAATTGTATGTACTGGGCTCTCCAGTCCATGATTTAGTCCATCTGTTCAAACAGGACCAGGGCTACTCATTCTACCAGTTCAAAATTTCTTTTACCTAGGCTGTCTTATGTGTTGGGAAATAATCCATGCAGACTGAAACTATAACTGCACTGGCCTGAGGCTTCATGGATATTTTTACTGACTCTATTCCAACACCCAGAAAGATAGCAGCAACAGGCCAAGTCCCTATAAATTCTCAAGGTAAAGAGTGAATCTCTGTCACATGTGTCTTATAAGATCCTTTGTTATGGCTCACTGATTTTGAACAACTAACTAGCAGAGTCTGAAATCCATGGTCCTCTCTGGAGTCTGGAGTTGGCTCAGCATCTGGAGTTGGCTTGCCCAAGTCTCAGGAGCTGAGAACAGAGGAAGAAAGGAGAGTTTCCCAGAGATAAAGGGAGTGCTTCTAGAAGGGTGAATTGATGCATTGTGGCAGAAAACAGAATCCTGCTTTCAAGACTTTGAAAGACAAAAGCTCTGACCCCTTGAGCAATCACAGCAGAAATGAATCCAATTCAATTAAATTCAACTCATTTCAACAAACATACCCCAACATTACCTGGGAGCCTTCTGTTTCTAAGCAGATGTATGTGACAGCCAGGAAAAAGTGTTTCGTTTTGGAAATGTATCTGGCCTTCCACCTTCTTATATTATATTGCTTGTACAATAGATCAGAGCTGATATTTTCTACCAGCTGGGTTTTAGGATTTTGTATTCTTTAGAGATTGTGCTAAGAATGGACCATAGTTCTTCAGAGATTCAATTTACAGTTGATTGAATGACTTGAGTGGCAGAGATCCCAAAGGTCATTCATTCATGCTGATAATACTGCTTAGAAACCCCAGACACATTCTACCAGTTTGCTCTCTTTACTTCCAGTTAATCTTGGGGGGAGAGAGGAGAGAAAGTATCAGACAATAAAGTAGCTGTTATTTGTTTATTCATTCAATAACAGTTATGATAACTATTATGGATCAGGAATGGTGGTTGGTACTAAAAGAACCATCAACAAAGTCAGATACTAAACAAGAATGTTGTAAGTAGAAAAGGCTCTGGGATTCAAGGCAGAAGACCTGAGTTCAAGTTCCAACTTTGCCAATAATTATTACTGTGATTTGGAGACAAAGGCCTCATTTGAAAGATTTCCAAAAATCCTTTCAGTTGTAAAACTAGATCTCCATTAGCATGACTAAGGCCTACTGACTAACTTTTGAGAACTGAAAGAAAAACACTCCCTCACCCTCAGAATTCAGCACACATATCTCCTCTGAGATTCAAGCTGAGAGGACAAATTAAAGTAGAAGATGCCCAGTTCTTATATGCATAAATAAATAAATCTTCAAAGTAGAAGATACAAGGCACACAAGGGGTTAAGACACAGCCTATGAAGCTACCTGAAGCCACTGCAACATAGTTCAATCCCCGGCCAGGGAGCTGACCCACATGGTGCAGCAGACCTCCTCTGTCTCTCCCGCTGCTCCCCTCAGCTGTGTATTTCAGTCAGTCTGCATGTTTTGTTCCCCACTCTGTCTCTGGTGAATCCTCTCACCCTCGGCACCTCTGGCCCATACCCCAGTTCTTTTATGCATAAATAAATCTTTACAAAAAATAAACTGTGGGAGAAACTAAAGACTCTATCCACCAATAACTGTCCTTTCCAATCTGACTTATCCCCAAATCCTTATGATTTTATATTTCATATTGGCCTACTTTCCATATCCACCTGGATCATCTTTCCTCTAGAATACCTCAGTTTCCTTCCTGACATTCCTGCATCCACCATAGGGAATTGTCCGCTACTTTTAAAAAGTGCTGCTAGAGCAATATTTTATTTTATTTACTTTTTTTAAGGATTTATTTATTCATGCATACGAGAACCAGGGTACAGGCCAGATGTGTGGGAGGGTGAGAGGATTCACCAGAGACAGAGTGGAGAGCAGAAAAGGCAGATCTACACTGCTGAGGGGAGCAGCGGGAGGGACAGGAGAGGCCTGCCATGCCATGTGAGTATCTTTCCGGCTGGCCAGGATAGAACGCTTGCTGCAGAGGTGGTGGATAGCTTCACAGTGCTACACTCAACCACCTGCACCACCAGGGAAGCCCTAGAGCAATATTTTAAATATGCTAATCTGACTATGCCATTCCTCTGATTAAAACCTTTCAATGACTTTACAGGACAGGGAGAGGAGCACCTCAAAACCCCCAAACCTGCCCACTCTAAATAGGTTCTGCCATCTGCTGCATCAAAACAAGCATTTAAGACTTTCCATGGAAAAGAACTTAAATACAATTAGTGTGCAACAAAGAAAAGACAAAGAATATAGTTTCCAAATCAAGCACCTGAAGTTACCCACCCTCTTGTGGGTAAATAACCAGCCAAACAGTGTTGGCCCAAGGCAGGGCCACTGAGGCCCAAAAGCCTGCCACAAGTCTAAGGCATGTTCCTGTGGGGACCCATAGAAAAGTGTCAGAAACAACTAGACAAGCCTGGGAGGAAAAAAAATCAAAATCAAGATGAAAGTTGCCATTATTAACTCCCCACAGGTCTCTCACCCACATCTGTTTCAACCAATCCAGGACCAAGAAGCAAGTGCAGTTTCTTCACATGTCTCTCAGCTCCATGTGCCTCCTCCAGGTCTCCTTCTGTCTCTGCATCCTTCTTCCTTCCTTCTTCAGTCCCCACTCCACTTTCTTCTCCTTCCCTAACCTCCACCCTTCCTAGCATGGGGCAGGGAAACTGGCACCTCCCCTTTCCCTGGGGACTACCATTATACTCTCAACCTAAAGCAAAAGACACACACACACACACACACACACTCACACTCACACTGCAACATACAGGCAATAATCAAATATACCAATTGTAAAGGCAGGAATGGACACAGTGCAGGTTTTCTGATCTCATGCAGACCGGGTAAAGGAGGAGTCAGAGTCCTCAACAGTTTTTTGCAGGTCTTTTATTGGGGTTTACCAGGCATATGGCAGGCAGGGGTGCTGGGGGGCTGGGAGGCTGGCAGGCCTCCCAGCCCCCAGCAAGTCTTCACTCTATCTGGGCTCTCCGGCTTTCTCTGTTTCTCTCTCGGCTTCTGCTACTTCTTTCTCGGCTTCTCTTTCAGCTTCTACTGGCGTCCCCGTGACGTCGCTCTTAAAAGCACAGTCTTAGCCCAGGTGTACCCACTTCAGGTGCCCGCCATCAGGCATGCATTCAGGATCACAGGGTTCCCTCATCTATTCTGATGGCAGGAGGGCAGAAAAGCCTGATGTTTTACCTTACCCTACACCAATTCATGCAAAATTTCAAGAATCTAAAGAAAAGGTGAATGGCAGTGAAGTCGTTTTGAAGAGTGGGGATCTTGGGTTAACTCTGGGAAGAGTTTCACCAGAGCTCCCCTTTCAGCAGCATGCAGTGTGGTTCCCAGGTGAATTTCTCTGCAAGACAGAGATGTTAGTTATGCAAAAGAGCAGGTTTTTTATGAAAAAGGAGAAAAGGAAAAGGATGTTTGCATAGACATAAGCGGGCAGAAAGAGCTGCCATTTAGAAGGAGCAGCCTTAGGTTTTATTGCCTTCTTTTGGTAAGGAGGGGCTCATCTCTGCGTAGTGAAATAAGTAAAATAACTAAGTAAAATTTTGGAAGGGCCCTGAGAATTTACAATGGCCCTCAATTTCCATATCTTTATCTCTGGGGTATATGCTCCTGACACTTTTGGTGCCTAAGGAATTTTAGTTCCTACAGCTGGGTAATGGTTAAATTCCTATAGCTGGGTTAATGTTTAAATTCCTATAGCTGAGTTAATGGTTATGACAATCACTTCTTCCCCCATCTCCAACTCCCGGCATTGTGTGAGCCAGTTTTCTGGTCTTGTGGTGTCTTCTTTCCAATTTTTCTATTCTTATCCTCCATCAGCAGTATGTAATATCTCTCCCCAGGCAGGGAGATCCGAGAAGTTTTCCCAGAGGAGGTGATATTTGACCCGAAGTTGAAGGTGAATAAGACTTAATTAGGTAAAGCAGTGAGAAAAGTGAGCTTCAGACAGAAAAACATACACAAAGTGTCCTGTGACAAGTGGGCACACATTGAAGAATGCTGGTTTGATCAAGAGGAAGTTTCAAGGATGTGTGCATCAAGAAGTTGGAGAGGTAAGCAGGCTTTGTTGTCCATGGTAAGCAATTTCAATCTTATCCTAAAATAATTAGAAGACACTGAAAGATTTTTCTGGATATAAGACTCTTGGTTGGCAGGATTTTTCTTTGAACAATCTACCTATTTAGTAACATTCTCTAATTGATGACACTGCCATCATAGCTTCCTTAATTTCGTCAAGCATGAGTTTCTTTGAACATATTTATAATGACTGCCTTAAACATTTTATCCATCAAATGCAACATCCGGGCCTTCTCACAGGTAATTTCTGTTGCCTGGTTTATTTGCTGTGTGCAGGTCACACTTCATATTTCTTTGATGTGTTTATATGGACAATTTAAGTAATAGATTGTATTAATTCTGGATGTTGATGCCCCCCACCCAGGGTTTGTTTTGTTATATTTTGGTTGTATATTTGTTTAGTGACTTGGCAAGAGCATTTCTCAGTGAATCCTGTTTTCCTTTCAGCTTGGAGTCTTTGATGTTGCTCCTAAGAGGGCACAAACAGCCTTGTATAGTCAACCTGTTATAGGGCAGCCCCGATATTGAACGGGTTGCCTGGCTGTGGGTCCTCACCCGCGCGCTTAAAAGGGACTTATGAATACTCCACTACAGGCACACACAAAAAGTTAATAAAAGGTTTATTTACAAGGGAAAAGGAAATAAGGAAAATGTACAACTCAGGGAGAAAATAGGGAAATAAAGTCTTTAATGCGTCCTACCCGATCCGCCAACCTGGAAACCCAAAAAGCACTCTCCGAGCTGGCCGGACGCTGCGAGCTGGCGGAGAGTCAAAATGGGGGACCCCTCCAAAGCCCACGTGTCTGGCTGTATAGGAACCTGGCTGCTTAACCCCACCCTCAGGTCCCAGCCACCTTCCCTTTGGTGGTGATGGGATTTGGAGTTCCCAGTGTCTTTGGCTTTGGCCTGAGGTCAGGGTGGAGTCCACAAAGCCTGTATGGAATTAGCTTTAGGAAATCCTTTTTCCCCCTAACAAACCTGGGATGACAGTAGTTTTCACAAGACTCTCTTAGTCTATTTTCTTGATCTCTCCATTAAACTGCCTTTATTAAATTTCACTAATTGACAGCTGATTGCTTTATTGTTTTTGACAATGGCTGGGACATAAATTGATCCACAGTCTGAACCAATTAAATTCCAGCCCCAGGGGTAGTTCTTAAACCAGTCTTTAAGGCTTTATCTGACCCAAAAAAGGATCTTCTAAATGTTTCTTTCCCTGTTCTCTCTGATAAATTAGTTGGCCCACAGTTTAACCCCTTGAACCCCTGGGACTTCCAGTTTTCTCTTTACTGCTTACCACCAAAATTTTCATTGTTTTTGAAAGGCATCTTTTTACTTGAACTTCTCTCATGCTGTTTCAGATAAATTCACTGGGGAGAGTTCAGCACCTTATTCTTAGGGATTGGCTCTTTCCCAGGGCAAAATCCTCAGGGTCAAGGCTCTGTAGGTGGGGGCAGGGACAGTGGTATGCTTCTTCAGCATAACATCCCTGCTTTACAAACAGGTAGGGGTAATAGCTTCTGTTCTTCTTGGTTTACCTCTTCTGGCATGAAATCTCCACCAGCAAGCAATCTAGAGCAAGAACTATAGGGTCTGCAGGGTTCTTGATCTGCTGTGCTTTGGATGGAGCTCGCATCTATGTGAGAGCTAGGTAGAGGAAGTGAGTCCCTGACCACTAGTTATTTCACCAGAAGCCAGGAGATGAGAAATACTGGTGATCTTCCCCTCCTGGAGAGACATCACATCTCTTGACAGGGAGCCAAGAGAAGAGCTCCATTTTCTTGGTGATATACCTTCCCAGATTGGAGCTTCTGTCATCAAGTTAACATTGGATGGGAGCAGATTATGCCAAAGACTCTTGCTATTCTTATAAATATTTAGTGTATTTTCTCTAGTAAAAATTTTTTTTGTTGTTGTTTTATGCCCTTCATGTAATTTCCAGGGATTTTAATGTGTGGTTTATATCTAATTTTTATCTCTATCTCTATATGTTTACTAGTTGCAGTTGTTTCTCTGAGGAGTATATCTATAGAGCCCCTCACATCACTGTTCCAGAAGCAGAACACCTGAGAGTTTTACTTTTTTGAAAGATTTTTTTTTTATTTATTTATGCATAAGAAAACTGAGGTGTAGAACAGAGATATGAGGGGGTAAGAGGATTCACCAGGGAAAGAGTGGGGAGCAGAACAGGCAAATCTACTGAAATATATTTCTGAGGAAAGCAGCAGGTGAGACAGGAGAGTCTGCTCAGCCATGTGGGGTAGCTCCCTGGCCAGGGATTGAATTAATGCCATAGTGGCTGGCCATAGCTTGTTAGCACTGAGACTTTAACTCCTGTGGCCACCAGGGAGGCCTCCAAAACATTTTAATTAGCGGTAAACCTCTGGAATACTGGCTGCATTTATAATCCTAATAAATTTATTTCTGTTCTTTCCTCAGTGTCCTTAAAGGTAAGTTAAGGAGGTAAGTGATCTGATCTTTGCAGATTCAACCAGCTCTAACAATCTAAGAGTCTATGTGCTCATGAATAGTAATCTGCAAGAAATAAATTATAAAAGGAACAAAATGCTCCTCCTAGCAGATGCTAAATTTGAACCAGGACCAATGCATTTATATGGAATATGTGTTTTTTCCTCTTATCCTTCTACTTCACATATGCGAAACTATAGTTTGAAAGAGAACAAGGAAAATAAGGTTTTACTCAGCAAATAATCATTTTTGTCATTGGCACAAATTTCAAGAATTCAGCAACAACTAAATGAATAAGCACAATTCAAATCTGCTGCCTTCTTGCATTTGTTTGATTTCTAATAATAATTTCCAGTTTTAAATTGCTTTTTAAAAATATTTTAGTAAGGGGGGCCTCCCCTGGTGGTGCAGGCGGTTGAACACAGCACTGTGAAGCTGTCTGTAGCCTCTCCAGTGCCGGCTGGATCCCACCCAGCCTGCAGGTGAGGGTCCCACATGGTCCGGCAGACCTCTCCTGTGGTGCCTGCTGCTACCTTCAGCAGTGTATTTCATCAGTATGCCTGTTCTGTTTCCCGCCCTGTCTCTGGTGAATCCTCTCACCCTCCCGTGCATCTGACCTGCACTCCGGTTCTTTAATAAATAATTATTAGCATAGCAAAAGTTTGCAAACTAAATCTACTTTTAAACCATATTGTCTATTTTTGCATAAAATTACAGGTCAGAATAACTAAGCAGCAATTTTTAGCTGGCTTTGTTGGAATACTCCATATAGGATTCAGAGCGAACTGTTGACATCCGGTCCGTGTAGGCTTTTGGAACAAGTTGGTCTCATCAGACTCTACCTGGGCTTTTTTTTTCTCGAGGGTACCAGGAACTTTTTGTTGGCTGGGCTGTTCAGTCTTGTCAATGGAGGCAAGTTTATAAATCTTAAATAAATAAATAAAAGAAGATAATTAATATATATATATATATTAGAGGTCAGTGAATACTTTAGAAAATCTTACGAAATAATATATACACCCTCTATCATATGCATAGTAAAAATGCATATATCCACAAAGTAATATGTGCAACTTGAGATGATTCCCCAACCCTTAATAACTCAGAGTTCCAAATAAGTTTAGATTGTTATTTATTATTTATAGAGGCCATTTTGAAAAGCTTTTTAACACTTATAACTGTGAGTGAAACAACATTAGCTCTATCTCACAAAAAGAAATGAGTCTTCAAAGGAATTTACTGCTCATTGTTTTCCAGGAAGGTAAAAGAAAGAAATAAGGCTGCATTTTCCCCAGAGTGTTTATGTCTTCCAAGAAAAGGGAGAGTGAAGTCAAAGCCCAGTACTGCCCAAATTGATTCTCTAAGGGGAGACCCCCTTATTCTAAATGTGTTGGGGACCTAAAGGGTTACACTTCTCTCACAATTCAGGGGCTGCAAGATAATTGCCTTGTTGCTGAGCTCCAGGTGACGGAGGAGAAAGATAGCAAGTTATATTCAGATTTGCACTTAACTTCACATATTTGAATATGATTAGTCAAAAAAAAAGTTGTAACTTCTGAAGTTACAATATAAATTAGAAATCACAATCTAGCATTCATTTTAAAATGGGCCTTCGTGGTCCCTGAATACCTTTGATCATTTGGTAGAATTAAATGTATATCCTTTCTGAAGGATAACACCTTCCTCCTAGGCTATGGAACCCCACATGTAATTTTTCAAATGTAATGAATGTTACACAGTCAAAAATCATCAAGCATACAAACAAGACATCATAAGACCAACATTTAAAACAACAGAACAAATAGACAACATAAACAGATTCACACTTTTCTGATATCAGAAATATGAGACCCAGCAACAAAACAATTTTGCTTACTATGTTTTTGTGGTGGTGGTGGTGTTACTGTTTTAATAGCTAATAAAGAGTATTTTTTTAATGCTGAAACAAGATCACTTCTGATTGGAGAAAAAAATAAAGAATAGGAAACTATAAAAAAGTGATCTGATATGAATATCTATAAATAAAAATTATGACCAAAATTAAACACTCATTAATGGATTACATTTACTAGAATTCAGAATAAATGAGCTAAAAATAGTTCAGAAGAAAATAACCAGAATGCCACATGAAGATAAAAATATGAAGGTACTTGGACTCAGCCTGGAGGCTGCCAAGTGTACCAGCTGGCCGCACCCACACTTAGCCTCATAGCTGCTGAGGTTGACCAGCCAACCCCCCCAGATTCGGGCTGAGTATGGAGGCTCTTGAGGCTGACCAGCAGGCCACACCCACACTCAGATTCAGCCCAAAGGTGCTGAGGTGGACTAGCCTGGCAGACCCAGACTTGGACTTGGCCTGGAGACTCTTGGGGCCAGCAGCCAGCAGCCTACAGTTAGCAGCCAGAGGGCCTGGTGCAGTACTCATACAGGCATTGTAGATAAAACATTCTACCTACTCTCAGCTTACACACAACACATGAATACATGTTGTGTGCATATAACACAAAAGCCCATATTCCATACATGTGCACCACAGGCATATAACATATATAACACATGTAATATGCATGTAAACATGCACACACAAACCACACATGCACTGCAGACACAGGACACTGCACGATATAGTAAAACATGCACCATATGCATGCAACATGCATAAAACTTGCTACTTGTGCCCACTGTGTACATAAAACAAGAGAACCCAAGCCTGTAACCCCAAAAGATTCCCATAATGATTCTTTGGCATCCCCAGGCATTGAAGAAAGGGTGAGCAGGCACAAACAGGAGGCTCTGACTGACCCTTTCCTCTTCTTCAGGAACCAGGAGGGAAAGACTCCCACGGTGAGAAAGATAGATGCCCTCCCTGGCTGGGGAGGAAAGAAGAATTGGTAACCAGTCCCCCAAAGACACCAGAAGGCATCCAACAAGAAGAGAGACCTTACTATACGAGCGTCCACCAGCATATAGATCAGGATCCCTACAGTGGACTAGAAGAGCCTGGAAGAAGATCTGGAGGAGACACATGGAGAGAGACATGTGAAGAAGGTGTTCTTGCTTCTCACCTTTGGACTTATACCAGGGACTTGAGGGACATGGAAGGAGACACTTGAAAGAGAAGAGACCCATGGTAAGAGACCCATGGGGAAGGTAACAATGGCGTCCTTTATCTTAATGGTGATTTTGCTCTTTTCCTTCCAGACTTATCTGGCTTTCTCTACCCCATTCTTTTTTTTTTTTTTTTTTTAAAGATTTATTTATTTATTTATACAAGGTTGATTGATTAATTGATTTATACAAGCACTGGGTACAGTCAGAAGCGCGGGAGGGTGAGAGAATTCACCAGAGCCAGAGCGGGGAGCAGAGCAGGCAGAAGGACCGAAGCACACTGCTGAGGGGAGCAGCGGGCGGCAGGAGAGGTCTGCGCGCCATGTGGGACCCTCCTCTGGTGGCCGGGGAGCAGCCGGGGATCGAACCGGCGCTGCAGAGGCAGCGGGCAGCTTCGCAACCCAGTGCTCAACCGCTGCGCCACCGGGGAGGCCCCTCTCTACCCCATTCTTATGGTTCCCTTCCCCACTAGGTCTCTTAGACTTGTGGTAAGCTTTCAGGCCTCAGTGCCCCTGCTTTGGTTCAACCCTGTTTGGCTGGACATTTAGCTATGATGAAATAGGTAACTTTGGGTGTTTCATCGGGAAAAATTTTAACTATATTCTTTCTCTTATCTCTATCTCACATGAATTGTAGGAAACTTCCTTTCCATTGAAAAAAGAAAAGATAGGGCCTCCCTAGTGGCACAGGGGTTGAAGTCTTAGTTCTATCAAGCTATCACCAGCCATTGCAACATGAATTCAATCCCTGGCCAGGGAGCTACCCCACATGGAAGAGCAGACCTCTCCTGTCTCCTGTATTGCTCCCCTCAGCAGTGTATTTCAGTAGATCTTCCTGTTCTGCTCCCCACTCTGTCTCTGGTGAATCCTCTCACCCCCCACCCATAGCTCTGGCCTACGCTCCCTTTCTTGTATGCATAAATAAATAAATAAATAAATAAATAAATAAATAAATAAATATTTATGCATACAAGAACTGGAGTACAGGCTAGAGGTGTGGGGGGTGAGAGGACTCACCAGAGACAGAGTGGGGAGCGGAAGAGGCAGACTGATGGAAATACACTGCTGAGGGGAGCAGCAGGTGAGTCAGAAGGGGTCTGTTGCCCCATGTGGGTCAGCTCCCTGGCAGGGAATCGAACTTATGCTAGAGTGGCTGCAGATAGCTTCACAGTGCTACCTCTTAACCCCTTGTGCCACCAGGAAGGCCCCTAAAAATAAATCTTTTTTAAAAAGATAAAAATATTGGAAATATAAGCATTAAGATACACAGAGGATGGAGGGATTAGTTCTGATACACATTTCATTGAAGCTCTAAGAGGAGAAGGAGAGAACAAAACAGTTGTAATGCTTCTAAAAGGTATTTATTTTTGTCACAAATTAGGTATACATGAAGGAAAAAGGTAGAAAGGATGCCATAATCCTCATCACTCATCACTCAGATTCCATGATTATCAAGATTTTCCAAAAGTTGTTCATTTTCTTTCTTTCTCTTTTTGCCTTTCCTTTTTGGTGCATTTTAAAGCAATTTCAGAGCTCATATCATTTTGCCCCAAGAGGCAATATTTGAATATCAAATGATGGAGACTTTTCCAAAACCAATAAAAGATGCCATGCACACAGATTCAAAAATTTCAACCCTTCCCAAGCCGTATAAACAAAAAGAAATTTGTATCTGAACACTTCATACAGAAATCACAGAATGCTAAAGAAAGAGAAAATCTAAATAGCAAATGGGGACTGACATTATTTGCTCAAAGCAATTCAGTCAATATATGGCAGGAGGACCTCCTTTAGGGGTCACTTAGTTCTCAATTTAGCATCTTTTCTCAATACTAAATTAAGCGATGAGTGACACTATAAAATTTTTGCTCAGGTACCACTCAAAGAATTGATGTATTCGCATCTGCCTTCACCATAGGGACTAGAAGAACTAATACACAGTCCTTTACTTTAGAGCCCAATGACTTTTTGTCTTCATATCAATGACAAAAATGACACCCAGTGAAGTTCCCACAAGTAGGGTAAAATTGAATATCCAGGAAACTTATGTTTATGATGAAAACTGCTAGCCAGGCCACAACTTCTGGAGAAATAGAGGTGCAAGGAAGAAATGTTTAAAAGATGGGGAAAATAGTCCATCTAATTTGAGAAAGTTATGCTATGCAAATATTTCTTTCTTTCATTTCATAATGAAAAAGGAACTCCATATCTTTCAAAGAAGTAGACAAAGGATTAAAAATGAATGATTTGTCATGTCCCTGGGGAGGTGAAGAACAATGAGAGAACCAGCAGAATTCAAGCCACTTACAGCTGTGGTTAAAGGAGACTGAGTGAAGCAATCTGCAGCCACTGCAGCAAGAGTTCTATCCCTGGCCAGGGAGCTAACCCACATGATGCCGCAGATCTCTCCTGTCTCGCCTGCTGCTCCCCTCAGTAGTGTATTTGGGTCAGTCTGCCTGTTTTGCTCCTCACTCTTTCTCTGGTGAATCCTCTCATCCCCCAGGCCTCTGGCCTGCACCCCAGCTCTTGTATACATAATTAAATAAATGAATCTTTAAAAAAATAAATAAAGGAGACTGAGAGAAAGGTGAAAACTAATGACATTTACTACAGTCTAGTCCAGACATTGTTGGAAAGTGTGAACTGTACAGAATATCTTAATCAAATTTTGTGTAGTGGATCAGAAATCTGTGATTGATGACAAAAATTCACCAATGTTTAAAAAACAAAGTTATTTTCAAATTTTAAAAGTTATATGTTCTTATTATAGAAATTTCAGAAAATATTGAAAAATCATACAATAAGATAAAAATTATTAATAATTCAGTGGCAAAGAGCTAGCCACTGGTAATATATTATTGTTTCTCATCTTCCATGTTTTTACAACTATTACTGTGACAAATATCCTCCTTTATAAATCTTTGAAAACAAGTGGGAGTGACACCAATGTCCAGCTCACAGCAGCAGCGCCAGCCTACCAGGGGTTTCTCCAGACTTGTTATTCCCACTGTCTGCAAGGATGGGGTGTATCTTTGCAAACCTCTTCAAAGGCCTTTGTAGCAAAAAAGAAACACACATTCTCACGGTGGGCCTGGATGGCACAGGGAAGACCACCATAGTACAAGCTGAAGTTGGGCAAGATCATGACCACCATCCCCACTATGAGCTTCAACTTGGAAACCACAGAGTCCAAGAACATCAGCTCCACCCTATGGGACATGGGCGGCCAGGACAAGATCCGGCCTCTGTGGCACCACTACTTTAAGAACACACAAGAGGGCCTCCCTGGTGGTGCAAGGGGTTAAGCACCACACTATGAAGCAATCTGCAGCCTCTGCAGCATGAATTCGATCCCCAGCCCGCCAGGAAACAACCCACATGGCATAGCAGACCTCTCCTGTCTCGCCCCTTGCTCCCCTCAGCAGTGTATTTCAGTCAGTCTGCCTGTTCTGCTCCCCACTCTGTCTCTGGTGAATTCTCTCATCCCCCTCTCATGCCCCACATCTCATACCCCAGCTCTTGTATGCATAAATAAATAAATCTTTAAAAAAAAAAAAACCACACACACAAGATCTAATCTTGTTGGCTGACAGTAATTGCAAGAGTGCTTTAATGAGGGCCATGAGGAGCTCATGAGAATGCTGGCTGAGGACCAGCTCAGGGATGTCGTCCTGAAAGTGTTTGCAAACAAGCAGGACCTCCCCAACACCATGAAGGCAGCTGAGATCAGGCACACGCAGGGCCTGCACTCTCTGCACTGCAGGAACTCAGACATTCAGGCCACCTGTGCCACCAACAGAGACGGGCTCTAAAAGTGACTGGACTGGCTGTACAATCTGCTATGGAACAAGAAGTGAGCCTGCTCTCCTCTCCTTCCTCTTGCTCCCTCTTTGCCCTCATGTTTCTCTCAAGTGACAGACGTATACCTGTGGTGTGAGTGCCAGAAGCTGTTTTGAGGTTGGCCACAGAGCTTCACCAGGCTGTAAATGTGCAGACACAGCTGCACTAGCATTTTATTTAATGCAAACAGTTTTTGTTTCCAGTGAGGCCATTTCTGGTACTCCTGTGTGATATTATTCAGCCCTTTTTCATTGTGAAAAGAGAACCAACCCACTGTTTATAACTGAGAAGGGATGGTAGGCATGTGTCCTCCAGCACTTGCTGGATCAGAAACCCCACACACTCCTCTGGGCTCCAGATCTCTGTTGCGATTCACTGTGGTTTTTAGCCCAAACTCAGTGCATTTTTAAAAATAGTTCAAAATACAAGGAGAACACTAGACCATAGAGGGAGAGAGCTGCCCCTTGTAGATTCTGCAGGAACAGCCTGCGTGAGGTCCTGTGCTGGTGAGACCACGAGACACTCATCTGCATGGTGACAATTGCGTCCCTGTGACTTGCTGCACTGGGTCAGCCCATACCCATAGCACCTATGCTTGTATTTATGCTTAAACAGCCGCCCCAGAGGCTAGCTGGGGGATGTAGCCAGCCACCTGGACTCCTGGGAGGCGCATGGCCTTCCCTTGGGTCCGCATGGGGTCCTCTGATTGGACAACTGGCAGAAGCAGAGTCGGCCCCTCTGTCACTTGTCACTCTGGACTAGCTGGGGTCTCAGGTGGAGGAGTGCAGGCCGCTGGGCAGCTGGATAGGGCCGTGACAGCCCCAGAACCCTGGTTTTCTCATTCTGCCTGCAAGGGTCAGATTTGCCATCGAAAACGGTGACCTCTATTTTTTTCTTTTGTATTTCTATAAATAGTGAAGAAGCTGGAGCTGTCAAACTTTATCTTAGGGGAAAACCTCAGAATTGGTTTATCTGGTGTCGTGGAACCTCTTACTGCTTTCATTATATGATTTGTAATCAAAAATAAATCTTTGAAAACAAATTTGTTTATTTACTGTGAACAAATTCCTGGAAGTGAGTGTATACAAGTTAAAAATAGCACTTTTTAAGAGATTTGGACTTTGGTCAAGAGAGCTGTATATATATATTCCAGTTTTGCCACTTAAGCTACTTCAACAGCATCTCTAGCTCTCAGTTATTTCTGTTAAAAAAAAAAAAAAGAAAGTAAAGGGGGCCTCTCTGGTGGTGCAAGGGGTTAAGCACCGTACTATGAAGCAATCCACAGCCTCTGGAGCATGAGTTCGATCCCTGGCCAGCCAGGGAGCTATCCACATGGCGCAGCAGACCTCTCCTGACTCACCTGCTGCTCCCCTCAGCAGTGTATTTCAGTCAGTCTGCCTGTTCTGTTCCCCACTCTGTCTCTGGTGAATCCTCTCACCCTTCCACGCTTCTGACTGTACCCCAGTTCTTGTATGAATAAATAAATCTTTTTTAAAAGAAACTCTAAAAAAATAAATATTTATAATGAAATTAGTGTATAGTTCCTGGAAGTGATCAGTAAGTGATTATTAGTATTTTCTTTGGATAAAAGATATAGGGGATTTTATTGGGTTTTTTCCTATACTTTTGTATATTTTCTAAATTAAAAATCATCTATTGCTGTTATTACAGAAAAACATTACTCCTTTTAGAACATAATGCTGCTTCTTTATTGGGTAATAATTCATATTTCTGTTTCTCTGTTTTTCTCTCTGCAACACAAAAGTAAGGCCTTCACAGTCTCTGTGGTTTTTAAAAGACTTGTAGAGAAAATAATAACAACTGACACATGTTGAGTGCTAACTATATGCCAGGAACTTTGCAGTGGATGCCAAAGGCGGGGCAGTGGGAGTGGCTGTCCCTGCTGTTAACAATAGAGAGTGCATGGTCTGTAGGGAATTTTCAAAAACAATCAACCTTGTCTGTCTGCTTTTTATTGTAATATGTGCCCACAATTTTAAACATTGTCAATGATAAAACACTGTTTCTTAAAACGTGTTTAGTTGGTCTACCCTCTTAACTATTGAATTTTAATAATATGTAGTTATATAATACACATATGGTTATGATATAACAATTATTATATAACATGCATATATGTATATATGACCTTCAAATTAGCAAATTTATATTTTATTACTTCTCACTTACTTGTATTGAAACATGAAAGTTAAATGTTACATGAATTAACATATCAGTTAAACTAAAGAACTCTTAATTATACAATCAACCCTGACGAACACAGCTTCATGGGTTTGCTTTGAGATTAAGTTCATAATAGTTAGGAATTGTTCAAGTTCACTTAAAGCATTGTTCATGTCTTTGACCCCTGTGGCATAACATATAGTTACATTTAAACAATAAATATAAATAAGCAGTAGCTCTAAAGATGAAGAAACAAAACTGGATTATTTTAATCCAATTATTCTATATGACAAATAGGTTTTTAAATTATAGTTTAAATTTAAAACAGTAAAACAATGAATTGCAGGGTGTAATACCTTGTTTTGCAAGCATATATTTTAGTTCATACAAAACACATTTTTTGGTTCTTGTAATTTGAAATGTATTCTTTTTCATTATTGCTTTGAAATTAAAAGATAAATCAAGAAAATTATCATAACTGATAATAATTTGTAGCCAAGAACCTTAAGCTAAAAATGATCTGTTCTAGGTGTCAAGCATGCCAATGATACCCCAGTAAACTTGCAAAGTGTTTTCCTCATGTAATAATCATGATGCAGGGCCTCCCTGGTGGCGCAGTGGTTGAGCGCTGGGTTGCGAAGCAGCAGCCTCTGCAGTGCCAGTTCGATCCCCGGCTGCGCCCCGGCCAACGGAGGAGGGCCCCACATGGTGCGCAGACCTCTCCTGCTGCCCGCTGCTCCCCTCAGCAGTGTACTTCGGTCCTTATGCCTGCTCTGCTCCCTGCTCTGGCTCTGGTGAATTCTCTCACCCTCCCACGCTTCTGACTGTACCCAGTGCTTGTATGTATAAATCAATCAATCAATCAATCAATAAATCTTTAAAAAAAAAATCATGATGCAATCTCACAGATGAGGATATGGGTGCTTAGAGAATTTATGCAACTTCCACAAGTTTCCACAGCTAGTAATTTGCCAAGCTGGTTATCAAATCCAAATTTGTCTGACTCAAGAGCCCAACATTGCAACCAGTGTCAGGATGTTTGAGGTGCTAATAAGAAAGGCAAAGCAAGGAATAAAAGTTGTTGTGCTTCAGGCCACTTTTGAAAAAGAAGCCCTGCTTAGAAGTACATTACATTTACCATGAAACTTGACTCCTAAGATTATAAATTATCTCCACCAATACTCTCCTGAACAATTACCCAGGGGCCTGAAAGAGTTTATGCATCTTCCCATAGGAAACAATTTACTTTCCTTTCCCAGGAGAAAAAGGGCCATTAAGTTTCTAAATAAGACACCTTTTCCTATTACCTACTTGCTCTAATAGATGTTTAATTTTTTTTCTAAATAAAGTTAAAATAATACAGAGGGTGTATTTTCAGAGTTTAGATGAACCAAATGGGCTTTTTCAATAGGTTAATTTAACCTGAAGGCCTTGGTGCATATTCTATATTAACGTGCCCTGACATTTACTTCCTAGAGAGCCTCCAACATTTACTGTGTTTTTAAATGCAAAACTGCTCTCAAGCCACAACTTTTAATTCCCCGCTGACATTATCCTTTCCTTTCACCTGAAGTCATGAATGAATTGTGCTTGGCAACACATGAAGAAAATTGCTGATATCAGGGAAAGGATTGGTAATAGAATCAGAACTTTAATGCCGGATCAGGTTAGTGAAGTCTGTCCTCTGGCAAAATTTCAACTAGAACTTTCAGTGAAAGATCTCACGGTAGAAGGACTTAAATCCTAGGAAGGCAGAACAACGGGGCAGGGAGAAGAAATGGTAAGAATTCGGACTTAAAACATTCACTGAGGAAGAGTTATATATCATAAAGGTTCTTGTAGTTTCACATATTTCTAATTTATAGATGAGAAAATCGCTATTAGCAAAGGGACTAAAAGACTTGCCCTGGGGCCCTCCCTGGTGGCGCAAGGGGTTAAGTCACAGCACTATGAAGCTATTGGCAACCACAGCAGCATGAATTCGATTCCCAGCCAGGTAGCTAGTTAACATGGCATGGCAGACCTCTCCTGTTTCACCCACTGCTCCCCTCAGCAGTTTATTTCAGTAAATTTGCCTGTTCCGTTCCCCACTCTGTCTCTGGTGAATCCTCTCACCCGCCCCCTCGCACCCCTGGCCTGTACCCCAGTTCTTGTATACATAAATAAACAAATATTAAAAAAAAAAAAAGACTTGTCCAAGTCCTCACAACCAGTAAGTTGTTATACAAACCCACCAGTTTCAAATCTAGTGCTGTGCACTAGTTGCCTCTCCCATGCCATGACCACTTCTATCTCCAAAATAGCAGGTGAAGTTATGAAAAGAAAAAGCAATGGTTCAGAACATGGCTGTTGATTCAGTTGGGCTCTGGATGCCAAGCCTGCTAAATAACAGCTGTGTGGAGAAACGATTAGCTCATATAGCAGTAATGGTAATACTTAGTAAATATTCCATTTCTCTAGTAGTTCTTCCTCCTTACAGTTATATAAGGACATGTAACTAGGACTAGCTAACAAAATGCAATTAATGTCATTTCTGGGCTGAAGCAGTAAAAAAAATAAATCAATGGGACAATCACCCAACTCTTTCTTATCTCTGAGAGGTTGAAAGATCTTGAGTTACACAGAAGTAGCTAAAATGTCTTCATACTCCATATGCCTGGGTACCTGGGTAACTGCATGGAGCAGATACTTCCAACCCCTCCTCTTGCTAGCTGAGTCAACTGTTGTATGATATACACTGTGAGGGAGAAATAACCCTTTGTTCTAGTAAATCACTTTGATTTTAGGGTAAATGTGTTGCAGCAGCATAATCTAATTAATTTTTTACCTCATTTTTCCAATCTCTAAAAAAGCGATAATGACATTTACTTAATAGAATGATTGTGAGGATTAAATGAGGCTCTTTAGAGGTTACAATTGAATGTATGATCAAATTAGTGAAAAGCAGGAAGAAGGAGTTGAATATATGGCTATTTTGGTGAATCATTGTCTCTCTAGGTTTTTTTCCAAATGTAAAGGAAAATAGACTATGTGGTCAGCAAAGATTCCTGTCATCAGCTGCAAAGTTTTTTCTCATCTCTAAATTTCTCTTTGACTTCAAAATGTGTTCATCCAATTGTTTAACCCAAATTTAGTGTTAATATTCTGTGCCCATTGTGGTGTTACAAGCTCCAAGGTAGGTAATTGGAAGTGGACTTTTTCTAAATGCAAACTGAGGACCAGGCATACATTTTCTGAAAATGGAGAGATGGTTCTGGAAAAACTTGGCATAGTCTTTCCTACTTTTGAAGAAGTCATAAATGAAAGTCTCCAGGAAGGAGCCTAGGGAGGCTGATGCCAGTCCTCCAAGAGGGGAACAACATGTCATTTTTGCGTTAGTACTGTTTTAAAATATCTTTCTACATGCCTGCAACCAGCTGAGGGGGAGTAAGAGAGCAAAGCTGTCAGACCAGCAGCATCTTAATTATGGAGATTAGAAATTTTTTATGCAATTGACATAGCCTCTTCTAAATTACATAGTATTAGGGAAAACGAGTCTGTCGAGTGCCTATGAGAAAGAAAGAAAGGAGCTTCAAGAGAAAGAACAGGTGGATTGTGACAGTTTGTCCAATAAAATAATAATTGTTGGGGGCAGGGAAACCTTATAAACCATCTAATGCTACAGTTTTCATTGCCTGACACAAACCTCTTAACAGGACTTGAGGGCAGCTGGGCATGACAGTAACTAAGTTTCACACAGCTAGTCCAGCCAGATATCACAGCACTCTCCTCCCAAACCCACCCTTGTCCCCTAACCCTTCCTGTCCCAGCTCCCCTTTGCTTCATTCTGTTCTGCAGCATCACATTAGAAGACAATCTATTGGAGCACTTAGAAAGTGAATGAGTTGGCGGTCAAGTCAGGCTTGATTCCTGGGTAGTCTATGTCCTTTGCTCAGTGGGAGAAATATCAGTTAGTCTCCCTGAAGTGGTACCTTGGTATACTCAAAAGTTCAATTACTGCCCATGGCCTAGTAATTTCCTGCCAGGGATAGGAGCATCTGCTTCTAAAAGAATTGAGGCCACTGAAAGCATCCTGAAGACTGAACGCTCTGATGAGACTATGGAGGCCTCCTGTCAATCATACTTAGGCATCATTTGGCTGAATTGAGCAGGAGAGTTGATGAGTAGAGACAACAGCTTTAGCACCTACTGTTTTTATTATTTAATCTCTCCTTCCTATAGACCTCTCTGTAAGATACCATCATAGTGATCTTTATAAAGCAAAATGCTCCATTATTCTCCAAATCCTCTGCTCCTCTTATCTGTAGGAGGTGAAAACTCTAAGGCCTGTGCATGACAGGAGGTACTGTGCATGACAGGAAAAACTTTAAGGAGTGCTAGGAACCATGGCAAAGGAGAGCTTGTCACAAGATCTCCCATCCCAAATGCTCTTCTGACACTATGACATTGATATTTCTGCTATTGGGGATGGGATGGTGGTGACATCTATAGTTCCTTCCCTTGAATCTGAATGGACCCATGACTATAGCCAAAGCCATACTATGTGCTGAGACCAAGTCACAAAAGAAATGAAATGCAGTGTGAGTCTGGTCCTCTTGTGATGCCCACACCATGTTGCAAGGAAGCCGACGTCACATGGTGAGATACACCCCCTAAGTATTATGGCATTAATCTCTAGGCTTGGGAGTGAGGAACTTTGAGATAACTCCTGCCCCATACATTCTATGAATGTCAGTCACTGCTGTGAACCCACAAAAGTGAGGATGGCCTCGTTGATCTTTCTCAATCCCTAGCACTGAGAGATGATAATAAAGAATTGAGTTATTGTTTTAACTAACCAAGCTTTCATTTGGTTTGTGATGCAAAAATAATCGCCAGAACTTAACAGATCTTATTCTTTTCTAAGCCTGTACCTTTCCTTAGGTCATTTTATGCTTAGAATTCCCTTTTTCTCCCCTATCTTCGCTTAATCAAAACCTACCCTTATTTAGGGTCCCCCTCATTGCTACTTTCTCCATGAAGCCTTTCCTAATTATCACATTTAATAGTGATGTGTTCTTTCTCTGTACTGAGTATTTATTTCACATATTTTCTCCACGATTAATAGGTCATTTGGGTGTACCCTTCTTCCCTACAGTCATTTTATGTAACTATTTTAATATTTTTAAAAATAGTACATGCTTATGTCAAGACTACAAATAATATACAAGGGCCAACTCAGAGACTAACTCAGTCTCTCCTTTCCATCTTATTTTTTTTAAGATTTATTTATTTATGCACACAAGAACTGGGGTACAGGCCAGAGGTGTGGGGGGTGAGAGGATTCACCAGAGACAGAGTGGGGAGCAGAACAGGCAGACTGACTGAAATACACTGCTGAGGGGAACAGCGGGGAGTCAGGAGAGGTCTGCTGCGCCATGTGGATAGCTCCCTGGTGAGCCAGGGATCGAACTCGTGCTGCAGTGGCTAGGGCTAGCTTCATAGGTTGCGTCTAAACCCCTGGCACCACCAGGGAGGCCCTCTCCTTTCCA
Source organism: Talpa occidentalis (assembly GCF_014898055.3). Lineage (NCBI taxonomy): Eukaryota > Metazoa > Chordata > Mammalia > Eulipotyphla > Talpidae > Talpa > Talpa occidentalis. Next base: position 58,274,316 of record NW_023605083.1, read on the forward strand.
TCTTAATCTATCTTACCCTAACTCCCCAATTTTCCTACAAAGATAACTGGCTTAATAGAGAGGTATATATTCCTTAGAAACTCACAGATACACACACATACACACAATTTATATAAACAGGATTTCATCATAATACTGTTTTATAAACTGCTTTTTTAGTTGGTGATATGCTATCTTTTGTGTCAGTAAATCCTGATCTACATCATACTTTTTAAATAACTGTATACTATTTCCTATTATTTAACCAAATATAAAAGCAATATGCTATTTGTAGAAATTTAGTTCCCCCACCCCCAATTTTTCCTTATAGAAAATAAGACTGTATAGATATTGGATACATTTCTAGGAGAAGAATTGTTGAGGTAAAAGAAAAATTACCTTTAAAATAACTTTAAATTCTGATATAAAATTTTAAATTCCTCTTTATTTTTTTTTTTAATTTTCTAGAGGCATGTCTTATTTATTTATTTATTTTTATTGTTTGTTTGTTTGATACATGCACTGGGTACAGTCAGAAGCGTGGGAGGGTGAGAGAATTCACCAGAGCCAGAGCGGGGAGCAGAGCAGGCAGAAGGACCGAAGTACACTGCTGAGGGGAGCAGCGGGCGGCAGGAGAGGTCTGCGCGCCATGTGGGACCCTCCTCTGGTGGCCGGGGAGCAGCCGGGGATCGAACCGGCTGCAGAGGCTGCAGGCAGCTTCGCAACCCAGCGCTCAACCGCTGCGCCACCGGGGAGGCCCTAAATTCCTCTTTAAAAAGAGGTAATTATATCCCCAACAACAGTGTATGAGAGTACTATGACAATGGATATCATCAAGTTTTTAAATCTTTGCCTGTTTGTTAGGTGAGTGATAGCTTCTAATTTTTTCTCCTACAGTTTTATTATTAGTGAGGTTGAGTAGCATTTCACAATTTATTAGTCTTTGTACTTCTCTCACTGTGGATTTTGTCTATGTCCTTTACCCATTTTTCTATGGGGTGTTTTCAGTTGATTTTTTCTTCTCTTTCTTTATTTTTTAATTTATTTATGCATACAAGAACTGGGGTGTAAACCAGAGGTGTGTGTGGGGGGGTGAGGGGTAAGAGGACTCACCAGAGACAGAGTGGCAGCAGAACAGATAGATCTACTGAAATACACTTGAGGGAAACTACAAGGGAGACTGGAGAGGTCTGCTGTGCCATGTGGGTTAGCTCCCTGCCGGGGGATCAAACTCAGGCCACAGTGGCTAGGGATAGCTTAATAGCACTAGAGTATAACCCCTGCACCACTAAGGAGGGTCCTGATTTTTTTTAATAGGAACTTTTTTTTATTTTATATATTTTTTACATAATTTTTCATTTTTGTACAATGTATGCATTTTCATCTCGGTTATAGCCCCCGTGAAATTCCACCACCCATTCACTCATGAATTATCATCATGGTCCCTTGTGCTCTTCCCAGCCCTGTTTTGATCCTACTCCCTTTTTGCCCCCTGCAGAATGTCTCGTTACTTTTTTTTTCTTGATCCCTTATTTGGATCCTCTAGATTCCTCCTATAAGTGGGACCATCCAATATTTTTCTTTTTCTTTCTGGCTTATTTCACTGAGCATGTTGCTGCAAATGGCATGAGTTTATCTTTTTTGATTGCTGGTAATATTTCATTGTGTAAATATATCACATCTTCTTGATCCAGTCATCTATTTTTTGGGCATTTGGGTTGTTTCCATAGCTTACCTATTGTAAATAGTGCTGCAATAAACATAGGAGTGGGGGTGCAGGTGTCCTTTTTTTTTATTATTTTATTTTATTTTTAAATAGAGGCATGTTTTATTTATTTATTTGTTTGTTTGTTTGTTTTGTTTATACAAGCACTGGGTACAGTCAGAAGCGCGGGAGGGTGAGAGAATTCACCAGAGCCAGAGCGGGGAGCAGAGCAGGCAGAAGGACCGAAGTACACTGCTGAGGGGAGCAGCGGGTGGCAGGAGAGGTCTGCGCGCCATGTGGGACCCTCCTCAGGTGGCCGGGGAGCAGCCGGGGATCAAACCAGCGCCTCAGAGGTCGCCGGCAGCTTCGCAACCCAGCGCTCAACCACTGCGCCACCGGGGAGGCCCCAGCAGGTGTCCTTTTGAATTAATATTTTTGTGTTCTTTGGGTATATACCTAGGAGTGGAATTGCTGAATCATATGGAAGCTCCATTAAACAGGAAATTTTAACACACAGTGTTAGGCTGTTATGTCAAAATACCAGAGATTGGGTGGCTTACAAGCAAGAGAAATTTTTAATACTTCCCACAGTTCTGAGGGTTACAAGCCCAGGATAAGGGTGCCAGCATGGTCAGGTCCTAGTGAAGGCCCCCTTCTTGGTTCTAGGCTGCAGACTTCTATGTGTCTTCATGAGGTGGAAGGAGCTAGGATCTCTGTGGGACTTATTTCATTTATTTATTTATTTATTTATTTATTTATTTATTTATTTATTTATACAAGAACTGGGGTATGGGCCAGAGGTGTGGGGGTTGAGAGGATTCACCAGAGACAGAACAGGGAGCAGAACAGGCAGATCTATTGATGCACTGCTACGAGGAGCAGCGGACGAAGCAGAGGAGGTCTGCTGGGCCACATGGGTCTCCTCCTTGACCGGGGATCGAACTGGTGCTTCAGTGGCTGTAGATAGCTTCATAGGCTGTGTCTTAACGCCTTGCGCCATGAGGGAGGCCCCTCTGGGACTTCTTTTATAAGGCACTAGTTCCATTCAGGAGGATCCACTCCATAACCCAAACACCTCGCAAAAGTTCACATGCTGTAAATATCATTAGGGGTTAGGATTTCAACATGTGAATTTCAGAGGATACAAACATTCAGAACTTAGTGGTCAACCTTTCATATATTGCTTTATAAATACTACCAGTTGTGTTTATGATAGCTTTTACATCTACACATTTAAAATGTTTATGTAATTAATCCTATTTGTCTTTTGCTAAAGTGTTAAGTTGTAGTGCCATCCAAAGAAAAGCCTTCTGGGGCCTCCCTGGTGGCACAAGGGGTTGAGCACCGCACTATGAAGCAATCCGCAGCCTCTGCAGCACGAGTTTGATCCCTGGCCAGCCAGAGAGCAACCCACATGGCAAGGCAGACCCCTCCTGTCTTGTCTGCTGCTCCCCTCAGCAGTGTATTGCGGTCCATCTGCCTCTTCTGTTCCCCACTCTGCCTCTGGTGAATCCTCTCACTCACCCACTGCATCTCTGGCCTGTATCCTAGCTCTTGTATGCATAAATAAATAAATCTTTAAAAAAAAAGTCTTCTATAATTCCAATATTATATGAACAAATATATTTTATTCCAGAATTTTTACAGAAAAAATAATTTATTCAAAAGTAATCATTCTAACGTTTCAAATAACCTTTCCTTTGAGACTTTCTGTGCATTTACAAATTTAAGTTCCTATGAACTCATTGGCAAAATTCATTTACTCATTGAAGAAATACTTATGAAACATTCCTAGATAACAAGTTCTTTTTTTCTTTTTTAATTTTTTTAAGAGATTTATTTTATTTATGCATACAAGAGCTAGGGTACAGGCCAGAGGTGTGGGGATGTGAGGATTCACCAGAGACAGAGCGGGGAAAAGAGCAGGCAGACTGAGTGAAATACACTGCTGAGGGGAGCAGCAGACGAGTCAGGAGATGTCTGCTGTGCCATGTGGGTTGCTTTCTGGCCGGTGGGGGATCGAACTCGTGCTGCAGAGGCTGTGGATAGCTTCATAGCTTGCGTCTTAACCCCTTGCACTACCAGGGAGACCCAACAAGTTCTTTTTTAGACCTTTGGTACACTGAAGTAACTTGGCTAGTGGAGGTAAGAACATAAGGGTTAATGGGCCTCCCTGGTGGTGCAAGAGGTTAAAATGCAACCTATGAAGCTGGCCGCAGCCACTTCACCACGAGTTCGATCCCTGGCCAAGGAGATACCCACATGGCGCAGCAGACTTCTCCTGACTCGTCCACTGCTCCCCTCAGCAGTGTATTTCCGTCAATCTGCCTGTTCTTCTCCCCACTCTGTTTCTGGTGAATCCTTTCACCCCCCAACAGCTGTGGCCTGTACCCCAGTTCTTGTATGCATAAATAAATAAATCTTTAAAAAAAAAGAACATAAGGGTTAATAGGGAAAAATGTAAGGTGGCATTTTTTTTAACAAAATTAATCAATCTCTGTGGACCTCCTCTGAGCTTAAATACCATGTGGATTCATTCCACTCATTACATTTAAACTATACTATAATTCTTGTTTTAAATGTCTTTCTACCTCACTAAAACGTTAACGACATAAGGACAGGAATGTACTTCATTCATCTTTGAATCCCTGGCATAAAGCTACGTATCTGGCTCATTATAGTGACTCAAGAACTATATTGTTAAATAAATGAAAAGACCTACTTTACAAGTTGCCTCTTTCCTTCTCAAATTAATTCTCACCACTCTGCCTCCTTCCCATTCTTCCATATTAGACAGTCCCCCCCAAAAAAAACCAAAAACCAAAAAACAAAACACAACGCTAGTTTTGTTGGAAACAGCTTAAATCTCTGTAGACTGATGTTTGCATACAGGATAATCAAACACGTTTAGCTCATAAGAACTAAAAAATATTGAATAAATGAATACAGATTTTACAAACGTCACTCATGTAATAAAAGAAATGAGACACCTCCTTAAACACAAGTTCATAGCAAGCAATTTTAGACAACTTGTAATTTCTCTGATCTTCCAATGAAAATCCAAGTGAACCATAAACAAAAGCCAGCGTCAATTAATACTGCAGAGACATCAACTTACAAGTGTGGACAGAAATGAAGTAGTGGAGATAAGGATTTATGATTGTAGCCTGACTCTTGCTGGGAACAATGTTGTCTTTTTCTACCACATGCCTGAATTCAGCAAAGGTTTTTTCAGGGGTTTCTAACTACAGGGATTAACTGGGAGGCTGAGACACATTTCCATCTTCTCAAATAGAGACCTGTTCTTGTCTCTGGTAATGAATGAACAGTAACAGTCTTGGTTACAATTAGTTTCGCTTTTGGAGCATTTCCCAGCGGTGATATGTGAATGCTTCCAGGAGGAGGTTGTTGTTGTGCCCACGTCGACCAGTGCAGCCCCCAAGGACACAGACAACCGATGCAAGGGCACAAAGGAGTTTAATACGGGCTCGAGACCGGGCCCTCGACACGCACCGATGCAACGGCAGAGGTCGAGAGCCCCGAACAGAGGAAGCTGGGACATCTTATAGGGTCGCGAGTGGCGGGAACTTTGAAAGAAGTTGGCAATTTTTATTGGCTACTACAAAGGCACTTTGGGCGCGCGCGGTTACAGTTTCAAACTGATTGGACGGTTAGAGATGCTGTCCCATTTATGGACAGGACTGCCCTCATTGGCGGCTGGGGTGGTCTGCTTTTTTCGTCACCAAGTGGAGTGAGGGTTGTGACTGCTGAAACTATCTCCGGAATGCGGCTGGACAAGGACTAACATATCAAGGTGGAGATATACAAAATGGCGAAACCTCAGCTAAGCTTGGTTCCACATTTCCCCATTTTTTTTTTTTTTTTTTTTTGAAAAAAACGGCTAGTCAGTTAAGAAAATAACACAGTTACCAAGCCTTTTATCAGTTAGTCAGTCTCAGAATTATGGTTACGTTTAGTCACATTATGTGTCATTTTGTTGTTCATTCACAGGGTTATAGGTCCAGCAAAAGTTCTCAGCCACAAATGAGAATTACTCTGCTTAAACAAGAGATGTTTCTTTAGTTGTTTTTATCCCTGAAGCCTTCCTAAACTCCTTAGAGGTCCTCTTTTGTACTGTTCCTGAACTTGCTTAATCACCCTAACTCGCCCTATGTCTCATTCCTCCTTTTTGGGAATGGAGCCCCTAACTGCAGTCAGGGAAAAGGGGCGTCGTTCTGATCAGTAACTGCTTCCTGCTGAAAGTGGGCGATGAGGGAAACAGTCAGGGCTCCACTTCTATGTATTGGGAGGGGTCCTGTTTTAGGGGTTGTTGGGGAGAGTTATATTGGCGTAAGGGGCATATTGGGAGCGCAGCACCATTAACTGGACGTGTTACCCGTTGTTTAATAAAGGCCACGAGTCGATTAATGACACAGGGCCCGATAGACAGAATTAAGAAGAGGGTAACGACTGGCCCAGAAGAGGCAAGAGATAGGGCAGCCATCCTCCTAAGCCTTCCCAAAGAAATGCATTGTTGTCTTTTAGTTTTTTCTCCGGTGTTCTAGTTCCTGTTGTAATTGCTTAATTTTATTTCTAACTATTCCTGACTTGTTAGCATAGAAGCAACATTCTTCCCGCAGGTAGAGACAGATGCCTCCTTCCTTTGCTGTGAGAAGATCTAGCCCGCGGCGGTTTTGCAGGACCACCGCGGCCAAAGAGTCTAACTGAGACTGTAACTCTAAGGTTGTATCTGCTAGCCGCCCAATGTCCCCACCAGCTGAGCTGAAATTTTTTGGTAAAGGTTAACAGAGGTCCAATTTCAGCAACTCCGGTCCCCACTCCGGCTGCCACCCCCAGGCCGAGCAGTAGTGGGGTAATTATGGCCCGCTTATGTCCGGCAGGCACAGACTGGATGAGCTGTATGGGAAGGCTTTGGTTGGATACCACTGTCCAATAGCCTCCGAATATGAGGCGTTATTCCTGCCTTGGCTTCTGCAGGCATAGGGTACTGTTTTACCCGAATGGGTTCAGCCCCAGGCTTTAGCTGGACTATAATGGGTGGTCTGTGGACGCCAGGCCAACGCCCCCGGTTTCTGCCCAAACATTCGAGAAAGATTCCATCCACCACCCAGAAAGGGGTGGGTGATCTGGCGCCACCAAAGGCGGTACTCATCTTGAAGGGAAATCGTGAGGATGTGTAGGGGAGAGCCCTTAAAGTCCTTGATTTCGACACCTTCCTGTCCAAATGAGATTTGCGCTCCTACCTTGGTTAAAAGGTCTCTTCCAATTAATGGGTACGGGCATTCAGGAATTACAACGAAGGTGTGCGAGACCTGACCTTTTCCCAGGTCTACAGATCTTTTCGTGGTCCAGGGATACTGCTTGCATCCCGTAGCCCCTTGCACCCACGAAGTTTTACCGGAAAGTTTACCCAAGGGTTCCGTGAGGACTGAATGCTGTGCCCCCGTGTCCACAAGGAAATTAACGGGTCTCCCTCCACTTTTAAGGTTAGCCGGGGCTCGGGGAGGGTCGAGCCCTGACGGTCCTAGTCACTGTCATCTCTTGTGCCCCCGAGCACCAGGACAGGAGTGTCAGAAACGGCGGGGTTGTTTGAGGTTATTCCCCGTTTCTTTGGGCAATGTTTGGCCAGTGTCCCTTTTTGAGTGCAGTATGCACATTGATCACGCTGTAGGGTCCTGCCTGTCCCTGTGGAGCTGGGGCGGCGGGAGGGGTGTAGCTTACCCGGGTTGTCCTTTTGAGTGACGGCGAACAGGATTCTGGCCATATCCCGAGTGTGGCGTGCGTTTTCAGCCGCCCTTACCTTCCGTTCTTCCTGGCGGATGCGGTCTTCTCTTTGCTCAGGAGTTTCACGGCGATTGTACACCTTTTCTGCCACCTCCATAAGATCTCGAATAGATTTTTTTCCCAGCCTATCTATTCTTTGTAGTTTTTGTTTAATGTCAGGAGCCGCCTGGTTAACAAAGGCCATTACCACCGCGGCCCTGTTCTCCGTTGCCTCCGGATCCATAGGAGTATATTGCCGAAAAGCTTCCATGAGGCGTTCTAGAAAAGCCGCGGGGTCTCCTCCTTCCCTGCTGCACATTCCTACCTTGGCCAAATTGGTGGGCTTGCGGGCTGCTGCACGCAACCCTGCCATTAGAGTCTGGCGGTACACCCGGAGTCTCTCCTTACCTTCAGCCTGGTTAAAATCCCAGTCAGGTCGGGTCAAGGGAAACACTAAATCTATGCGGGCCGCGTTTGTGGTGGGTGTGCCATCTTCTCCAGGGACTAATTTCCTGGCGGCCGTCAGTATACGATCTCGCTCCTCAGTGGTGAAGAGGACTGCAAGAGCTGTTGGCAATCATCCCAGGTGGGCTGATGAGTAAATAGAACAGTGTCTAGGAGATTAACAAGGTCTTTAGGGTTGTCAGAGAAACGTGCATTTTGTGCTCTCCAGTTGTAGAGGTCACTGGTCGCAAACGGCCAGTAGTGCATGGGCTGGTTGCCCTGCTCATTAGGCAATCCTGCCACACGCAGGGGCAGGACGGTGGAATCCGGGGAATTCGCCTTCACTGAGCGGGTGCCTGCCGCCGGACCCTGCCCACGAGCCCGCCCGCCTCTGGGGGAGGGTGGTCAGCCGACCGCAGGAGTTGGGGAGGGTTACTACAAGGGTTATGATAGGGTGGTGGAAATAGAAGTTCCTCCGGGGTAGAATCTTGGATAACCGCAGGTGCCGACGGGGTGTTGGGGTGGGACCCAAGCAGTTTAGCCGGCAGTACGGGTTGTGCCTGTAACGACAAAAATGGCTTTAACCAAGCAGGGGGTTCTGGACTAGATCTTGCCAGACTAAGATATACGGGAGTTGGTCAGGATGTCCGAATTTTCTTTCACTGGTGATGATTTCCTTTACGCGACGGACAAAAGTTCCCTCCGGGGCCAACCAACTCCGAACTTCGGCCACTCTGAGGAACAAAAGGTGATTAGAGGGGATTTTTTTTATATTTACACTGAGGTCCGACCCTCTGGACCTGACATCTTTAAAATGCTGTAAAACAACGGATAGAGGGGTAGATGGTGATTGACCCATGATGACAAATGCTAGAAGTACAGTGGCTGTCGTCACAAGAAACAGGCCAAAGACTGATTTTTCAAAAGGCCCCAAAAGGGGTATCTGTTCCCCGCAAAGGGTGTGGCCTTCCTAACATGTGGTCCGGGGACGTCTCCCGCGGTCCACGCCGGCGGCTTTCAAGTGCGTCCACTTAAGCCTGACCGGCTATTGAACAGATTTTCAGGTTTGCAAACAATTACAGCTTTTACAGGTACAAAGTACAAAAGATACAGGTACTAAGTACAAAACAGCTTCTACAGGTACAAAGTACAAAAGATACAGGTACTAAGTACAAACAGCTTCTACAGGTACAAAGTACAAAAGATACAGGTACTAAGTACAAAACAGCTTCTACAGGTACAAAGTACAAAAGATACAGGTACTAAGTACAACTACAGGTCTGCAGACTTGAAGCTTACCTGGGCGAGTGTTGGAACTCACCTGCGCGCTTTAGAACTCCTTTCGGTTGCTCGGCAGTTGGGGTCTGCACTCGTCGATCCGGACGAGCCCCCAAAATGTTGTGCCCACGTCGACCAGTGCAGCCCCAAGGACACAGACAACCGATGCAAGGGCACAAAGGAGTTTAATACGGGCTCGAGACCGGGCCCTCGACACGCACCGATGCAACGGCAGAGGTCGAGAGCCCCGAACAGAGGAAGCTGGGACATCTTATAGGGTCGCGAGTGGCGGGAACTTTGAAAGAAGTTGGCAATTATTCATTGGCTACTACAAAGGCACTTGGGCGCGCGCGGTTACAGTTTCAAACTGATTGGACGGTTAGAGATGCTGTCCCATTTATGGACAGGACTGCCCTCATTGGCGGCTGGGGTGGTCTGCTTTTTCGTCACCAAGTGGAGTGAGGGTTGTGACTGCTGAAACTATCTCCGGAATGCGGCTGGACAAGGACTAACATATCAAGGTGGAGGATATACAAAATGGCGAAACCTCAGCTAAGCTTGGTTCCACAGTTGTGAGGCAGATCTGGAAGATAGGGCTCAGCTGAGGGGAATGTGCTCTTGTGGGACGCGGCTGTGAACACAGTATGTGCTAAAATGTAAATAACACAGTCAACGCACCAAATGCCATATTATATTTTTTTTTAATTAAAGGACTATTCTGAGCATTTACACACACACACACACGCACACACACACACAACACATTTATATTTGTTGCCTCAAAATCCGAAATCACCTGGACAATTAGTCAGGCTTTATTAAAAGTGTTGGAAAGATCATTAGTTCAGTATTTTCCCTTGGTGAGTGACCAGCACCAAGCCCTTCATCCAAAGCTGGAAACTCTGAAATTCACACGGCCAATTATGCAATACTAGACTACTGGGAAGCATTTCTGGCTGGCTCAGCTGGTGATCCGCTTTTACCCTGCAGCACCAAGATTGATAGACCTTATAATTTTAGTGGTTAGTGCAGATGCTGTTCTTACATAAGTTTTTAAAAAATCTCTCTTTTTTTTAAATGTGAAAGAAAACAAATCTAAGCCATTTCCAAGTGGCTTGTTTGGATGGCACCTCATAGTGGAGAGATCAGTAACTTGATTGTGGGCTAGAGAAAACAAATTCTCCTTACGATGTCTGATTTTGTTGTAGTTTAATTTCATTGACGCTGTCTATGCTGTTTATGAGAAAGAGTGAAAGGGAACAGTAGATTTCCCCCCTCTAAATCATTTCTTTTATGAGGTTTCTTAGAGGTAAGGGGGAAGGGAAAGAGACTCATTCTTAGAAGGTACGGAACATCAATTCATGAGCTGTTAGTTTCTTTCATGCTAATGAGGAGGTATAATTTTAAAACATCACATTCATATGCATATATGGTGCATACATACATAATTAGTATATTTACAAAGCACCTTGCAGAACCTTAGAACTCCTAGTTCCGTTAACCCTTCAAGGAAAAACTAGAGTTCAGATCGTTCTAGCACAGTGAAATGTGGTCTTTCAATTATATTCATCCATCATCCATGTTTTGGAGAAAAGGAGACCTCCAAAAAAGTGAAATACATTTTTCTGAAGCACTGCCACAGTCTGTTACATATTTATCTGCTTTGCAGTTCTAATTACAAAATAAGCACTAGCTACTACATGGAATAACTACACTAGCCAAAAAAAAATTATAATCTGAGAGAAATGCTCCCATATTGACTCTGCTAAGAGAAACAACTCCCCTTTCCTTGAATATAAAGAAGGAAGACAGATGGCTTCTTGTTTAAGACTATAATTTTACTTTCAGCCTCCTCCCTCAGTTAAAAACAAGATGTACTTTGAGGGAAAATCTCAAGGGAAGTTTGTTTTTTTTTTATTCCTGCCTGTTTTGAATTATTCAACAAACATTTGAGACAGCTGAGGGAGATACAAAGGATAAAATGCTTTTCTTGTTCTCAGGGAGTTTACATTCGAATTGTGGAATTTACAGTCAGAATTGGGACCAAAGTCATTAAATTTTATTTTTTCCACTTCTTTTTAAAGGCCCATTTAATAGTTACTGTCAACACACTTAGGACTCAGCAGCTCAGTGGTATGGTGGATTCTCAGGTCAAACTGAAACTAACCATAGGCAAGAATTAAGGATCTCAAACAGTATTTGTTGAGTGCTTACCTATCTTTTAGTTATAATCAGTCATACACTGGCTTATAAATCTTCACAACAACCTTCCTGGCTAGCTCTATTATTAGAGGTTCACCAAGGAGAATAAGGCTTAGAGACATGGTGCATCCACAGTAAATGTGCTAGGAGATGGTATTGGAACATACCAACCAGAATTCTTCTGTGGTCTTTTCTTTGGCTGTTGCAGGTTCCCATCTTGACTTTGCTTAGATTCCCTTTCAACACACACTATCTTTAAAACTTGCTGTCTTTTATTTGGGGGAGGCAGGCCTTCTAGAGTCTCACTCTCTTGCATCTTTGCAAATAACCTTTTTTTCCCTTTTCGGATTTTGAGACAGGATAAAAAGAAACATGAAAAAGGTTTGTAACAGCACCTGGTATGACAGTTCTTTTCATATTAACCATGATCTCTGGTTTTGTTCCTGCCATCTTTTAACTGTTCTAATCTCACATTCCTCCATCATTTCTGCCAGGGTTGTAAATTTCTTGACAACACCTACTCTAACTTGTTGCTACCGCAGGGTGTAATGTCGTAGTGATAGGGACTTGTACGAGAGCAGAAACTTTGCCATTTTGTTCACCTCTTTATTTCCACTTCCTATGAATTACTGGAACTTAATAAATATTTTTAATATGCATGAACTAATAATACTCGTTTATTGTTGGGGGGGGTATTTTGTATAAGGGAGTTAAGATTCATGTAAGGATGAATTGAGATGCCGTGAGTCCTTTTAAATATTCTCTATTTCCTGCACTTTATAACAGTTTCGACCTTGGTTGCATATCATTAGGCTCTTGGTTCACTTCAAGGCTTAGTTTCCACATCAGCAAAATGGAACTAGTCGCAACAGATGCTTCCTCGACTTCTATCACCTTACCCCTCCTCCAGGGAAGGGTTACCGTATACACTCTTTCCTCTGGATAAAGAACGGCCGTCGCAGGGGTTCGTAGCCTTTGGTGTCCTCGGGGTGCCTGCCTAGCAGCGAAAGCGAGGGGCTTCTGGCGCCTCAGCAGTGCCTCCCGTACCCGGAAGCAACACGGCCCCATTTCGACTGCGAGCCAGTTCGGACGGCGGGTTCCTCAGCCCCAGGCGTCTGCTGGTCCCGAGGCTGCGCTCTGCCTCGGTGCCACAGCCAAATGGTTTCGGCACTGCGCAGGCTCCGACGCGCGCCGAAGGGCCGGCCTCGTTCTGACCGCCGCCGCGCGCCGCCGACTCGGCGCTGCGCTGGGGCGGGGAGTCTGATGGGAGACGCGCGCGGCGCTGAGGAGGCGGCGGCCTGGGAGAGGGAGCGCGAGAGGAACTGGGCGCGGGAGGCGGGAGGCGGGGGCAGGGGGAGGCGCCGCGGCGGCCGCCGCCCGCCCCTTTCCGCTGGGGAGCAGCTGCAGCAGTAGGAGCGGAGCAGGAGCCGCGCAGCCGCCGCCGCAACCGCCGGGGGATGTGGCCGGCGCCCGCCCCGAGCCGCGCCGCCTCTTGAGTCCCCACCGCCGCCCGAGCAGCCGCCGCCGCCGCGCCGTGTAGGGCCTGGCCGCGCCCTCCCCGGGCGCCCGCCGGCTCGCATGCCGAGGGGCTCCGGGGCGTAGCTGCGCGCCCGGCGCCGCCTCCGGGCTCCTCCGGCCCCGCCATGGGCTGCTGCAGCTCCGCCTCCGCCGCGCAGGTGAGGGGCTCCCGCCTCCCGGCCGCCCGCCTGGATGCCGCTCCCGCGCCGCGCCGCGGGCGCCCGCCGCCCGGTGCCGCGGGCTGCCCGCGAGCCTCCCTGCAGCCCACTGTGCACTCCTGAGACTCCCGCCCCCGCTCTCCCTCCTGCTTGTCCCGCAGATGCCCCCGCGCTCGCTCCGCGGCTGCGGGCTCCGGGGCTGCCGGCCCGCAGGAGCCTCTGCGCGGCCCCCTGTGCACCCTGAGCTCTTCCCTGCCCTTTCCGATTTGGCCTCCACCCAGTCACACCTGAGCGGCCCGTCCCGCCGCCTGCAGGTAGAGGCAACAGAGGCTCCTCCTCTCTGCTCTGCCCTGGGTGGCACCCCCTTCCCTAGTGTTTCGGGCCTTGCGCCTCTCTTCCCTTCCGTGCTGTGTCCCCCACTCTCTCCCCCCACCCCGCTTCCTCCTGCAACACCCACTGACTATATTTTCTGAGATCCCGGAGGAGTACCCCCAGC